>NC_091285.1:429197279-430397279 GCF_032444005.1 Ranitomeya imitator | reverse complement strand
CCAGACGCAAAACTTGCACACGCGGAAAAATTGCCACATGCACAAAAGTTGCAACACATGCAAAAGTTGCCTCACACAAAACTTGCACATACTCCAAAGGCACCACACATAATACTCGCAACGCGCAAAACTTGCTGCACACAACTTGCTACACTAACCTGTCACATGCAACTCGACACACAAAAAGTTGCTACACGCATGTTGCCACACAAAACTCATCTCACAAAAGTCGCTACATGCATGTCGCCACACGCAACTCAACACACACAACTTGACAAACGAAACTCGCCCTAAAACACACACAAGTCTGGTATTATCCTTCAAAAATAAAAAATCTGATTAATAAGCAGACAAACTACAACCATTGTACCATATAGGAAATACGGCAGCTGTCAGTCACATGACCTGTCTATTATGTGTATGTGTGAGCTAATATATACTGCCAGGGGGAGGGCTTCCTGTTGGCTGGGGATTTATCAGGCTGCCAATTTAGCTTACAAATACTGAGGTAAAAATACTGAGCAAATAACGTGTGAACGAGGTCTAATACAGGAGGAGATGACACACAGGTATATACTATATACAGGGGAGATGACACACAGACATATACTATATACAGGAGAGATGACACACAGGTATATACTATATAGAGGAGGAGATGACATATAGGTACATATATATACAGGAGGAGATGACATACAGGTATATACTATAAAAACAGGAGTAGATGACATACAGGTATATGCTATATATAGAAGATGACATGCAGGTATATACTATATGCAGGAGGAGATGACACTCAGATATATACTATATACAGGGGAGATGACACACAGGTATATACTATATACAGGAGGAGATGACATACAGATATATACTATATACAGGGGAGATGACACACAGGTATATACTATATACAGGAAGAGATGACATACAGGTATATACTATATATAGAAGGAGATGACATTCAGGTATATACTATATATAGGGGAGATGACACACAGCAGGTATATACTATATACAGGAGAGATGACATACAGGTATATACTATATACAGGAGATGACATACAGATGTATACTATATACAAGGGAGATGACAAACATGTATATACTGAGGTGATGAGGTGAAAATGAGAGGTGTGAGGTGAAAATGAAAAGGTGTGAGTGCAAAATGAGAGGAGTGAGGAAAAATAGTGGAGTGATCAGAAAATGACAGATGTGAGGTTGAAATGACAAATGTTAGGGGGGAATGAGAGGAGTGAGGGAGAAAATGAGAGGTGTGAGGGAGAAAATGAGAGATGTGAGGGGGAAAATGAAAGATGTGATTGGGAAAATGAGAGGCGTGATGGGAAAATAAGAGAAGTGAGGTGCTATAACTAACCACAGATATTTACTATGCCCAGGCAACGCCGGGCTCTTCAGCTAGTATTGATATAACTTGGAAAATCAAAGACCCAAATACTCCCCTAGCTTGTTTATTTCATAGAATTGTATCCACTCAAATAATACACTTAGCTCTTCTTGTAGTCAAAAAGCGCATACTTCGATATTGGCTGAAGGAAGAAGTACCTCAAGTGTCTGAAATGATAAATACTCTAAAAACTCTAGTGGTATATAGCAAATTAGACTTAGAGAGACAAAACGTAAAGTCAACAATCAAATTATTCCACAAATGGAGATCCTTTATGGACATAAATGTTTCTTAATTTGGTTTCAATTTGGTACTTAATGACCAAGCCACTTTTTACAATTCTGTCCACTGTCATTTTATGAAGTTATAGCTCTGGAACACTTTCATGTATCCCACTGATTCTGAGATTGTTTTTTTCATGACATATTGTACTTCATGTTAGTGGTAAAATCTCTTCGTATTAACTTGCTTTTATTTATGAAAAAAATGGAAATTTTGCAATGTTCAAACTTTTAATTTTTGTACACTTAAATCACAGTACCCTCCACACGCACAGTATGATGACCCTACTGTACCCCACCCCACAACTCACCCAGAAAAGTATGATGATCCCTACATCATATGATCGCCCAACTGTGACACTCACACAACCATAATACAGTATAATGCACTGCATGATCCTCAAAATAGTATAATGCACCACATGGTCCTTACAGTATAATACACCCCATAGTCCTCTGTATAGTATAATGCACCCCAAGCTCTATATAGGATAATGCATCCCATAGTCCTCTGTGTAGTATAATACACCCTATACTCCATACATTATAATGCACCCCATAGTCCTCTGTATAATATAATGCATCCCATAGTCTATACAGCATAATGCACCCAATTGTCATCTATACAGTATAGTACACCCCATAGTCCTTTGTATAGTATAGTGCTCCCCAAGCTCTATATAGGATAATGCATCCCATAGTCCTATGTGTAGCATAATGCACCCCATAGTCCTCTGTATATAATAATAATAATAATGCACTCCATAGTCCATACAACATAATGTAATACATTGTCCATACAGCATAATGCACCCCATAGTTTATACAGTATAATGCATCCATAGTCCTCTGTATAGTATAATGCTCCCCATAGTCTACACAGCATAATACACCCAATATATTACACAGTATAATGCACCCCATACTCATCCACACAGTATAATGCACCCCATAGTCCATACAGTATAATGCACCCCATAGTCCATACAGTATAATGCACCTCATGGTCATCTGTATAGTATAATGCACCCCATAGTCCATACAGTATAATGCACCTCATGGTCATCTGTATAGTATAATGCACCCCATAGTCCATACAGTATAATGCACCCTATAGTCCATACAGTATAATGCACCCCATAGTCCATACAGGATAATGCACCTTATAGTCCATGCAGCATAATGCACCCCATAGTCCATACAGTATAGTGCACCTCATGGTCCTACATTTGGAATCAGGCACACCATAGTCCATACAGAATAATGCAACCTATAGTCCTAAAAGCAATGTCAGAATTCTTTTTTTATTTTTACAATTTTCTCCTCGCTTGGAATTGTTTTCAGTTTTCCTGTACACTATGTGGTGAAATGAATGGTGTCATTCAAAAGTGCAACTTGTCCTCCACAACACGAGCCGTCATATCGCTATGTGGACAGAAAAATAAAAAAGTTGTGAGTTTGGGAAAAATGGAGGAAGAACAAAGACACAAAAATGAAAATTGACCTTGCCGCTAAGGGGGTTCAATAATGACTTTACAGGGAGCAAGAGAGCAGATGACAATTATTCTCTTACTCCATACACAATGGACGATCTAGTGAACATGTTACACATCACACTTCTCTCATCACGACTTTAGTGTCATCATTATTACATGCGGCTTTCACTGCTGCCATTTCCCAATCATCAGTTAATAAATGGAATAACATGACAACTTCCCCAAATAACACTAATTGGAATAAAGAGGAAAACTACAAATATAGATATAAAAGTAATACACTGTATCTCCCTATTCATTATTAGAATGCGCTTTCCCTTTAAATTTTGCGCCGCGTGCCTCAACCATCAACCAATAGCATCGCAGGGTTTGAACTCAAAGAAAGAAAAAAACCGTCAGTTGGTGCCAGTCTGCGATAGCTCTATTAGAGATACGACCGGCTCCTTATTGATTCTCAGAAGCGACACTTTTTTGGATTTGTACCCGGATCGTTACCTGTTGATTGGGAGACAACCGCCCCCGGCCACTCTACAGAGGTGAGAATCATCGTGTGATGAATAAACTGCCGATTTATGTCATTCCCCATACTGACAGTTGGGATCTATACTGAAAGCAATCACATATAAAAAAGCAAATGATTTCACCATAAATCCCAAATCTAGATAACGGGGTGATTATGGAGAAACGGGATAAAATTTGGTGACTTTGAATAAATATTTATAATGTGGATAATGATGTGTAAATATTAATCTGAAAAACACAGGGCCACATATTTGTCTTAGAAATTCCAAGATCCCATATTTAGAAGTGCATGGCCATTATTAGCCTGTATATAATAGTTATATCATACATGTAGTGGAGATATGAAGACTATTGTACTGGATCATCAGTCACTATACAGGGAGGTAGCGGATATATAGAGGTTTATATGGCGGGTCACAGTGCAGTCAGTATATGTAGATATGTGTAGTCTTTCCTTATCATAGGACATGAAATCAATCAGGGTAGGCATCAATGACCGATTATATATTTTTGTTTTTTTAAAGCACCACTGCTGCGGTTTTTATACTGCACCGCGGCAGTGGTGCTTTTTATGTAATTCTCCTGGCCCCTGTCTTATAGTCACCTGCCGCCCCTTCATCCTTTTCCAATGTTGGTCCTATCAGTCTCCGGTGAATTGTGACCGGCCATCAGCTCCAGTGATTCATGGAGTGGCGCAGACGTCACTTTTCAATACCTCTCTATGAGAGCCTCGTTCTGGCTCTCATAGATTTGCATTAAACTCTTGTTATGTAACTTCTCACTTGCGGCTAGTCAGAAGCTACAGGCACAAGATGGCACTAAGTATAAGAATGTGTGCAGGGGGCTTACATTAAAAGTGCCACTCCAGCAGTACAAACAAAACAAAATGCTGGAGTGGTGCTTTAAGTAGAAAATAGGGTTTGTTTTGTTTATTATCTACAGCGCCACTTCTGTCAATGGGTCATGTTGGGTATTACAACTCAGCACCAATCAAGTCAATAAAGCTGCAATACTACAACCCATGTAATGCAGGCTGTGGTAGTTTGGTTTTGGGTTACACATTAGGTTGATAGTATTACCCCACTAGAGATCCTATAGACAGAGCCATTCTCTGCATATTCAGATTTTTTCCTTTTTCTATATGTTAGTTTCCAGGAAGAAGAGTAGAGATGGCCATGAGGAAGCGGAAGAGAGAACTGATCGCCCAGTATGAAGAGGAGTGGTAAGTAGATGAGGTTACATCACTGCAGTCATCACACTCCATACACTTACACCGGCAAATCATAGTGACCATTACACATCATCACTACACATATTTACACCATTTACAGCACAAAACTAATGTCAGATCCCCATGAGGAGAACATCCATCAGGATGTAAGTGAATTATTTGTAGCCATAGTACGACCATGTGCATGAGGCCTAATACTATATTATCTACCTCTTCTACCACAGTTCACTGTCTGCCACCCAGGAAGAAGCCAAGAGGAGGAAGACAGAAGATGACATCCCCCAGCCAGAAGAGTGGGCAGCTTTCGCCATACTCCTTGGTAAGACTCATTGCACATTACAAGGTTTCCAGATATAAAGTATTAGATTATATGATATGTATTTTTATATTAATCTATTTTATGTGTATAATGGTAGAGAAACATGTAGGGAAGTGTTCTCCCTCAGCCTCCTATAATTATACCTAGTATGATGCAGCAGACAGGAGCGGTCACTATGTGGTGAACATGACTTTTGGATATGGGATGGACCCCACTCCTTCTTAAAACCACCATAACTACTGTAAACCTAGGTACTAAAATAAATACACAAAACACATTATTTTGGTTGTCAAAATGGCCACAGCTTTTATTCAAATCACAGGATTAAATAATCACAGTAGGAGTCAGGTGGAGTGCTAGTACATTGGGATTCACAAGTACTGCGATATCACCAGCTGTCTGACATACAGCACCAGGACAGACAGCCATAAAGGGGCGGCACGCACTGGCTTGCCATTCAAGCAGAGCCAGTAAACTTTCAGGGCACCAATGACCCTATTATCCTCACTCTTGTGCTTAACCACTGTGCCCGCCCCTGATTGATGTTACCATTACAACGTCCTTGAGGCTGGCCACCAAAGCCGAGCCTGCACACCACCATGAGGTTTTACATCCTCTATTAGTTAAAATGAGTCCACCTTAACTTGTCTGCAACTTCCACCTGACTCCTAAACCGCCACCAGCGAGGCCATTTGACACCTTGAATGGACTCGACCCCCATCACCCATGCCTAATAAAGTCATCAACCAGATCTGCATGCTATGGAAAGACTGTGCATATAAGGAACACAATTCCAGGACTGCAACAGATTAATTTTAACAATGCAACACTACCAAATTATGATCGATAATATGGTAACTACAGCAAAATACCAGCCGCTAAACATCCTGCAATGTGGATCCTATAATAGGGAATGCAGAAACTAAACCATAACAAAGGGGTAGCCACAGTCTGACTACCTGTATAATGACATCTGTGATGCCTCAAAAACTATTATACTGCATGTATTGTAGCCAGCTCTAATAACTCACTAATTCACCGATTTCAGTTCAAGAAACCACCATTACATACAGTAGCTGGGCTGTGAAGTAACCAATTCTTAAACCCACTTACTATTACTACCCAAAAAGTGATGAGTGTATATAAAGAGAAAGATACTATAAACATAAAGCCATACATAATATAATATCAACATTATAACCGATCATTAAATAATTTAAATAATTTCTGCAATATTTGGACATGGTAAATGAAATAAGCCTATAGCAGAAAAGTCTACAAAGACATTATTAATAACCTTGCCACGCCATTGTTAATTGCTTTACAGGCACTTAATAACATATACCATTAACCTTCTCCAACTGGGACAAAGGCATTGGGAATAGGCACATTGCCCTTCGTGTTAATGCACTTGATGTCTTCACCCCGAGCCGCTCCCACTGGCTCAAGGGCATCGGGATGCACTTTATTACTTTTCTCTTAGTCACTCCCACTGACTCCAGGGCACCCATATTAGGTACATTGCTCTTCAGCTTAATGCCCCAGATTACTGCATTGTCCAGACAACAACCTTGAAAGAAATAGGAGTTGGTCAATATAAACAGTCAAAATCTGTGCCTCAGCATTCTCAAGTCACAGGTACTATTCAGGACCTCGTCCAACACCCCAGGCATATGACCTGTCCAGGTGCTATTCAGAATGTCAGTCCAACACCCCAGGCATATAACCTGTCCAGGTGCTATTCAGGACATCAGTCCAACATCCCAGGCATATGACCTGTCCAGGTGCTATTCAGGACGTCAGTCCAATACCCCAGGCATATAACCTGTCCAGGTGCTATTCAGAACGTAGTCCAACACCCCAGGCATATGACCTGTCCAGGTGTTATTCAGGACCCCGTCCAACACCCCAGGCATATGACCTGTCCAGGTACTATTCAGGACCTCGTCCAACACCCCAGGCATATGACCTGTCCAGGTACTATTCAGGACCTCGTCCAACACCCCAGGCATATAACCTGTCCAGGTTCTATTCAGGACCTCGTCCAAAATCCAATTTGTATGCATGTAGAATATGATTGCCATGACCACAGGGACTTTACCCTAACAGGGTCTTGTAAGATATAAATGCTTCTGGAGACCAGGGGGCCATACCGTGATGGTCACTTCTCCACACCAGTGGGCCATACCAAAGATGGTTACATCTCCATTCCAGGGTGTCATACTATGATGTACACCCCTCCATCCAGGGGCCACACCAGAGATGTTTACTTCTCCACACAAGGGGTGATATTATGATGAACACCCCCCCTAAACAGAGGGTTCATACCTGAGATGGTTACCCCTACTGACCAAATTATAATTAGCTTCAAGGACCCACTAAAAAAGAAACAAATAAGTGCTTTTTTTTTTTTTTTTTTTTTTTTTTTAAATACACACCTTTATTAATACAAACATACAATAACCCAACAAAGCATAAATAACCTTAGCTAGCTGGGAGGAGTCCTTGAAGCTCATAAGATCTGGAGATTACCAAGCATAAAGTGAACATAAAATGTACCAACAATTACTCCCAGCCGTTACCCCACTAGCTCGGGAGCACCATAACCACAGGGTTCCAATGTTCACTTGAACTTCCTGAGGATCCGACAAACCTTTGCCGAAACTCCCCTCCACATTTCACCAGATCAGAACCATATTTAATACCAAAAGGAAGAATCCATATCCCAATGGATTGCCCAGACCAATTTGTAACCAACTTCAAGGAACCCCCCAACTGCCCGGCTCCAGGTAATCCACTCAGTCTGTGCTATCCACCATCTTAGGTAATATAAAATTTAGCACTAAGTGGATATACACCATTCCTGCAAATATATGAAGGGGACAATATAAGAATTAAAAACAGCATACAATAAAACATCAAAGCATAAAGAACATTAACATGCTGGGAGGAGTCCTTGAAGCTCATAAGATCTGGTGATTACCAAACAAAAAGTGAACATAAAATGTACCAACAATTACTCCCAGCCGTTACCCCACTAGCTCGGGAGCACCACAACCACAGGGTTCCAATGTTCACTTGAACTTCCTGAGGATTCAACAAACCCTTGCTGAAAATCCCCTATACCATTCACCAGATCAAGAACCAAATTAAATTCCAAAAGGAGGAATCCATATCCCAATGGATCCCCCAGACCAATTTATAACCAACTTCAAGGACCCCCCCCCCCCCCTAACTGCACAAGATGTGGGATAAGTTAAGATGAAAACACCATGTAAGTTTACAACCAAGGTATATTACAGGTTGATACTGGAAAATGTCCCATCATAAGGTCAGATATATTCGATGATGGACAATGCTGTTATGTGCTGTAACAATAAAGAAGCCGCCTGCTCCTCTACAGCAGTTACAGACAGGCTCTCTAACCACCAGCTGCACATACATCATAAGAAAATATAATATGTAGGTCTAGTATAAGCTGCCTGCAGCCATAAGTGTATGTGCTGAAAACTGCAAGGTCTGTGTCCCCAGTCAGTCACACTACCTACATACAATAGACGAGAGACAGGGCTGAAAACTGGGCCCATGATGTGTTCTCCAGAGCAAGGTGCAGCATCACACTAGGAGTGCCCACTCACTGCCCGCCATGTGCTGAGTTATTAGTGCCCACTCACTGCCCGCCATGTGCTGAGTTATTAGTGCCCACTCACTGCCCCCGCCATGTGCTGAGTTATTAGTGCCCACTCACCACCCCACCATGTGCTGAATTACTCCCCGAATAATTATTGACACCTGATAAAATATATATAGTAAGGCTCCAGGTAATCCACTCAGGCTTGTGATAAGCTGCCTGCAGCCATAAGTATATACAGAAAAAGGGGTGGATATATCAGGCAGGACAGCATGCAACATAATGAGACTAAAGGCTGCCTTATCTCCAGAAATAAAGCACGGATTTGGAAGTCATGTACAGATTATATGTGCAGCAAGGAAAATAACCTGGAGACCAAGGATCTAACATGTACTCAAAGTCTGTATACATGATAAGCATGCTGCACAGAGATGGAGCCTTTTCTCATATATCACATATAGATAGTGAGAGTAACCTGGTTTTCACCCAGCATCATCAGACTGTACTGCAGCAGAGATGAGGTCACATACGGTCACCAGACTCCATAAATGGGAAGGGGGGAATCGGCAGAAAGCAGCATGCAATGCACAGACAAGAAGTGCAGCATCTTACCCTCATGTATATAAGGTATATATATATATATATATATATATATATACCATCCCTTTACTGCTCCCTCTCACCAGTGACTAGTCCCTGTAACTGCCCAGCTCCACGCTACCAATTTCAGACACTGTATGTGCCAAAGCTCTGCCCCATCAAACAGATACACAAAACTCATGAAGACTCTGCATAATACAGCAGAAATAAGACACAACAGCCATGTCTGTAAGCAGGTCACACAGGAGCTGTCTCTGCAGTGTGTGAGGCAACTTGTAACAGACCCATGAGGGAACATGGCAGCTACATGAATCTCTGAGGTAATATTACTCCCAAATAAGATGTAAGAGCTGAGACTACACTAATACATGATGAATGTGGATAGTATATCAGCCATGTCTGCAGGGAAGTACGCATGAGGGAACATGGCAGCTACATGAATTTCTGAGGTAAAATTGATCCCATATATGATGTAGGAGCTGATACTACACTAATACATGATGTGTGAGGTGAATGTACTCCTATCAGCTATACTGTGAGGCGATAACCCCAGTATTATACTCCCTGAAACTGCAGACATGTTTCCTCCAATGTTTCCTCCTGTCCATCGTGTGAGAGAAAGAGGGAGAGCCAGAGTTGCCTCTTCTATATAAGCCCCACCCTACTCACAGTAATACACCAGGCACAAACATCTAAACTCCTTCCTCTTAAAGCAACAACACTCTTGTTTAAAATCTACACTGCAATACAAACAAAGGCTGCAGGAGTTCTCAGTCCACCCATCCCCAAGTCATGTCCACCTCCGTCTAGTCTCCGGTGGTTTCTGTGTCGTGGCTTTGGTTTCACCTCAATAGTGATGGCATATCTTTAGGACAATTCTTCAGTATCTGATCAGTGGGTGTCGGGGGCCAAATCTCCAGCAATCTGATATTGATGAGCTATCCTGAGGATAATCCATCATTAATGAAAAACTCTACAACCCCAATAATTTAACATTAATAGCATTAAAAAGGTTTTCATTACAAAGTTCATAGTGATATAATTCTATTTTCTCATTTTTGTAGAAGAAGAATACATCAGATGTTTTCTAGCCAGGGACAGCTGTCTTAAGATTTCGGACAAGGTATTATTGTAGTGAAGGATAAGAAATCATCCCGATTTGAGAAGATCCATCATAGGGAAATAAAGGGCTTATTCTTATGTAATAGTGGCCAGATATTACCAAACATAGGAATATACAGCTCTATATGTTCTGTATTATATATACCCTCTAACTCTGCTTCTCATCCCTCTAGTATCTCCTCGCCATGGTCGCCACTTACTTCAGGAGAGCAGGACTGCGATCTTCAGAATATGGAACCTTCTTCTTTCCAGCTCTGTGAGTCTCTTTTATTATTACACATTTATATCTGTAAATAACTTTTTTTATTGTAAAACCAAAATATCTTTTCTACCACTCATGTAAATACATGATAATTGTATTTGTTGTTATTTGTCTGTATTTTCTTCTGAAGTGGATTCTAATTTATTTGGTTTCATTTCTCTTCCCTTCAGGTTTTTAGCCAACCAGTTTGAAGAAGACGTGCCCTATCAAAAGGAGATCTACCGCTGGGCCTTCGGATGGACGTGGAGCATGAAGAAGGACCGACTTCTACAATTACGCAATGTTCTTCTCACCAGGATGGGATTTCGGGCTTGGGTGGATCGAGCCACCTGTGATCTGGTTAGCAATATAAACAATAATAATATAAAGCTGATCTGTAAATAGGTATCACAATATAAACAGTATACATAAATAAATCCCTTAGACCTGATTGGGTGGTTGTACTTACTTTGAAAAGCCATGTCAAAATGGTGTTGTAATCCTTATGTTAGGTAGAGCATTTTATGAGTGCAGCCATAGCTGGACTCATGAAATGCTTCTTTTAATGTCAAGGAAGAAAACTTTAATAAGTAATTATGCAGTCATTCTGCCATGGTTTTTCAGTCATCACATCAATGTCATCAGGTCTCTAACATAAGCAAATTGAATTATGATTAATGGTGATATATTCCCTTTAAACTCTGATTATAATCACTTATTTCATTCTAGATCATGGCACAAGACCCTGACCACTGGGCATGGAAGAGAGACAGGAATATCCATCACAGCTGGGCAATTCGTTGGTTCAGGAGGAATAATGCCCTACCCTGCTCTCTCTGTAACATCATTCCATGCAAGAAGGAGGAAGATGCGAATATTTAATGCCTGGAAGAGGAGCTGCTGGACCCACAAGGAAATGAACATGGCTGGAAGAGGAACATAGCTGCTGGACCTGGAAGGAGAAGAACATGGCTGGAAGAGGAACATAGCTGCTGGACCTGGAAGGAGAAGAACATGGCTGGAAGAGGAACATAGCTGCTGGACCTGAAAGGAGAAGAACATGGCTGGAAGGGAAACTTAGCTGCTGGTCCTGCAAGAAGAACAGCTAGAAGACGTGACGGATGAAGAACTGGAGACAGGAGAGAAGTATTCTTAAAAGGGAACTTGTCACCCCCCAAGGCATTTTTTATTTAAAAGAGCCAACTTGAGCAGCACTAATGCTGTATTCTGTCAAGGTGGCTCTTTTAGTTGGGGTTCCTTTCAACGCTGCAATATCCATTTTTATCATTTGTCCCTCATACCTGTCTTTTCCCCTGGACACAAATGCCTCCCAGCCATCACTCAATACTCCGTGCGCCATGGGTCGCCTCCACTTCCTTCATTAACGTCCCTGGCGCCTGCGCTCTAAGTTCCCATCGTGTGATGGGAGTCGAAGGGCAGCGCAAACTGTGCATGCCCCAAAAAAATCTTACAGCTTAGGCGCCGAGGACGTTAATGATGGAACTATATGTATGAGGGACAAATTATAAAAACGGATATTGCAGCGTTGAAAGGGACCCCAACTAAAAGAGCCACCTTGACAGAATGCAGCATTAGTGCTGCTCAAGGTGGCTCTTTTAGTCAAAAACGCCTGGGGGGTGACAGGTTCCCTTTAATAGTCACACACAGAACATGCACATCCCACTGTACACAGACAACATACATACATACACACACAGACACCCTTCTTGAAAAGTATAATGTTACAGGTTATATATTAGATTCCTTGATAGGGCGTTGATCCAGGGAACTAGTCTGATTGCCATATGTGGAGTCAGGAAGGAATTTTTTTCCCCAATGTGGAGCTTACTCTTTGCCACATGGGTTTTTTTTTGCCTTCCTCTGGATCAACATGTTAGGGCATGTTAGGTTAGGCTATTGGTTAAACTAGATGGACTTATAGTCTTCCTTCAACATTAATAATAACTATGTATTCTTAATAGTCACACACAGAACATGCACATCACACTATACACAGACAACATACACACAGACACCCCATATGCTGTACACATAGACACACTGTATACTTTACACATAATTGTTATTTTTTCACGGTTGTTATATTTTATAGTGGTAACCTCCCTTAGTATGCCTGGAGGAAGGGCAGTACAGCAGCCATGGTTTCCCTACAGGTTTCCACCACTGGGGGTTTTTCCTGTCCTGAGTGTTGCTGTACGCTCTTTGTGAGTGATGGGAAGTAACCAGCACATATAAAGCATATAATAAACTTCAAACTATTTAAACTTTCAATGATGTGTCTGAGTCTTTATTTTATACTTTCATGTGTGGAAAGGACCACCATCAGATCATTACTGCCCCTACTGTTTTATGGGACCTGGTGTTTTCTGCTGTTTTTTTTGCCAAGATCTTCTATGTCTTTAAGAAAGTCTGATGCTTGTTCTGGTGCTGAAAATGTTTGTATTCTTCCTCCAGGTGAAAACACTTTAAGATTCGCTGGAAATTGTAATGAGAAGCGGATTTTTTTCTTTACTAGATCAGTGCATATTCCACTAAAGGCGCGTCTTTTCTTTGTTACTTCCACCGAGTAGTCACTGAAAATTATCACTCTATGTCCATTTAGCACTGGGGTGGAGAGGATTTTCTGTACCTTTGTAAGATGTCCGCTTTGTCTGCATAGTTCAGGTATTTCACAATACCAGGCCTGGGCATATAAGCAGAAGAGGTGGTGGTGGTGGGCTACTCTGTGAGCGTGTTTCACTTTCAATGGTGTATTTATGCCCAGAGCTTTTGGTAGGTCTAGTGTGCATATACTTGTAAGCTGGCTACGGGTAAACCAATAATCCTAAGATTGATTCTCCGGGATCTATTCTCTAGATCATCAAATGCAGTAAGATCACATCTTTAATGTGCATTTAATTACTTTATTTGCTGATATAAATTTATTCAGATAAAAAATACAATTCTCTATCAAAATAGCATCAGCCCGCCTGTGCAGTAGCATCTATTGAATCGCTGGTAGATGCTACTGCGCAGGCGCCGCTGGCACCATCTTGGTGGAGACTGTTTTTTTCTCTAGAAAACCGCCGGCGCCTGCCTGCTGAATATGACATTTTTTTTTCAAACCATAGTATAGTCGTTGTGTAAAATAGGGGGTGACCTGACATAAGCCATCAGTATGAATAGCTAAGAAGAGCACCGCATAAAGACCTCCACCACAGACCGCCCTAAAGCACGAGAATCTCATTAACAACAACCACAAGACAGATTTCATCAACCTAGTTATCATTCGGATCAATAGTATGTCGCCAACCTGACACTGTGTGTAGGCTCCTCAGCACAATCCTGCTGACAGGTTCCCTTTAAACATTTCTTAAAATATCCAAGACTCTTTCTAAATATATTTGTATTTATTTTTCTTTAAGGGAATGTGTGACATACATTGTTTTAAATGACCAGTAATACCACATAGAAGGGACAAATACCATCACACCATGGCAGGACCACATATTACCACCGCATAGTGACCAAATAATACCATATTCAGGGACAAATACCATCACGTATGACCATACCAAATATTACCACCACATAATAACCGAATACTACAATACTGATCATTAATAAAAAAAAATTACTGATATTACTGTAAGTGCCATTATACACAGGAGATCTGTATATAGTGTCAGTGTACAGATAATACAGTGATCACTAGTGACATTATGCACAGGAGCTAACTATAAATAGCCACTTTCCCCATCCAATAAATATATAAATTAATTAGCATCTGATCTCTTTCCCCAATTCAATGCCAGTCACACGCCTACCTCCTCAATTCATTATTAATTTGTGTTCCCTCATCTATATATATCATGATTCATGGTCCCCCTTTCCACACCCTCAATTCATCATCATTTGCTCCCCTTCAAGCCCATTTACTAAATTTTATTTAAAAAAATAAAGTTTTTCATGCTTACCTCACATACGATTCCCTATAGGCACAGCTTCACTTTTGGTGACATGGAGAGTGGCGTGTACATGCCGGCACTTATATGAAGACATCATCAGTGCATAACAGAAGAGGCAGAGTGACTCCTTTGGAGCTACATTGCTGTTCCGTGCAGCCTAGGAAGCTAAGGCTACTTTCACACTAGCGTCGGACTCGGCCCGTCGCAGTGCGTCGGGCCGACGTACCGACGCTAGCAGTGAATGCGCCGCACAACGGGGCAGCGGATGCATTTTTCCAGCGCATCCGCTGCCCCATTGTGAGGTACGGGGAGGTGGGGGCGGAGTTCTGGCAGCGCATGCGCGGTCGGAAATGGCGGACCATCGGCAGCAAAAAACGTTAGATGTAACGCACAACGGTTGCGACGTGTGTCAATGCATCGCAATGCGTCGCAAATGTTAGTCTATGGGGCAAAAACGCATCCTGCAGGATGCGTTTTTTTCCCATAAACGACGCATTGCGACGTAATGAAAAAAATGCTAGTGTGAAAGTAGCCTTACCCGCGCTGAGGTGTGCAAAGCACGCGCACACATTACTTTATTATACCCAGTGACATAGGGAGCAAAAGCACTGGGTTTGCCCCCCTCCTCTTTATATATATATAGTGTATATATATATATATATGTATATATATATATATATATATATATATATACAGTGGGGCAAAAAAGTATTTAGTCAGTCAGCAATAGTGCAAGTTCCACCACTTAAAAAGATGAGAGGCGTCTGTAATTTACATCATAGGTAGACCTCAACTATGGGAGACAAACTGAGAAAAAAAAATCCAGAAGATCACATTGTCTGTTTTTTTAACATTTTATTTGCATATTATGGTGGAAAATAAGTATTTGGTCAGAAACAAAATTTAATCTCAATACTTTGTAATATATCCTTTGTTGGCAATGACAGAGGTCAAACCTTTTCTGTAAGTCTTCACATGGTTGCCACACACTGTTGTTGGTATGTTGGCTCATTCCTCCATGCAGATCTCCTCTAGAGCAGTGATGTTTTTGGCTTTTCGCTTGGCAACATGGACTTTCAACTCCCTCCAAAGGTTTTCTATAGGGTTGAGATCTGGAGACTGGCTAGGCCACTCCAGGACCTTGAAATGCTTCTTACGAAGCCACTCCTTCGTTGCCCTGGCGGTGTTCTTTGGATCATTGTCATGTTGAAAGACCCAGCCACGTTTCATCTTCAATGCCCTTGCTGATGGAAGGAGGTTTGCACTCAAAATCTCACGATACATGGCCCCATTCATTCTTTCATGTACCCGGATCAGTCGTCCTGGCCCCTTTGCAGAGAAACAGCCCCAAAGCATGATGTTTCCACCACCATGCTTTACAGTAGGTATGGTGTTTGATGGATGCAACTCAGTATTCTTTTTCCTCCAAACACGACAAGTTGTGTTTCTACCAAACAGTTCCAGTTTGGTTTCATCAGACCATAGGACATTCTCCCAAAACTCCTCTGGATCATCCAAATGCTCTCTAGCAAACTTCAGACGGGCCCGGACATGTACTGGCTTAAGCAGTGGGACACGTCTGGCACTGCAGGATCTGAGTCCATGGTGGCGTAGTGTGTTACATATGGTAGGCCTTGTTACATTGGTCCTAGCTCTCTGCAGTTCATTCACTAGGTCCCCCCGCGTGGTTCTGGGATTTTTGCTCACCGTTCTTGTGATCATTCTGACCCCACAGGGTGGGATTTTGCGTGGAGCCCCAGATCGAGGGAGATTATCAGTGGTCTTGTATGTCTTCCATTTTCTAATTATTGCTCCCACTGTTGATTTCTTCACTCCAAGCTGGTTGGCTATTGCAGATTCAGTCTTCCCAGCCTGGTGCAGGGCTACAATTTTGTTTCTGGTGTCCTTTGACAGCTCTTTGGTCTTCACCATAGTGGAGTTTGGAGTCAGACTGTTTGAGGGTGTGCACAGGTGTCTTTTTATACTGATAACAAGTTTAAACAGGTGCCATTACTACAGGTAATGAGTGGAGGAAAGAGGAGACTCTTAAAGAAGAAGTTACAGGTCTGTGAGAGCCAGAAATCTTGATTGTTTGTTTCTGACCAAATACTTATTTTCCACCATAATATGCAAATAAAATGTTAAAAAAACAGACAATGTGATTTTCTGGATTTTTTTTTCTCAGTTGGTATCCCATAGTTGAGGTCTACCTATGATGTAAATTACAGACGCCTCTCATCTTTTTAAGTGGTGGAACTTGCACTATTGCTGACTGACTAAATACTTTTTTGCCCCACTGTATATATATAGTACAGACCAAAAGTTTGGACACACCTTCTCATTTAAGATTTTTCTGTATTTTCATGACTATGAAAATTGTACATTCACACTGAAGGCAACAAAACTATGAAAAACACATGTGGAATTATATTCTTAACAAAAAAGTGTGAAACAACTGAAAATATGTGAAAAGAAAAAGCAACGAAGATCAGCTCACCTCTTCTCAGTCCCAGCGCACGGATCATGCAGTGCAGCAAGTAGTTTGAAGAAAAAGCAGAAGTCCAGCGTGGGTGATGTCCATAAAAAATACCTTTTATTCCATTTTCGTTAAAAGCACATAAATTCAAAGTCTATCTTCATATCCATAGACACAAAAACGGGTGATTCATACCAGTGACAGTCACAGGCTTAAAGTGCATTAGAATCAAACACGTTTCAACGGTCGTGCCGCCTTACTCATTGTGATGAGTCCAGCGTGGGTGATGTCCATAAAAAATACCTTTTATTCCATTTTCGTTAAAAGCACATAAATTCAAAGTCCATCTTCATATCCATAGACACAAAAACGGGTGATTCATACCAGTGACAGTCACAGGCTTAAAGTGCATTAAAATCAAACGCGTTTCAACGGTCGTGCCGCCTTACTCATTGTGATGAGTAGCCGAGACCCCAAAGAGCATGATCGGGGTCGGTTTTACCGACCCGTTTTGCGATCGCCGGTAATTAACTGTTTACCGGCGACCGCAAAAAAAATTCGCACATCAGAGGACAGAGAAATAGGGGGATTTGGGGACCCTATCATACTCACCGGTGTCCCTGGGTCCTCCTGCTGCTCCTCCTGGCCGCCAGGGAAAAGAAAATGGCGGGCGCATGCGCAGTGTGCCCGCCATCTGTCTCCATCTGCCGGCCGGCAGGAGAAGAGCAGTTGGGGCTAAAATTAGGGCTAGGGTTAGGGCTAGGATTAGGGTTAGGGCTAGGGTTAGGGTTAGGGCTAAATTTAGGGTTAGGGTTGGGGCTAAATTTAGGGTTAGGGTTGGGGCTAAATTTAGGGTTAGGGTTGGCGCTAAATTTAGGGTTAGGCTTCTTTCACACTTACTTCGGTACGGGGCCGTCGCAATGCATCGGCCCGACATACCGACGCACGTTGTGAAAATTGTGCACAACGTGGGCAGCGGATGTAGTTTTTCAACGCATCCGCTGCCCAATCTATGTCCTGGGGAGGAGGGGGCGGAGTTACGGCCACGCATGCGCGGTCAGAAATGGTGGATGAGACTTACAAAAAAAAGTTACATTGAACTTTTTTTGTGCTGACGGTCCGCCAAAACACTGATCGAGTGCACGACGGACGCAACGTGTGGCCATCCGTCACGATCCGTCAGCAATACAAGTCTATGGGCAAAAAATGCATCCTGCGGGTACATTTGCAGGATCCGTTTCTTGTCCAAAACGACGGATTGCGACGGATGCCAAACGACACAAGTGTGAAAGTAGCCTAGGGCTAGGGTTAGGGTTGGGGCTAAAGTTAGGGCTAGGGTTGGGGCTAAAGTTAGGGTTAGAGTTGGGATTAGGGTTAGGGTTTGGATTAGGGTTAGGGTTGGCATTAGGGTTACGCTTGGGATTAGGGTTAAATTTAGGATTAGGGTTAAGGTTAGGGTTGTGATTAGGGGTGTATTGGGATTAGGGTTAGGTTTGAGGTTAGGGTTGAGATTAGGATTAAGGGTGTGTTGGATTAAGGGTTTTGATTAGGATTATGGTTAGGGTTGACATTAGGGTTGTTTTGGGGTAAGGGTTGTGATTATCGTTAGGGTTAGTGATTAGGATTATGGATCGGGTTGAGATAAGGGTTAGGGGTGTGTTGGGGTTAGGGTTGGAGCTAGAATTGGGGGGTTTCCACTGTTTAGGTACATCAGGGGGTCTTCAAACACGACAGCCAATTTTGCGCTCAAAAAGTCAAATGGTGCTCCCTCCCTTCTGAGCTCTGCCGTTCGCCCAAACAGTGGGTTACCCCCACATATGGGGCATCAGCGTACTCGGAATAAATTGGACAATAACTTCTGGGGTCCAATTTCTCCTGTTACCCTTGTGAAAATAAAAACTTGGGGGCTACAAACTCTGCATTATAAACTTCTGTGAAACACTTGGGCATTCAAAGTTCTCACCACACATCTAGATAAGTTCCTTGGGGGGTCTAGTTTCCAAAACAGGGTCACTTGTGGGGGGTTACTACTGCTTAGGTACATCAGGGGCTCTGCAAACGCAACATAACGCCCACAGGCCATTCTATCTAAGTCTGCATTCCAAAATGGCGCTCCTTCCCTTCTGAGCTCTGCCGTGCGCCCAAGCAGTGGTTTACCCCCACATATGGTGCATCAGCGTACTCAGGAAAAATTGAACAACTTTAGAGGTCCAATTTCTCCTGTTACCCTTGTGAAAATAAAAACTTGGGGGCTACAATATCTTTTTTGTGGAAAAAAAATATTTTTTATTTTCACGACTCTGCATTCTAAACTTCTGTGAAGCACTTGGGCATTCAAAGTTCTCACCACACATCTAGATAAGTTCCTTGGGGGGTCTAGTTTCCAAAATGGGGTCACTTGTGGGGGGTTACTACTGTTTAGGTACATCAGGGGCTCTGCTATCGCAACATAACGCCCACAAACCATTCTATCAAAGTCTGCATTCCAAAACGGCGCTCCTTCCCTTCCGAGCTCTGCCGTGTGCCCAAACAGTGGTTTACCCCCACATATGGCGCATCAGCGTACTCGGGATAAATTGGACAATAACTATTGCAGTCCAATTTCTCCTGTTACCCTTGTGAAAATAAAAACTTGGGGGCTACAATATCTTTTTTGTGGAAAAAAAATATATTTTTTATTTTCACGACTCTGCATTCTAAACTTCTGTGAAGCACTTTGGCATTCAAAGTTCTCACCACACATCTAGATAAGTTCCTTGGGGGGTCTAGTTTCCAAAATGGGGTCACTTGTGGAGGGTTTCTACTGGTTAGGTACATCAGGGGCTCTGCAAATGCAACATGGCGTCCGATCTCAATTCCAGACAATTCTACATTGAAAAAGAAAAACGGCACTCCTTCCCTTCCAAGCTCTGCGGTGCACCCAAACAGTGGTTTACCCTCACGTATGGGGTATCGACGTATTCAGGAGAAATCGCACAACAACTTTTGTGGTCTAATTTCTCCTGTTACCCTTGTGAAAATAAGAATTTGTGGACGAAAAGATCATTTTTGTGTAAACAAAAGCGATTTTTTATTTTCACGGCTCTACGTTATAAACTTCCGTGAAGCACTTGGGGGTTCAAAGTGCTCACCACACATCTAGATAAGTTCCTTAAGGGGTCTAGTTTCCAAAATGGTGTCACTTGTGGGGGGTTTACACTGTTTAGGCACATCAGGGGCTCTCTAAACATGACATGGCATCCGATCTCAATTCCAGCCAATTCTGCATTGAAAAAGTCAAACGTCGCTCCTTCACTTCCAAGCTCTGCGGTGCACCCAAACAGTGGTTTACCCCCACATATGGGGTATTGGCGTATTCAGGAGAAATTGCATAACAAAATTTATGGTTACATTTCTGTTTTTACACATGTGAAAATAAAAAAAATGGTTCTGAATTAAGATGTTTGCAAAAAAAGTTAAATGTTCATTTTTTCCTTCCACATTGTTTCAGTTCCTGTGAAGCACGTAAAGGGTTAATAAACTTCTTGAATGTGGTTTTGAGAACCTTGAGGGGTGTAGTTTTTAGAATGGTGTCACACTTGGTTATTTTCTATCATATAGACCCCTCAAAATGACTTCAAATGTGATGTGGTCCCTAAAAAAAAAATGGTGTTGTAAAAATGAGAAATTGCTGGTCAACTTTTAACTCTTATAACTCCCTAACAAAAAAAAATTTTGTTTCCAAAATTGTGCTGATGTAAAGTAGACATGTGGGAAATGTTATTTATTAACTATTTTTTGTGACATATCTCTCTGATTTAAGGGCATAAAAATACAAAGTTTGAAAATTGCAAAATTTTAAAAATTTTGGCCATATTTCCATTTTTTTCATAAATAATCGCAAGTAATATCGAAGAAATGTTACCACTAACATGAAGTACAATATGTCACGAAAAAACAATCTCAGAATCAGCGGGATCCGTTGAAGCGTTCCAGAGTTATAACCTCATAAAGTGACAGTGGTCAGAATTGTAAAAATTGGCTCGGTCATTAAGTACCAAATTGGCTCTGTCACTAAGGGGTTAAACAAAATCAGCCATGTCGCTATAAAAGATCTAGTTACAGTGCCTTGCGAAAGTATTCTACTCCCTGGAACTTTTCAACCTTTCCCCACATATCATGCTTCAAACATAAAGATACTAAATGTAATTTTTTGGTGAAGAATCAGCAACAAGTGGAACACAATTGTGAAGTTGAACGAAATTTATTGGTTATTTAAAATTTTTGTGGAAATTCAAAAACTGAAAAGTGGGGCGTACAATATTATTGGGTCCCTTTAACTTAATACTTTGTTGCACCACCTTTTGCTACGATTACAGCTGCAAGTCGCTTGTGGTATGTCTCCCTCAGTTTTGTTCATCGAGAGACTGAAATTCTTGCCCATTCTTCCTTGGCAAACAGCTCGAGCTCAGTGGTTTAATGGAGATCGTTTGTGAACAGCAGTTTTCAGCTCTTTCCACAGATTCTCTATTGCACTGAGGTCTGGACTTTGACTTGGCCATTCTAACATCTGGATACGTTTATTTGTGAACCATTCCATTGTAGATTTTGCTTTATGTTTGGGATCATTGTCTTGTTGGAAGACAAATCTCCATCCCAGTCTCAGGTTTTTTGCAGACTCCAACAGGTTTTCTTCAAGAATGGTCCTGTATTTGGCTCCATCCATCTTCCCATCAATTTTAACCACCTTCCCTGTCCCTGCTGAAGAAAAGCAGGCCCAAACCATGTTGCTGCCACCACCATGTTTGACAGTGGGGATGGTGTGTTCAGGGTGATGAGCTGTGTTGCCTTTACGCCAAACATATCGTTTGGCATTGTTTCCAAAATGTTACATTTTGGTTTCATCTGACCAGAGCACCTTCTTCCACATGTTTGGTGTGTCTCCCAGGTGGCTTGTTGCAAACTTTAAACGACACTTTTTATGGATATCTTTGAGAAATTGCTTTCCTCTTGCCAGTCTTCCATAAAGGCCAGATTTGTGCAGTGTACGACTGATTGTTGTCCTATGGACAGACTGTCCCACCTCAGCTGAAGATCTCTGCAGTTCATCCAGAGTGATCATGGGCCTCTTGGCTGCAGTGACGTATCAAGGGGGGGGCAGCCAGGGAATGTGCCCCGGGCACAGGAGACGGGGCACCAGTGGGCCATCTGATGATGAGGCAGTCCAAGGAGGCTTCTCGTCGGCGGCATTCACCCACCCCCACACTGAGATAGTCCCGTTCTCTGAGCCGGCTGTCAAATTGACAGCCAGCTCAGAGAAAGTGCTGCGCGTGGAATCCCAAGTGTCAGCGGCGTAACTACCCCACAGCAGAGCCCCTCTACCGCAGAGAGCCGCACACCACAGCTGTTGCTGCTGCTGCTCTGTGTGCGCAGGACCTGTGATGAGGTCACAGGAGAGGAGTCAGGAGTCACATGATCAAGGGCCTCCGTGTAGTGCAGGACTCTGCTGGTTCTCATGGTGCTGGACGAGGGTAAGCTTTTGTGTGGGGTCAGGAGTGGTTTGTGTGGATGTAGCAGTGCCGTGTGTGTACGAGGTGTACAGAGCGGAAGCCGTGTGTGCAATGTGTATGGAGCGGAGCTGGGTGTGTACGAGGTGTACAGAGCGGAACTGGGTGTGTGCAAGGTGTATGGAGCGGAGCTGTGTGTGTGTGTATGAGGTGTACGGAGCGGAAGTCGTGTGTGCAAGGTGTATGGAGTGGAGCCTTGTGTGTATGAGGTGTACGGAGCGGAACTGGGTGTGTGCAAGGTGTATGGAGCGGAGCCGTGTGTGTGTATGAGGTGTACGGAGCAGAACTGGCTGTGTGCAAGGTGTTTGGAGTGGAGCCGTGTGTACGAGGTGTACGGAGCGGAGCCGTGTGTGTATGAGGTGTACGGAGCAGAGCTGGGTGTGTATGAGGTGTACGGATTGGAGCCATGTGTGCAAGGTGTATGGAGCGGAGTCATGTGTGTCTATGAGGTGTATGGAGCAGAGCTGGGTGTGTGCAGGGTGTATGGAGTGGAGCCATGTGTGTACGAGGTGTACGGAGCGGAACTGGGTGTGTGTAAGGTGTATGGAGCGGAGCCGTGTGTGTATGAGGTGTACAGAGCGGAACTGGGTGTGTGCAAGTGTCGGGGTTGTCACGACAATACCCTTCATCCACCAGTCATTCCAAATTAGATTAAGAGCATGTTGGTACCGGAGTGAAGGATGAGTCAGACACGATGCTGGTTCAAACTCATTGCATGCTCATGTGTAACGTCACAGCAACGACTGACCTTTATTTCCTGATACACAACATTACATGATCTATTGGGGGAAGGTGTGCAGAGGGCGAGGATAGGCAGGGGTTAAGCAATGTATCTAGTATTCAGTCCTTCTGGTTGGCTCTGACGTCATCTGATGAATCTTCCTTTTTCCACATCTTGTTAAGTTTCGATTTCCAGAGAAATGATACTTGGCTTCTGGAATGTGTAACTTGTTCCTTCAGCCGAGTGACAGTGGGGCAAAGGTGAATACTGGCAGCCATCTTAAATACAATTACATATGCATTAGCAAGCGAAGGGGAAAAACTTATTGTTTCACAGGATAAGAATACATAAAGTACAAAAGAGTATAAAGACATATATTTTTACCTTGACAATCCCCCCTAAACACTAAGTTTTTCCCTAAAAAGAAAGATCCTTCGAGACTGTCCATGTGATGGGGAAAGGGGAGGTGGATTTCTTCATCCAGACACCTCAGAAGCTCTCCCCTTGCGAGAGGCCTCCAGGCAACTGAACCCTTCACTAGCTTCACATGGAGTTCTCCCTGTTATGAACAGGTAATTCAGAACCACAATGGACCTTGAAGTTCAGAGCACACAAGGTGACCTGACATTTACCAAAAACATAGGACGAGCTCTGAGACGTGGAAACTCTGCTGACCGCAATCCCTAATCCTATCACACCACACTAGAGGTAGCCGTGGATTGCGCCTAACGCTCCCTATGCAACTCGGCACAGCCTGAGAAACTAACTAGCCCTGAAGATAGAAAAATAAGCCTACCTTGCCTCAGAGAAATTCCCCAAAGGAAAAGGCAGCCCCTCACATATAATGACTGTGAGTAAAGATGAAATACAGACACAGAGATGAAATAGATTTAGCAAAGTGAGGCCCGACTTACTGAAAAGACCGAGGATAGGAAGGATAGCTTTGCGGTCAACACAAAAACCTACAAACAACCACGCAGAGGGGCAAAAAGACCCTCCGCACCGACTAACGGTACGGAGGTGCTCCCTCTGCGTCTCAGAGCTTCCAGCAAGCAAGAAAAACCAATATAGCAAGCTGGACTGAAAATATAGCAAACAAAAATAACACAAGCAAAACTTAGCTTATGCAGGATAGAGAGGCCACAGGAACGATCCAGGAGGAAGCAAGACCAATACTAGAACATTGACTGGAGGCCAGGATCAAAGCACCAGGTGGAGTTAAATAGAGCAGCACCTAACGACTTAACCTCATCACCTGAGGAAGGAAACTCAGAAGCCGCAGTACCACTCTCATCCACCAAAGGAAGCTTATAGACAGAACCAGCCGTAGTACCACTCACGACCACAGGAGGGAGCTTGGCCACAGAATTCACAACAGTACCCCCCCCTTGAGGAGGGGTCACCGAACCCTCACCAGAGCCCCCAGGCCGACCAGGATGAGCCACATGAAAGGCACGAACCAGATCGGCAGCATGGACATCAGAGGCAAAGACCCAGGAATTATCTTCCTGACCATAACATTTCCACTTAACCAGATACTGGAGTTTCCGTCTCGAAACACGAGAATCCAAAATCTTCTCCACAATATACTCCAATTCCCCTTCAACCAAAACCGGAGCAGGAGGATCAATAGATGGAACCACAGGTGCCACGTATCTCCGCAACAATGACCTATGGAACACGTTATGGATGGAAAAAGAAGCCGGAAGAGTCAAACGAAAAGACACAGGATTAAGAACCTCAGAAATCCTATATGGACCAATGAAACGAGGCTTAAATTTAGGAGAGGAAACCTTCATAGGAATATAACGAGATGACAACCAAACCAAATCCCCAACACGAAGTCGGGGACCCACACAGCGCCTGCGGTTAGCGAAACGTTGAGCCTTCTCCTGGGACAAAGTCAGATTGTCCACTACATGAGTCCAAATCTGCTGCAACCTATCCACCACAGTATCCACACCAGGACAGTCCGAAGACTCAACCTGCCCTGAAGAGAAACGAGGGTGGAACCCAGAATTGCAGAAAAACGGCGAAACCAAAGTAGCCGAGCTGGCCCGATTATTAAGGGCGAACTCAGCCAAAGGCAAAAAGGACACCCAATCATCCTGATCAGCAGAAACAAAACATCTCAGATATGTTTCCAAGGTCTGATTGGTTCGTTCAGTCTGGCCATTTGTCTGAGGATGGAAAGCCGAGGAAAAAGACAAATCAATGCCCATCCTAGCACAAAAGGCTCGCCAAAACCTCGAAACAAACTGGGAACTTCTGTCAGAAACGATGTTCTCTGGAATGCCATGTAAACGAACCACATGCTGGAAAAACAATGGCACCAAATCAGAGGAGGAAGGCAATTTAGACAAGGGCACCAAATGGACCATCTTAGAGAAGCGATCACAAACCACCCAAATGACCGACATTCTTTGAGAGACGGGGAGATCCGAAATAAAATCCATAGAGATATGCGTCCAAGGCCTCTTCGGGACCGGCAAGGGCAAAAACAACCCACTGGCACGAGAACAGCAGGGCTTAGCCCGAGCACAAATCCCACAGGACTGCACAAAAGAACGCACATCCCGTGACAGAGACGGTCACCAAAAGGATCTAGCCACCAAATCTCTGGTACCAAAGATTCCAGGATGACCAGCCAACACCGAACAATGAACCTCAGAGATAACTTTATTCGTCCACCTATCAGGGACAAACAGTTTCTCCGCTGGGCAACGGTCAGGTCTATTAGCCTGAAATTTTTGCAGCACCCGCCGCAAATCAGGGGAGATGGCAGACAAAATTACCCCCTCTTTGAGAATACCCGCCGGCTCAGACAAACCCGGAGAATCGGGCACAAAACTCCTAGACAGGGCATCCGCCTTCACATTTTTAGAGCCCGGAAGGTACGAAACCACAAAGTCAAAACGGGAGAAAAACAGCGACCAACGAGCCTGTCTAGGATTCAACCGTTTGGCAGACTCGAGATAAGTCAAGTTTTTGTGATCAGTCAAGACCACCACGCGATGCTTAGCTCCTTCAAGCCAATGACGCCACTCCTCGAATGCCCACTTCATGGCTAGCAACTCTCGATTGCCAACATCATAATTTCGCTCAGCAGGCGAAAATTTCCTGGAAAAGAAGGCGCATGGTTTCATCACCGAGCAATCAGAACTTCTCTGCGACAAAACAGCCCCTGCTCCAATTTCGGAAGCATCAACCTCGACCTGGAACGGAAGCGAAACATCTGGTTGGCACAACACAGGGGCAGAAGAAAAATGAAGCTTCAACTCCTGAAAAGCTTCCACAGCAGCAGAAGACCAATTGACCACATCAGCACCCTTCTTGGTTAAATCAGTCAACGGTTTAGCAATGCTAGAAAAATTAGCGATGAAGCGACGATAAAAATTAGCAAAGCCCAGGAACTTCTGCAGACTCTTCAGAGATGTTGGCTGAGTCCAATCATAAATGGCCTGAACTTTAACAGGGTCCATCTCGATAGTAGAAGGAGAAAAAATGAACCCCAAAAATGAAATCTTCTGAACACCAAAGAGACACTTTGACCCCTTCACAAACAAAGAATTAGCACGCAGGACCTGGAACACCATTCTGACCTGCTTCACATGAGACTCCCAATCATCCGAGAAGACCAAAATATCATCCAAGTATACAATCAGGAATTTATCCAGGTACTCTCGGAAGATGTCATGCATAAAGGACTGAAACACTGATGGAGCATTAGAAAGTCCGAATGGCATAACCAGATACTCAAAATGGCCTTCGGGCGTATTAAATGCTGTTTTCCATTCATCGCCCCGTTTGATACGCACAAGATTATACGCACCACGAAGATCTATCTTGTTGAACCAACTAGCCCCCTTAATCCGAGCAAACAAATCAGACAGCAGCGGCAAGGGGTACTGAAATTTGACCGTAATTTTATTTAGAAGGCGGTAATCAATACAAGGTCTCAGCGAACCATCCTTCTTGGCCACAAAAAAGAAACCCGCTCCCAATGGCGACGATGACAGGCGAATATGACCCTTCTCCAAAGACTCCTTCACGTAACTCCGCATAGCGGCGTGCTCAGGTACAGATAAATTAAACAGTCGACCCTTAGGAAACTTACTACCAGGAATCAAATCGATAGCACAATCACAATCCCTATGCGGAGGTAGGGCATTGGACTTGGGCTCATCGAATACATCCCGGTAATCAGACAAGAACTCTGGGACCTCAGAAGGGGTAGATGATGAGATAGACAGAAATGGAACATCACCATGTACCCCCTGACAACCCCAGCTGGACACAGACATTGATTTCCAATCTAATACTGGGTTATGGACTTGTAGCCATGGCAACCCCAACACGACCACATCATGCAGATTATGCAACACCAGAAAGCGAATATCCTCCTGGTGCGCAGGAGCCATGCACATGGTCAGCTGGGTCCAATACTGAGGCTTATTCTTGGCCAAAGGCGTAGCATCAATTCCTCTCAATGGAATAGGACACTGCAAGGGCTCCAAGACAAACCCACAGCGCCTTGCAAACTCCAAGTCCATCAAATTCAGGGCAGCGCCTGAATCCACAAATGCCATGACAGAATAGGAAGACAAAGAGCAGATCAAAGTAACGGACAAAAGAAATTTCGACTGTACCGTACCAATGGTGGCAGACCTAGCGAACTGCTTAGTGCGCTTAGGACAATCGGAGATAGCATGAGTGGAATCACCACAGTAGAAACACAGCCCATTCTGACGTCTGTGTTCTTGCCTTTGAGCTCTGGTCAAAGTCCTATCGCACTGCATAGGCTCAGGTTTATGCTCAGATAATACCGCCAAATGGTGCACAGATTTACGCTCGCGCAAGCGTCGACCGATCTGAATAGCCAAAGACATAGACTCATTCAGACCAGCAGGCATATGAAATCCCACCATGACATCCTTAAGGGCTTCAGAGAGACCCTTTCTGAAAATAGCTGCCAGCGCACATTCATTCCATTGAGTGAGCACGGACCACTTTCTAAACTTCTGACAATAAATCTCTATCTCATCCTGACCCTGACACAGAGCCAGCAAATTTTTCTCTGCCTGATCCACTGAATTAGGTTCGTCGTACAGCAATCCGAGCGCTAGAAAAAACGCATCAATATTACATAATGCAGGATCTCCTGGCACAAGGGAAAATGCCCAGTCTTGAGGGTCGCCACGTAATAAAGAAATAATGATTTTAACTTGTTGAACTGGGTCACCAGAGGAGCGGGGTTTCAAAGCCAGAAACAGTTTACAATTATTTTTATAATTCAAAAACTTAGCTCTATCTCCAAAAAATAACTCAGGAATAGGAATTTTAGGTTCTAACATAGGATTCTGAACCACTAAATCTTGAATGTTCTGTACTCTTATAGTGAGATTATCCATCAAAGAGGACAGACCCTGAATGTCCATGTCCACACCTGTGTTCTGAACCACCCTGATGTAAAGGGGAAAAGAAAGACAGAACACAGTGCAAAGAAAAAAAAATGGTCTCAGAACTTCTCTTTTCCCTCTATTGAGAAGCATTAGTACTTTGGGCCTCCAGTACTGTTATGAACAGGTAATTCAGAACCACAATGGACCTTGAAGTTCAGAGCACACAAGGTGACCTGACATTTACCAAAAACATAGGACGAGCTCTGAGACGTGGAAACTCTGCTGACCGCAATCCCTAATCCTATCACACCACACTAGAGGTAGCCGTGGATTGCGCATAACGCTCCCTATGCAACTCGGCACAGCCTGAGAAACTAACTAGCCCTGAAGATAGAAAAATAAGCCTACCTTGCCTCAGAGAAATTCCCCAAAGGAAAAGGCAGCCCCCCACATATAATGACTGTGAGTAAAGATGAAATACAAACACAGAGATGAAATAGATTTAGCAAAGTCAGGCCCGACTTACTGAATAGACCGAGGATAGGAAAGATAGCTTTGCGGTCAACACAAAAACCTACAAACAACCACGCAGAGGGGCAAAAAGACCCTCTGCACCGACTAACGGTACGGAGGTGCTCCCTCTGCGTCTCAGAGCTTCCAGCAAGCAAGAAAAACCAATATAGCAAGCTGGACTGAAAATATAGCAAACAAAAATAACACAAGCAAAACTTAGCTTATGCAGGATAGAGAGGCCACAGGAACGATCCAGGAGGAAGCAAGACCAATACTAGAACATTGACTGGAGGCCAGGATCAAAGCACCAGGTGGAGTTAAATAGAGCAGCACCTAACGACTTAACCTCGTCACCTGAGGAAGGAAACTCAGAAGCCGCAGTACCACTCTCATCCACCAAAGGAAGCTTATAGACAGAACCAGCCGCAGTACCACTCACGACCACAGGAGGGAGCTTGGCCACAGAATTCACAACAGTCCCCACCCCTTGAGGAGGGGTCACCGAACCCTCACCAGAGCCCCAGGCCGACCAGGATGAGCCACATGAAAGGCACGAACCAGATCGGCAGCATGGACATCAGAGGCAAAGACCCAGGAATTATCTTCCTGACCATAACATTTCCACTTAACCAGATACTGGAGTTTCCGTCTCGAAACACAAGAATCCAAAATCTTCTCCACAATATACTCCAATTCCCCTTCAACCAAAACCGGAGCAGGAGGATCAATAGATGGAACCACAGGTGCCACGTATCTCCGCAACAATGACCTATGGAACACGTTATGGATGGAAAAAGAAGCCGGAAGAGTCAAACGAAAAGACACAGGATTAAGAACCTCAGAAATCCTATATGGACCAATGAAACGAGGCTTAAATTTAGGAGAGGAAACCTTCATAGGAATATAACGAGATGACAACCAAACCAAATCCCTAACACGAAGTCGGGGACCCACACAGCGCCTGCGGTTAGCGAAACGTTGAGCCTTCTCCTGGGACAAAGTCAGATTGTCCACTACATGAGTCCAAATCTGCTGCAACCTATCCACCACAGTATCCACACCAGGACAGTCCGAAGACTCAACCTGCCCTGAAGAGAAACGAGGGTGGAACCCAGAATTGCAGAAAAACGGCGAAACCAAAGTAGCCGAGCTGGCCCGATTATTAAGGGCGAACTCAGCCAAAGGCAAAAAGGACACCCAATCATCCTGATCAGCAGAAACAAAACATCTCAGATATGTTTCCAAGGTCTGATTGGTTCGTTCAGTCTGGCCATTTGTCTGAGGATGGAAAGCCGAGGAAAAAGACAAATCAATGCCCATCCTAGCACAAAAGGCTCGCCAAAACCTCGAAACAAACTGGGAACCTCTGTCAGAAACGATGTTCTCTGGAATGCCATGTAAACGAACCACATGCTGGAAAAACAATGGCACCAAATCAGAGGAGGAAGGCAATTTAGACAAGGGCACCAAATGGATCATCTTAGAGAAGCGATCACAAACCACCCAAATGACCGACATTCTTTGAGAGACGGGGAGATCCGAAATAAAATCCATAGAGATATGCGTCCAAGGCCTCTTCGGGACCGGCAAGGGCAAAAGCAACCCACTGGCACGAGAACAGCAGGGCTTAGCCCGAGCACAAATCCCACAGGACTGCACAAAAGAACGCACATCCCGCGACAGAGACGGCCACCAAAAGGATCTAGCCACCAAATCTCTGGTACCAAAGATTCCAGGATGACCAGCCAACACCGAACAATGAACCTCAGAGATAACTTTATTCGTCCACCTATCAGGGACAAACAGTTTCTCCGCTGGGCAACGGTCAGGTCTATTAGCCTGAAATTTTTGCAGCACCCGCCGCAAATCAGGGGAGATGGCAGACAAAATTACCCCCTCTTTGAGAATACCCGCCGGCTCAGACAAACCCGGAGAATCGGGCACAAAACTCCTAGACAGGGCATCCGCCTTCACATTTTTAGAGCCCGGAAGGTACGAAACCACAAAGTCAAAACGGGAGAAAAACAGCGACCAACGAGCCTGTCTAGGATTCAACCGTTTGGCAGACTCGAGATAAGTCAAGTGTTTGTGATCAGTCAAGACCACCACGCGATGCTTGGCTCCTTCAAGCCAATGACGCCACTCCTCGAATGCCCACTTCATGGCTAGCAACTCTCGATTGCCAACATCATAATTTCGCTCAGCAGGCGAAAATTTCCTGGAAAAGAAGGCGCATGGTTTCATCACCGAGCAATCAGAACTTCTCTGCGACAAAACAGCCCCTGCTCCAATTTCGGAAGCATCAACCTCGACCTGGAACGGAAGCGAAACATCTGGTTGGCACAACACAGGGGCAGAAGAAAAACGACGCTTCAACTCCTGAAAAGCTTCCACAGCAGCAGAAGACCAATTGACCACATCAGCACCCTTCTTGGTTAAATCAGTCAACGGTTTAGCAATGCTAGAAAAATTAGCGATGAAGCGACGATAAAAATTAGCAAAGCCCAGGAACTTCTGCAGACTCTTCAGAGATGTTGGCTGAGTCCAATCATAAATGGCCTGAACTTTAACAGGGTCCATCTCGATAGTAGAAGGAGAAAAAATGAACCCCAAAAATGAAATCTTCTGAACACCAAAGAGACACTTTGACCCCTTCACAAACAAAGAATTAGCACGCAGGACCTGGAACACCATTCTGACCTGCTTCACATGAGACTCCCAATCATCCGAGAAGACCAAAATATCATCCAAGTATACAATCAGGAATTTATCCAGGTACTCTCGGAAGATGTCATGCATAAAGGACTGAAACACTGATGGAGCATTAGAAAGTCCGAATGGCATAACCAGGTACTCAAAATGGCCTTCGGGCGTATTAAATGCTGTTTTCCATTCATCGCCCCGTTTGATACGCACAAGATTATACGCACCTCGAAGATCTATCTTGGTGAACCAACTAGCCCCCTTAATCCGAGCAAACAAATCAGACAGCAGCGGCAAGGGGTACTGAAATTTGACCGTAATTTTATTTAGAAGGCGGTAATCAATACAAGGTCTCAGCGAACCATCCTTCTTGGCCACAAAAAAGAAACCCGCTCCCAATGGCGACGATGACGGGCGAATATGACCCTTCTCCAAAGACTCCTTCACGTAACCCCGCATAGCGGCGTGCTCAGGTACAGATAAATTAAACAGTCGACCCTTAGGAAACTTACTACCAGGAATCAAATCGATAGCACAATCACAATCCCTATGCGGAGTGTCATGATCCCAATGGCAGGGGATCACAAAAGGACAAGCACAAAAAACAAAACAAGCTCTAGGGTGATGGAAACTGAGCTGACCGCGATCCTGAACCTAAACACACAACTAGCTGTAGCCGGGGAACATGCCTACGATGATTCCTAGACGTCTCGCGCCAGCCGAAGGACTAACTTCCCCTATTAGAAGAAACACAGACCTCTCTTGCCTCCAGAGAAACACCCCACAGAAATAGCAGCCCCCCACATGTAATGACGGTGAAATGAGAGGAAAGCACATACGTAGTTATGAAAACAGATTCAGCAAAATGAGGACCGCTAAAGCTAGATAGCAGAGGATACAAAAGTGAACTGCGCGGTCAGCGAAAAACCCTACAAAAAACCATCCTGAAATTACTTGAACTCATGTGCCAACTCATGGAACATGAGGAGTAATATCAGCCCACTAGAGCAACCAGCAAAAAGGAATCACAAATCTGCAAGCTGGACTAAGACAAAAATGAAGCAAAACGTGGAAGAGGAAAATCAAAAACTTAGCTTGTCCTGAAGATTACAGAAGCGGGAAGCAGAGGTAACAAGACACACTGATTACATTGATAGCCGGCGAGGAAATGACAAGAAAGCCAGGTTAAATAGAAAACTCCCATATCCTGATAGAACAGGTGGACACCAGAGACCGCAGAGAACACAAGTCACCCAGTACCATCTGTAACCACCAGAGGGAGCCCAAAAACAGAATCCACAACAGTACCCCCCCTTGAGGAGGGGTCACCGAACCCTCACGAGAACCACCAGGGCGACCAGGATGAGCCCTATGAAATGCACGGACCAAATCAGCAGTATGAACATCAGAGGCAACCACCCAAGAATTATCCTCCTGACCATAACCCTTCCACTTGACCAAATATTGGAGTTTCCGTCTGGAAACATGAGAATCCAAGATCTTCTCCACAACATACTCCAATTCTCCCTCCACCAGCACCGGAGCAGGAGGCTCAAGCGAAGGAACAACAGGTACCTCATACTTCCGCAACAACGACCGATGGAACACATTATGAATAGCAAACGATGCCGGGAGATCCAAACGAAACGACACAGGGTTAAGAATTTCCAAGATCCTATAGGGACCGATGAACCGAGGCTTGAACTTAGGAGAAGAGACCTTCATAGGAACAAAACGAGAAGACAACCACACCAAGTCCCCAACACGAAGTCGAGGACCCACGCGGCGACGGCGATTAGCAAACTGCTGAGCCCTCTCCTGGGACAACTTCAAATTGTCCACCACATGACTCCAAATCTGATGCAACCTATCCACCACCATGTCCACTCCAGGACAATCAGAAGGCTCCACCTGACCAGAGGAAAAACGAGGATGAAACCCCGAATTACAAAAGAAAGGAGAAACCAAGGTAGCAGAACTAGCCCGATTATTAAGGGCAAATTCGGCAAGCGGCAAAAAGGTAACCCAGTCATCTTGATCAGCAGAAACAAAACACCTTAAATAAGTTTCCAAGGTCTGATTAGTTCGTTCCGTCTGGCCATTCGTCTGAGGATGGAATGCAGACGAAAAGGACAAATCAATGCCCATCTTAGCACAGAACGTCCGCCAAAATCTAGACACAAACTGGGATCCCCTGTCAGAAACGATGTTCTCCGGAATCCCATGCAAACGAACCACGTTCTGAAAAAACAGAGGGACCAACTCAGAGGAGGAAGGTAACTTAGGCAAGGGTACCAGATGAACCATCTTAGAAAAGCGGTCACACACAACCCAGATGACGGACATTTTTTGAGAGACAGGGAGATCCGAAATAAAGTCCATGGAAATGTGCGTCCAAGGCGGGATAGGCAAAGGTGACAACAATCCACTGGCCCGAGAACAGCAAGGCTTAGCCCGAGCGCAAACTTCACAAGACTGCACAAAAGAACGCACATCCCTCGACAAGGAAGGCCACCAAAAAGACCTGGCCACCAAGTCTCTAGTACCAAATATTCCAGGATGACCTGCCAACGCAGAAGAATGGACCTCGGAGATGACTCTACTGGTCCAATTATCCGGAACAAACAGTCTTTCAGGTGGACAACGATCAGGTTTATCCGCCTGAAACTCCTGCAAAGCACGTCGCAAGTCTGGGGAGACAGCCGACAAAATCACCCCATCCCTAAGGATACCAGTGGGCTCAGAATTTCCAGGGGAGTCAGGCACAAAACTCCTAGAAAGAGCATCCGCCTTCACATTCTTTGAACCTGGCAGGTATGAAACCACAAAATCGAAACGGGAGAAAAACAGTGACCAACGAGCCTGTCTAGGATTCAGACGCTTGGCAGACTCAAAGTAAATCAGATTTTTGTGATCAGTCAAGACCACCACACGATGTCTAGCACCCTCAAGCCAATGACGCCACTCCTCAAATGCCCACTTCATGGCCAAAAGCTCCCGATTACCAACATCATAATTCCGCTCAGTGGGCGAAAACTTTCTAGAAAAGAACGCACATGGCTTCATCACTGAGCAATCGGAGCTTCTCTGTGACAAAACCGCCCCCGCTCCAATCTCGGAAGCATCAACCTCAACCTGAAAAGGAAGCGAAACATCTGGCTGACGCAACACAGGAGCAGAAGAAAACCGGCGCTTAAGTTCCTGAAAGGCCTCCACAGCTGCAGGAGACCAATCAGCAACATCAGCACCCTTCTTAGTCAAATCCGTCAAAGGCTTAACAACACTAGAAAAATTAGTTGTGAAACGACGATAAAAATTAGCAAAGCCCAAGAACTTCTGTAGACTCTTAAGAGATGTAGGCTGCGTCCAGTCACAAATAGCCTGAACCTTGACGGGATCCATCTCAATAGTAGAAGGGGAAAAAATATACCCCAAAAAAGAAATCTTCTGGACTCCAAAGAGACACTTTGAACCTTTTACAAACAAAGAATTGGCCCGCAGGACCTGAAACACCTTCCTGACCTGCTGAACATGGGACTCCCAGTCATCCGAAAAAACCAAAACATCATCCAAATACACAATCATAAATTTATCCAGATATTCACGGAAAATATCGTGCATAAAGGACTGGAAGACAGAAGGAGCATTAGAAAGTCCAAAAGGCATCACCAAATACTCAAAATGGCCCTCAGGCGTATTAAATGCGGTTTTCCACTCATCACCCTGCTTTATCCGCACAAGATTATACGCACCCCGAAGATCAATCTTAGTGAACCATTTAGCCCCCTTAATGCGAGCGAACAAATCAGTCAACAATGGCAAAGGATACTGATATTTAACTGTAATCTTATTCAAAAGACGGTAATCTATACGAGGCCTCAAGGAACCATCTTTTTTGGCCACAAAAAAAAAAACCTGCTCCCAAAGGGGACGAAGATGGACGGATATGTCCCTTTTCCAAGGACTCCTTAACATAATCCCGCATAGCAGTATGCTCTGGCACTGACAGATTGAACAAACGACCTTTAGGAAATTTACTGCCAGGAATCAAATCTATAGCACAATCGCAATCCCTGTGAGGAGGAAGCGAATTGAGCTTAGGCTCCTCAAAAACATCCCGATAATCAGACAAAAATACCGGAACCTCAGAAGGAGTAGATGAAGCGATAGAAATCGGAGGTGCATCATCATGAACCCCCTGACATCCCCAGCTTAACACAGACATCGCTTTCCAGTCCAAGACTGGGTTATGAGTTTGTAACCATGGCAGACCAAGCACTAAGACATCATGTAAATTATACAGTACCAGGAAGCGAATCACCTCCTGATGAACGGGAGTCATACGCATGGTCACTTGTGTCCAGTACTGAGGTTTATTCATAGCCAAAGGTGTAGAGTCAATTCCTTTCAAAGGAATAGGGACTTCCAGAGGCTCCAGACTAAACCCACAGCGGTTGGCAAATGACCAATCCATAAGACTCAGGGCAGCGCCTGAATCCACATAGGCATCGACGGAAATGGCTGATAAAGAACAAATCAGAGTCACAGACAGAATGAACTTAGACTGTAAAGTACTAATGGCAACAGACTTATCAACCTTTTTTGTGCGTTTAGAGCATGCTGATATAAGATGAGCTGAATCACCACAATAAAAACACAACCCATTTTTCCGCCTATAGTTTTGCCGTTCACTTCTGGACTGAATTCTATCACATTGCATTGTCTCAGGTGCCTATTCAGAAGACACCGCCAAATGGTGCACAGGTCTGCGCTCCCGTAAACGCCGATCAATCTGAATAGCCATAGTCATAGACTCATTCAGACCTGTAGGCGCAGGGAACCCCACCATGACATCTTTAATGGCCTCAGAAAGGCCATCTCTCAATCTTGCAGCCAGGGCGCACTCATTCCATTGAGTAAGCACCGACCATTTCCGAAATTTCTGACAATATATTTCTGCTTCATCTTGCCCCTGAGAGAGAGCCAATAAAGCTTTTTCAGCCTGAATCTCTAGGTTAGGTTCCTCATAGAGCAAACCCAATGCCAGAAAAAACGCATCCACATTGAGCAACACAGGATCCCCTGGTGCCAATGCAAATGCCCAATTCTGAGGGTCACCCCGCAGGAAAGATATAACAATCTTGACTTGCTGAGCAGGGTCTCCAGAAGAGCGAGATTTCAAAGAAAGAAACAACTTGCAATTGTTCCTAAAATTCAGAAAACTAGATCTATCTCCAGAAAAAAACTCTGGGATAGGAATTCTAGGTTCAGACATAGGAGCATGTACAACAAAATCTTGTATATTTTGAACCTTAGCAGCAAGATTATTCAGGCTGGAAGCCAAACTCTGGACGTCCATGATAAACAGCTGAGGTCAGAGCCATTCAAGGATTAAGAGGAGGTAAGACACAGCCAGGCTGCAATTAAGGCTATGCAGCAAACTCTGAGGGGAAAAAAAAAAAAAAAAAAAACTTCCTCAGACTACTTTTCCTCCTACTTCAGCCAATACGATTACCACTTTTTGGCCGGCTATACTGTCATGATCCCAATGGCAGGGGATCACAAAAGGACAAGCACAAAAAACAAAACAAGCTCTAGGGTGATGGAAACTGAGCTGACCGCGATCCTGAACCTCAACACACAACTAGCTGTAGCCGGGGAACGTGCCTACGATGATTCTAGACGTCTCGCGCCAGCCGAAGAACTAACTTTCCCTATTAGAAGAAACACAGACCTCTCTTGCCTCCAGAGAAACACCCCACAGAAATAGCAGCCCCCCACATGTAATGACGGTGAAATGAGAGGAAAGCACATACGTAGTTATGAAAACAGATTCAGCAAAATGAGGCCCGCTAAAGCTAGATAGCAGAGGATACAAAAGTGAACTGCGCGGTCAGCGAAAAACCCTACAAAAAACCATCCTGAAATTACTTGAACTCATGTTCCAACTCATGGAACATGAGGAGTAATATCAGCCCACTAGAGCAACCAGCAAAAAGGAATCACATATCTGCAAGCTGGACTAAGACAAAAATTAAGCAAAACGTGGAACAGGAAAATCAAAAACTTAGCTTGTCCTGAAGAATACAGAAGCGGGAAGCAGAGGTAACAAGACACACTGATTACATTGATAGCCGGCGAGGAAATGACAAGAAAGCCAGGTTAAATAGGAAACTCCCATATCCTGATAGAACAGGTGGACACCAGAGACCGCAGAGAACACAAGTCACCCAGTACCATCTGTAACCACCAGAGGGAGCCCAAAAACAGAATCCACAACAGAGGACGCAGCGACTCGCCCCCTCCATACCAGAAACACAGAACAGATAAGAATTTACAGCATTCCTCAACACAAAAGAAAGCAAGGCACAGCGCAGCTGTTTGACCCCTCCCATCGGGTGTCTCGAAAAACCACACAAAGCAACGGAATATAGCAGTTCTCAGACTCAATTAATTTCTACAAAACCTTCACACAATTCATATACCAAAACACCTTAGAAAAACCAATGATTGAGGTATTTTATAACCAAACACGGGCTCTGCATCCTCTCATCTTTCCTCTCCATCAACCTTTTTCCATTCCTCATTCTTTAAACCTCGCGCAACTCGCAGATGAGCTTGCGCTTGTTCTAACAGTCCTTTATCTTTCAACATTCTTGACTGCCTTCTTGCCCTCCCGTGACTCTACTATTGTCTTGACTTCCACAGCATCCTCACTTAACTCGTGGGGCACGGACTTCTTCTGCTACAAGAGACGCAACATGACTCACAGAATACTACGCCTTGCTGCAGCTCAGGATCGCTGACAGCGGTAACTACACGGTTTCCCATAGAAAAAAACACGGAGCCTCTCGTTCGACGTGCTGTCCCTAACCTCTGAACACCAGTGATTAACAGTCTACCCTGTCACGATATTCTAACCAGTCGGGAGGCGGTCTCCTAGTGAGAGCCCTCCACAGTAAAACAGGTGGTCCCCTCTCGGGACGTCTTAATTACCTAGTTGGTACAATATCACAGAGGCTGCGTCTCCTGTCCCTTTCTCAAAGCCGCCCCCAATCCACAAACTTCCTCAATCTTTCACTCTATCACTACTAGGCAACAGTCACGGGTAGGGTGGTTGAATGGAGTACAATGACCGGTGGAGGAGGCGTGGTGTACATGAGGACGCGCAGAGTGCGACGTCTCTCAGTTGCTGGTTCGAAGCGTGGCACGGGATCGCGCTCGGTCTCACCACTCGACCGGTCACTCCCCAGACCCAAGGAGACCACAGACTAACCAATAACGGCTGAAACACTAGCAAGTGGGACACATACATAGTATGTGATCTCTACTTACCGTGTTTGGAGGGTGATCAGTCCTTGAGGTCAGCCACTACGGGTGTCGTCCACGGACGTCCAGGCATGGGTCCAGGGGGTCTCGGATCGCGCGGGCCACGCCCCACGTTGGTTGTGCCAAATTGTCGGGGTCGTCACGACAATACCCTTCATCCACCAGTCATTCCAAATTAGATTAAGAGCATGTTGGTACCGGAGTGAAGGATGAGTCAGACACGATGCTGGTTCAAACTCATTGCATGCTCGTGTGTAACGTCACAGCAACGACTGACCTTTATTTCCTGATACACAACATTACATGATCTATTGGGGGAAGGTGTGCAGAGGGCGGGGATAGGCAGGGGTTAAGCAATGTATCTAGTATTCAGTCCTTCTGGTTGGCTCTGACGTCATCTGATGAAGCTTCCTTTGTCCACATCTTGTTAAGTTTCGATTTCCAGAGAAATGATACTTGGCTTCTGGAATGTGTAACTTGTTCCTTCAGCCGAGTGAAAGTGGGGCAAAGGTGAATACTGGCAGCCATCTTAAATACAATTACATATGCATTAGCAAGCGAAGGGGAAAAACTTATTGTTTCACAGCATAAGAATACATAAAGTACAAAAGAGTATAAAGACATATATTTTTACCTTGACACAAGGTGTATGCAGCGGAGCCGTGTGTGTACGGAACGGAGATGTGTGTGTATAAGGTGTACAGAGCAGAGCCGTGTGTGTATGAGGTGTAGAGCGGAGCCATGTGCATACGAGGTGTACAGAGCGGAGCCGTGTGCGTATGAGGTGTACGGAGCGGAGCTGGGTGTGTACGAGGTGTATGGAGTGGAGCCGGGTGTGCAAGGTGTAGGGAGCGGAGTCGTTTGTCTATGAGGTGTATGAAGCGGAGCCGCGTGTGTACAAGGTGTACGGAGTAGAGCCGCATGTGTACAAGCTGTACGGAGCAGAGCCGCATGTGTACAAGGTGAATGGAGTGGAGCCATGTGTGTACGAGGTGTACGGAGCGGAGCCGAGTGTGCAAGGTGTACGGAGCTCAGCTGAGTGTGAAGGAGTAACTAAGTGTGGCCATTATACTGTACGCAATATGTATGTATGTGTGTGTTTGTGTGTGCATGCGTAGCAATGCGGGTGAATGTGCAGAGATGTAAATGGCTTTGTGTGTGTGTACGGGGAGGAGAGGCGAAGGCAATGATGGGCTGACAGGGAGAGTGCAATAATTGGGATGGAGGGGGAGGAGAAAATGATGGATGTGGTGGAATGGGCAATTATGGAGGTGGAATGGGCAATGATGGAGGTGGGGGGAGGAAATGATGGAGGTGGTGGAATGGGCAATGATGGGGGGAGGCAAAGATGGAGGTGGAAATTGGAATGGGCAATGATGGTGGTGGGGGGAGAATGCAATGATGGTGGGGAGGAGGAAATCATGGAGGTGGAGGAAAGGGCAATAATGAAGGGGGGAAGAAATGATGGAGGTGGTAGAATGGACAAGAATGGTGGTGGAAAGCACACTGATGATATTGGAGGGGGAAAAAATGATGGAGGTGGTGGAATGGGCAAGTATGGTGATGGCGGCGGAAAGGATAATGATGATGGTGGTGGAAAGGGCAATGATGGGGATGGTGGAAGAAGAGAAAATGATGGATATGGTGGAAAAGGAAAAGGAGGAAATGATGGAGGTGGTGGAATGGGAAATTATGGGGTGTGGGGGAGAAAGCAATGATAGTGGTGGTGGAGAAGGCAAAGATGGAGGTGGTGAAGAGAGCAATGATGGGGTGGGGAAAAGGAAAATAATGGGCATGAGGAAACAGTACAGGAGAATGGGGGGCATATCTGAGGAAACAGTATGGGTGATGTGAGCAGACAGTATGAGGAGCGAATGGATGTGGACACAGTATGAGTAGCGATGTGAAAAATGTATGTGAACAGAGTACGGGGATTGAGGGTGATGGGATGTGTGCAGACACAGTATGGGGAGTCATGTGAGCAGGCAGTATAGAAAGTGAGGGGGTAAATATATGAGGAGACAGTATGATGAACAGGAGGGATGTGAGAGGAGACAGTATGAGGAGGGAGGGGAATAGTGTGAGGAGATAGTATGGGGGAGAAAAGTGAGTGGGCACAGAATAGAAACTGAGTAGTGGGGGCGTAGCATGGGGGGACAGTGTAAGGGCACAGCCAGGAGGGGACAGTATACCAAGGAGGGGGAGTGTGATGAGAGAGTACAGTATAAATACTGGGCCCTATAGAGGGGGACACAGTGTGAGAGGACAGTGTGAAGAGGGGGGCCGGTATGGAAAGGAGAGGTCAGTGTGAAGAGCATGTACCATAAGAGGGACAGTGTGGGGGTCATATTTTGTGCAGACAATATAGTGAGGGGCAATTTTTTATTCAGGAGCATTATAATGACACTTGTAACTTTAAGGGCATCATGTGAAGATTTTCTGCAAAAGAGCGGAGAAGATAGAGGTCTGCAGAGACGGCTGTGGATGAGAAAACTCATCATGGGGTCTGGACAAGATGAAGAAAAGGAGAATGACTCCAGAGATGACGTCATCTATAAGGTACCTGGATGTAAATGTTATTTGTGATACTGACTAATTTTCATGTTTTTATTTATGTTTGGAGCATTAAAGGGGATGTCAAGGTTTGTAATGAGTCTGCAGTCATTCTTTGTGACTGCAGACTTCTGAGTTCTCACAGTGCGCCCTGCACACTGTCAGGATTCTCTCGTGCTGGCGATTTACATTAATGCGGTCACATGCTGACTAGATATGTGTGACCTCAGTCAATGAAAATGAACTGAGTCTAGTGGGAATGTGGTCAGAAGTATACAAATCACATGCTTGTGCTGACATGACTGTCCACTGGCAAGGGAGAATCCTAAAAGTGTGCAGTGCATTAGTTGTGAGAATTCAGAAGCTGCGATGTCAGGATTCAGCTCTGCAGGTTCCAATAGTCGTCACATGGACACGTCACTCATATGCAATGTTCATACTTATGGTCCTGTGACAACGAGCTTCTCTTCTGCTTCTCTCAGTTTTTCACTGAACATTGAGAGCATTAGGGAGAGGGGCTCGTGTGTACATGACTAAGTGTGCAAATCGCATATGTCCTGGGGGGGCGCCAAAATGTATTCTTGCCCCGGGTGCCAGAAACCCTAGATACGCTTCTGACAGCAAGCCTTTGAAGGATCCTACACCTTGAGGTTCAAGGGACTCCAGAGGCACCAGCAGCTTCAAATAACTGTTTGCTGCTTTGTAATGGTATTTTGGCAGCTGCTCTCTTAATCCAATGAATTTGTCTGGCAGAAACCTTCCTCATTATGCCTACCTCATTATGCCTTTATCTGCATGAACTCTGTCTGTGCTCTGTTTCAGTCTTCAGTCACAAATTTCTTCACAGTATGATGATCACTCTTAAGCTTTAGTCACACTAAACGACTTACCAACGATCACGACCAGCAATACGACCTGGCCGTGATCGTTGGTAAGTCGTTGTGTGGTCCCTGGGGAGCTGTCACACAGACAGCTCTCTACAGCGACCAACGATCAGGGGAACGACTTCGGCATCGTTGAAACTGTCTTCAACGATGCCGAAGTCCCCCTGCAGCACCCGGGTAACCAGGGTAAACATCGGGTTACTAAGTGCAGGGCCGCGCTTAGTAACCCGATATTTGCCCTGGTTACCATTGTAAAAGTAAAAAAAAAAAAACACTACATACTCACATTCTGATGTCTGTCACATCCCCCGCCGGCGTCCACAGGGATAAAACTGCTTTCGGCAGGAGCGCTGCTAATGCACGCGCTGCTGCCGAGAGCTTCCCTGCACTGACTGTGTCAGCGCCGGCAGTAACAGCGTGTGCTCTGCTTTACGGCCGGCACTGACACAGTCAGTGCAGGGAAGCTCTCGGCCGAAGCGCGTGCATTAGCAGCGCTCCTGCCGAAAGCAGTTTTAACCCTGTGGACGCCGGGGGACGTGACAGACATCAGAATGTGAGTATGTACTGTTTTTTTTTAAAACTTTTACAATGGTAACCAGGGTAAATATCGGGTTACTAAGCGCGGCCCTGCGCTTAGTAACCCAATATTTACCCGGGTTACAAGTGAACACATCGCTGGATCGGCGTCACACACGCCGATCCAGCGATGACAGCGGGTGATCAGCAACGAAAAAATGGTCCTGATCATTCCCCAACGACCTCCCAGCAGGGGCCTGATCGTTCGTCGCTGTCACACATAACAAGATCGCTTGCGGGATCGTTACTACGTCACCAAAAGCGTGACGTTGCAACGATATCGTTAACGATATCGTTATGTGTGACGGTACCTTTAAGTTTTCGTGAAATATCTAATGTTTTCATACCTTGTCCAAGGCATTGCACTATTTAATGCTTTTCAGCAGCAGAGAGATCCTTTTTATTTCCCATATTGCTTGAAACCTGTGGCCTGCTTAATAATGTGGAACATCCTTTTTAAGTAGTTTTCCTTTAATTAGAATGACCTGGAAAACGAATTATCAAGTGCTTAAGATTGATTTAAGTGAACCATTGAGCACTGAGACGCAATACCATCCATGAGTTTATTTGAAAAACAAAACAATTAAATCTTTATGACACTTAAATCCAATTTGCATAATAATTTGGAACACAGTATAGTAGTATAATGCAGCACCATAGTAGTATAATGCAGCCCCATAGCAGTATAATGCACCCCTATAGTGGTATAATGCACCCCATAGAATAATGCAGCCTCATAGTGGTATAGTGCACACCATAGTATAATGCAGCCCCATAGTAGTATAATGCACCCCATAATATAATGCACCCCCATAGTATAATGCGGCCCCATAACAGTATACTGCACCCCCATAGCATAATGCAGCCCCATAGGAGAATAATGCTATCCCATAGTATAATGCAGACCCATAGCCGTATAATGCACCCACATAGTATAATTCAGCCCCATAATATAATGCACCCCCATAGTATAATGCAGCCCCATAACAGTATAATGCACCCCATAGTATAATGCAGCCCCATAGTAGCACCTCCATAGTATAATGCAGCCCCATACTGTGGTTTTACAAAAAAAATAAGTTTCTCCTTACCTGGTTGAGATCCAGTGGTGTAATCTGCTCGATAGATCTGAGGCGCGGACCTTCGTTCCGGAATATGGAAGTGACATCATACATCGGCAACATGCCCGCTGATGTCGGCTGCCGGCCTGTGATTGGTTAACTGTTGCCCTGCAGAAGGAATCTCCATCATGGCAACAAATTTTAACTGCCCGTGCGTCTGAGGATGCACGGGCAGTTAGTAAGCCGGCAGAATCCTGTCGCTGGGGCCCGGTGAGCAGAGGAGAGGGGGCCTGCTGCCCTCTGCTCATCGGGCCCCATACACAAGTAAGGGCAGTAATGCCCTGATGGCGGCCCTGACTGTAGACTAAGCATACATGTAATTCACAGACAAAAAAGGTGCAAAAAAGAGTGCCAAAAACACCGGAAAAAAATGAGAAAATGCAGAGTTTTTGAATGTAGCATTTTTACTGCCAAAAGAGTAGGTTATAGCTGCAGAAAACACCCCCGCAACAATGGACACTTTCCAGCTAACATCAACCCCAAGCACTACTGTTACCCCCATTGGCAATGTACCAGAGTTGGAGCATCTCATGTGGATTCTGAGGTGTTTGCGGGCTGGTACTTAGACTGGGAAAGGCCCGATGACCAGGGACCTTCACAGCCTGATATCAGCTCACAGCTGCCTACTTTACCTTTGCTGGTTACCAAAAATGTGGGAGACCCCACGTCGCTTTTTTTTCCAATTTAATTATTAGGTTAATTTATCTACAGTAAGCTACACACATGTAATAAGGCACTAATTATATCTCAGATATCTATCTTTGCACATCGCTAATAAACATCTGTCATTTCTATTCTGCATTCTATTCTAGTACATGTCACATGTACACACGGGCGGACAATAGAAAACCACATGGACAGTAAAAAAGAACCGTCTCACGCTTACGCCACATTCACATTACCAGTATATGGTCAGTATTTTACCTCAGTATCTGTAAGCCAAATCCTGGAGTGGCTCAATCATAGACGCACAATAGAAACACGTCACCACTTCTGCATTATTCACCCACTCCTGGTTTTGGCTTAGGCTACGTTCACATTTGCGTTGCGTCGGGCGCATGCGTCATGCGCCCCTATATTTAACATGGGGGCGCATGGACATGCGTTGTCTTGCGTTTTGTGACGCATGCGTCTTTTTTGGCGCAAGCGTCAGGGTGCAGAGGATGCATGTTACATTTTTTTGGCGCCAAAAATCATGCCAAAAAAGGATGCATGCATCACAAAACAATGCGTTTTGCATGCGTTTTGCATGTGTTGTGCGTTGCTTCCCCGACGCAACGGCCAACAACGCAAATGTGAATGTAGGCCTCCAGATACTGATCAAATACTGAATGTGTGAACGTGGCCTAAAGGTACTGTCACACTAGACGATATCGCTAGCGATCCGTGACGTTGCAGCGTCCTGGCTAGCGATATCGTCCAGTGTGACAGGCAGCAGCGATCAGGCCCCTGCTGGGAGATCGCTGGTCGGGGAAGAAAGTCCAGAACTTTATTTCGTCGCTGGATCTCCCGCTGACATCGCTGAATCGGCGTGTGTGACACCGATTCAGCGATGTCTTTGCTGGTAACCAGGGTAAACATCGGGTAACTAAGCGCAGGGCCGCGCTTAGTAACCCGATGTTTACCCTGGTTACCATCCTAAAAGTAAAAAAACAAACACTACATACTTACCTACAGCCGTCTGTCCTCCAGCGTTGTGCTCTGCACTCCTCCTGTACTGGCTGTGAGCGTCGGTCAGCCGGAAAGCAGAGCGGTGACGTCACCGCTCTGCTTTCTGGCTGCCCGGAGCTCACAGCCAGACCAGAGAAGCAGAGCGCCGAGGACAGACAGCGGAAGGTAAGTATGTAGCGTTTGTTTTTTTACTTTTTAGGATGGTAACCAGGGTAAACATCGGTTACTAAGCGCGGCCCTGCGCTTAGTTACCCGATGTTTACCCTGGTTACCGGGGACCTCGGGATCGTTGGTCGCTGGAGAGCGGTCTGTGTGACAGCTCTCCAGCGACCAAACAGCGACGCTGCAGCGATCCGGATCGTTGTCGGTATCGCTGCAGCGTCGCTATGTGTGACGGTACCTTTACAGTTGGATGGAGAAATAATTCCATTCACATCTCGGCCACTGGCCCCCAACACAGACCTGAATAAAGGGCAACTGCAAATTTTGTTGCAAAAATGTCAGGGGCTAGTCGGTCACTGTCATCTAAATGAAGCTGGTTTGGATGAATGGAGCAGTACCAGAATCTCCTGCTACAGACCGCAATGTGTGAACACAGCCTGGAGGCTGTATAGGTACATTATGTCAGCTTGGTGCCGCGGCCTCTTTTCTGACCCAGGGAGTCCACAGACAGGAGAGTGATGGACGCTTCCCTAAACAAACATGGAGGACCGGCTATCACGTGTGGGCGGCACCTAAGCGGTGTCACCTTACGGCCGTACGTCAGCTGTGGGCGCGGCTGTGGCCGGTTGCCTGGGGAGCCCGTGAGCCGGGAGCTGCGTCACACAGCTGGGCCTCCATCTTGTGAGCGGCGAGATGGGGCAGTGCGAGGTGATCTCCTCCAAGACCGTCCTGGTCTTCCTGAACCTCATCTTCTGGGTAAGGCTGCGGCGGGGTCACGTGGTGCGGCCTGAGCAGGGCAGTGCGGGCAGGTGATGTGGACTGGTCCGGAGTGCGTGCCATGTCCTAGCCAGCGCGTGCAGTGCAGTGTGCGCCCGTGGCAGCGCGTGCAGTGCGAGGTTGTGATGGTGACCCCTTTGCTCAGGCTGCAGCACATCCTCCTCCCCCCATGTTGCTATGTGAGGGTCCCATCAGCTTTAGCACTGGGTTTCCTTCCTGCCATGGTTGCCCCTGGTTGCAGTAGCCGGCCCCGCAGATCCAGGCGCCAGGATCTTCTCTTCAGTCACAGACTTCTGGTCACATAAGGGGATAGTGGAGCGGTTACCTATAGCAACCAGTCAGGCTGGAGGGGCCGGCGGCCCTGTGCCCGTTATACATGGAGTGTAAGGCCCCCGGGATGTGGCAGGTGGCTGCCCTGTATTCATGCCCTTTTATATAATACTACATTTATTTGCCCGGCTGGCAGCGGCCTCCCATCTATGGAGTCTTTCTCTGGCGGTGAGGGACTGGGGGTGATGAGCAGAACATCCCAATTGCTGTATGTTGATGATGACATGACCCCTGAGGTTCTTTGAGGATCCGCTCCTAAATCTTCAGCTATGTAGAGTATTGGAGCGGCTTTAGTTTTGGATTTTCGTTCAGGTCCACATTGAAGATCTCTGTGAACAATCCCTTAAGATGCTCTTTGGATAATGTGATCCAAGGACTTGTGAGGACCCTCTTACCTGTGTCTAGCATACAAACATGGCGGGCAGCCGTGATGCCTCTAATAATGTCCGGCTGGCAATCAGACAAGTGACTTCACGTGATCGGCCGGTGTGGGAGCAGGTGACACCGAGGGAATGCTGGTATGAGATGGATAAGAATCGGATTTTCAGTAAATGGGAACTCGCATAGGGACAGTAGGGAGTGACGCCACCTACGGGCCCCTCCGCTTGGGTGCAGGGTACTGTTATAGAGGGTCTATGGGCCACTCTGCTTGGGTGCGGGGTACTGTTATAGAGGGTCTATGGGCCCCTCCGCTTGGGTGCGGGGTACTGTTATAGAGGGTCTATGGGCCCCTCCGCTTGGGTGCCAGGTACTGTTATAGAGGGTCTATGGGCCCCTCTGCTTGGGTTCGGGGTACTGTTATAGAGGGTCTACGAGCCTCTCTGCATAGGTGTGGGGTACTGTTATAGACGGTCTTGTGGTTTTGTACTGTACACTACATGTAAAGCCATAGCCTCTTTATATGGGTCTCAATGATACTGCAATGTTATGTGCAGTTTATTTTCATTGAGGTATTGGAAAAACTGTGAGCAAATTCTCACCAGTTTGTCAGTGGCCAAGATTTAAAGGGAATTATTTGTCTATCCATAGATGTGAGCAGTATCCTGTACCCCGGCAACACTAGTGGTTCCACGGGATATGCAGAGGGCAGATTGGTGTCAAGTGAGATGTAGAGCTTAGGCCACAGTGTGACCTGCCTTATCCATAGAGCAGATTTCACGGCCAGCTTAAAGGGAACCTATCACCCCCTCAGGCGTTTGTAACTAAAAGAGCCACCTTGTGCAGCCCTAATGCTGCATTCTGACTAGGTGGCTCTTTTAGTTCTTGTTCCTGGCACTGCTGGAATAATCGCTTTTGAAATTTGTCCCTCATACCTGTGAAATCGTCCCGGGGGCAGGTCTTTCCCCCTAATCCAGCCGCCTCACATCCGTCACTCATGGCCTCTGCACGCCAGGCGCGGCCTCCTCTTCCTTCATAAGCATCCCCGGCGCCTGCGCTGCAAGTTCGAAGGCCGAAAAAAAAAAAAATAACAGCTCAGGCGCCGGGAACGCTAATGAAGGAAGAGGAGGTGGCGCCCGACACGCAGAGGCCATGAGTGACGGATGTGAGGCATCTGGATTAGGGGGAAAGACCTGCCCCCCGGACGATTTCATAGGTATGAGGGACACATTTCAAAAGCGATTATCGCAGCAGTGCCAGGAACAAGAACTAAAAGAGCCACCTAGTCAGAATGCAGCATTAGGGCTGCACAAGGTGGTTCTTTTAGTTACAAACGCCTGAGGGGGTGACAGGTTCCCTTTAACTCACTCATAGCCTGTCTATATGACCTTCAGGCGCTTTTTATAGCTGCTCATACCCTGTACCCTTAAGGTACCTTCACACTGAACAACATTACAACGATAGCGATCCGTGACGTTGCAGCGTCCTGGATAGCGATATCGTTGTGTTTGACACGCAGCAGCGATCAGGATCCTGCTGTGACATCACTGGTCGGAGCTAGAAGTCCAGAACTTTATTTAGTCGCTGGATCGGCGTGTGTGACGCCGATCCAGCGATGTGTTCACTGGTAACCAGGGTAAATATCGGGTTACTAAGCGCAGGGCCGCGCTTAGTAACCCGATCTTTACCCTGGTTACCATTGTAAATGTAAAAAAAAACACATACTCACATTCCGGTGCCTGTTACGTCCCTCGGCGTCCGCTTCCCTGCACTCCTCCTGCATCCTGTCAGCGCCGGCCGGCCGTAAAGCAGAGCACAGCTGTGATGTCACCGCTCTCCTTTACGGCCGGCGCTTACCATAAGGAGCGCTCGATAGCTGCTCATACCCTGTGCCCTTAGTGTATCTGATCATTAGGAGCTTTCGATATCTGGTCATACGCGTTCCAATCATCAGGCGCTCTCAATATCTGATATGTGTTGTCAGATCTCATTGGACATAATTACACATAGGTGTACACCACCAATAGACTATAGATTAATTAAGTCAACCACAACAAGAGAATACAGTATAGGGTGCCAATAAAAATATATTTTATTTTAATTAAATAATTAAAAACCTAAATAACATACAAGGTGACTGCATTCCAAGCAGGGAAGGCCAACACACAGAATGTAATCCCACATGTGCTTGCAGAGTATAATAAGATTAAAGCCACTAAAAAGTAACACCGCCAAGTTGCGGGATATACTATTCCCCTAAAAAATATATGGCTATAATAGAGGAGTGATTCGCAGCACTTACATCAATAAGGAGTCTGTGTTTGGCATCCCCCGCTGCCCCAACGCACGAAGAAAACGAAACAGCTATCCAGTTTTTTGGTGCCTTGGTACACCTACATGGGTTTCTTTGTGTAGTTACAGATTAATTAAGGAAAGGTAAAGAAAAAAGAATGTAATAAAATTACATGTCAACTCAATCGTGATTCTACATCAGACACAATATCGGGACATGTGTCCCTGACACGTCTTTCACCGGGATGCCAACGTTTTCTAAGGACTGTGTATATAGTTTGGGGATGAATAACATGACTCCTAACTTATAAATGACAATAGTGAGGAATCCGATTTCAATCTACGGTGTATTGGTTCTATAGCAGACATTATCAGCATTTAGTGGATCGCAGTTGCAATAATCACCACTGGTGGACACAGATGGAAAAGGGCCCCTGTGCAAGAATAGTATATGGGCCCTTTGCAGCCCAATTGCTAGTAAAAATGCTAAATTTTACCTGCTTTGTAGGTATAAAAAGGCCCCCTTACCTCTTGGGCCCCTGTGCGGCCGCATAGGTTGCACCAATAATATGTTCGTTCCTCCCCCTAGTAATCACAAACATCAGCTAATAACGGTGATCCAATATACATCCTAAAAAGGATGTATGTATGTGAAATGTTTGAGTTTTATTAAACAATAAAAGTTTACATTTTAATTTCACTTTTTTTTTTTCTTTACCTTTCCCCCAATTAATCTGCTCATAATTTCTGGATGTATGCTGTGCCCTTAGGGTACCGCCACACAGTGGCATTTTGATCGCTACGACGGCACGATCCGTGACGCTCCAGCATCGTAACAATATCGCTCCAGCGTCGTAGACTGCTGTCACACTTTGCAATGTACAACGCTGGAGCGATAATTTCATGACGTATGTGCGATGTAGAAGCCGTTGGTTACTATGCGCACATCGTATACAATATCGTGCACACCTTTGTTACACGATGCGATCATGCCGCCACAGCGGGACACTAGACGACGAAAGAAAGTTTCAAACGATCTGCTACGACGTACGATTCTCAGCGGGGTCCCTGATCGCAGGAGCGTGTCAGACACAGCGAGATCGCTGGAACGTCACGGATATATCGCTGGAACGTCACAAATCGTCGTAGCGCTCAAAATGCCACTGTGTGACGGTACCCTTAGGTTATCCAATCATTGGTTGATCTTAATATCTGGTGGTACAATGTGCCCCCTGGGTATGTGATCATCTGACGCTCTTGATATCTGGTCAGTTCTCTTATCTGAATTCTCAGGAGCTCTCAATACTCTTTGTACACTTATCTTGGAGATTATTTTGTGTAAAGAACGGCTATTTCTTTGCATGTCAGCTGTAGATAAAGTTTAGGCCATGTTGCCTGTGTGTTGTGGTATTTCCCTTGTGCAATTTTTGTTGTTTACAGAAAGTATTATAAAGCGAAAGTATTCATCCACCCCCTTTGCATTTTTTTGTTTTGCTAACTCACAACCTGGATTTTTTTTTTTTTTAAGGGCTTACGCCAGTTCATGTATAGGACATGCCTACACCTGTTATTTTTTTTGTTTTGTTTGTGGAGCAATCAACAAATGGGACAAAATTTAGTAATTTACTGAATACTTTAGTGCATAACTGTTTAACCCCTAAAGTCCATACTTTGTAAAGTCTCCTTTGGCGGCAATTATGGTACAGCTATAAGTCGCTTTGAATAAGTCTCTGAACTTTCCACTTATTGGCAATGGGATTTTTGCCCATTTCTCAGGGAAAAAACTGCTGCTTCAAGTTACCGAAGTTGCTTTCCTGTATAGAACAGCAGTCTTCAATTCTGACCACAGATTCTCAATTTTATTAAGCTCTGGGCTTTGACTAGGCCACTCCGAAACATACACACATTTCCCCTTAAACCACTCAAGTGTTGCTTTAGCAGTATGCTTTGGGTCACTGTCTTGTTGGAAGGTAAAGCTCTGTCCCAGCCTCATATCACTGACAGACTGAAACAGGTTTTGCTCAAGAATATCTATGTATTTTGGACCATTTTCACTTTCCCTGCTGCCAAAAAACATCCCCACTGTATGATGCTGCCGCCACCATATTTCACTGTGGGGATGGTGTTCTTGAGGTGATGAGCTGTGCTGGTTTGGCGCCAGACATCGCATTTACTTTGGTGGCCAAAAAGTTCGATTTTGGTCTCGTCTGACCACAGCACCTTCCTCTATACATTTGCGGAGTCTCCCACATGTCTTTTAGTGAGCCATACATTTTGTGTGTTAAGTAAAGGCGTTTTTTCTGCCCTCTCTTGTATAAAGGCCACCTGTATGGAGTGTACAGCTTATTGTGGTCATATGGACAGATACTTCAGTCTCTGTTTGGGGACTCCACAGCTCCCTCAGGGTTGCCTGTCTCTGCTGCCTCTCTGATTAATGCCTTCCTTGCCCAGGCTGAGCGTTTTGGTGGGCGGTCCCCTCTTGGCAGGTTTGTTGTGGTACCATGTTCTTTCCATTGGATGATAATGGATTTGATGATGCTCTGGGGATCATTGGGATATTTTTTTATAACACAACCCTGACTTGTTCTTCTCAATAACTTTGTCCCTGACTTGTTTGGAGATCTCCTCGGTCTTCATGGTGGTATTTGCTTAGTGGTGCCTCTTGTTTAATGGTGTTGCAGCCTCTGTGGCCTTTCAGAAAAGGTAAAGTGACAGACCATGGGACACTAGAGTGCACACAGATGGACTTCCTGTCACTAAGCATGTGAAGGTAATTGCTTGCACCAGAAATCGTCATAGCAAAAGGTGTGAATACATATGCACATGCCAATTTTTAGTTATTTGATCCCATAAATTGAATTTGTTTTCCTCACTTCTCTTCAACAACTTAGACTATTTAGTGTTGATGCGTCTCACATAAATCGGATTACAAAGATATTTAAGATCAGGTTGTAATATAGCAAAATGGGTAAAAAGCGCCTTGTGAATACTTCTGCAAGGCGCTGTAGCACTAGAAATGTACACACTTTTTACCTTTCCAACAATTTTCAAATCTGCAATGTTTCAATGTAGAATTCAGTGCTGACCAAACTCTTGCTAATAGGGTGTAGTATATGGCGAGTCTGAATCAAAATCTGCCCAAATCCAGTATGTAACATGTGGTGGAATGTCCACAAATAAATCCGTAGCTCATAACTCGTGCGCTCGCTATTAGTTTTGGTTTTCAGACAGATTTCCGTTTTACAGATGATGTGCAGAATGTATTGCTAACTTTTTGCTTTTCTTTTTTCCAGGCTGCAGCGGGCATCCTATGTTATGTGGGGGCCTACGTCTTCATCACTTACGATGATTATGACCATTTCTTTGAGGACGTTTATACCCTGATTCCTGGGGTGGTAATAATAGCTGCTGGAGCGCTCCTCTTCATCATAGGCCTGATAGGTTGTTGTGCCACAATCCGCGAAAGTCGTTGCGGTCTAGCAACAGTAAGTGACTTGACTATATACCGTGCCATTTTATGTACGTACCGGTACCTAATGTTCAAGTGTTCAGGGCTTATTGGTTGCACCATCCGAGACATTTGTGGTATATCAATGGAATATGACATGCTCACCGATAGATGTACAGGCCATGTTGTATGCCGTCACACATGGAGCCGTGGCTGGTCGTGAGCTCCTCTGTTCATTTCTTTGGCAGCTCTGAAAACTGCAGAGTAAGCAAAGTGTAAAGAAACCAGAATGGCTTGTAATTCTCATAGGCCGATACATCTGGATGATAATGATAGGGGTTTTCTGATCTTAGATGTTTTTGTAATCTCTCACATCTGGAACCTGCACCTTTGTGAACAATGGGGACCAACTCTCTGCCAACATCTTTTAAGGCTACTTTCACACTAGCGTTAACTGCAATCCGTCATAATGTGTCGTTTTGCAGAAAAAACGCATCCTGCAAAAGTGCTTGCAGGATGCGTTTTTTCACCATAGACTTGTATTGACGATGCATTGCAACGGATTGCCACACGTCGCATCCGTCGTGCGACGAATGCGTCGTGCTTTGGCGGACCGTCGGGAGCAAAAAACGCTACATGTAACGTTTTTTGCTCCTGACGGACCGCTTTTTCCGACCGCGTATGTGCGGCCGGAACTCCGCCCCCACCTCCCCGCACCTCACAATGGGGCAGCGGATGCGCCGGAGAAATGCATCCGCTGCCTCCGTTGTGCAGTGCGTTAAACGCTAGCGTCGGAATCTCTGCCCGACGCATTGCGACGGGGAGATTCCGACGCTAGTGTGAAAGTAGCCTAACATTGCCTGATACAGCATTCCCACAGGAGATAAGCCATTGCCAGGAGACTGTATGGGGGAGGAATAGCTGATGGCTATGGAGAGCCTCACCTTAAAGTATGTAGCCTGGGGCTGACTGGTTTTCTGGCAATTAACATATACAAGGTTTTTCTCAGACAACTCCCCATACCTCCAAGATATAAGATCTGCCATGAATAGCTCCATGCTTTCCTTCATTACCCTGCACTATTAGGCTTAGATTGTGCAGATCCAGCTTATCTTTCTCCTTACAATGGGAGCCTTTACTACATTTATTCAGTTACTATCCACACAGTTGAAATACAAAAGCTTTTCATAAAACCAAACAATGAACTGAAACTACGTGATCTTTGTGGATGGTTAATGGACTTTAAAGGGCCATTTACATTTAGAGATTAACTTGAGCGCTTTCTAAAGGTACCGTCACACTCAGCGACGCTGCAGCGATATAAACAACGAGCCGACCTAAACTAGATCGCTGGAGCATCGCTGTTTAGGTCGCTGTAGAGAAGTCAAACACAGCAACTCCAGAACGATGCAGGAGCGATCCAGTGACTCACTTATCGTTCTCGCTGGTTGTTCGCTCCATGTAAAACATTGCAGGCATCATTGCTTTTGATGTCAAACATGACGATACACGCCGACCTGACAACGAAATAAAGTTCCGGACTTCTAGCTCCGACCAGCGATGGCACAGCGGGATCCAGATCGCTGCTGCGTGTCAAACACAACGAGATCGCTATCCAGAACGCTGCAACGTCACGGATCTTGTCGTTCTCGTTGCAAAGTTGCTGAGTGTGAAGGTACCTTTAGACTCCTTTTGTGATAATCTATTAGTGTAAACTTGCTGCTGATCATCGATGAACAAGCAAAACGCTCCTTCATCGGGTGAAATTACGTTTTTTTTTCTGCACAGAAGATCGTTGTGCTCGGCAGCGCATCGCCCTGTGTGAACAAGAGCTGCGATGTGTAGAACAATGACACCCTATGTGCACTGAGCGATCTTACAGATCATCGCTTAGTGCGTGGTCTGAACAGGATATTGGACCACCACCAATCATTGATTACTTACTGCTCGAAACTCCCCCGGTCTGTTAATGTAAGCAGACTTTATGGTTGAGCTATGGACGAGTAATGTAGCAGTATTATTATACATTTTTATAGCCCCATTTATTCCATGGCGCTTTCCATGTGAAAAGGGGGGCAAATATAGACAAGTACTATAAACATGAGTAAAACAAGGCACACACAAGTACAGGAGGAGAGAGGACCCTGCCCGCGAGGGCTCACTGTCTACAGGGGATGGGTGAGGATACACTAGGAGAGGGTAGAGTATCTGAAGACAGTATTTGTAGAGAGTCTTCACAATCTGCTCTAAAGCATCAGGGGGCTTTCCTGACAAATGGGTCACTTGCTGAATTAATGAGGCGTGTGTCAGTGGTAAATAAATATAACTGTTCATCAATAATTTAAAATAAAGTATTGTGTTTTGTGCATCATTGTTCTGTATTGGCTGTCATTCACGCTTTCATATTGCTGGACACATCTTATCTTCTAGTGATCAATCCAGTTACTGCCCTTGTTGGAGTATAACATCTGTGACATTTCTTCTTTTCTTAGTTTGTGATCATCTTGCTTTTGGTATTTGTAACTGAAGTTGTTGTGGTCGTTTTGGGATATATATACAGAGCTAAGGTGAGTGTCTGGCTTATAAATGATCAAAAGTCTTATATTATGGGGATTTTTTTTTTTTTTTTTTTGGGGGGGGGGGGGGGGGGGAATCAAATACTAATATTAAAAACACCCATGCTGATCAACTGAGCCTGCTTTGAGCAGTGAAACTTATTGAAACCTCAATAGTCTTCTTTATATATCTCACTTTGTCTGATCTTTAGTTGATTTTTCTCACGTATATGGCGCCATTAATTCCACAGCGCTTTACACACGTTATCATCACTGTCCCCATTGGGGCTCACAATCTAAATTCCCTAGCGGGATGTCTTTTGAGTGTGGGAGGAAACCCACGCAAACATAGGGAGAACATACAAACTCCTTGCAGATGTTGTCCTTGGTGGGATTTGAACCCAGGACCCCAGACTCTGCTTGTCTGAATGAGTGGTGTGGTCATCGTGTGATGTGCGTACTTGGTTTGGTACCGACTACTTTCCTAGTAAAGGAAAGTTAGCAGCGCTTTAAAAAATGCTTTTCTGTCCATCACATGATTTTTAAAAAGCCTGCCAAATAAAGCAAGTTATTTCCCAAGTTGCCCAACAAAGCTAATGTGGTGATAACTAAACATTGTGTTTTATTTCAAAAGGTAGAAGATGAGGTTGATAAGAGCATCACAAATGTATTCAATCAGTACAATGGCGTCTCCTCTGACTCAGCAAGTCGGGCAATCGATTATGTTCAGAGACAGGTAGGAAGAAAACATCTCGCCCAACTACAGTTGTGGAAGAAATAACCATTTGTCCTTATCCACATTTTAACCGGTGAATTATTTCTCTGCAGCTTCGCTGCTGTGGGGTTCACAACTATTCGGACTGGGAGAAAACCCCATGGTATGATAGGTCAAAGAACAACAGTGTACCGTTAAGCTGCTGCCGAGATAGTGTGTTCAACTGTACGGGCAGCATGAGCCGCCCCGGAGATCTGTACTCCGAGGTAAGCCACGCACCCGCTCGTGACGCTGTTCTTTTTATTAACTCTATGATTACACAACTTCCAGACTTGTAGGTAAAGCAGACAGTATTTCCACAATACTTCTTCTCTTTTCTCTAATAAACAATGTGTTTGATTATTTCAAGGGCTGTGAGGCACTGGTAGTGGTAAAGCTGCAAGAAATAATGATGTACGTAATATGGGCTGCACTGGCGTTTGCCACAATACAGGTAAGAATCTATACCTGCATGAAAGCTGTCCGTGGGGCTTCGGTCCATCCAGAGACACCAATAGATTTCTGCGTATCACATTGGGAGGTGCCTTACAGTGTAGATATGTTAATATCTGTACACATTCCATCAGTTAATCACATTTTGCTCATCATCATAATATCGTGGACACATCTTCTTGATGCTATTCTTGATTCGTTTGTGCATTGCAGCCTGTAATGAGCCAAATTGCATAGTATTGAGTTCTGTGAGAACGCAGTATCACAGATCTAGTTTTCCCTGAGAAGCACTGAATACCGTACACCACCATTTACACACACACTGAAAACAACGGACAGATCTCGTGATTCTGAGAAGCTTTAGGTGTGTCCTAGAATTCTCATGCACTGAAACTATTACTGCTTTAGTATCTGATACCCATAAAGTAAGTATTTAGTCAGAAAGTATGATTGTTCTACCAACTTGTAAAAGTTATCCTATTTATGCGCTAACATGACAAGCACACATAGCTGAAATTGCTTGAGGACGTGATCAACAGGTTTAGTTTCTTGTAGTCTGACTGCCACCTTTTGTATATAGTGCAGTGCACACCTCGCACAGTGTATGGGCTACTTACCCAACAACTGGGATTCTAGAATGGTTAGGGCCCCCATACACCTTAACGTACCGTCACATTAAGCAACTTACCAACGAGAACGACAGCGATCCGTGACGTTGCAGCATCCTGGATTGCGATCTCGTTGTGTTTGACACACAGCAGCGATCAGGATCCCGCTGTGACATCGCTGGTCGGAGCTGAAAGTCCAGAACTTTATTTGGTCGTCAGGTCGGCGTGTATCGTCATGTTTGACATCAAAAGCAACGATGCCTGCAATGGTTTTCCATGGAGCGAACAACCAGCGAGAACGATAAGTACGTCACTGGATCTCTCCTGCATCGTTCTGGAGCTGCTGTGTTTGACGTCTCCTAGCGACCTAAACAGCAACGCTGCAGCAATCGGCATCGTTGTCTATATCGCTGCAGCGTCGCTAAATGTGACGGTACCTTTAGTCTAAAGTCAGCTGATAACCAATCTCGGCCGACAGGCAATTGCCTTCTATGCACAATAGATAGCCGTCGGCTTATTAATAGTCCAGTTTACAGACTCCTGACTCATTCATGCAATGGAGCTCTCTGCATTTTTGAATGCTCCTGGGTTCTCTATGATAAAGCTGATGCCAGACTCCTGGTGGTCTTGCATCACAGATAACAAAAGGATTGTAGTATGAGATCAGTCATGGCTGATCAACAGTCTGGAGGCTCGAATACTTAATAGATTGGCAGAACCTGCTGATCAACAAAGTAAGGCTAGTTTCACACCAGTGTTTACCTGATCTGCGGCGGGCTGCGGACTTCCTCCGTGAAGCCCCGCCCTCCGCCACACCTCCGCTGCTAGCTCCACCTACATCTGCATGCGGCCTGCATACCTATATTTAACATTAGGTACGCAGGTCGTGCAGCTGTATGCGGATTGTGCCACATGCGTCGTTTTGACGATGCGGGGAAAAAAATGCTACAGGCTGCGTCTACGCTGGTCGCCGCATCGTCAAAACGACGCATGCGGCACCATCCGCATACAGCCGCACGACCTGCGTACCTAATGTTAAATATAGGTACGCAGGCCACATGCGGACCGCAGGCCACATGCGGACCGCAGGCCACATGCGGACCGCATGCAGAAGTAGGCGGAGCTAGCGGCGAAGGTGCGGCCAAGGGCGGGGCTTCACGGAGGAAGTCCGCAACCCGACGCAGATCAGGTAAACGCTAGTGTGAAACCGGCCTTAGTCTAAGGTGAATATAGGTCTCTACTCCTGACAGATGATGTTGGATTAGTGAAGAATCCAGTCTGATAAATTTCCGCAGATGATCCTTTTGTTCTTCCTTGGAGACTAGCAGCAGAGGAGTCTGACAGTGGCTTTATTATAGAGAATACAGGAGCTCTCAGCCGAGTTAAGTATTTCTGTGTTTGGAGGAGTCGAGAGAGAACTGTGATTCGAACACTAGTTCAAAGAAAAGCAGACTAATGTGTATGGGGCCTTAAGATTCTAGCATTTTTGCACAGAGCCATGGCTCACAACCTCTGTGGTTTAAACCTCTTCCCAAACCTGGTGTTGATTATACTCTCATTCATGGGGATCTATTAGGCCTCATTCATAGGTCAGTATTTTACATCAGTGCTCATATACCCAAAACCAGGATTGAGTGGAATTTGCAGAGAGAAACTGATTGAAAGATTGCCACCTGTTCTGTGTTTGAGTCACTCCCGGTTTGACATACAAATACTAATGTGTGAATAAAGCCCAAAACTGAGATTCGAGGGATAGAATCGCTTTTCAGGTTATTTTAAAAGTTCGAAACATTTACCTCTTGCACATAAATACTTTAACTTCCAGGGCACTAAACAAAAAGCTGCATTCACATCAATACACTGAAATGTGTTTTTTAGTTTCAAATTTGGATGTATCAAGCCAAAATCACATATCCATCTTTAAAAATGTATTCTTTAGAAAACCTGGCTATTTTTCATTGTGTGCTGGATACGATTTTTATCACATTTGTTTTACTTTCCTTTTTTTTTTTTGCTTCTGTGTCATATATTCAGATGTGACTAGAACGCTAAAGGCTAGCAACTGGCCGGTGAGAAACAGCCATAACACACGCAGCATATCTGTGTTGTTTTTTTTTTGTTTTTTTGTGTGGTTCGAATAAGTGGGATGGGCGAGTGTGGCTATCCATCCTCAATTATTGGACCTGTGGGAAAAAATAAATAAAAATGTGGCCTTAAATTGTAAACCTAGAGGAAAGTGTAATAATTCCAACTATAGCGAGTAACCCCATGCAGAAAGAAATGGGCCAAGCATTAATAGACACACAACAGAAAAACTATAACAAGAATAATGAGGAAGAGGACATTCCAGTGATTATTACATGGCTGTGTATACTGGGAGGTTCTGTATACCTTCATGTTAAGTCATATTCCACAAAGTCTCATAAATGGCTGTCATTCTTACATAGAGACATGATATGCCTTTCAGGCTATTTAATGAAGGTAAGTAAATGACAGGTGCTCCATGAGCCACACTCATGAAAGCAGGTCTGTTACTGTCCACCTGGCCGATTTGGGTGCTTCCTTATAGTCTTGATAGTGTCAGATGTTGGGAAATGATCCATTTACTAGGGTGAAGGTTCATTTCCAGGAGGAATGGTTCTTCAGCATTGTTTTACCATGAGAATACAGTTTGCTAAAACACGGGTTATTTTCATGCTTTAGGTGTAAGTGAAGAACACAACAGGTCATTTTGTGATAAAATACAAGGCTTCACTTCTCATGTAGTCTTATGACCGTGTTCATTCCTTCTGTACATTGCAGCCTCCTGGAGTGAAAGGAGGTGACCTAGGTCTGGGGATAACATTGCCTACACATCACTGCTATTCCCACTATATTGCTCTGGTTTTAGTATTGTATGAGATTCTGAACATGATTTCTTTTAAATTATAAAACATAGTGAATCCTTACCTAATCACTCCTTTGTAGACCCAGTTCTGCTGTTCAGTGGTCCCTCCCCTCCTGTCCTTTAGCAGTGTTCACATCAATCATTCAGATGACGATTGCAGGCTTAGTGGTCACTTGCTGCGTACACAAGCATTTCCACGGAGGCCAGTGATATGCCTGCAGCGGTCATATGGAGGATGGATGTGATCTAATTACTGCAGGACCACTGTGGACCCCAAAACATTGGCTTTGTGACTAGATTAGATGATTGGTTCTATTTTGTGTGTGGGTTTTCTTTTTTTTTTTTTTTTTTTTTTTTACTACCAGCAGCTCGATATGTCTTGACAATGCTCTTTAATATTAATGTGTTGAGGAAAAAAAAACTTATTTGGATCCACTAAACTGACGGTATGTCTTGTCTGCCTCTCTTCTTAGCTCCTGGGTATGCTGTGTGCATGTATCGTGCTATGCAGAAGAACTCGTGATCCGGCCTATGAACTTCTCATTACTGGTGGAACCTATGCATAAACCCACTTGATCACTTGCTCCCTGTGCTTTGGATCCTTCAGCCCTTATTCCCAAGGAATCCGCTCTAGGATGAGACTCTCCTTGTCCAAGTAGTTTTTACTCCGCTGATTCTCAGCTATGAGCGAACAGTGGGTTACCTCTGCCCCGGGACTCTTCTCTACCTTCAGCCTGTCACTTTAATAGTTTCTTTTTATTATTATTTTGAGTGGATTTGTAGGTTTTAGCGTTTTGCTATAAGATTACTAGTGAAGTAAAGGCAGCATTGCGATTAAATCATTGCTCTGAATTCAGGTCGGAGTGATTTTTTTTTTTTTTTTTTTTTTTTTTTTTTTTTAATAGCTCGCTGCCATGCGTGGTGTTTTCTCCCTTTTGGCTGTGGAGTGGTTTGATACCTAGAGATATTTTACTTGCCTGCATCCTACACACAGTTTTATTATTCTGCACTCTGGACAGCCTCATGCAGCAAGCACGGCCAGTATTTTCCAAATTTCTGAGTAATGTTCATGTATGTATTGTTACTTCTACACATTAGAGGGTCTTTTTATACCCCCCCGATATGCAGGTGTTTGACTATATGGAGCAAACTGATGTGCTCTGGATGTAAAATTGTATCATAAGTGCATTTATAAGTGGAATGAGACTGAACGTTGGGTTGACAAATGTAGCACGCACTATGATGCCAATTGGTTTGCACAGAGGATGGTGGAGAAACAATTGCTTTGTAAATCCTGCTGTAGGAGGCACATTGGGTAGTATTGGCATCGCAGAAAGGAAGCATGTACTCTTCCACCAAGAATCAGCATTAACCCGACTCGCATAAAAACTTGTCCAAAAGTGTAAAGGTAAATGTTCATACATGTTGGTCATTAATTTATAACTCTTGTAAAAGACACCTTTTCTTTGTCTTGACAGTTGTCTTAAAATGATGCTGGCTGCTCGGCAAGCAGTTCTGGAACTAAGTTTCTTCCCTCCAAGGGGAGACAATTGTGAAAAATGAGATTTTGGAATTCTGGAAAGTGATTTATTTGTAGCAGACTAAAAAAAAGTGTTCACACTACAGTTAGTAGGGAGCTTGGTCGCCCACACTCGCCTCTTTCACACCTGCTTAATTTGGGTTCATTTTGTGTCATTAGTCCTGCAGTTAGCTCGGGACTTGAGTCCGTAACACAAATGCACCTCTATTAAAGTGTGTGAAAATGGCCAACGTTCGGGTTCCTTGGCCAGACACACATTCTGAATAAGATGCAGTTAGTATTTGTTTTTTTTCATAGTATAAATTTAGGTTCTTTATACAGACCACTTTCTGTTGGTAATCACCTCTGTGTAGAACTATAGTAGCGACCGTAGCATTCGCTGGATCAATATTGTCTCCATTCAGAACGACAAACAATTCTGTAACTGGAACCTGACCTGTAAATAGTGACTGATTCAATAAAACATACATCTAACTTTCAGTGTGTGAATAATTTATTTTTAAATAGGGTAATTCTTTTGAAGAGGTTTAGTGTCCCGGACCCCTGCGTGGGCTTCTCCATCTGCCAAGGCTGGTCCAGGACTCGGCTCTGTAGAGCGTGGCTTTCGACCAGTACAGAGTCGCCTGGACCAATCTGTTCTGGCTTTTGTTTTAATAGCAATATCTTGAAAAAAGTTAAATGGGTATTCTGGTGTCAGCAAATATATGGTATACAATTTTGTAATCCTTTTAGTACAAATTTTTCCAAATTTGATATTTGCTTACTGCAATTCTGTAGGAACCTTCATTGTCTGCTTTGAGTGATCATGTGGTGGACACATTGGGGCACGTTCTTGATGCACATTAACTTAAGGGTGCATATACATGTATCGATTGTGGCCCTTAGCCTGATCTTAAGTGGTTTCTGATAGATGTGACCAGTTCCCTTTAATTTAACAACACTTATCCTGTATATGTAGGGTTAATCAGCAGGTAGCTTATCATGATGAATGTGTCCGGCTACTGTACTGAAAGTTGCGTCACTCTGGAGAAAATTAACTTTATTACTCCTGGGTGCCACCGGCTTTCAGTCATACAGGCGTCCCGGCTACAGTAAGTATGCCTTGGCACTTTGATAGACTGCCAGGTCCCCAGTCATGCACTGTAGAGAGCTGGCTGTCAGTCAAAGTGCTGGGGTTTGTTTATACCTGCTGCTCACAGTATAGTGAGCGGTGACTGAATTTTCTCCAGAGTGTCGCAGCTTCAGTATGGTGGACAGGCACCTTCATAGTGCTACTTACCTGCAGGTTAATAGCATTATCTGATCTGATAGGTTCCCTTTAAATCAGATTATTATTGGTGATGTACAGTATATAATGACCTGCTGAAGAGTTTCTGTGGCTGTGCCGTGATTTCTCTTGGTATATTGTTTTTTAGAAATTAAGTAATCACTTATGGCAACAAGAAACCACTGTGAAGGTTTACCTTGATGTTTGCCTTAAGGAGGTAGACATTCCACCGGAGCTTCACTACAAAAGTGAATGGTCAAGATTATGGAAATAGCCTGGTGTGCTGTCATAAATTCCATAGAAGTAAATGGTGTAGCACAGAGACCCCCATTTTGGTGAGAGGTGTGGGTCTATTGCTTATGGCGTATCCATATATTTCTAAGAGAGTGAAGTCAAGAAGAACAAACACAGGTATCCTGCTGTTGATTACCAGGAGCACTTTGCTGATTGCATAAATGAAGCCATAAGGACCATAACCCTGCACTGTCCTATTTATGACCGCTTACGTTATCCTAAAATCTCTAGAGGTTTGCACCAGGCATATAAGTGTCTTCATGCCACAGTGTTTGATAACTCTACAATATACTTTGCACAAACCAGTCCCAATTCTATTATCAACGGCGTTATACGGGCTTTTGTCTGGGCTGTGGGGGCTGCACACACAAACTCTTTCTTGACATCCACATTTGTTATTTCTTGTGAAGCATTCTCTGCATCAGCAGATGTAGGTCATGGGTCTCTGGTTTCCCAAGGATATGATTCAGGCACTTGAAAGTCAGGACATCGCATGAAGATCAAAAACTGAGTAGGATATAAAATGGGCAGAAAGCTGGAAAAGCAGCTGATTACAAAATGGGGATATTCTGGTCTGAAATATGGCTACAATTTACAATAAAATGTGGACGCCGTGTATTGTTTCAGTGGAAAACGCAATTGTAAATGCAGGCTGTAAAACTGGATTATCCAGTCAAAGGAAGAAATCTGATATGTTGCTTGACATCATATCTTTGTAAATCTGAATTCTTTAGTTATGAGAAGGTTGTTTAACCTTGTGAAGGGAATCTGTCAATAGGAACAACCCCTCCTAAGCCGTCTATATGGACATGCAGGACTTTAGAAGCTGAATAAAGTGATACCTTGAGACCTGTAATCCGATGTCTATTCCAGACAAATTCACAATTTTCTCACATATCTGTATTTGCTATCTGTATTTTATTAATACTTTGTATTTATTTTTATTTAACTTTTCTATCTGGTGCAATCCCCATTAGGAAATGTGCTCCACGATTGTTAATGCCATCCAGTGCACATCTTGCCACATGTATGCAGTCCTTGAACAGCTGCTCGAGGGTGTATACTGCTGTGCGAGATGTGAGCACGTTGTGCATTTGGAAGCCCAGATTCTGGATCTAAATGTGCAGCTGGCAACACTGAGATCCATAGACAATATGGAGAGGAGTCTTCTGCTCACGGAGCAGACGCTCAATGGGATAGATGAGGGGGGGGATGGTAGGATGGAGCTGCAGGATGGTGAAGTAGCAAGCTGGGTGACAGTTAGGAAGCGGGGTAGAGGGAAGAGTGCCAGGGAGGCTAGTCCTGATCTGGAACACCCCAATAAGTTTGCTAAGTTGGCAGATGAGGGGGGTGCCAGTACAGGGGTAGCACTGCTGCAGCCAGGCATGTCCTCTGAAAGCCGGAGGAGTGACTGCTCCAGTAAGGAGGGAAATAGCGGAGCAGGGCAGGCCAGACAGGTGCTGGTAGTGGGGGACTCAATTATTAGGGGAACAGATAGGGATCATTGAACGGTGTGCTGCCTACCTGGTGCTCAAGTCCGACACATCGCTGATCGGGTGGACAGATTACTGGGAGGGGCTGGTGAGGACCCAGCGGTCATGGTACACATTGGAACAAATGACAAAGTTAGAGGTAGGTGGAAGGCCCTTAAAAACGATTTCAGGGAATTAGGCTGAAAGCAAGGACCTCCAATGTGGTATTTTCTGAAATACTGCCTGTACCACGTGCCATGCTAGAGAGGCAACGGGAGATTAGAGAGGTTAATAAGTGGTTCAAGAATTGGTATAGGAAGGAAGGTTTTGGGTTCCTGGGGTATCAGTTGGCTACAGGCTCTATGATAGGGATGGGCTGCACCTCAATGGGGAGGGTGCAGCTGTGCTGGGGGAGAGAATGGCTAGAAAGTTGGAGGAGTGTTTAAACTAGGGATTGGGGGGGAGGGTATTCATTTTAGAGCAGGGGAAGATAGTGCATATAGATACCTGGGCACTAATAATGAAAATGGGGGTGGGGTTAGTACAGTTAATAATTTAAGAAAGAATAGAGGTGCAGAGAGATACATAGAGTGTATGTATACTAATGCCAGAATCCTCACCAACAAAATGGAGGAATTAGAATTAATTTTGTTGGAGCATAAGGCTGCCGTCACACTAGCAGTATTTGGTCAGTATTTTACATCAGTATTTGTAAGCCAAAACCAGGAGTGGGTGATAAATGCAGAAGTGGTGCATGTGTTTCTATTATACTTTTCCTCTATTTGTTCCACTCCTGGTTTTGGCTTACAAATACTGATGTAAAATACTGACCAAATACTGCTAGTGTGACAGCAGCCTAATTATGACATGGTGGGGATATCTGAAACGTGGCTGGATGAGAGCCATGACTGGGCTGTTAACTTGCAGGGCTATAGCCTGTTCAGAAATGACCGTACAGATAAACGAGGGGGTGGGGTGTGTCTATATGTAAAATCGTCCTTAAAACCCATCCTGCATGATAATATAGGTGAAGTTAATGGAAATGTAGAGTCCCTGTGGGTGGAGATAAGGGGAGGGGGAAAAAATAATAAATTACTGATAGGGGTGTGTTATAAGTCCCCAAAAATAATGAAAGCAACAGAGAATATCCTCGTAAGGCCAGTCTCTCACGTCCAGTTATTTCCGGTACCGGAAGAAACGGTCCCGGAGCGATTGGTGTGTCCGTTTGTGCACGTAGGCCATCTGTATGCTGTCCGTGTATTGAAACAATGTTTTAATTGTAACCCTTTGACTTTAAAAAAAAAAGCACACGGACGGCAACCATGTGCGGTATGTGTTTACACGCACCTATTGACTTTAATGGGTCCGTGTGATCCGTGCACTCCCATGAACACTGACATATCTCCGTGTTTTGCACACGCACAGAGACACATTTATTTTAATGTGTCTACTTGTGTCAGTGTCTCCGGTAGGTGAGGAAACTGTCACCTCACGTACCGGAGCCACTGATGTGTGAAACCGGCCTAAAGCAAATAGATGAAGCTGCGACTTAAGGAGAAGTCATTATTATGGGGGACTTCAACTACCCTGAAATAGATTGGGGAACAGAAACCTGCAGTTCCAGCAAAGGTAATCGGTTTTTGACAACTATGAGAGACAATTACCTTTCACAATTGGTTCAGGACCCAACAAGAAGGGGGGCACTGCTAGACCTAATATTAACCAACAGGCCAGACCGCATATCAAATATAAGGGTTGGGGTTCACTTGGGGAATAGCGATCACAAAATAATAAGTTTTCATGTATCCTTTAATAAGATGTGTAGTAGAGGGGTTACAAGGACCCTAGACTTCAGGAGGGCAAATTTCCAACGGATGAGAGAGGATCTTGGTGCAATTAACTAAAATGATATCCTGAGACATAAAAATACATGAAGAAAATGGGAGACGTTTATTAGCATCCTGGATAGGACCTGTGCACAGTGTATACCGTATGGGAATAAACATACTAGAATTAGGAGGAAACCAATATGGCTAAATAGAGCTGTAAGGGGCGCAATAAGTGACAAAGAAAGCATTTAGAGAATTAAAGGAAGTAGGTAGTGAGGAGGCATTAAATAAATACAAAAAAAATTAAATAAATTCTGTAAAAAGCAAATCAAGGCAGCAAAGATTGAGACAGAGAGACTCATTGCCAGAGAGAGTAAAAATAATCCTAAAATATTCTTTAACTACATAAATAGTAAGAAACTAAAAAATGATAGTGTTGGCCCCCTTAAAAATAGTCTGGGTGAAATGGTGGATGAGGAAAAAGCCAATATGCTAAATGACTTTTTTTTTCAACAGTATTTACACAAGAAAATCCCATGGCAGACAATATGATCAGTGATAAAAAAAAATTTCCCCATTAAATGTCACCTGCTTAACCCAGCAGGAAGTACGGTGGCGTCTAAAAATCACTAAAATTGAAACATCTTGGGGCCCAGATGGAATATACCCCCGAGTACTGCAGGAATTAAGTACAGTCATTGATAGACCATTATTTTTAATCTTTCAAGACTCCATAATAACTGGGTCTGTACCACAGGACTGTCGTATAGCAAATGTGGTGCCAATATTCAAAAAGGGGACAAAAACGGAACTTGGAAATTATAGACCAGTAAGCTTAAGCCCCAAGGGTGGTTTGCACGTTAATGACCGGGCCAATTTTTACAATTCTGACCACTGTCCCTTTTGAGGTTATAACTGTGGAACGCTTCAACGGATCCTGACGATTCTGAAATTGTTTTCTCGTGACATATTGTACTTAATGATAGTGGTAAAAATTATTTGATATTACCTGCATTTATTTGTGAAAAAAAAAAACAAAACGGAAATTTGGCGAAAATTTCGCAATTTTCCAACTTTGAATTTTTATGCCCTTAAATCAGAGATATGTCACGCAAAATACTTAATAAGTAACATTTCCCACATGTCTGCTTTACATCAGCACAATTTTGGAACCAACATTTTTTTTTTGTTAGGCAATTATAAAGGTTAAATGTTGACCAGCAATTTCTCATTTTTACAACACCATTTTTTTTTAGGGACCACATCTCATTTGAAGTCATTTTGAGGGGTCTATATGATAGAAAATAACCAAGTGTGACACCATTCTAAAAACCACCCCTCAAGGTGCTCAAAACCACATTCAAGTTACTTAACCCTTCAGGTGTTTCACAGGAATTTTTGGAAAGTTTAAATAAAAATGAATAATTTTTTTTCACAAAAAATTTAATTCAGCTCCAATTTGTTTTATTTTCCCAAGGGTAATAGGAAAAAATGGACCCCAAAAGTTGTTGTACAATTTGTCCTGAGTACACTGATGCCCCATATGTGGGGGTAAACCACTGCTTGGGCGCATGGCAGAGCTCGGAAGGGAAGGAACGCTTTTTGACTTTTCAATGCAAAACTGACTGGAATTGAGATGGGACGCCATGTTGCGTTTGGAGAGCCACTGATGTGCCTAAACATTAAAACCCCCCACAAGTGACACCATTTTGGAAAGTTCCTTAGGGGGTCTACTTATCTATAAGTGTGGTGAGCACTTTGACCCACCAAGTACTTCACAGAAGTTTATTATGCAGAGCCGTAAAAATAAAAAATCATATTTTTCACAAAAATGATCTTTTCGCCCCCAATTTTTACTTTTCCCAAGGGTAAGAAGAAATTGGACCCCAAAAGTTGTTGTGCAATTTGTCCTGAGTACGGGGATACCCCATATGTGGGGGTAAACCACTGTTTGGGCGCATGGCAGAGCTCAGAAGGGAAGGAGCGCTTTTTGACTTTTTTTAATGCAAAATTGACTGGAATTGAGATGGGATGCCATGTTACGTTTGGAGAGCCACTGATGTGCCTAAACATTGAAACCCCCCAAAAGTGACACAATTTTGGAAAGTAGACCCCCTAAGGAACTTATCTAGATGTTTTGTGAGCGCTTTGAACCCCCAAGTGTTTCACTACAGTTTATAAAGCAGAGCCATAAAAATAAAAAATAATTTTTTTCCCACAAAAATGTTTTTTAACCCCCAAATTTTTATTTTCCCAAGGGTAACAAGAGAAATTGGACCCCAAAAGTTGTTGTCCAATTTGTCCTGAGTACGCGGATACCCCATATGTTGGGTAAACCCCTGATTGGGCGCACCGCAGAGCTTGGAAGGGAAGGAGCACTGTTTTACTTTTTCAACGCAGAATTGGCTGGAATTGAGATCGGACGCCATGTTGCATTTGTAGAGCCCCTGATGTACCTAAACAGTGGAAACCCCCAATTCTAACTGAAACCCTAACCCTACCCGCAAACCTAGCCCTAATCCTAACCCTAATGGGAAAATGGAAATAAATACATTTTTTTTTCCTTAACTAAAGGGGTGATGAAGGGGGGTTCGATTTACTATTTATAGCGTTTTTTAGTGGATTTTTATTATTGACAGCTGTCAAAGACTAAAAGACATTTTTTATTGCAAAAAATAGTTTTTGCGTCTCCACATTTTGAGCGCTCTAAATTTTCCATATTTTAGTCCACAGAGTCTTGTGAGGACTTGTTCTTTGCGGGACACGTTGACGTTTTTATTGGTAACATTTTCGGGCACGTGACATTTTTTGATCGCTTTTTATTCTGATTTTTGTGAGGCAGAATGACCAAAAACCAGCTTTATGAATTTCTTTTGGGGAGGGTGGGGGGGGGGGGGGGCGTTTATACCGTTCCACGTTTGGTAAAATTGATAAAGCAGTTTTATTTTCGGGTCAGTACGATTACAGCGATACCTCATGTATATCGTATAAAAGCGCCAAAACATAAAAAAATGATAAACACTATTTTATAGAAAAAATAATTATTTTTGCATCGCTTTATTCTGAGGACTAGAACTTTATTTTTTTCGCTGATGATGCTCTATGGCTGCATGTTTTTTTGCGGGACAAGATGACGTTTTCAGCGGTACCATGGTTATTTATATCTGTCTTTTTGATCGCGTGGTGTTCCACTTTTTGTTCGTCGGTATGATAATAAAGCGTTTTTTGCCTGTTTTTTTGTTTTGATTTTTTTACCGCATTCACAGAAGGGGTTAACTAGCAGGACAGTTTTATAGGTGGGGTCGTTACGAACGCGGTGATACTAAATATGTGTACTTTTATTGTTTTATTATTTAGATAAAGAAATGTATTTATGGGAACAATATTTTTTTTTTTCTTTATTTAGGATTTTTTTTTTTTTTTTTTTTTTAAATGTGTATTTTTTTTTTTTACTTTAGAACATTGCCCGGGGAGGGGGGGGGGGGGGGTGCATCATGTTATAGGTTCAGATCGCTAATCTGACACTTTGCAAAGCACTGTGCCAGATCAGCGATCTGACATGCAGGGCTGCAGGCTTACCAGCGCTTGCTCTGAGCAGGCGCTGGTAAGCCACCTCCCTGCAGGACCTGGATGTAGCCCCACGGCCATTTTGGATCCGGGGCCTGCAGGGAGGAGACGCTCGGTACAAGGTGAGCACATCGCCTTGTACCGAGGGTCTCAAAGAAGCACGCAGAGAGCCCAATCCCTGCGCGATGCTTCCCTGTACCGCCGGAACGCTGCGATCATGTTTGATCGCAGTGTTTCGGGGGTTAATGTGCCAGGGTCGGTCCGTGACCGCTCCTGGCACATAGTGCTGGATGTCAGCTGCGATAGCTGACACCCGGCCTCAATCGGTCGCGCTCCCCCAGTGAGCGCGGCCGATTGCATATGACGTACTATCCCGTCACTGGGAATTAAGTCCCAGGTCACCTCGACGAAATAGTACGTCATATGGGATTAAGGGGTTAGCCTCTACTGTGGGTAAAAGCCAGGATGGTGTTCTAAGAGATGCTATACTGGAGTATCTAAAGAAGAATAACCTCATGACCCATTATCAACATGGGTTTGCGAGGGACCGTTCCTGTCAGACTAATCAGATCAGTTTCTATGAAGAGGTAAGTTCCGGACTGGACCAAGGGAACGCAGTGTATGTGGTTTATATGGACTTTTCAAAAGCTTTTGATATGGTGCCACACAAAAGGTTGATACATAAAATGAGAATAATGGGTATAGGGGAAAATATGTGTAAGTGGGTTAAGAGCTGGCTCAGGGATAGGAAACAAAGGGTGGTTATTAATGGAGCTCAGTCTGACTGGGTCGTGGTTAGCAGTGGGGATACCACAGGGGTCAGTATTGGGCCCTCTTTTTAACATTTATTAATGACCTTGGGGGCATACAGAGCAGAATTTCAATATTTGCAGATGATACTAAACTCTGCAGGGTAATCGATACAGAGGAGGACAATTTTATATTACAGGATGATTTATGTAAACTAGAAGCTTGGGCTGATAAATGGCAAATGAGCTTTAATGGGGATAAATGTAAGGTCATGCACTTGGGTAGAGCAAATAAGATGTATAATTTTGTGCTTAATTGAAAAACACTAGGCAAAACTGTCAATGGAAAAGACCTGGGTGTATGGGTGGATGACAAACTCACATTTAGTGGCCAGTGTCAGGCAGCTGCTACAAAGGCAAATAAAATAATGGGATGCATTAAAAGAGGCATAGATGCTCATGAGGAGAACATAATTTTACCTCTATACAAGTCACTAGTTCGACCATACTTAGAATACTGTGCACAGTTCTGGTCTCCGGTGTATAAGAAAGGCATAGCTGAACTAGAGCGGGTGCAGAGAAGAGCGACCAAGGTTATTAGAGGACTGGGGGGTCTGCAATACCAAGATAGGTTATTACACTTGGGGCTATTTAGTTTGGAAAAACGAAGGCTAAGGGGTGATCTTATTTCAATGTATAAATATATGAGGGGACAGTACATGTTTTACCATTTTTAGTCACAATGTTTTTTGATTGCTTTCTATTCTGATTTTTGGGAAGCAAAATGAACAAAAACCAGCAATTCAGGAATTATTTTGTTTGTTTTCTTTTATGCAGTTCCACGTTGCTTTCATTCTGAGAGCTATAACTTTTTTACTTTTCCACTGATGGAGCTGTATGGCAGCTTGTTTTTTGGAACAAGATGATGTTTTCAGCTATGAAATTTGTATTTACATTCATCTTTTTTATCGCGTTTTATTCCCCTTTTTGTACTGCTGCTGTGTGTACGTCGAAAGGGTATATCCATGTGTCCAAGGTCCTTCCCAGCCTGGACATATGGATACATCTAAGGTCGTGATGGGGTTAAAATAACATTCAAGAGGGAGATTTTCATGCAGATCAGTGTGCGGCCCAAGTATCTTAACTCATTTACATATTAAGAAAAACATGGATTTGTCTGTAATAAAACATTGATATCAAGATGTCATTTCATTCAGCTTCCTATGACCTACAGTACATGTCCATATAGATGACTTAGGAGGGTTGATCCTACTGACAGATGTCGTTTAATGCTATAATATATTTAATAAGCTGCCAGCAGTGAGCTCATAGGATGTGTAAGCTGACAGCATTGACTAGATAGGAGGTATAAACTGACAGCAGGGAGCTGATAGGAGGTGTGAGTCGCCCGTCAGGGCCTAGGGGTACTCTGTACCGGTCCAGTCATTGTTAAAGGGGAGGTCACGGTGGCAGCGACCCGGTCCGTGGCCCTGGGCGCCCAAGTAAAAGGGAATGTCCTTAACCACTGGAACTTTTTTCGTTTTCCTTTTTCCCTTCCCTTCTTGCCAGAGCCAAAACTTTTTTTATTTTTCCATCGATATGGCCATGTGAGGGCTTATTTTTTTTGCGGGACGAGTGGTACTTTTGAATGATACTATTGTTTTTACCATGTCGTGTAACAGAAAACGGGGAAAAAAATTCCAAGTGAGATGAAATTGCAAAAAAAAGTGCAATCCCACACTTGTTTTTTGTTTGGCTTATTTGCTAGGTTCACTAAATGCAAAAACTGACCTGCTATTATGATTTTCCAGGTCATTACGAGATCACAGACACCAAACATGTCTAGGTTCTCTTTTATCTAAGTGGTAAAAAAAATTCCAAAGTTTGCTTTAAAAAAAATTGCGCAATTTTCTGATACTGGTAGCATTTTCATTTTTCATAATCTGGCGTCGAGTGAGGGCTTATTTTTTGTGTGCTGAGCTGACATTTTTAATTATACCACTTTTGTGCAGATACGTTCTTTTGATCTCCCGTACATTTTAATGCAATGTCGTGGCGACCAAAAAACCCGTAATTTTGGCATTTTGATTTTTTCCTTGCTATGCTGTTTAGCGATCAGTTTAATCCTTTTTTTTATTGATACATTGGGCGATTCTGAACGCGGCGATACCAAATATGTGTAGGTTTGATTTTTTTTTTTTTTTTTTTTTTATTTATTTTGATTGGGGCGAAAGGAAGGAGGTGATTTGAACTTTATATATTTTTTTTATTTTTTTAAACACATTTTTAAAAAAATGTTGGCATGCTTCAATAGCCTCTATGGGAGGCTAGATGTATGCACTACCCAATCGCCTCTGCTACATAGAGGTGATGTGAAGACACAAAAGAGAATAGTGAAACCAAAAACACTCAGTTTGAAAAAATGTTGCAGTAATCCGCAAGTGCTAGTAAAAGATGTAAAAAACAGGGTATTTGGTTGATACGTTTTTTGCAAAAAATGTATACTAAGCTGCTCTACCAATCTTCACGGTATACCCTTATCAGAGCAGTCCTCTTGGGCTATCTACACAAAAGCTGTTCTACCCTGTATGCACACATGGATTTTTCCTCTCTGAACCCTGTTCACACAGGTTATATACAGATGATCAGGTTTTTAAATACATCAGATAGGGATTGCATACATTAGTTAGGACTGCTCTGATAAGGGTATACCGTGAAGATTGGTAGAGCAGCTTAGTATACATTTTTTGCAAAAAACGTATCAACCAAATACCCTGTTTTTTACATCTTTTACTAGCACTTGCGGATTACTGCAACATTTTTTCAAACTGAGTGTTTTTGGTTTCACTATTCTCTTTTGTGTCTTCAGGTTTCTTGGTGGTGTGTGAACATGATCATACAGACTTGTTCACTGTGCAAGTAGCCCATGTGTTCCTGTTTCCATAATTGTTCTCTTGTGTCTACAAGACTGGGGAGTTCCACCACTCCTCTTGGGCTATCTGCACAAAAGCTGTTCTACCCTGTATGCACACATGGATTTTTCCTCTCTGAACCCTGTTCACACAGGTTATATACAGATGATCAGGTTTTTAAATACATCAGATAGGGATTGCATACATTAGTTAGGACTGCTCTGATAAGGGTATACCGTGAAGATTGGTAGAGCAGCTTAGTATACATTTTTTGCAAAAAACGTATCAACCAAATACCCTGTTTTTTACATCTTTTACTAGCACTTGCGGATTACTGCAACATTTTTTCAAACTGAGTGTTTTTGGTTTCACTATTCTCTTTTGTGTCTTCAGGTTTCTTGGTGGTGTGTGAACATGATCATACAGACTTGTTCACTGTGCAAGTAGCCCATGTGTTCCTGTTTCCATAATTGTTCTCTTGTGTCTACAAGACTGGGGAGTTCCACCACTCCTCTTGGGCTATCTGCACAAAAGCTGTTCTACCCTGTATGCACACATGGATTTTTCCTCTCTGAACCCTGTTCACACAGGTTATATACAGATGATCAGGTTTTTAAATACATCAGATAGGGATTGCATACATTAGTTAGGACTGCTCTGATAAGGGTATACCGTGAAGATTGGTAGAGCAGCTTAGTATACATTTTTTGCAAAAAACGTATCAACCAAATACCCTGTTTTTTACATCTTTTACTAGCACTTGCGGATTACTGCAACATTTTTTCAAACTGAGTGTTTTTGGTTTCACTATTCTCTTTTGTGTCTTCAGGTTTCTTGGTGGTGTGTGAACATGATCATACAGACTTGTTCACTGTGCAAGTAGCCCATGTGTTCCTGTTTACATAGAGGTGATGCACAGATCACCTCTATGCAGCAGGATTACAGGCTTGCTATGAGCGCCGACCACAGGGTGACACTCAATTGCAATCTGCCAACAACCATAGAGGTCTCATAGAGGCAAATCACTTGCAATTTCCTGCCCTCCGGTTCTGCCGTGAGACTTGTAGTTCACATGACCTCGGGCTCCCGGTCCCTGGTTTCTGCGCTCTAGCTTAGAGGGAGCCCACTCGCAGCTCTCCTCCAGCTCCTGATCTCTCCTGTGCTCCTTCACTGTCTCTTGTCTGCTATAGACTAATTAACTCCTCCTCCAGACCAAATAATAATAATTATTTTGGTGAAGCTCCCCTGTAAACAGGGTTCAGAGTGCCCCCCCCCCCCCTTCTGGCCTGGAGTCAGAATCTGATGAATCTCCAGCTTACCTGCCAAAGGGATTCTCCTTGTTTCCAGGCATGGCATCACCCTCCCCGAGAGGAAGGCAATACTACTGTGGTACCTGAACTCCTGGGATGCCACATAAGCTGCCAGCAGTGAGCTGACAAAAGGTGTAAACTGACAGCAGTGAGCTGATAAGTGGTGTAAGCTGACAGATTTCAACTGGTTTTGTTTTTCATTGTGGATAACTAATCCATGAGGCAGCCAGGTAGGTGGACGAAGACAAAAAGGTGGCTTACAAGTGGGGAAACAAGTAGATTTTCTATGATACGATATATTGCAGTGCTTCTTATATTTTATTGTACTATTAATTTATGCAAAGTTTGTTGAAAGAAGAGTTCCTTTTTAAGTTACAAACACTATTTAGTGGTCATAAGACTATCACAGAAATAGATTATTAAAAGAATGTCTGTCTAAGGCTGGGGTCACAATTAACGTATGAAAAATCGGTCCGAGTCTCTCTGCCGAGTGCAATGCGATTTTAACATGAGCTTTTACATACAGCAATTCTCTGTCACTTACACATCAGTTTCAAAGGAAATATTTGTCAAAATACACACACATATATGTATAATATATAATATATATGATTGATAGAAGAAAACCTGGCAATTCATATGCACGTACAGTAAAATCACACTGACCGGTTCGAAAAAGAATAGAGAGAATAGGTATATACATATCTACAGTGCTTTGCGAAAGTATTCGGCCCACTGGAACTTTTCAACCTTTTCCCACATATCATGTTTCAAACATAAAGATACCAAATGTACATTTTTGGTGAAAAATCAACAACAAGTGGAACACAATTATGAAGTTGAACGAAATTTATTGGTTATTTTCATCTAGATGGTGGCCCGATTCTAACGAATCGGGTATTCTAGAATATGCATGTCCACGTAGTATATTGCCCAGCCACGCAGTTTACAGCACAGAGTCATGTAGTATACAGACTTAAAATAAAAAATAAACATATACTCACCCTCCGTTGAAGTCCTGGCCCTGTGTGCGGTGCACGCGGCAGCTTCCGGTTCCAGGGTTGGTATGAGCGCAGGACCTGTGATGACGTCGCGGTCACATGACCGTGACATCATGGCCGGTCTTTGTCGCATACCATCCTTGCCACCGGAACCTGCCACTTGCATGGAGCGGTTACCGGAGCGTCGCGAGGAACAGGAAAGGCGCCGGAATGTGAGTATATGATGATTTTTTATTTTTTTATTATTTTTAACATTAAATCTTTTTACTATTGAGGCTGCACAGGCAGCATCAATAGTAAAAAAGTTGGTCACACAGGGTTAATAGCAGCATTAATGGAGTGCGTTACACTGCGGCATAACGCGGTCTATTAGCGCTGCCATTAACCCTGTGTGAGGGCTGACTGGAGGGGAGTATGGGGCGGGCACTGACTGCGGGGAGGAAGGAGTGGCCATGTTGCCGCCGGACTGCGCCCGTCGCTGATTGGTCGTGGCAATGGGCGTTTTGCCACGACCAATCAGCGACTTGGATTCCATGACAGACAGAGGCCACGACCAATGAATATCCGAGACAGAAAGAAAGACAGACAGAAGGACAGAAGTGACCCTTAGACAATTATATAGTAGATTTTTGTGGAAATTCTAAAACTTAAAAGTGGGGCGTGCAATATTATTCGGCCCCTTTACTTTCAGTCCAGCAAACTCACTCCAGAAGTTCATTGTGGATCTCTGAATGATCCAATGTTGTCCTAAATGCCTAATGATGATAAATACAATCCACCTGTGTGTAATCAAGTCTCCGTATAAATGTACCTGCTCTGTGATAGTCTGAGTTCTGTTTGAAGCACAGAGAACATCATGAAGACCAAGGAACACAACAGGCAGGTCCGTGATACTGTTTTGGAGAAGTTTAAAGCCGGATTTGGATACAAAATGATTTCCAAAACTTTAAACATCCCAAGGAGCACTGTGCAAGCGATCATATTGAAATGGAAGGAGTATCATACCACCGCAAATCTACCAAGACCCGGCCGTCCCTCTAAACTTTCATCTCAAACAAAGAGAAGACTGATCGAAGATGAAGCCAAGAGGCCTATGATCACTCTGGACGAACTGCAGAGATCTACATCTGAGGTGGGACAGTCTGTCCATAGGACAACAATCAGTCGTACACTGCACAAATCTGGCCTTTATGGAAGAGTGGCAAGAAGAAAGCCATTTCTCAAAGATATCCACATAGAGTGTTGTTTAAAGTTTGCAACAAGCCACCTGGGAGACACACCAAACAAATGGAAGAAGGTGCTGTGGTCAGATGAAACCAAAATCAAACTTTTTGGCAACAATGCCAAACGATATGTTTGGCGTAAAGGCAACACAGCTCATCACCCTGAACACACCATCCCCACTGTCAAACATGTTGGCAGCATCATGGTTTGGGCCTGCTTTTCTTCAGCAGGGACAGGGAAAATGGTTAAAATTGATGGGAAGATGGAGCCAATTACAGGACCATTCAGAGTGAAGGCAAAAGGGCCAACAAGTGCAAGCATCTCTGGGATCTCCTTCAAGATTGTTGGAAGACCATTTCCGGTGACTACCTCTTGAAGCTCATCAAGAGAATGCCAAGAGTGTGCAAAGTAGACATCAAAGCAAAAGGTGGCTACTTTGAAGAACCTAGAAATTAAGACATATTTTCAGTTGTTTCACACTTTTTTGTTAAGTATACAATTCGACATGTGTTAATTCATAGTTTTGATGCCTTCAGTGTGAATGTACAATTTTCATAGTCATGAAAATACAGAAAAAACTTTAAATAAGGTGTCCAAACTTTTGGTCTGTACTAGGGTTGAGCGACCTTGACTTTTTTAGAATCGAGTCGGGTTTCGCGAAACCCGACTATCTCAAAAGTCGAAGTCGAGTGGAATCGGCCGATTATCGCGAAAAGTCGGGGATCGACCGAAACACGAAACCCAATGGTCAATGGGGGAGCATAGTCGGCAGTGAGTGGAGGCCAGGAAAACACCTACAGTGCCCATTTTAATGGCAAAAAACATACATTCTTGTTACAGAAGCTTGTCAATCTAAATTTACCTTATAATAGTAAGGCATTGGAAATTGGGGGTCATTTGGCTAAAGTTGTGGGGGGTAGGGCTGGTTCAAGTAATTAGTGGGCCCAGGAAATCTGGACCACGTCACGGCAGTGGAGCAGGGAGAGGTAAGTATTTCAACTTTGCAAGTGCTGTGATGCTGAGCAAGTAGGGGGGGCCCACTCGTTGGCATGGCACTGGCACAGGGCCCCTCAAAGTACGGCGGTGTGTTTGCATGGCGGGGGCACCTCCCACCGGCAGCGACACTTTTGCATACTATGAGGGGCCCTGTGCCAGTGACGTAGCCAACGAGTATTCCTCCCCCCACCTGATGAAGGAACCTGCACCTTCATCTGCACCTTCCTCTTTGTCCCCATGTAAGGTGGTATGGTATGCGGGAAGGGGAACCTGACTTTCAGCAGGGTCACAATCTTGCAGTGTAGCGTGCACGGGGAATGTTGCATTATGGGTCAATGTACCAGCAGACTCATCTATCACTGGCTGGGCAATGGGCAGGATGAGGGGGAAACAGATATGGGCCCAAAGAATAAAGTGGGCTAAATGCAGTTCAAAATTGGTAACAGGAGTAACCAGGGGGCATTGCTTTGTTCAGTGGAGGACAACTGGAATGAGAGGCTGACACAGAGTAGGCCCAAATCAGTAAGTAGTCTAAATGCAGTTCAAAATTGGCAACAGTAGTAAACAGGCGGCACAGCTTTGTTCACTGGAGGAGAACAGCAAGGAGCGGCAGACACCGATAGAAGGCCCCAACCCAACTAGTAGGCCCACTGCAGTTTTAAAATTCCGATAGGCTGAAAACCAGATAATTGTAGGTCATTTTTTGTAAAGAGGCAGCTGTATTGAGTGGCGCAGCCAGACACTACAAGTAGGCTTTACACCACAAAGTTGGCTCGACGCAGGTTTAAGAAACGTTACATGGGTACACGGTCTGCATTGGTGTGCTCAGTGGAGGAGAATCGGAAGGAGGGACCGCAGAAAGACTTAGTAGGCGTAAAATAACAAAATAGGCTCTATGCAGCTTCGATTATGTGGCAACCTGGAGAACACCTTGGAGCGGCAGACACCGTCTCTACGACCCAGACCCAACTTGTAGGCCTAATGTAGTGTTGTTTCAACAACTACTTAAGACGAGCATGAAGATTGAAGCAATGGAGAGGCAACCTGGAGAACACCTTGGAGCGGCAAACACCGTCTCTACGACCCAGACCCAACTTGTAGGCCAAATGTAGTGTTGTTTCAACAACTACTTAAGACGAGCATGAAGATTGAAGCTATGGAGAGGCAACCTGGAGAACACCTTGGAGCGGCAGACACCGTCTCTACGACCCAGACCCAACTTGTAGGCCTAATGCAGTGTTGTTTCAACAACTACTAAACGAGAGCTAGAAGATCGAAGCTATGGAGAGGCAACCTGGAGAACACCTTGGAGCGGCAGACACCGTCTCTACAACCCAGACCCAACTTGTAGGCCTAATGCAGTGTTGTTTTAACAACTACTAAACGAGAGCTAGAAGATCGAAGCTATGGAGAGGCAACCTGGAGAACACCTTGGAGTGGCAGACACCGTCTCTACGACCCAGACCCAACTTGTAGGCCTAATGTAGTGTTGTTTCAACAACTACTTAACACGAGCATGAACATTGAAGCTATGGAGAGGCAACCTGGAGAACACCTTGGAGCGGCAGACACCGTCTCTACGACCCAGACCCAACTTGTAGGCCTAATGCAGTGTTGTTTCAACAACTACTAAACGAGAGCTAGAAGATCGAAGCTATGGAGAGGCAACCTGGAGAACACCTTGGAGCGGCAGACACCGTCTCTACGACCCAGACCCAACTTGTAGGCCTAATGCAGTGTTGTTTTCAACAACTACTAAACGAGAGCTAGAAGATCGAAGCTATGGAGAGGCAACCTGGAGAACACCTTGGAGCGGAAGACACCGTCTCTACAACCCAGACCCAACTTGTAGGCCTAATGCAGTGTTGTTTTCAACAACTACTAAACGAGAGCTAGAAGATCGAAGCTATGGAGAGGCAACCTGGAGAACACCTTGGAGCAGCAGACACCGTCTCTACAATCCAGACCCAACTTGTAGGCTTAATGCAGTGTTGTTTTCAACAACTACTAAACGAGAGCTAGAAGATCGAAGCTATGGAGAGGCAACCTGGAGAACACCTTGGAGCGGAAGACGCCGTCTCTACAACCCAGACCCAACTTGTAGGCTTAATGCAGTGTTGTTTTCAACAACTACTAAACGAGAGCTAGAAGATCGAAGCTATGGAGAGGCAACCTGGAGAACACCTTGGAGCGGCAGACACCGTTAGTAGGCCCTACCGAAGTAGTAGCCCCAATGCAGTTTTCAAATTCCTATAGGCTGAAAACCAGACTATTGACGCTCAGCTTTTTTCAGAGGAGGACAGCTGTATTGAGTGGCGCAGACAGACACAGGTAGTAGGCCTAAAACAAAAAATTTGGCTCAATGCAGTTTAAAAAAGGTTACAGGGGTACACAGGCAGCATTTCTCTGGTCAGTGGAGGACAATTTCAATTTTGGACCGCAGACAGACTTAGTACGCCTACAATTAAAAAAAGGATGCTCTATGCAATTTAAGAGGTTCCAGGGGTACACGGGCAGCAGTGGTGTGGTCAGTGGAGGACTATTGGAAGGAGGGACCGCAGACAGGCTTAGTAGGCCTAACATAACAAAAGTAGGCTGTAGGCACTTTTAAAAAGGTTCCAGGGGTACACGGGCAGCAGTGGTCTGGTCAGTGGAGGACTATTGGAAGGAGGGACCGCAGACAGGCTTAGTAGGCCTAACATAACAAAAGTAGGCTGTAGGCACTTTAAAAAAGGTTCCTGGGGTACACGGGCAGCAGTGGTCTGGTCAGTGGAGGACTATTGGAAGGAGGGACCGCAGACAGGCTTAGTAGGCATAAACATAACAAAAGTAGGCTGTAGGCACTTTATAATAGGTTCCAGGGGTACACGGGCAGCAGTGGTGTGGTCAGTGGAAGACTATTAGAAGGAGGGACCGCAGACAGGCTTAGTAGGCTTAACATAACAAAAGTAGGCTGTAGGCACCTTAAAAAAGGTTCCAGGGGTACACGGGCAGCAGTGGTCTGGTCAGTGCAGGACTATTGGATGGAGGGACCGCAGACAGGCTTAGTAGGCCTAACATAACAAAAGTAGGCTGTAGGCACTTTAAAATAGGTTCCAGGGGTACACAGGCAGCAGTGGTCTGGTCAGTGGAGGACTATTGAAAGGAGGGACCGCAGACAGGCTTAGTAGGCCTAACATAACAAAAGTAGGCTGTAGGCACTTTAAAAAAAGGTTCCAGGGGTACACGGGCAGCAGTGGTGTGGTCAGTGAAGGACAATTTCTATAATGGACCGCAGACAGGCTTAGTAGGCCTAACATAACAAAAGTAGGCTGTAGACACTTGGAATTATCTTGCAGGGGTACACAGACAGCAAAGTATTTACTGGTGTAAATATAGGACACTGCCCCTGACTATTTTAAGTAGCATCATACATGTGAACACATTGGTATTGTCAGTGCCAGGCATTGAAGGATGTCAGCGCATAGACTAAACATTGGTGGAGCTGTGAGAGATAATTTTGCAAGTGGTAGAGCACTGTTTGAGCTGGGGGGGAACTCTCTTGTGGCCGGCGGTACAGGCCCAGGGCCCCTCATATTACAACGGTGTGTCTGACGTTGGGTGCGCACCACCACCGCCAGAGACACTTTATTGTACTATGAGGGACCCAGTGGCAGTGCCGTCGACCAAAAGCGTGCACACCCACCTCTTCAGACAAACAGCACTTTCACGGGTGCTTGCGCCAAGTGGCGAGACCACGGCCCCGTGGGGGGAGTTTTGCCATTTTGGGAGGTGTAAACATGTCATATGCTGGACAAACAGCTGCTGCAAATTACGAGATTGGAAAAGTCAGTCAGAGCAGTCCACAAGCAAGACCTTTTCATAGGAAAGCTAGGTGCCAGCCGGGAAAGGTGGGGCAAAAGAATTCGAAATCCAGTTGTGGTTCATTTTAATGAAGGTTAGATCATCTACATTTTGGGTAGCCAGACGAGTCCTTTTTTCGGTTAATATTGAACCTGCAGCACTGAATACTCTTTCTGATAGGACACTAGCTGCTGGGCAAGCAAGCTCCTGCAATGCATATTCTGCCAATTCTGGCCACGTGTCTAATTTGGATGTCCAGTAATCAAATGGGAATGACGGTTGAGGGAGAACGTCGATAAGGGATGAAAAATAGTTAGTAACCATACTGGACAAATGTTGTCTCCTGTCACTTTGAATTGATGCTGCAGTACCTGTCCTGTCTGCGGTCATAGCAAAATCACTCCACAACCTGATCAGAAAACCCCTCTGTCCAACGCCACTTCTGATTTGTGCACCTCTAATACCTCTGGCCTGCTGCCCTCTGCAGCTCGTGTGAGAACGCTCACCGTCGCTGAGTGCTAGGAATGCCTGAATCAAACGGTCAACAAGAGTTGATTGTTTGGTTGCTAATATTTGTTCCAGGTTCTCACGTGGCATAATATTTTGCAATTTGCCTTTTATAGCGAGGATCAAGGAGGCAGGCCAACCAGTAATCGTCATCAGTCATCATTTTAGTAATGCGTGTGTCCCTTTTGAGGATACGTAAGGCATAATCCGCCATGTGGGCCAAAGTTCCAGTTGTCAAATCTGCGGTTGTGCTGGGTTGAGGGGCAGTTTCAGGCAAATCTACGTCACTTGTCTCCCTAAAAATACCTGAACCCGGCCTTGCAACGCCACCAGTTGCTATTGGCCCCGGAGAAGCTTCCTCATTAAAAAAATACTCATCCCCATCATCCTCCTCCTCCTGTTCGCCCGCTACCTCGTCCTGTACACTGCCCTGACCAGACAATGGCTGACTATAATCAAGGCTTTCTTCTTCCTCTGCTGCAGACGCTTGCTCCTTTATGTGCATCAAACTTTGCATCAGCAGACGCATTAGGGGGATGCTCATGCTTATTATGGCGTTGTTTGCACTAACCAGCCGTGTGCATTCCTCAAAACACTGAAGGACTTGACACATGTCTTGTACCTTCGACCACTGCACACCTGACAACTCCATGTCTGCCATCCTACTGCCTGCCCGTGTTATGTGTATCCTCCCACAAAAACATAACAGCACGCCTCTGTTCGCACAGTCTCTGAAGCATGTGCAGTGTTGAGTTCCACCTTGTTGCAACGTCGATGATTAGGCGATGCTGGGGAAGGTTCAAAGACCGCTGATAGGTCTGCATACGGCTGGAGTGTACGGGCGAACGGCGGATATGCGAGCAAAGTCCGCGCACTTTGAGGAGCAGGTCGGATAACCCCGGATAACTTTTCAGGAAGCACTGCACCACCAAGTTTAAGGTGTGAGCCAGGCAAGGAATGTGTTTCAGTTGGGAAAGGGAGATGGCAGCCATGAAATTCCTTCCGTTATCACTCACTACCTTGCCTGCCTCAAGATCTACAGTGCCCAGCCACGACTGCGTTTCTTTCTGCAAGAACTCGGACAGAACTTCCGCGGTGTGTCTGTTGTCACCCAAACACTTCATAGCTAATACAGCCTGCTGACGCTTGCCAGTAGCTGCCCCATAATGGGACACCTGGTGTGCAACAGTGGCAGCTGCAGATGGAGTGGTTGTGCGACTGCGTTCTGTGGACGAGCTCTCGCTTCTGCAGGAGGACAAGGAGGAGGAGGAGGGAGTGCGAACGTCTACAGCCAACTGTTTCCTAGACCGTGGGCTAGGCAGAACTGTCCTAAAATTGCTGTCCCCTGTGGACCCTGCATCCACCACATTCACCCAGTGTGCCGTGATTGACATGTAACGTCCCTGGCCATGCCTACTGGTCCACGCATCTGTTGTCAGGTGCACCTTTGTACTCACAGATTGCCTGACTGCATGAACGATGCGCTCTTTAACATGCTGGTGGAGGGCTGGGATGGCTTTTCTCGAAAAGAAGTGTAGACTGGGTAGCTCGTAACGTGGTACAGCGTAGTCCATCAGGGCTTTGAAAACTTCGCTTTCAACTAACCGGTAGGGCATCATCTCTAACGAGATTAGTCTAGCTATGTGGGCGTTCAAACCCTGTGTACGCGGATGCGAGGCTAAGAACTTCCTTTTTCTAACGAGAGTCTCATGTAGGGTGAGCTGGACTGGAGAGCTGGAGATCGTGGAACTAGCGGGGGTGCCGGTGGACATGGCAGACTGAGAGACGGTTGGAGACGGTATTCTTGACGGTGCCCTACATGCAGTGTTTCCAACTACGAAACTGGTGATTCCCTGACCCTGACTGCTTTGGCCTGGCAATGAAACCTGCACAGATACTGCAGGTGGTGCGGAAAATGGTGGCCTTACAGTGACGGAAGGGATCTAGCGTTGCTGACTAGCTTCATTGGCCGAGGGTGCTACAACCTTAAGGGACGTTTGGTAGTTAGTGCAGACTTGCAAATGCATGGTGGTTAAATGTCTATGCATGCAACTTGTATTTAGACTTTTCAGATTCTGACCTCTGCTTAAGGTAGTTGAACATTTTTGACAGATGACTTTGCGCTGATCAATTGGATGTTGTTTAAAAAAATGCCAGACTGCACTCTTTCTAGCATCGGATACCTTTTCAGGCATTGCAGACTGAGCTTTAAACGGATGGCCACGCTGTCCTCCAACAGGTTTTGGCTTTGCCACGCGTTTTGGGCCAGATACGGGCCCGGCAGATGGAACCTGTTGCGATGTTGATGCCTGCTGCGACCCCTCCTCCTCCGCTTCAGAACTACTGCCGCCTGCACCCTGTTCCCCCCATGGCTGCCAATCGGGGTCAACAACTGGGTCATCTATGACCTCCTCTTCTATCTCGTGTGCAACTTCGTCTGTGTCACCGTGTAAGCCGGTGGTATAGCGTTCGTGACGGGGCACCATAGTCTCATCAGGGTCTGATTCTGGATCAGTACACTGCGAGGGCAATGTTGTGGTCTGAGTCAAAGGAACAGCATAGTAATCTGGCTGTGGCTGTGCATCTGTGCACTCCATGTCCGATTCAACTTGTAATGGGCATGGCCTGTTAACTGTTTCACTTTCTAACCCAGGAACGGTATGTGTAAAGAGCTCCATGGAGTAACCCGTTGTGTCGCCTGACGCATCCTTCTCTGTTGTTGTTTTGGCTGAAGAGGACAAGGAAGTGACTTGTCCCTGACCGTGAACATCCACTAACGACGCGCTGCTTTTACATTTACCAGTTTCAGAAGAGGAGGCAAAAGAGCTAGAGGCTGAGTCAGCAAGGAAAGCCAAAACTTGCTCTTGCTGCTCCGGCTTTAAAAGCGGTTTTCCTACTCCCAGAAAAGGGAGCGTTCGAGGCCTTGTGTAGCCAGATGACGAACCTGGCTCCACAGCTCGAGACTTAGGTGCTATATTGTTTTTCCCATGACCACCTGATGCTCCACCACCACTACCATCATTACCAGCTGGCAATGAACGCCCTCGGCCACGACCTCTTCCACCAGACTTCCTCATTGTTTTAAAAACGTAACCAAAGTAACGGTATTTGTTACTGTTAAACAACTTACAAGGTGAACTAAAACTTCTGTAGGATATAGATATCCCTTTATAGGTGGGTGAGACTGCAAGGAAAATCAGGCACAATGTTACACACTCGGTTTTCTGTGGCACAAAATGAGAGAGATGCCACACACGCAGGACTGTCACTCAAGCACAAATGCCAATATTAATCTCCCACTATTTTTTTTTTTTTCAGGAAGAATTTTAAAACCAAAATTAAAAAAACAAAACTCGGCTTTCTGTGGCCCACAATTTGAGAGAGATGGCACAGACAGGACTGGCACAGAAGCACAAAGGCCAATATTAATCTCCCACTATTTTTTTTTTTTCAGGGAGAATTTAAATACCAAAATAAAAAAAAGACACTAGGCTTTCTGTGGCCCACAATTTGAGAGAGATGGCACACAGGAATGGCACAGAAGCACAAAGGCCAATATTAATCTCCCACTATTTATTGTTTTTTCAGGGAGAATTTAAAAACCAAAATAAAAAAAAGACACTAGGCTTTCTGTGGCCCACAATTTGAGAGAGATGGCACAGACAAGACTGGCACAGAAGGACAAAGGCCAATATTAATCTCCCACTATTTTTTTTTTCAGGGAGAATTTAAAAACCAAAATAAAAAAAACAGACAATAGGATTTCTGTGGCCCACAATTTCAGAGAGATGGCACACAGGAATGGCACAGAAGCACAAAGGCCAATATTAATCTCCCACTATTTATTGTTTTTTCAGGGAGAATTTAAAAACCAAAATTAAAAAACGGACACTAGGCTTTCTGTGGCCCACAATTTGAGAGAGATGGCACAGACAGGACTGGCACAGAAGCACAAAGGCGAATATTAATCTCCCACTATTTTTTTTTTTCAGGGAGAATTTAAAAACCAAAATAAAAAAATACAGACAATAGGCTTTCTGTGGCCCACAACTTGAGAGAGATGGCACACAGGAATGGCACAGAAGCACAAACGCCAATATTAATCTCCCACTATTTATTGTTTTTTTCAGGGAGAATTTAAAAACCAAAATAAAAAAACAGACACTAGGCTTTCTGTGGCCCACAATTTGAGAGAGATGGCACAGACAGGACTGGCACAGAAGCACAAAGGCCAATATTAATCTCCCACTATTTTTTTTTTTCAGGGAGAATTTAAATACCAAAATAAAAAAAAAAGACACTAGGCTTTCTGTGGCCCACAATTTGAGAGAGATGGCACACAGGACTGTCACAGAAGCACAAAGGCCAGTATTAATCTCCCACTATTTATTGTTTTTTCAGGGAGAATTTAAAAACCAAAATAAAAAAAAAAGACACTAGGCTTTCTGTGCCCCAAAATTGGAGACAGATGGCACACACAGGACTGGCACTCTAGCAGAAATGCCAATCTTAATCTCCCACTATTTTTTTTATTAGGGAGAATTTAAAAAAAAAAAGGATTATAGACACTAGGCTTTCTGTGCCCCAAAATTGGAGAGAGATGGCACACACAGGACTGGCACTCTAACAGAAATGCCAATCTTAATCTCCCATTCCTTTTTTTGGTTAGGGAGAATTGCCAAGAAATCAGGGCCAGTATTACACACTAGGCTTTCTGTGCCCCAAAATTGGAGACAGATGGCACTCACAGGACTGGCACTCTAGCAGAAATGCCAATCTTAATCTCCCACTATTTTTTTTATTAGGGAGAATTAAAAAAAAAAAATAATAATAATAATTATAGACACTAGGCTTTCTGTGCCCCACAATTGTAGAGAGATGGCACACACGACTAGCACTCAAGCACAAATGCCAAGATTAATCTCCCACTATTTAATTTTTTTCAGGGAGAATTTAAAAAAAAAAAAAAAAAAACAGGGACTTTCCTACAATTGCTATCTCCCTGCAGTAATCTCAGCCAGGTATGGCAGGCAGCAATAACAAGGAGTGGACTGCTGCACAAATTACATCAAAAGTGTGGACAAACAAACAAAATAGCTGTGCAGAAAGGAAGGAACAACAGGATTTGTGCTTTGAAAAAAGCAGTTGGTTTGCACAGCGGCGTACACAGCAATGCAGCTATCAGGGAGCCTTCTAGGGCAGGTCAATGAGCTACAGCGCTGAGGGAAAAAAAAGTAGCTTCCACTGTCCCTGCAAACAAAAGGTGGTGTTGGACAGTGGAAATCGCTACAGCACAAGCGGTTTGGGGGTTAATGGACCCTGCCTAACGCTATCCCTGCTTCTGATGAAGCGGCAGCAACCTCTCCCTAGGCTCAGATCAGCAGCAGTAAGATGGCGGTCGGCGGGAATGCCCCTTTATAGCACCTGTGACGCCACAGACAGCAAGCCAATCACTGCAATGCCCTTCTCTAAGATGGTGGGGACCAGGACCTATGTCATCACGCTGCCCACACTCTGCGTCCACCTTCATTGGCTGAGAAATGGCGCTTTTCGCGTCATTGAAACGCGACTTTGGCGCGAAAGTCGCGTACCGCATGGCCGACCCCACACAGGGATCGGGTCGGGTTTCATGAAACCCGACTTTGCCAAAAGTCGGCGACTTTTGAAAATGAGCGATCCGTTTCGCTCAACCCTAGTCTGTACTGTATGTGCAATATGCAACCCCAAATAGAAATCTTTTATACCCCATATTTTATTCCCAGAACAAAGATCAGATGGTGAAATTGAAACATTTTTCAATTTCATTTGAAAAAATTAACTAAGAATTTGATGTCAGCAACCAATCTAAAAAAAATTGGGACAGTGACAGATCCATGTCTAGATTGTGCAGCATCTCCTTTTCTTTTTACAATAGTTTTTAAACGTCTGTGAAGGGAGGAGACCCAATTCCCTTCTCATACATTTCTGGTACATCTACACAATATACCATAAATGTACAGCAGGTGTGTATCCAACCAGTGTGACTTGCGTATATGTTGAGGACGGGTATGTTCTTCCAGTGTTTACGTGGGTTTCCTCCAGATTTTCTGGTGTTCTTCCATACTCCAAAGACATACTGATAGGGAATATTGATTTGGAGCCCTATTGGGGACTGTATTGATAATGTGTGTAAAGCACTGTGGAATATTATAACGCTATATAAGAAAAGCATAATAAATAATACATTCTCAGCCAATAGATGGTCACAATGCCCTTTCGCTTTTATTGGAATTCTGGCTACCTTTCAACGAAAAGCATCACGCGGCAGGGCTATATTCTGGAGATAAACATGGGTCCCATTGGTGGGATACACATCTACTGTGCATTTATGCATATGGCTATGCCATAAATGTACAAAATGGGAATATCTCTTTAAGGCCACGTTCACACCTTTAGTATTTGCTGAGTATTTTACATCATTATTTGTCAGCCAAACCAGGAGTGGGTGATAAATACAGAAGAGGTGACGTGTTTCTATTATACTTTTCCGCTGATTGTTCCACTCCTGGTTTTGGCTTACAAATACTGATGTAACATACCGACCAAATACTGAACATGTGAGCATTGCCTTAGGATGAGTTCAGGCATGTTGGATTTGATGTGGATTTTAAGTACAGATTCCAAACACATAATTGTGTGTAAAGAAAAGCTATTATTATTATTACTATTATTATTATCTGAATTAATTTTATAAAAGATAGCCTCCTACACTGAAAACTGAGCAAAAAAATCTATGGGGGCATCATTCAGCCAAAGGCCAGTCATGTTATAATACCACATTATTCAGGGTAAAGTTCTGAACTTTCTTTATCTTGCACATTTTGATTGTTTCAACCAGGAGCTTTCAGCTTTCCTCCCTGCCGTGAATTTCATGTTATGCTTTCTTGATTTGTGACACAGCAAACTTTATAGCCGGAGGCGTTTTTTCCTCACTCCCCTTTTATCAACATTTACCTTAATGTGTCATATTCCTGTATCCTTTTCCTGCTCGGAATGCAACCACAATGTTATACGCTGTGCAGGTTACTGGAGGTGATCCGACAGGAATAGGAAATGGCCTTAGCTGCAGCGTTCCTCGTATTTAACATACTGAAGAGGCTGAAGGGGTTGTGCACTACCGGACATGCCCTGCTTCTTCACATCAGGGCTCCATCCACTGCTGCAGCCAATCAATGTCCACTAATCGGCTGCAGTTCATCAATATTTCATCAGAGCGGACTGTTGATTGGCTGCAGCAGTCACGTGACATAATGTGTGACCTGCAAGGAATTTCGGCACTGACATTGCAGGAATGGCGTCACTGGATGGTTAAATATCCATTTTTTTATTTTTTTTTAAACGAGGCCTTCAAGAGAATAAGCTGGAGTTGTCTGCTAGCGGAAAACCCCTTTAATGCTATGTTGGGAAGGTGTCTAACTTTGGGCTGCTGGTCTGAGTGCTCATGCGAAGGCCTATCCACCACCAAATACGCCTACAATAGGCACATGAGCATCAGAACAGGAGCATGTCACACTTGAAGGAGGTGGGCTGATTTGAGGAATCAGGTTTTCTTTTACAAAATGTGGATGATTGAGTGCATGCACATGGTTCACCTGGGACCCAGGATGCTCCATGGAAAGACAATGGCAGAGACAGTTGGCAGCACGGTGGCTCAGTGGCTAGCACCATAGCCTTGCAGTGCTGGGGTCCCACTAAGAATAACGTTTGCAAGGAGTTTGTACAGTTAGGGCCAGAAATATTTGGACAGTAACACAAGTTTTGTTATTTTAGCTGTTTACAAAAACATGTTCAGAAATACAATTATATATATAATATGGGCTGAAAGTGCACACTCCCAGCTGCAATATGATAGTTTCCACATCCAAATCGGAGAAAGGGTTTAGGAATCATAGCTCTGTAATGCATAGCGTCCTCTTTTTCAAGGGACCAAAAGTAATTGGACAATGGACTCTAAGAGCTGCAATTAACTCTGAAGGCATCTCCCTCGTTAACCTGTAATCAATGAAGTAGTTAAAAGGTCAGGGGTGGATTCCAGGTGTGTGGTTTTGCATTTGGAAGCTGTTGCTGTGAGCAGACAACATGCGGTCAAAGGAACTCTCAATTGAGGTGAAGCAAAGTATCCTGAGGCTGAAAAAAAAGAAAAAATCCATCAGAGAGATAGCAGACATGCTTGGAGTAGCAAAATCAACAGTTGGGTACATTCTGAGAAAAAAGGAATTGACTGGTGAGCTTGGGAACTCAAAAAGGCCTGGGCGTCCACGGATGACAACAGTGGTGGATGATCGCCGCATACTTAATTTGGTGAAGAAGAACCCGTTCACAACATCAACTGAAGTCCAGAACACTCTCAGTGAAGTAGGTGTATCTGTCTCTAAGTCAACAGTAAAGAGAAGACTCCATGACAGTAAATACAAAGGGTTCACATCTAGATGCAAACCATTCATCAATACCAAAAATAGACAGGCCAGAGTTAAATTTGCAGAAAAACACCTCAAGAAGCCAGCTCAGTTCTGGAAAAGTATTCTATGGACAGATGAGACAAAGATCAACCTGTACCAGAATGATGGGAAGAAAAAAGTTTGGAGAAGAAAGGGAACGGCACATGATCCAAGGCACACCACATCCGCTGTAAAACATGGTGGAGGCAACGTGATGGCATGGGCATGCATGGCTTTCAATGGCACTGGGTCACTTGTGTTTATTGATGACATAAGAGCAGACAAGAGTAGCCGGATGAATTCTGAAGTGTACCGGGATATACTTTCAGCCCAGATTCAGCCAAATGCTGCAAAGTTGATTGGACGGCGCTTCATAGTACAGATGGACAATGACTCCAAGCATACAGCCAAAGCTACCCAGGAGTTCATGAGTGCCAAAAAGTGGAACATTCTGCAATGGCCAAGTCAATCTCCAGATCTAAACCCAATTGAGCATGCATTTCACTTGCTCAAATCCAGACTTAAGACGCAAAGACCCACAAACAAGCAAGACCTGAAGGCTGCGGCTGTAAAGGCCTGGCAAAGCATTAAGAAGGAGGAAACCCAGCGTTTGGTGATGTCCATGGGTTCCAGACTTAAGGCAGTGATTGCCTCCAAAGGATTTGCAACAAAATATTGAAAATAAAAATATTTTGTTTGGGTTAATTTTATTTGTCCAATTACTTTTGACCTCCTAAAATGTGGAGTGTTTGTAAAGAAATGTGTACAATTCCTACATTTTCTATCAGATATTTTTGTTCAACCCTTCAAATTAAACGTTACAATCTGCACTTGAATTCTGTTGTAGAGGTTTCATTTCAAATCCAATGTGGTGGCATGCAGAGCCCAACTCGCGAAAATTGTGTCACTGTCCAAATATTTCTGGCCCTAACTGTATGTTCTCCTCACTTTTGCTTGAGTTTCCTTCGGGTTCTCCAGTTCCTCACACAAGTGACAATCCAAAGACATAACTATAGGGAACTTAGATTGTGAGCCCCAATGGGGACAGTGATGAGAACACTAATGTAGTCTGTAAAGTGCTGTGGAATTAATGGTGCTATTTAAGTGAGTATAATTAAATAAAAGTGCGATGCAGAAGTCTAGCGATGAGTTGATGGCAACCTGGGGCAAGGCAAGTATTTCTAAACCATGGACCGGTAGCACTCCCCGAATTTCTTCCATCCGTCCATTACTGAATCCCTTATCACTCAATCACATATATTATTTTTTAATAAAATACTGATATATAATTATAGTTTGCTATTTGAGGCCTTGTTTTTTTAAATTTATAGAAAGTTAAACATTGTTACAATATGTACTTGTTTTACATTTTTGTATGGAGTTATTTTATTACTCTGACCTTAATCCTTGCCCCAACTAATAAGGAACAGAAAATGTATGTATAAAACGTAACATTTCTTACAATGTTATTGTTTTTTTTATATTTACAGGGGACACTTTATTCAATTTAGGACATCTTTTCCAGCAGATCGGTGAGTGGAGAGGCAGAGTGCTGCTGAAGAGTATAGTGCAGCACATGTGCAGACAATTCTGTCATTGCCTACGCAGAATCCAGTAGGTGAGAGGAGTTTGTCACTTGTCTGCTATGCACTCCGTAGGCAGCGACCGAAATGACAAAGCTAACTTCTTTATACTGAGAGCTTTTTCATCTCACTGGTGAGCACTCACTGCATCGGGGTGCTACTTTAAGAAGCAGCTCATTTGACAATGGGTGAAGAGGGCAGCATTTTTGCACCACCATAGAATTTGGTGCCCGGGCCGCATCCTCTCTCTCTCTCTCCCTCATTGCTACACCGCTAGTGCGATGCACTGACCAATGTTCTGCTGGGAAAACTTGGGTCCTGACCAAGGGCAGATACATCATTGGTGTAACCTGTGCGGCCGCACAGGGGCCCAAGAGGTAAGGGGGCTCATTTATACCTCCAAAGCAGGTGCATCTTTGCATTTTTAGGAGCCCTTGGGCTGCAAAGGGCCCATATGTTGTTCTTGCACAGGAGCTCTTTTCTGTTTGTGTCTGACAGTTGTCCTGACATGACATCCATGTGAGTGTAACATGGAATGTCTACCTAAAGTTTGCAGACCTGGTGCAAGATTTCAGTGTTATGAATAATTGGTGTATCTGCAGCGCCCCAGAGATCTGGTCGTTGCTGTATGACACTCTGCCGCTAAGGGGAGTGATGGTACGTCTGATGGCACTGAAGGAATTCTACTGACCAGGTATCACCAGCACACATTACACTTCACACTCCGGCCAGTAGGGGGAGAAAAAGGCTTTATTTATTGGGCCACTCCTCACACTGGTAAATCTAGGGGTTGGATAGAAAGTTAGTCAGAAGCTGACTGGGTTGGATTCAGGCAACATCCCGTGGCAGGGGGTGTTGCAGGGAGAAGACACAGGGGGGTCCCTGTCGGGCGTGGGAACCTGGCAGGTACCTAGCGAACAGAGCAGAACGTTGCAGAACCGCGCCTGCACTACCTTGCGGCGGTATCCTAAGGAAGAGATACCAAGCGAAGGGTATTGTGGAACAGTGAGAAACGAGATCAAGCACAATGGAGAGCCAGTAGGAGTCGTGCCGTGAGACCGAGGCAACATCCTACTGAGGCGCGTAGCCGGTGGCTGGAACACCGCGGAAGTAACTGACTCTATGCCTTACTTCGAACTCCGCAGGACAGTTAATTATAGTTTGGCTGTCTACCTTAAATTTCCTACGAAGACATAGGGGGCAACGCGTGGAGAGGGGCGTCTCTAGGGTCCCAGAAGCCACAAACACTTGTAAAGGGTGCACTCAAGCTGTATACACAAATAAATGTTATAGGGTGCAGTGCCTAGTCCAATATTAAATGTATAACCAAAAAAAGAAGAAAACAGAATGGACTATGAAACAGGCCCGCACAACCATAGAAAGTAGAAAAATAACACAATGTTTATTGAACATCACAGCAAAACATAAAAACATTTAAAATGTACCAATAGTGTACAAAAACACCCCTATTCAAATGCCCTACAAATAAATATGAAGTCGACATGAAACATAATACAATGGGTCAGCATAATAAATGTCACCTTATATAGATGAAATAATACCCCCTAGTTGAAAGGGAAACGCATCCATATATGCTTAGGGCATAAGAGGTCATAGGCGCAAAGAACCATAAGCCCCCTATTGGAAAAGCTAGAGCAAAAAAAAAAACCTTGTAAAAAGGATGTCCGTATCAAATCTACTAATTGGTTTGGAAGTAAAGTGCCCAGCGGATAACAAGGAAATACAGCCTGTAGTTACAGAGGGGGGGCAATATAATGCCCAGCATACTCATCTGAGGCGGGGAGAAAAAAGACAGGCTGAACCCAAAAATATATCGACTACACAAAGTCAAATAGAAGCCAGTGCCTAAATGTGAACGGCATAAGGCAGGGTAGGGAAGGGTGTGAGAGCCCCACGCGTATCGCCGCCACAGCGGCTTCGTCAGGGGAAGTTCCCTGACGAAGCCGCTGTGGCGGCGATACGCGTGGGGCTCTCACACCCTTCCCTACCCTGCCTTATGCCGTTCACATTTAGGCACTGGCTTCTATTTGACTTTGTGTAGTCGATATATTTTTGGGTTCAGCCTGTCTTTTTTCTCCCCGCCTCAGATGAGTATGCTGGGCATTATATTGCCCCCCCTCTGTAACTACAGGCTGTATTTCCTTGTTATCTGCTGGGCACTTTATTTCCAAACCAATTAGTAGATTTGATACGGACATCCTTTTTACAAGGTTTTTTTTTTTTTTTTTTATTGCTCTAGCATTTCCAATAGGGGGCTTATGGTTCTTTGCGCCTATGACCTCTTATGCCCTAAGCATATATGGATGCGTTTCCCTTTCAACTAGGGGGTATTATTTCATCTATATAAGGTGACATATATTATGCTGACCCATTGTATTATGTTTCATGTCGACTTCATATTTATTTGTAGGGCATTTGAATAGGGGTGTTTTTGTACACTATTGGTACATTTTAAATGTTTTTATGTTTTGCTGTGATGTTCAATAAACATTGTGTTATTTTTCTACTTTCTATGGTTGTGCGGGCCTGTTTCATAGTCCATTCTGTTTTCTTCTTTTTTTGGTTCTAGGGTCCCAGAAGAGCTCCGAGCCTTCCCGTCATACAGGTGCGTCCTAGCCATAACATATCTGGGGGACGAGAAACTAGTAACATCTGGAACAAGAGAGAGAAAGAATTAGAAAGAACTAGAAAGAACGAACGAACGAGAACAGAAGTTGTGAGGACTATTCCGAATGCTCAGCAGGGTAGCACTACAACACACAGGCGCTAGTGGTAGGCAATGATTTCCACCTGCAAAGGGAACTCTGGATGTGCCCATCGGACCGACCGGTCTCAGAAAACCCTGTTAACCGTGCTCTGGATTGCGGATCCTGAAGTCTTCAGTAAAGAGGTAAAGAGACTGCAACCTTGTGTCCTCGTTATTGTCTGCACCTCACACCATCACCATCTACATCACTGGGAACCCCTGGGGACATACTCCACCTGTGGGAAGGTATACCATCTAGCTGCCATTCCATCACCCCAGCGGACCCCAAGCAGCGTCGGTCATCCTGACCGAACACCACAGATGGCGTCACGAAACCTTGACAGACTCCTATCGCCTTTTATTGGACGCCCCTTAGCAGGGTCACGGACTGGGTCCAGCCACCGTGACAACCCCAGAACTGAGACAGAAAGGACCGGTACCGAGTGACCTGTGGCCCTGTGTCTGGGGGCGCTCCATATCCACTAGTGATTAGCGAGGACAGGTCTGATACTCGGGCAGGCTCGACTCGAGTGACAAGTATAACTGGAGTCAATGGGAGACTCCATTTATCTGGAATACCCTACAGGAGGTCTGGGGGGCAGGAAAATTGTTAAAATGGTTGGAAACAGTGCTCAAATGGAAAGGAAACAGCAAGGGGAAGACACCTGGATGCATCTCTAACTCCCAGGTCACTGCTGGGAACAATGGTGTCAGATGGAACAATTGGTATTACTCCAATTTATGGACTGACAGGAAAAAATATTAGGAAACATTCTTTCCTGTATAATGACTTGAATATATATAGCAAAAGTAAAAAGCAAAAAAAAAATGCCAAAATGCCTCGTTCAACTCTTAATAGCCAGGCAATTAAAAGGAGAGGAAGAAGAGCTCACCACACTGTGCCGTCTGATGATCCTGGTTGAAGTTTGAGTGGCAGGTGCCAGTTCTGCTTGCGAAGTTCAGCTGAAGATCAATGGAAAAAAACAAGCTTTATTAGGCTTTCATTAAAAACATGGAATCCATTTGTAGTGGTATATTACAAAAACCTGACGCGTTTCTGGCGTACAAGCACCCTTAGTCGTAGGCTAAGGCAAGGAATTATGGGGAAACTATTTAAATAAATGCAGACCAACGAAAACTTGGAACAGTCATGGTATTATTTAAATGGATCTAAAGAGAGGTTGCTACCTCTCGTAACATGCGTAGCCAACATAGATGAACTTCCTTGCCTTAGCATACGACTAAGGGTGCTTGTATGCCAGAAACTCGTCAGCTTTTTTAATAAAACACTGGATTCCATGTTTTTAATTACTGTAAATTCTAATAAAGCTTTATATTTTATATATATTATATATATATAAATATATATAAATATAAAATATATATCTATATATATCTACATATGACTACAGTAGATGACATAGTAGAAGGGGAAAACAAAACTACACCCACCAGTAGTCACCGGTAAATATAATTTTAACATTTTACTTCCTAATCTGCTCATGTGGTGTGTGCGACATGGTCAGACATATCCTGTTTAATTTATGAAGAAAGGATTCTGAAACGCACAAAGACTATGTGGGAAATGCAAGAATTGCCACAAATTAGAAGGAAGAGGGACTCCGATACACCCTGTGTTAGATGTAAATGTGGGCCTCATACACATTTTGAAGTAGTGGGACTCCTAGACTCATAAGGCTAATGTACTAAGTTCAAGGGCTGCCAAAAGTTGGAAGGAGCGACTGCAATACACCCTGGAAGACACGTAGAGTAGGGGCTCAGAAAACATTTGTTGCCATTTTTAAGGAGTGGGACTCCTAGACTCGTAAAGCCTTTGCACTAAGTGGAAGAACTGCCAAAAATTAGAGGGAGGGACTGCAATGCACCTTGGAAGACTTGTAGAGGAGGGACTCAGAAAACCTTTTTTTTTGCATTCTTAAACGGGTTGCCCAGGCAAAACCGATAAGTCTGCAGTCGCTCTGTGACTGCAGAGTTATGAATTTCCTCCCCCCCACCCACCCCTTCAGCACACTGGGATTTGCCAGCTTCAGACCCCGGACTGGAAGGTATGTATGAGTTATACATACCACCTGGGTTTTTGCTCATTTTGTTTCTCGTAGGTTTTGCATGCTTTATGGCCAATGTGAACGTGTGTTTATGTGCTGTATGTATACTAACTTAAATCAAGCTCAATGTTTGTGGAGTTTTTTTTTAGTATTTTTGCATTCTGTGCAAGCCAGGGTGTGGCCTCCCCCTCCTGAGCTCTTGTCGGACAGAGCGTTGGAGTGGGCTACGCCGCTATGGGAGCACGATGATCATGTGATGCAGAGTGCTCCGTGGTTTCTGAGCACTCTGAAACAGGTCTTTTTGGGACCCCAAGTCATGATACGGCACTCCAACTGCTCGCATTGACACAGGGTTCATCCATGGTCAGTCATTTTTCCGTCCACTTCCGGACTTTAGCATCTGAGCTGGAGTAGCCAGATAAAGCCCTCATTCCTGTATTTTGGAGGGGGCTGGCTGACTATGTGAAGGACGCCTCGGCCACTAGGGAGATTCCTGCCACACTGGAGGAGCTAGTAACAATATCTACCCGCATCGACCTTCGTTTTAACGAGCGAAGGTTGGAGCGAGCCCAGTGTAGGCAGAGGTTTCGGCTGGCTCCCAAATTCGCCAAACCTCTGGTATCTCCGGTCCAGGCGTCCGAGCCATATGAGGCCGTGGAGGTGTCACGAATGGGGTCTAAGTCTCAGACAACTTGTGCACTCAAGGTCTGTCCGGTCTGCCAGCAGTCAGGACATTATGCCAGAAAATGTCCCCAGCAGTCGGGAAAACTTCAGCATCTAGTGGTAGTAGGAGGAGGTACACTAGACACGGCGACGTTTTCCTCCAAATTGTCCTTAAAGGGGACAATTACCTTAGGCCCATCCACTCATATGGTAGAGCTTTGTGTGGATTTTGGGGCGGAGGGCAACTTCATGTCTTCTGCCTTCGCCCAATGGCACGCAATACCTCTGGTGATGCTCGCCAAACCAGTGACCTTACGAGTGGTGAATGAATGGGTCAACACTGGCCTCACAGATAACACACCAGACCATCCCATTTACTCTTTCTATGTTACCTTCCCATCAGGAGATTATCTCTTTACTCGTCATTCCTGAGGGAATTGATGAGGTCCTGTTAGGGATACATTGGCTATGGTACCACTCCCCTCATATAGAGTGGTCCACAGGCAGAAATTTGGGATGGAGTGAATCTTGTGAGGGTAGATGTCAGAGGGAGTGCGTTCAGGTTGCTACTACTGAGGTACCCGCAGATCTTTCCTCTCTCCCCAAGCACTATTGGCCCTATGTGAACATGTTCTCCAATAGGGCTGCGAAGACCCTTCCGCCTCACCGCCCCTATGACTGTCCTATTGACCTCTTGCCTGGTGCTGCGCCTCCCCGGGGTCGAGTCTATCCATTATCTCTCCCTGAGATGGAGGCAATGTCTCAGTACATCCAGGAGAATCTGGCAAGAAGATTCATTAGGAAGTCAGTGTCACCCGCAGGGGCTGGGTTCTTCTTCGTGCAGAAGAAGAACGGAGAACTACGTCCATGCATAGACTACAGGGGTCTTAATGGCATCACCGTTAAGAATAAGTACCCACTGCCCCTGATATCTAAGCTCTTTGATAGGCTTTGGAAGTGATGGTATTTACTAAATTAGATCTGCGGGGTGCTTACAACCTGATTCGCATCCGTGAGGGGGACGAATGGAAGACGGCTTTTAACACCAGGGATGGGCACTATGAATACCTGGTGATGCGCTTCGGGCTCTGTATGCCCCAGCCGTTTTCCAAAACTTTGTGAACTTTATCTTCCGGGATATGCTCTCCTCCTCGGTTGTAGTCTATCTGGATGATATTCTCATCTACTCTCCAGATATAGACCACGCAGAGAGATGTTTGCAAAGTCTTTAACCTCCTACGGACAAACTCCCTTTATGCCAAGTTGGAGAAGTGTGCATTTGAACAGGAGTCTTTGCCTTTCCTGGGCTATATCATCTCGGACCAAGGATTGGCTATGGACCCCGCCAAGCTATAGGCTTGGCGGGGTCCATAGCCTGTGATAGGCTATGATAGGCTGTGATAGACTGGCAGGATCTCCATTCTCTCAAAGCGGTGCAGCACTTTATGGGGTTCATCAACTCCAGTTCATTCCCTACTTCTCAACTTTGGTAGCTCCCCTGGTTGCCCTCACCAAGAAGGGAGCTAATCCCAAATTGTGGTCGGAGGAGGTCTCCAAGGCCTTTCTCTCTATCAAGTCACACTTCTCTGGTGCTCCCATTTTACATTGCCCCGATGTTGATAAACCATTAATCATGGAGGTGGATGCCTCTTCCATCACTGCTGGAGCAGTCCTCTTCCAGAAGGATGCTTAAGGTCGGAAGCATCCTTGCTTCTTCTTCTCCAAGACCTTCACACCGGCAGAGAGGAATTATTCCATCGGGGATAGGGAGTTGCTAGCCATGAAGTTGGCCTTTTTGGAGTGGAGACACCTCCTAGAGGGGCTCGCTATCCCTTTGAAGTTTTCACCGACCACCAAAATTTGGTGCATTTGCCAACCGCCCAGCGGCTAAACTCTCGCCAGGCCAGATGGTCCCTGTTCTTCTCCCGTTTCCACTTTACCCTCCATTTTCTCTCCAGGGAGAAGAACACTTGTGCCAAAGCTCTCTCCCGCTCCTTAGCATCATCATCATCATCAGAGGAGGAGCCTCGGCTTATTGTCCCTTCAGAGAGCCTGAGAACTGTGACTCCGGTTTCGCTAGAGTCTGTGCCCCAAGGCAAGACTTTCGTTTCATCTAATTTGCGACTGGAGGTTCTCTCTTGGGCTCACTTGTCCAGGGTGGGTGGACATTTTGGGACCAAGAGGACATCTGAGCTTCTGGCGAGGATGTACTGGTGGCCACATATGGCCCGTGACGTCAGGGACTATATTCGGGCGTGTGTCTCCTGCGCCAAGAATCGGTCTCCTCGGCAATGGCCTGCTGGGCTACCTTACCCCCTGCCGGTGGCAGACAGGGCCTGGGAGATGGTCGGGATGGACTTCGTGGTGGGCTTACCCAAGTCTGTAGCTGCACCATTATCTGGTAGTCACCGACCATTTTTCTAAAATGATGCACTTGGTTCCGCTTCCACGGTTACCTTCTGCACGGGTCTTGGCGGCGTTGTTCATTAAACATGTTTTCCGTCTACATGGCATGCATGACAAAATTGTCAGTGACCGGGGTCCCCAGTTTGCCTCTCGGTTCTGGAGAGAGCTCGGTCATTTACTCAGCATTGAGCTGTATCTCTCTTCTCTGTACAATCCCGAGACAAATGGGTTGTTAGAGAGGGCCAACCAGACTCTGGTCACATACCTGTGACATTTTGTCTCCGCTAGGCAGGATGACTGGGCATCTTTGCTATCATGGGCGGAATTTGCTTTGAACAACGCCATAGCCGACTCCACCGGGCAGACCCCTTTCCTCCTTAATTACGGCCAGCATCCGCGTGTCCCTGTGCCCATGCCCGTGTCATCCACCGATTCTAGGGAGGCAGTCTGGGCGGTGGAGGCACATGACATTTGGGACCGCACACAGGATGCCATCCGGGCCTCCAAGGAGAGAATGAGGGTTTCTGCCGATGCACACCGGTGCCCCGCTCTGACCTTTGCTCCTGGCGACTTAGTGTGGCTCTCCGCCCATAACATCAGGCTGCGAGTTGAGTCCACTAAGTTTGCACCACGCTACACAGGCCCTTTCAAGGTTCTAGAACAGGTTAACCCTGTGGTCTACCGTTTGGCTCTTCCTCCACGCCTAGGTATCACCAACACTTTTCATGTATCCCTCTTAAGCCCGTCTATATGTCCCGGTTTTCCGAGTCATCTGCCGGGACATCGGGTTCCTCCACGGATGAGTACGAGGTGAACTCTATCTTGGGGTGCAAGGTGGTACATGGCAAAAAATATTATCTGGTGGACTGCAAGGGTCATTGCCCAGAGGACAGAACCTGGGAACCTGTGGAGCACATTCGGGCTCTGCTGCTCATTGAAGCCTTTGAACGTAGTGAGGCACAGGGAGGAGGGGGCCATGTTAGGTGTTAAGTTCCTGCCACTGCACAGGGGGAATCCGAACCATGTACGCTGCGGTCTCACATTCTCCTCCAGCTGCCGTGGAACATGCTCAGCGGAGACGTCAGTCCCAGCGTTTGGCTCAAGCTGATACTGTGCGAATGGTTACTGCTGCCTTTCCAGGCTCTGCCTTTGTAGCTAGCACTGATCAGCAGCAAGCAGGCCTTTCTGGGACTAAGTCCTGCTTTTCCCATACTGAGCAAGCCCACGGGACGACCTGCAGTTAGACAGGCTGACTGCAGACTTATTGGTTTTGATTGGACAACCCCTTTAAAGAGTAGGACTCCTAGACTGATAAAGCCTATTCACAAAGTGCAAAACTGCCAAAAATTAGAAGGAAGAGGGACTCTGATACATCCTGTATTAGACATAAAGGAGAGAGCCTCATATATTTAGCAGAAGGGTCTGTATTAGAAATCTAAAATATAACTTTTAATAGATAAATTAATTTTAATCAATCAAAATGCTGAGCTCACAGCATACACCATATATTAACACACACAAATATGTACATAATAAAGTGCTCAATAATACCAGTGCCCTGAAAGAAAGATTTTGTCACGATCCATTTTTGGATCTGTGGTAGATCTGGCCTCTCGGATTAAAACTTTTTTCCTTTCAGACTATCGGGGGTTAATGCAGTTTTTTTCCCAGTGACCATCTGGTGTAATTGCATTGCTGCTGGTTCAGCTGATGTGGGTGGTGACCACTCCCACCACCCTTCAAGAGGTCACCTGATGCATCAGCTGACAGTCGGTGTTAGAAAACATTCTACAGTGACAAAGTTGGAGAAAGGAGATCGCTGGGTCCAGTTGTGCTTTTGCTGAGTTTGCTTTCCTGGTGCCTTAGCTCTGCTGTTCAGTGCTTTGCAGCAGAACAAAGGCCTCTCTGACCTTTCCCAGCGCCTGCGCACTGCAGTACTTTGCTCTGCCCTCAACAGGGCAGAAAAAGTACGCCTGCGCCGTAGCCGCAGCGTGAATACAAGAAGAGGACGTCATCGTAAGAAGATAGGAGGCCTCGAACCAGACCGCGATGCCCATCGGACCGGACCGCAGCGGGACCACCCCTGGGTGAGTATAAGGCTACTTTCACACTTCCGTCGGTACGGGGCCATCGCAAATCGTCGGCCCGACGGACGTTGTGAAAATAACTGCACAACGTGGGCAGCGAATGCAGTTTTTCATCGCATCCGCTGCCCATTCTGCAGTTCGGGGAGGAGGGGGCGGAGTTTCAGCTGCACATGCACAGTAAAAATGGCGGACGCGAAGCACAAAAAAGTTACATGGAACTTTTTTTGTGCCGACAGTCCGCCAAAACACGACGCATCCGTTGCACGACGGATGCGACGTGTGGCCATATGTCGCAATGTGTCGCTAATACAAGTCTATGGAGAAAAAAACGCATCCTGCGGGCAACTTTGCAGGATGCGTTTTTTCTCCAAAACGACGCATTGCGACGTTGCCCAAATGACGGAAGTGTGAAAGTAGCCTAATATAACCTCTTTTTCTCATCTTTCAGGATACATCGGGGGCTTATCTACAGGTCCTAGCCTCCACAAGGTTCACCTAGTGTGCTGTCAGCATTCTGTAATGCTGTAGATAAGCCCCTGATGCTGGTGGGCTTAGCTCATCTTCGATTTTGGGGTGACAGGTTCCCTTTAACCCCTTCCCGACCTGTGACACAGCGTATGCGTCATGAAAGTCGGTGCCAATCCGACCTGTGACGCATATGCTGTGTCACAGAAAGATCGCGTCCCTGCAGGCCGGGTGAAAGGGTTAACTCCAATTTCACCCGGCCTGCAGGGACAGGGGGAGTGGTAGTTTAGCCCAGGGGGGGTGGCTTCACCCCCCCCCGTGGCTACGATCGCTCTGATTGGCTGTTGAAAGTGAAACTGCCAATCAGAGCGATTTGTAATATTTCACCTAAAAAACTGGTGAAATATTACAATCCAGCCATGGCCGATGCTGCAATATCATCGGCCATGGCTGGAAACACTTATGTGCACCCACCCCACCCCACTGATCGCCCCCCAGCCCCCCGATCTGTGGTCCGCTCCCCTCCGTCCTGTGCTCCGCTCCCCCGTCCTCCTGTCCGCTCCCCCCGTGCTCCAATCCCACCCCCCGTGCTCCAATCAAACCCCCCCGCACTCCGATCACCCCCCCCCCCGCACAGCGATCCCCCCCCCCCGTGCTCCGATCCCCCCCGTGCTCCGATCCAACCCCCTGCACAGCGATCCCCCACATATGAGTTATCAGCGTACTCAGGACAAATTGGACAACAACTTTCGTGGTTCAGTTTCTCCTTTTACCATTGGGAAAATAAAAAAATTGTTGCTGAAAAATCATTTTTGTGACTAAAAAGTTAAATGTTCATTTTTTCCTTCCATGTTGCTTCTGCTGCTGTGAAGCACCTGAAGGGTTAATAAACTTCTTGAATGTGGTTTCGTGCACCTTGAGGGGTGCAGTTTTTAGAATGGTGTCACTTTTGGGTATTTTCAGCCATATAGACCCCTCAAACTGACTTCAAATGTGAGGTGGTCCCTAAAAAAAATGGTTTTGTAAATTTCGTTGTAAAAATGAGAAATCGCTGGTCAAATTTTAAGGCCGGCGTCACACACAGCGTAAAACAATACGGTCCGTATATTACGGCCGTAATACGCTGAAAAGTCCCGAAAAAAGTGGTCCGTAGCTCCTCCGTAGGCAGGGTGTGTCAGCGTTTTTTGCGCATGGCATCCTCCGTATGTAATCCGTATGGCATCCGTACTGCGTGGTTTTCTCGCAGGCTAGCAAAACCAACATACCGCTATAGAAGTGATCCATGTGTCCCAAAAAGAAAAGAAAATATATATATACTGTCTATATATATATATATATATATATATATATGTCAGTAGACACATATATGTATATATATTCATATTTATTCCAGCGCTATACAGCTTGAAAGCCGGTAATTCAATTACCGGCTTTTTCTTTCTCCTTCCTAAAACCCGACATGATTTGAGACATGGTTTACATACAGTAAACCATGTCTTCTCTCCATTTTTTTTGCAGATTCCACACTACTAATGTCAGTAGTGTGTATCTGCAAAATTTGGCCGTTCTAGCTCTTAAAATAAAGGGTTAAATGGCGGAAAAAATTGGTGTGGGCTCCCGCGCAATTTTCTCCGCCAGAGTAGTAAAGCCAGTGACTGAGGGCAGATATTAATAGCCTGGAGAGGGTCCACGGTTATTGGCCCCCCCCTGGCTAAAAATATCTGCCCCCAGCCACCCCAGAAAAGGCACATCTGGAAGATGCGCCTGTTCTGGCACTTGGCCACTCTCTTCCCATTCCCGTGTAGCGGTGGGATATGGGGTAATGAAGGGTTAATGCCACCTTGCTATTGTAAGGTGACACTAAGCTTGATTAATAATGGAGAGGCGTCAATTATGACACCTATCCATTATTAATCCAATTGTAGTGAAGGGTTAAATAAAACACAAACACATTATTTAAAATTATTTTAATGAAATAAAAACAATGGTTGTTGGAGTATTTTATTCAACGCCCAATCCAGTCACTGAAGACCCTCGTTCTGTGAGTAAAAAAACATAATAAACCAACAATATACTTACCCTCCGCAGATCTGTAACGTCCAACGATGTAAATCCTTCTGAAGGGGTTAAAACATTTTGCAGAAAGGAGCTGTGCTAATGCAGGCTGCTCCTCGCTGCAAAACCCCAGGGAATGAGGCTAAAAATAGATCAATGATCTATATTTAGCTTCATTTGCGGTGAGGCTCCCTCTGCTGGCTGTTCATAGATCGTGGGAACTTGCCTAGAAAGCTCCCAGGCTTTCTAGGCAAGTTCCCACGATCTATGAACATCCAGCAGAGGGCGCCTCACCGCAAATGAAGCTAAATATAGCTCATTGATCTATTTTTAGCCTCATTCCCTGGGGTTTTGCAGCGAGGAGCAGCCTGCATTAGCACAGCTCCTTTCTGCAAAATGTTTTAACCCCTTCAGAAGGATTTACATCGTTGGACGTTACAGATCTGCGGAGGGTAAGTATATTGTTGGTTTATTATGTTTTTTTACTCACAGAACGAGGGTCTTCAGTGACTGGATTGGGCGTTGAATAAAATACTCCAACAACCATTGTTATTATTTCATTAAAATAATTTTAAATAATGTGTTTGTGTTTTATTTAACCCTTCACTACAATTGGATTAATAATGGATAGGTGTCATAATTGACGCCTCTCCATTATTAATCAGGCTTAATGTCACCTTACAATAGCAAGGTGGCATTAACCCTTCATTACCCCATATCCCACCGCTACACGGGAATGGGAAGAGAGTGGCCAAGTGCCAGAACAGGCGCATCTTCCAGATGTGCCTTTTCTGGGGTGGCTGGGGGCAGATATTTTTAGCCAGGGGGGGGCCAATAACCGTGGACCCTCTCCAGGCTATTAATATCTGCCCTCAGTCACTGGCTTTACTACTCTGGCGGAGAAAATTGCGCGGGAGCCCACGCCAATTTTTTCCGCCATTTAACCCTTTATTTTAAGAGCTAGAACGGCCAAATTTTGCAGATACACACTACTGACATTAGTAGTGTGGAATCTGCAAAAAAAATGGAGAGAAGACATGGTTTACTGTATGTAAACCATGTCTCAAATCATGTCGGGTTTTAGGAAGGAGAAAGAAAAAGCCGGTAATTGAATTACAGGCTTTCAAGCTGTATAGCGCTGGAATAAATATTAATATATATACATATATGTGTCTCACTGACATATATATATATATATATATATATATATATATATATATATATACCTATTCTATGTGTACACATTTATTCTACCTATTCTACTGTAAGCTGTCAGTGTGATTTTACTGTACACCGCACTGAATTACCGGCTTTTCTCTCTAACAGCGCTGCGTATTTCTCGCAAGTCACACTGCTTGTCCGTGTGTAATCCGTATTTTTCACGCTTCCATAGACTTTCATTGGCGTATTTCTTGCGCAGTATGGTGACAAACGCAGCATGCTGCGATTTTGTACGGCCGTAGAAAGCCGTATAATACTGATCAGTAAAATACGGCAAATAGGAGCAGGGGCATAGAGAATAATTGTGCCGTATTTTTTGCGAGTTTTACGGACGTAGATTCTGCGCTCTTACGTCCGTAAAACTCGCATGTGTGACGGCGGCCTAACCCTTATAACTTCCTAGCAAAAAAAAATTTTGTTTCCAAAATTGTGCTGATGTAAAGTAGACATGTGGGAAATGTTATTTATTAACTATTTTGTGTCACATAACTCTGGTTTAACAGAATAAAAATTCAAAATGTGAAAATTGCGAAATCTTCAAAATTTTCGCCAAATTTCCGTTTTTATCACAAATAAACACAGAATTTATTGACCTAAATTTACCACTAACATGAAGCCCAATATGTCATGAAAAAACAGTCTCAGAACCGCTAGGATCCATTGAAGCGTTCCTGAGTTATTACCTCATAAAGGGAAACTGGTCAGAATTGCAAAAAACGGCAAGGTCTTTAAGGTCAAAATAGGCTGGGTCATGAAGGGGTTAAGGGTGATCCCCAATCCTAGGCCTTCTCCCTGCCGACCAGTTCTCCATCTTTATGGTCAGTGGACGAGTTTTTTGCGGCTCTGGTGTATGGTGATCCTGATCCCGACTCCGTAAAATCAAGTTGGGGGGCCGGACGACTGAGGAGTACTGCTTGGAGTTCAGGAGGTGGCCATTGACACTCAGTGGAATGACCCTGCCGTTAGGAGCCATTTTATGCAGGGTCTGTCTCCAAGGTTGTCGTGCCCAACATAGCTCCTACCCTTACAAGGGCAGTACCCAAGTGTATCGGCTATAGCTGAAAAAATATCCCAATAGAAAAATCCCTCTCAATGCTTTTCTGCCTCAGTCTTGAGGTCTCATCAGGGAAGTGTATTTGCAAGAGGCAAAGAAAGGAACTATAAAATGTCACTATAAAGAAATCCGGGTATAAAAGGGCCTGCAGTGTCAGTATAATCCCCAACAAAAAATATGTCTGAAGCAGAAGTGCTGCACTGCTTCTAAGATAAAGGAGGGCCTCATACACATTCTGTTGAAATTGTTAGGTACTGGGACTTAGAGACTAGTAAAGCCTATGCACTAAGTGCAAGAACTGCCAAAGATTAGAAGGAAGAGGGACTCCAATACACCCTGTATTAGACATAAAGGAGGGCCTCATACACATTCTGTTAAAATTGCTAGGTAGTGGGACTCCTAGACTCATAAAGCCTATGCACTAAGTGCAAGGGCTAACAAAAATTAGAGGGACTGCTCGAGGTCCGCCTGACATACCTCTAAACATTTTGAGTGAGAACCGCCTGTTTAACCTCTAAAAATTGAGTGAGTTTTGCCTGATTAACTTCTAAAAATTTTGAAGGAGGGCCACCTGTTTACAGTCTAAAAATTATAAGTAAAGGCTGCTTGATGAACCTCTAAAAATTTGGAGCGAGGCCACATGATGATCCTGTAAAACTTTGGGCCAAGAGCCGCATGATGACCCTTTTGATATGGATGAGGAGGAGGAGGTGGTGCAGGAACCAGTAGGAGGTGGAGAAAACCCTGATGGAACTAGGGCCCGCAATCCTCGGCTTTGGTAGCATGTGTGCCATCCCAGGGACCAACTTTGTCCTAGCCTCCACAACGTTCACCCAGTGTGCTGTCAGGGAAATGTAGCATCCCTGGCAACAAGCACTTGTCCACGTTTGTCGTTAAGTGGACCTTCAAAGTAACTGCATTGGTCAGGGCATGGGTAATGTTATGGAACAAGCGCTCGTGTAAGATGGGGATGATATGTTGGGAAAAATAGCAGTGGCTGGGGACCGAGAACTGAAGGACAGCCGCCTCCATGAGGTTGGGAAAGCCTCAGTGTCATGCCTCATGCCTAAACAGAACCATTCTAGGGCAAGCAGTCTTGAAATGTGTCCGTTTAGTGTTTGGGCCTGTGTCTGACTGGGTACTTTTGTTTGCGTTACAAGGATCCGGGTTCCTCGCATGAAGAAACTGCTCTTTAGAAGAGAAGGAGAAAGACCGCCTATTGTGGGAGTGGATGGCTTCAGAGAGTGCGAATATGTGTTCAGCTCACAGGGATGTCAACCCAAAGGAAGGAGTGACCTATAGCCAGGATCTGGCCCAGAGTGGGAGATGTATATGAGGGCGTGGCGCAGTGTGAGGAGCAGCCCTTAAGGTGGAAGGCAAGAGGCATGGCCAAAAGCAGAGTCACCGGGATTGGCGAGTGACACGGTGACTGTATTAGAAGTACGGCCACCGGGAGGGTGGGGCAAATGGAAAAAAAACGCGCAGCAGCCGGTGCCATTCTGCTGTGAGAAAAAGAGCAGTAAGCAGCAGCGTGAGCACGAGAGTGGCAGAGCAGGTAAGCAAGCATTAGCCAGTGCTGGAGGACGTGATCCCAGTGTTGCGGCGGTGACAAAGACTGGGCTGAGAAGGTAACACGAGGCTGTGGAGAGAGCATGCGGTTTTACTTGTAGTTTGCGAATATCGCGTCTACTGCTAGGGTGACCAGAGTGATCTGGAAGAGGCCTGGATGGCGGTGAAGGTGGACAAACCATGCTGTTTAGAATCTGTAGGTGCCCCATTTCCTGAGACCAAAAAGGATCAAAAGAAAAAAAGTGGAGAACTGGGAGGCCCATGAGGGGGGAAGCTGAGGCCTGTGAGGAGAGAGTGGTGATTTGAGAGTCCCATGAGGGGGAAGCTGATATCCAAGTCCTGGGAGGAGGACCCCTGCCCCTTACAGGCACATCGGTGGTGGTTCGGTGATGAGCCAGAGCTTCCGGCCCACCTAGCCCTGAAACCATCATCATTCAAGGTCACCTACCCCCCCAGCCTCAAGTTGTCCCACACCAGACAGGCACCACTCAAGGCCTGGCTGTAACCGCTTCCTACTCAGGGAGAAGGCAGAGCGAGGTTGCGTATTATAGCGTCACTGGGGCGTATATGAAACCCGATGACATGATGCGGAAGGTTAATCACATTAATGCCAGTAGCCAGCATGGCTACGCCATTACTGTATATATCAGGCAATCTGCATGTTACAGAACCCCCCAGCACCAAGAATGTTATGCAGTATATGTATGTATAATAGTTTCCGGAGACAACGCCAGATTACTGCGGTGGAGTTTAGCCCTACAACCTCTGGACTGCACCATCCACTACCGAACCGGCAAACAAAACGGTAATGCCGATGGACTAAGTCGACAAACGGAACTCGTACCAACCCCATAAACTTCGGTCATCCCCAAACCGATCCGTCGCTGAAAAGGGGAGCCGTGTTACAGAACCCCCCAGCACCAAGAATGTTATGCAGTATATGTATGTATAATAGTTTCCATGTGAAATGCATCAGTCCACAGGCTGCGCCCCTGGACAAGATATTCTCTTTCTGACCTCCCCCCACCTTTGTAATTCCTACAGTAAATATTGGCAGGCTCCGGACCCCTGCGGCTATTGTAATGTAGGTCTGGCCTGCTGTGTTCCTATTGGCCTGCCCTGTGTATCTGTGTTATATATTCTGTGTGCTGTAAACAGTGGCGTAGGAAGGGGGGTGCGGGGGGGCACACTGCGGGGGGCGGGTCACCGGGCCGCGGCCGGCGCTGCAGGAGGAGTGAAAAAAAAAAAAAAGATGTGTGCCCTTTAAATCTTCGGGCGCAACCCCGCCCCCCCCCCGTGCCAGCGCTAATACTCACCTCTTCTGGTTCCTGCGGCTGCGCGGTAGCTCCAGCGCCTTCAGCGCTCTCTGACTCTGCGACGTCTCAGGGCAGAGGGCGCGATGACGTCATCACTGCGCGCTCAGCCTCTCTGTCCTGAGCGTTGCAAGCCGGAGAGACGCTGAGTGCACCGGACCTGCGCTGGGAACGGGAGAGGTGAGCATTTTACTTTTTTTTTTTTCTTTTTCTGACTGTCTGTCTGGGGGCAATGCTGGAAACCCTTGGGCAGATTTCTGGACAGACTGGGGCAGATTTCTGGACAGACTGGGGCAGATTTCTGGACAGACTGGGGCAGATTTCTGGACACTGGGGCAATGCTGGACACTGGGGCAGATCGCTGGACACACTGGGGGCATGTTATGTTTGCTAATGACAGGTGTTATGAAGGCAATCCAGAAACACAGTGTGCTTAGCGATCAGAGCGCACACAGTGATCTGACAAATACCCAAAAATACAAGAACGAGCTCTGAGACGTGGAAACTCTGTAGACTGCACACCTGATCCTATCCTAAACACAACTAAAAGCGGCTGTGGATTGCGCCTAACAACTACCTAGGCAACTCGGCACAGCCTAAGAAACTAGCTAGCCTGAAGATAGAAAAATAGGCCTGACTTGCCCCAGAGAAATTCCCCAAAGGAAAAGGCAGCCCCCCACATATAATGACTGTGAGTAAGATGAAAAGACAAAACGTAGGGATGAAATAGATTCAGCAAAGTGGGGCCCGATATTCTAGGACAGAGCGAGGACAGTAAAGCGAACTTTGCAGTCTACAAAAAACCCTAAAGCAAAACCACGCAAAGGGGGCAAAAAAAACCCACCGTGCCGAACTAACGGCACGGCGGTACACCCTTTGCGTCTCAGAGCTTCCAGCAAAACAAAAGACAAGCTGGACAGAAAAAAAGCAACAAAAAAGCAAAAAGCACTTAGCTATACAGAGCAGCAGGTCACAGGAACAATCAGGAGAAGCTCAGATCCAACACTGAAACATTGACAAGGAGCAAGGATAGCAGCATCAGGCGGAGTTAAGTAATGAAGCAGTTAACGAGCTCACCAGAACACCTGAGGGAGGAAGCTCAGAAGCTGCAGTACCACTTGTGACCACAGGAGTGAATTCAGCCACAGAATTCACAACAGTACCCCCCCTTGAGGAGGGGTCACCGAACCCTCACCAGATCCCCCAGGCCGACCAGGATGAGCCGCATGAAAGGCACGAACAAGATCGGAAGCATGAACATCAGAGGCAAAAACCCAGGAATTATCTTCCTGAGCATAACCCTTCCATTTAACCAGATACTGGAGTTTCCGTCTAGAAACACGAGAATCCAAAATCTTCTCCACAATATACTCCAATTCCCCCTCCACCAAAACCGGGGCAGGAGGCTCAACAGATGGAACCATAGGTGCCACGTATCTCCGCAACAACGACCTATGGAATACATTATGTATGGAAAAGGAGTCTCGGAGGGTCAAACGAAAAGACACAGGATTGAGAACCTCAGAAATCCTATACGGACCAATAAAACGAGGTTTAAATTTAGGAGAGGAAACCTTCATAGGAATATGACGAGAAGATAACCAAACCAGATCCCCAACACGAAGTCGGGGACCCACACGGCGTCTGCGATTAGCGAAAAGTTGAGCTTTCTCCTGGGACAAGATCAAATTGTCCACTACCTGAGTCCAGATCTGCTGCAACCTATCCACCACAGAATCCACACCAGGACAGTCCGAAGACTCAACCTGTCCTGAAGAGAAATGAGGATGGAACCCAGAATTGCAAAAAAATGGAGAAACCAAAGTAGCCGAGCTGGCCCGATTATTAAGGGCGAACTCAGCCAACGGCAAAAAGGACACCCAATCATCCTGGTCTGCAGAAACAAAACATCTCAGATATGTTTCCAAGGTCTGATTGGTTCGTTCGGTCTGGCCATTAGTCTGAGGATGGAAAGCCGAGGAAAAGGATAGGTCAATGCCCATCCTACCACAAAAGGCTCGCCAAAACCTTGAAACAAACTGGGAACCTCTGTCAGAAACAATATTCTCAGGAATGCCATGCAACCGAACCACATGCTGAAAGAACAAAGGTACCAAATCAGAGGAGGAAGGCAATTTAGCCAAGGGCACCAGATGGACCATTTTAGAAAAGCGATCACAGACCACCCAAATGACTGACATCTTTTGAGAAACGGGAAGGTCAGAAATGAAATCCATCGAAATATGTGTCCAAGGCCTCTTTGGGACCGGCAAGGGCAAAAGCAACCCACTGGCACGAGAACAGCAGGGCTTAGCCCTAGCACAAATCCCACAGGACTGCACAAAAGTACGTACATCCCGTGACAGAGATGGCCACCAGAAGGATCTAGCCACTAACTCTCTGGTACCAAAGATTCCAGGATGACCAGCCAACACCGAACAATGAAGTTCAGAGATAAGTTTATTAGTCCACCTATCAGGGACGAACAGTTTCTCTGCTGGACAACGATCAGGTTTATTCGCCTGAAATTTTTGCAGCACCCGCCGCAAATCAGGGGAGATGGCAGACACAATGACTCCTTCCTTGAGGATACCCGCTGGCTCAGATAAACCCGGAGAGTCGGGCACAAAACTCCTAGACAGAGCATCCGCCTTCACATTTTTAGAGCCCGGAAGGTACGAAATCACAAAGTCGAAGCGGGCAAAAAATAACGACCAACGGGCCTGTCTAGGATTCAAGCGCTTGGCAGACTCGAGATAAGTCAAGTTCTTATGATCAGTCAATACCACCACGCGATGCTTAGCTCCTTCAAGCCAATGACGCCACTCCTCGAATGCCCACTTGATGGCCAGCAACTCTCGATTGCCCACATCATAATTACGCTCAGCGGGCGAAAACTTCCTGGAAAAGAAAGCACATGGTTTCATCACTGAGCAATCAGAACCTCTCTGTGACAAAACCGCCCCTGCTCCAATCTCAGAAGCATCAACCTCGACCTGGAACGGAAGAGAAACATCTGGCTGACACAACACAGGGGCAGAACAAAAACGACGCTTCAACTCCTGAAAAGCTTCCACAGCAGCAGAAGACCAATTAACCAAATCAGCACCCTTCTTGGTCAAATCGGTCAATGGTTTGGCAATGCTAGAAAAATTACAGATGAAGCGACGATAAAAATTAGCAAAGCCCAGGAACTTTTGCAGACTTTTCAGAGATGTCGGCTGAATCCAATCCTGGATGGCTTGGACCTTAACTGGATCCATCTCGATAGTAGAAGGGGTAAAGATGAACCCCAAAAATGAAACTTTCTGCACACCGAAGAGACACTTTGATCCCTTCACAAACAAAGAGTTAGCACGCAGGACCTGAAAAACCATTCTGACCTGCTTCACATGAGACTCCCAATCATCTGAGAAGATCAAAATGTCATCCAAGTAAACAATCAGGAATTTATCCAGATACTCACGGAAGATGTCATGCATAAAAGACTGAAACACAAATGGAGCATTGGCAAGTCCGAACGGCATCACTAGATACTCAAAATGACCCTCGGGCGTATTGAATGCAGTTTTCCATTCATCTCCTTGCCTGATTCTCACCAGATTATACGCACCACGAAGATCTATCTTAGTGAACCAACTAGCCCCCTTAATCCGAGCAAACAAGTCAGATAACAATGGCAAGGGATACTGAAATTTAACAGTGATCTTATTAAGAAGGCGGTAATCAATACACGGTCTCAGCGAACCATCCTTCTTGGCTACAAAGAAGAACCCTGCTCCCAGTGGTGATGACGATGGGCGAATATGTCCCTTCTCCAGGGATTCCTTCACATAACTGCGCATAGCGGCGTGTTCGGGCACGGATAAATTAAATAATCGACCTTTAGGGAATTTACTACCAGGAATCAAATTGATAGCACAATCACAATCCCTATGCGGAGGTAGAGTATCGGACTTGGGCTCTTCAAATACATCCTGATAATCAGACAAGAACTCTGGGACCTCAGAAGGGGTGGATGACGAAATCGACAAAAATGGAACATCACCATGTACCCCCTGACAACCCCAGCTGGATACCGACATGGAATTCCAATCCAATACTGGATTATGGGTTTGTAGCCATGGCAACCCCAACACGACCACATCATGCAGATTATGCAACACCAGAAAGCGAATAACTTCCTGATGTGCAGGAGCCATGCACATGGTCAACTGGGCCCAGTATTGAGGTTTATTCTTGGCCAAAGGTGTAGCATCAATTCCTCTCAATGGAATAGGACACCGCAAAGGCTCCAAGAAAAACCCACAACGTTTAGCATAATCCAAATCCATCAGATTCAGGGCAGCGCCCGAATCCACAAACGCCATGACAGAAAACGACGACAAAGAGCATATCAAGGTAATGGACAGAAGGAATTTGGACTGTACAGTACCAATGACGGCAGACCTAGCGGACCGCTTAGTGCGCTTAGGACAATCAGAAATAGCATGAGTGGAATCACCACAGTAGAAACACAGACCATTCAGACGTCTGTATTCCTGCCGTTCAACTCTAGTCATAGTCCTATCGCACTGCATAGGCTCAGGTTTAACCTCAGGCAGTACCGCCAAATGGTGCACAGATTTACGCTCGCGCAAGCGTCGACCGATCTGAATGGCCAAAGACAAAGACTCATTCAAACCAGCAGGCATAGGAAATCCCACCATGACATCCTTAAGAGCCTCAGAGAGACCCTTTCTGAACAAAGCTGCCAGCGCAGATTCATTCCACTGAGTGAGTACTGACCATTTCCTAAATTTCTGACAATATACTTCTATATCATCTTGACCCTGGCACAAAGCCAGCAAATTTTTCTCAGCCTGATCCACTGAATTAGGCTCATCGTACAGCAATCCGAGCGCCAGGAAAAACGCATCGACACTACTCAATGCAGGGTCTCCTGGCGCAAGAGAAAATGCCCAGTCTTGAGGGTCGCCGCGCAAAAAAGAAATAATAATCAAAACCTGTTGAATAGGATTACCAGAAGAATGAGGTTTCAAGGCCAGAAATAGCTTACAATTATTTTTGAAACTTAGAAACTTAGTTCTATCTCCAAAAAACAAATCAGGAATAGGAATTCTTGGTTCTAACATAGATTTCTGATCAATAGTATCTTGAATTTTTTGTACATTTATAACGAGATTATCCATTGAAGAGCACAGACCCTGAATATCCATGTCCACACCTGTGTCCAGAATCACCCAAATGTCTAGGGGAAAAAAAAAAAGTGAACACAGAGCAGAAAAAAAAAATGATGTCAGAACTTTTTCTTTCCCTCTATTGAGAATCATTAGTGGGCTCCTTGTACTGTTATGTTTGCTAATGACAGGTGTTATGAAGGCAATCCAGAAACACAGTGTGCTTAGCGATCAGAGCGCACACAGTGATCTGACAAATACCCAAAAATACAAGAACGAGCTCTGAGACGTGGAAACTCTGTAGACTGCACACCTGATCCTATCCTAAACACAACTAAAAGCGGCTGTGGATTGCGCCTAACAACTACCTAGGCAACTCGGCACAGCCTAAGAAACTAGCTAGCCTGAAGATAGAAAAATAGGCCTGACTTGCCCCAGAGAAATTCCCCAAAGGAAAAGGCAGCCCCCCACATATAATGACTGTGAGTAAGATGAAAAGACAAAACGTAGGGATGAAATAGATTCAGCAAAGTGGGGCCCGATATTCTAGGACAGAGCGAGGACAGTAAAGCGAACTTTGCAGTCTACAAAAAACCCTAAAGCAAAACCACGCAAAGGGGGCAAAAAAAACCCACCGTGCCGAACTAACGGCACGGCGGTACACCCTTTGCGTCTCAGAGCTTCCAGCAAAACAAAAGACAAGCTGGACAGAAAAAAAGCAACAAAAAAGCAAAAAGCACTTAGCTATACAGAGCAGCAGGTCACAGGAACAATCAGGAGAAGCTCAGATCCAACACTGAAACATTGACAAGGAGCAAGGATAGCAGCATCAGGCGGAGTTAAGTAATGAAGCAGTTAACGAGCTCACCAGAACACCTGAGGGAGGAAGCTCAGAAGCTGCAGTACCACTTGTGACCACAGGAGTGAATTCAGCCACAGAATTCACAACAGGGGCAATGCTGGACGCACTGGGGCAATGCTGGAGACCCTGGGGCAGATTTCTGGACACACTGGGGGCAATGCTGGACACACTGGGGGCAATGCAGGACACACTGGGGCAGATTGCTGGACATACTGGGGCAGATTGCTGGACACACTGGGGGTAATATGCTGGACGCACTGGGGCAATGCTGGAGACCCTGGGACAGATTTCTGGACACACTGGGGGCAATGCTGGACACACTGGGGGCAATGCAGGACACACTGGGGCAGATTGCTGGACACACTGGGGGTAATATGCTGGACACACTGGGGCAATGCTTGAGACCCTGGGGCAGATTTCTGGACACACTGGGGGCAATGCTGGACACACTGGGGGCAATGCAGGACATATTGGGGCAGATTGCTGGACACACTGGGGGTAATATGCTGGACACACTGGGGCAGATTGCTGGACACACTGGGGGTAATATGCTGGACACACTGGGGCAGATTGCTGGACACACTGGGGGCAGGACTGGAGGCATGGGCAGCACCACTGATACTCGATCGAGTAACAAACGTACAAGCACCCTCGCTCATCACTAGTATTTACCCAATACACTTTTTCATAATCACAAATTACATCCTTTTAATATATTTCAGTCATCATATTAATTAGCAAAGTGTACTTACAATTGCTCATTTTGCCTTTCTACCCAGATAATTCTACCCAATTGTAAGTACACAGTGCCATGTACAGCAATATAATGATTTTGTTATATTAAGAGGATAAAAGCTTTGATGGTAGGAGGAGTACTTTTTTAACCAGATATATACCTTTACCATGTAACTTATTTGGAGTTCTCAGCGCACCACTAGTACAAGCTACAGTATATACAAGCAATCTTTATTAATGATATGTAGTCCAAATTTCCAACTATGTGCTTACCCACTCCTTCTTTCTTTACCAATTTCCTTCCTTTGGCATCAATAAAATAAAAAAAATATGATTTTCTTGAAATAATTTATTTTTTCCTCCTGTAAATTTTTAGACGTATAACACAAAACTATAAATAAGCTGTATGAGCATACTGTAAGACAGTCGCTGTCATATCCATATTTCAGCACAAAGTTGGGTGAAACTCTGCGGTGGGAGAAAGATGTTGTTTGCAATTTGATAGATTTCTCCTATTTCACCGACATCAATATATTGGGCTGTACTGCAGACATATGCTATATAGTAAGGTTTCTACCGGAATATAGAGAAAATGTGTCAGAAACTTATGAATAAAGGGTAGTGCAAAACCTATTGAGGTGGTGGGCAGTCAATGTTAGCGTCTCCTACTAAAACAAGGAAAAAGTAAAATGTATCAACTAAAAGGACAAAAAGTAGATGTTTATTATCAGATAAGTACAGACATCACAGATGTAGATGATGCTTTTCATAGTTGGGGGTCACAGCCACTAGTGACAATATATAGCCTATATTTTATTATATTTATTCTGACCTGATAAGTGTAAGGCCATGTTCACACGATCCTTTTTTTCATGCGGAATTGCCGCGATTTTCCCGCTGCGGGTCCGCAGCTGTTTTCCATGCAGGGTACATTACATTGTACCCTATGGAAAACAGGAACTGCTGTGCCCACAATGCGGAAAATAAAAAAAAAAGTCGCGCTGAATAGCTGCGGGAAAAAAGAAGTACCATGTCACTTCTTTTTTCGGAGCCGCAGCGGTTCTGCACCCATTGACCTCCATTGTGAGGTCAAACCCGCAGTAAAACCCGCAGATGAAAAAAATATCTGCGGGTTTTACTGCGGTTTGTGGTGCAGAACCGCTGCAGCAGGAAGTGCGGGGAAGCGGGCGGAAGTGCGTGGGCGGAGTGTGGCTGCCCCCCGTGCTCCGATCCCGCCACCCCGTGCTCCAATCCCACCGCCCCGTGCTCCGATGCCCCCCCCCAGTGCTCCGATGCCCCCCCGTGCCCTAATCTCCCCCCCTTATACTTACCCGGCGTCCCGGTGTCCGTCCGGCCGTCTTCTCCCTGGGCGCCGCCATCTTGCAAAATGGCGGGCGCATGCGCAGTGCGCCCGCCGAATCTGCCGGCCGGCAGATTCGTTCCAAAGTGCATTTTGATCACTGAGATATAACCTATCTCAGTGATCAAAATTAAAAAAAATAGTAAATGACACCCCTCCCCTTTGTCACCCCCATAGGTAGGGACAATAAAAAAAAATTAAGAATTTTTTTTTTTCCACTAAGGTTAGAATAGGGTTAGGGGTAGGGTTAGGGGTAGGGTTAGGGGTAGGGTTAGAGTTAGGGGTAGGGTTAGGGTTAGGGGTAGGGTTAGGGTTAGGGGTAGGGTTAGGGTTAGGGTTAGGGTATTTTCAGCCATTTTAACCCTAAAAAACTTCCTAGAAAACACACAGACTCTGCATAGAAAACTGCATAAAAAAAAGGATCAAAAAAAGGATCAAAAAACGCATCAAAAAAGGACAAAAAAAGGACCAAAAAAAGGACCTGCGTTTTCTGCCAAGAGCTGCAGTTTTTTAAAAAACAGTCCTGAAAAAAAAAGGATGGAAATCAGGAACGTGTGAACATACCCTAAGAGTATGTTCACAGTTTTTTTTTTTTTTTTTTGCAGCACTCTTTTCGGCATGATAAACGCAGTGTTGTCAGGAAAAAGCATTGCAAACATTTACTTGTGCTTTTGGTGCATTTTTCAACCTGTTTTTTATTTCTTTTTTTATACATTTATTCAAATAAATGGGTAAAAACTCTGAACTGACATGCTGTGGTTTTAAAAATATGCACTGCAACACATGAACAGAAGGGAAAAAAACGTGAATGAGATTTTAGAAATTATTTATTTTGTTAAGGCTGATGGACAGGTCTAGTCACAGGCTTCCATTTTGTGGACAGGAGAGCAGTGCAAACTTTAAAAGAGTATTCTCATGTTATCAAATGGCTTTAGTTAGGGTACTGTCACACTAAAATGACGCTGCAGCGATACGACAACGATGTCGATCGCTGCAGCGTCGCTGTGTGGTCGCTGGAGAGCTGTCACACAGACAGCTCTCCAGCGACCAACGATCCCGAAGTCCCCTGGTAACCAGGGTAAACATCGGGTTACTAAGCGCAGGGCCGCGCTTAGTAACCCGATGTTTACCCTGGTTACCAGCGTAAACGTAAAAAAAACCAAACACTACATACTTACATTCCTGTCGCGTCCCTCGGCGCTGTGCTTCTCTGCACTGACTGTTAGCGCCGGACAGCCGGAAAGCACAGCGGTGACATCACCGCTGTACTTTACGGCTGGCCGGCGCTCACCAGTCAGTGCGGGAAGCTGAAGGCGAGGGACATGGCCAGACACCGGGAATGTAAGTATGTAGTGGTTTGTTTTTTTTCACATTTACACTGGTAACCAGGGTAAATATCGGGTTACTAAGCGCGACCCTGCGCTTAGTAACCCGATGTTTACCCTGGTTACCAGTGAAGACATCGCTGAATTGGCGTCACACACGCCGATTCAGCGATGTAAGTGGGAGATCCAGCGACGAAATAAAGTTTCAAACGATCTGCTACGACGTACGATTCTCAGCGGGGTCCCTGATCGCAGTAGCGTGTCAGACACAGCGAGATCGTAAGGATATCGCTGGAACGTCACGGATCGTGCCGTCCTAGCGATCAAAGTGCCACTGTGTGACGGTACCCTTAGACAAGCATATAGATAAGCAAGTTTGCAGTTGATTTGCTTTTTTCTATCTGCTGTCATTCTCCTACAATGAGAGCTTTTATCTTGCATAGGGTACAGCTTTCTGCCAAGGAGATTGACCACCAGAGCCTGGTGAGCATGTGCAGCAGCTACAATCCAGGCTGATGAGTTAACGCCTGAGATGCCAGACACTTATCTCCAGCTTATTGATTTCTATAGAGCACTTAGTTGCTCACCTTCGCCCCCTTTAAGCTCCTGGCATATTATTACTCTTGCATAATATCTTGCTGCCCCCAATCCACCAACATCATCATTTTCCAGACCCTTAATGTGACACAGTAGCATAAGCTCAGCAAAACGAAACTGACCAGAACTGTCAATCAAGGAGGAGTGCCTGCATTCTCAGCAACAAGGAGGGAATGAGACTGCAGAGCTGTGCGCTGCTTAAGACCCAACTTGAGAATACCCCTGTAAAAGAAGTTTGGAATAACAAGCACAAAAGGAGAATCTGTAATACTTATATATTAGTAAGGGCCACAAAATCGTAATCCTGACACATTTGTTAAAACAAAGTGGCCGATCCCTTTAGGAATTAATGCGAAACTTGATTTTTTGGCAATGCATTTCCATTAATCAGTAACTGTCACTGCTTTGAGCTAACACAAGGAAACTTCACACATATCAGACAATAGTAACATAGTAACATAGTTAGTAAGGCCGAAAAAAGACATTTGTCCATCCAGTTCAGCCTATATTCCATCATAATAAATACCCAGATCTACGTCCTTCTACAGAACCTAATAATTGTATGATACAATATTGTTCTGCTCCAGGAAGACATCCAGGCCTCTCTTGAACCCCTCGACTGAGTTCGCCATCACCACCTCCTCAGGCAAGCAATTCCAGATTCTCACTGCCCTAACAGTAAAGAATCCTCTTCTATGTTGGTGGAAAAACCTTCTCTCCTCCAGACGCAAAGAATGCCCCCTTGTGCCCGTCACCTTCCTTGGTATAAACAGATCCTCAGCGAGATATTTGTATTGTCCCCTTATATACTTATACATGGTTATTAGATCGCCCCTCAGTCGTCTTTTTTCTAGACTAAATAATCCTAATTTCGCTAATCTATCTGGGTATTGTAGTTCTCCCATCCCCTTTATTAATTTTGTTGCTCTCCTTTGTACTCTCTCTAGTTCCATTATATCCTTCCTGAGCACCGGTGCCCAAAACTGGACACAGTACTCCATGTGCGGTCTAACTAGGGATTTGTACAGAGGCAGTATAATGCTCTCATCATGTGTATCCAGACCTCTTTTAATGCACCCCATGATCCTGTTTGCCTTGGCAGCTGCTGCCTGGCACTGGCTGCTCCAGGTAAGTTTATCATTAACTAGGATCCCCAAGTCCTTCTCCCTGTCAGATTTACCCAGTGGTTTCCCGTTCAGTGTGTAATGGTGATATTGATTCCCTCTTCCCATGTGTATAACCTTACATTTATCATTGTTAAACCTCATCTGCCACCTTTCAGCCCAAGTTTCCAACTTATCCAGATCCATCTGTAGCAGAATACTATCTTCTCTTGTATTAACTGCTTTACATAGTTTTGTATCATCTGCAAATATCGATATTTTACTGTGTAAACCTTCTACCAGATCATTAATGAATATGTTGAAGAGAACAGGTCCCAATACTGACCCCTGCGGTACCCCACTGGTCACAGCGACCCAGTTAGAGACTATACCATTTATAACCACCCTCTGCTTTCTATCACTAAGCCAGTTACTAACCCATTTACACACTGAAGATCTATATCCATTCAACTATGTTTAATGCTTTTCATGGACAGTTCATCAAGCATTTCATGATGGCTTTTCTATGAAAAACCTTCTCCTCTGTAAAACTCTGAGAAAGCTGCACAGTTTTTCTTCAAAATACAATATGCAGCATAGATTTACAATTTACAGTGACCACAAGCTGCCATCTACCTGTGCATTAAACATTGATCATGAAATTACAGATAATATCACATCTGTACAAGCGATCGTGTCTCTGCCCCTTATATCATCTGTATCTGGATATGATTCTGGTTCTCAGAGTTTTTTAAGGTAAGATCCAGGCACAAGACCAGTCTGTCCATTTCTCTCCACAGTCCACCAGCCATCTTCTCCTTCTTCTATCACCAGTACCACGTCTCCAGCACTAATCTCCAGCTCCTCAGTGTTCTGAAAGAATCAGACATTGTCAGGCCAACATCATATAATTGTATTTTTGTTCCGAGTGTTGTCTGTGAAAAAAAATGACATCACACGGAAAGCACTAGTTATTCATTTGAACTGTTCAGATAACAGTTTTTTTCACACGAATCTGCAGGTGAAAAAAATTGCAGCATGCAGTAGTTTCTTCCATGTTTTAGATAAGATTTAAGTATATGGGCTTGCAAAAAAATCAGATCCCATACTGATGAACCCTATAGAATCTGATTTGTATGGAAACATTGCAATTTTTTTTACCATGAAAGACTGTATTTCGTGTTATAAATTATAACAGATGGAAATGTACAGTGGTGTGAAATAGTGTCCGACCCCTTCCTGATCTCCTTTTCTTTTGAATGTTTGTCACGCTTAAAATGTTTCATATCATAAAACAAATTTAAATATTAGACAAAGATAACAGAAGTAATCACAAAATGCAGCTTTTAACCCCTTATTGACAGCCAATTTTGTCTTTAATGACCAAGCCAATTTTTACAATTCTGACCACTGTCACTTTATGAGGTTATAGCTCTGAAATGCTTCAACGGATCCCACTGATTCTGAGATTGTTTTTTCGTGACATATTGTACTTCGTGATAGTGGTAAAATTTCTTTGATATTACTTGCGTTTTTAAATGAAAAAGACAGAAATTTGGCAAAAATGTTAAAAATTTTACAATTTTCAAAATTTTTATTTTTGTGCCCTTAAAACAGAGAGCCATATCGCACAAAATAGTTAATAAATAACATTTCCCACATGTCTACTTTACATCAGCACAATTTTGGAAGCATGATTTTTTATCGGTCGTCCATGACAGCACTACGGAGAGAGGGGATCCGCCCTTCAGGAACAGGAAACCTACAGATACATAAGGGGGGCACCTCTCCCACGCATCAGTTGGTTTCCTGTTCCTGGAGGACAAGATTCCCTTCAGATACGATGACTTCGTTCACCTATCAACACCCAGGCCGGCTGTCCGACCCAGGTAGCGAGGGGGTCTCCTACCTCGGGCAGTGCGGGTCCCTGGAAGCGCCACGGTGGGTCCGGGTAGGACTCCATGACAGTGAGCGGTGCAGGCTGGAGCGGCGTCCGGCGGCGATGGTATAGTGGCGGGCGGCTGGGGGGTCCGGCGATGCCGTCCCCGGCTTCCGGACTTGTCCCTGAGCGCACTGCCCGATACCGGAACTGACGCGCAGGGGGGCGGGGCCGGGACCGGAAATCAAATGCCGGCTGGCTTTTTGCTAAGAATGCCGCTGTCCTGCATGTGGCGGTGGCGGGGGCAGGGGGGGGGGCGATTGGAGGCGGAGGGGGGTGGAGCAGTGTCCTGCACGTGGGGGGGTGGATTGGCCACGCACCTGCACATGTTCCAGATCCGGGGGAAGGGCTATTTATAGCCGAACAGAACGCTGCAGGGCTGCTTGTGTGCCCATCTGCAGCTATGGATGACCCGGAAGCTGCCGTCGGTCTGCTGGAGCAGGAGCAGGACAGAGCCTCAGAGAGGTCCCATGCGAACCCCCAGCCGAAGACCCGCGGATGCAGTGATCAGCCCAGTCGCAGATCTAAACACAAGGATCTGGACTGACCCCCCAGTAATCCGGTACCTACCGCTACTGCCTAGGTAAGAGATCTTCGTGAACGTACCCTGATGCAGTCTTTTCCTATGTTTATTTCCTTAGGGGAAAAAATGCGCTGGTAAGGTAAAAAACAAGGAGTGCGCACTATGCGCTTGCCCTTTGCCAGACGCCTACCCTAAAAGACTTTGTCAGTCGTGTGTGCGGCAGACGGTAGCGAATAGATTGATGGGAACACTGTATAGCGGTAGCACCGGATGAATTACATAGCCTTTTTCTCCGCTCCCATAGGTGGCGAAAGTCTCCTGATTTTACGTCAAACCTTAGGGAGATTATCAGGAAGGAGGTGAAAGATTCCCTGAAATCTCTGTCCCGGGGGGAGCCTTCCAAGAGAAGAAGGGAGCCTAGCGCCTCAGATTCGGATTCGTCCGCTGGCCCTAGAAGGGAGAATGATTCAGACACCTCTGTCTCCTCGGCGTCCTCTTCAGAAGAGGATTCTAATTGTTTCTGTTTCCCGCTGGACCAGATGGACAAGCTGATCAAATCAGTTAGATCCACCTGGGGGGTGGCTGACGAAAGGCCAGAACTTTCAGCGCATGACCTAATATTTGGCGGTCTAGACCCAAAAAAGCATAGCTCATTTCCACTTAATGACACGGTTCAGAACCTTATCAAAAGGGAATGGAAAAAGTCAGAGAAAAAAGGTTCCTTTCCACCGGCCTTTAAACGTAGATATCCCTTTGAGGACCCCCTGGTGAACACATGGGATAAGGCACCAAAATTGGATGCAGCGGTGGCTAAGGCGTCTGAAAAATCATCTATTCCCTTTGACGACATGGCTTCCCTAAAGGATCCTCTCGATAAGAAGGCTGACTAATTTCTTAAAGGGACATGGGAGATGTCGGCAGGTGCCCTAAGGCCTGCAGTAGGTGCGACATGTGCAGCCAGATCAATGATGGTCTGGCTGGATCAACTAGGGTCCAAATTGGAAGAGGGAGTCTCCAGAGAATCCATGTTAAAATTCCTGCCAACAATTCAGAATGCCGCTGCCTTTCTCGCGGACGCATCTGCAGATTCTGCAAGAATGGCGGCTAGAGCGGCAGGATTATCAAATGCAGCACGCAGGGCACTATGGCTGAAATATTGGCCGGGTGACCTTCAATCCAGATCACGTCTATGCTCTATCCCATGCGAAGGGGAATACCTGTTCGGTCCAGTCCTAGACGAACTGCTGGAGAAAGCCGGAGACGAGAAGAAGAAATTTCCCAGTCTACGACCACTTCTTACAGGCGTCCCTTCGCAGGGAAAAGGTTCTTTCGAAGGAGACCAGCTAGAGACCAGAGCAGATGGGACGATAAAAAGAAGAAAGGTACTGGATTTATGTTTGGAGGTGGGGGACGTCAGGAGCCTTTCCGTGAGGTCAAAAAACCACCCCAATGACTGGTCGCCCCGGTGGGAGGTAGACTTTCTGCCTTCTACCCGGCCTGGTCCAAAATCTCCAGTAGCGATTGGATTTTGGGAATAATAGCTACGGGCCTGCGGCTAGAGTTCTCCTCTATCCCTCAGAATTTTTTCAGAATTACGCCACTCAGGTCCTCTCCAGCGGAACAGGCGGCCCTAGAAACGGAAGTTCACGACCTGCTCGATAAGAATGTCCTTTCGGAGATTCCAGAAGGAGAACAGGGTAGAGGATTCTACTCTCCTCTATTCCTGATACGTAAACATGACGGCTCCTTCAGAACAATTATTAACCTTAGTTACATAGTTATTATTATTAAGGTTGAAGGAAGACTTTAAGTCCATCTAGTTCAACCCATAGCCTAACCTAACATGCCTTAGGGCGCTTAACAATTTCCTGACCGTACAGTCATTTAAAATGGAGACTATTAACACCGCAATAAAGCTACTGTTTAAAAACTGCTTTATGGTAGTATTGGATTTAAAGGACGCCTATTACCATATCCTCATTTATGCAGGACACCAACGATTCCTGAGGGTGGCGGTGCGATTGGATGGGGTAGTCAGACACTTCCAGTATAGGGCCTTCCCATTTTGGTATATCGGTCGCCCCTCGGGTGTTTACCAAGGTAATGGCTGAAGTTATGGCCCACCTACACGAGTCTGACATTCTAATAAACCCCTACCTGGACGATCTCCTTATCGTAGGTAAAACGGCGTATCACTGTCTGGAACAGTTACATAAAGTAATGTCGGCCCTGGAGCGTCTGGGGTGGATGCTAAACGTTAAAAAATCACGGTTACAGCCCATGACGGTGCAGTGATTTTTAGGCCTGACCCTGGATTCCTAGGTTCAGGAATGCCGTTTGCCTCACGAGAAAATCGATCGCCTGCAACTTCAGGTGCTGAATGCCTCAAAAAACCCCACCATGTCCCTTAGAAGAGCCATGTCTCTGTTAGGCTCTCTCTCGTCCTGTATTCCAGCGGTCCGATGGGCCCAGTATTATACGAGGATACTTCAGGACGAGGTGCTGTTACAACAAAAAAGGTTGGGGGATGTCTGGAGAGCCTGCTGACCCTATCCCAAGACGCTATTGTATCCCTTGAGTGGTGGCTAGACCGAGAGAACCTGTCCACGGGGGTCCCCTGGGAATATAATGTAACTCGTATAGTCACCTCAGACGCTAGCCCTTCTGGGTGGGGGGCTCACATGGGGGATATATTGGTCCAGGGGCTTTGGGATCAGTGTCAGATGGAAATGTCCTCCAACCGGAAGGAGTTAACGGCAGTGGAACAGGCAGTTAAAACACTCCTTGTCTATCTACAGGGCCACCACGTGCGGGTATTCTCGGATAATCGGGTCACCATGGCATATATAAACCACCAAGGCGGGACCCGTTCCAAACCCCTAATGTGCGTAGCAGATCGTCTGTTCCAGCTAGCAGAGCAACATCTTCTCTCATTGACGGCTCTTCACATAAGAGGAGCAGAAAACACTATGGTGGATTTCTTAAGCCGCAACACATTGAGGCAGGGAGAGTGGTCCCTGAACGGCTCCATCTTCGACTTCATCGTGCAAAGGTGGGGTCAACCGGAGGTAGATCTGTTTGCCACAAAAGAAAACAGAAAAGTGACACAATTCTGCTCTCTGAACCCCAGAGAAAATCCTCTGTCAGTAGACGCCCTCCTCATAGACTGGAACTTCAGGCTAGCTTACGCCTTTCCTCCCCTGTCTCTACTTCCTCCGGTGGTGAGGAAAATCAGGAAGGACAAGGCCACAGTGATAGTAATTACCCCCTTCTGGCCCAGAAGGACGTGGTTTCCATGCCTAAGGGCTATGTCAATGTCCGACCCACGGGTCTTGCCAGACATCCCGGATCTCCTATCCCAGGGCCCAGTCTACCATCCTCGGGCGGTTGGCCTTTATCTGACGGCTTGGATTTTGAGTGGGCACTGTTAAAGGATAGGGGGTTCTCTCCAGGCCTCATTAACACTCTGCTGAAGAGCAGAAAAATAATCACCACAAAAATTTATGTCAGGATCTGGAAGAGATTTCTTCAGAACTCGGGGGTAATAGCTGGTCAGTCAATACCAATAGACCAGATTTTGGAATTCTTACAGAAGGGGTTAGATATGGGGTTATCCCCAAATACTCTTAAAGTGCAGGTATCAGCCTTAGGGGCCCTCTTTGGCTGCAACATTGCTGAGAATTACTGGGTCAGCAGATTCATCAGGGCGACAAAACGGTCTAGGCCAATGGTAAAGAATAGGGTCATGCCATGGGACCTGAACCTAGTCCTCTCAGCCATGACAGAGGCCCCATTTGAGCCAATTTCTTCAGCCTCTATTAAAAATCTATCTCTTAAAGTAGCCTTCCTGGTGGTTCTAACATCGGCACGTAGGATAGGCGACATCCAGGCATTATCCAGGGTTCCCCCTTACATGCAGCTTAGGGATGATAGAGTAATACTGTCCCCTGATCCAGCATATCTTCCTAAAGTAGTGTCCAGATTCCACAGAACACAGGAAATAGTTCTTCCAGCTTTTCTCCACAATCCTACTAACGATAAGGAAAGGAAGCTACACACTTTAGATGTAAAAAGATGTATCCTGGAATATCTAGCAGTAACCGATCCCTGGAAGATAGATAACCCCCTATTCGTGTCCTATCAGGGTAGTAGGAAAGGTCATAGAGCATCAAAATCTACTTTAGCTAGATGGATCAGGGAGGCTACCTCGCTGGCATACATCTCAAAGGGCAAGCCGGCGCCTGAAGGGCTAAAAGCGCATTCCACTAGAGCTATGGCGGCCTCGTGGGCGGAAAGGTTGGAGGTGTCGATCGACCAACCAAATGTGTAAGGCTGCTACTTGGTCTTCTCCAAACACATTCTATAACCACTATAGATTGAACCTGGGTGCCTCTTCTGACCTCTCTTTTGGTGTAAGGGTGCTGCAAGCTGTAGTCCCTCCCTAGTTAGTTACTCTCTGTAATTTTCTCCGTAGTGCTGTCATGGACTACTGATAAAGTCTTAGTTACTCACCGGTTAACGGTGTTTCTCGGAGTCCATGACAGCACCTGTACATACCCTCCCACCTTCTTAAGTTCTGGGTGTACACCTCTTCCTTTATTTATATTATTCACGGGTAGTGAATAGTTTATTATTGTATCATGGTTTATTATGTATGCTATTAACCTTCGTGGTCCTCTTGTGCTCTGTAAACCAACTGATGCGTGGGAGAGGTGCCGCCCTTATGTATCTGTAGGTTTCCTGTTACTGAAGGGCGGATCCCCTCTCTCCGTAGTGCTGTCATGGACTCCGAGAAACACCGTTAACCAGTGAGTAACTAAGACTTTTTTGTTAGGAAGTTATAAGGGTTAAAATTTGACCAGCAATTTCTCATTTTTCCAACAAAATTTACAAAACCATTTTTTTAGGGACTAGCTCACATTTGAAGTGAGTTTGAGGGGTCAATATGACAGAAAATATTCCAAAATGACACCATTCTAAAAACTGCACCCCTCAAGGTGCTCAAAACCACATTTAAGAAGTTTATTAACCCTTCAGGTGCTTCACGAGAACTAAAGCAATGTGGAAGGAAAAAAATGAACATTTTACTTTTTTCACAAAAAATTTATTTTAGACCCAAACGTTTTTATTTTTACGAGGGAATCAGGATTAAATGGACCACAAAATTTGTTGTGCAATTCCTCCAGAGTAGGCCAATACCCCATATGTGGGGGACAGCAACTGTTTGGGCGCATAGCAGGACTCTGAAGAGAGGGAGCACCGTTTGACTTTTTGAACGCAAAATTGGCTGCAATCAAAGGCCCACACCATGTCACGTTTGGAGACTCCCTAATGTACGTAAACAGTGAAACCCCCCAATTCTAACCCCTGACCCTAAACCCAACCTTAACCACAACTCTAACCCCAACACCACCCTAACCCCAACACCCCAACTGAACCCCAACACAACCGTATCCCCAACACAACCGTATCCCCAACACCACAACTGCAACCCCAACACCACAACCGTAACTCCAACACAACCCCAACCCTAGCTCTAGCCCCAACCCTAACCCTAGCTGCAAAGAATGGAAAAAAAATTTTTTCAAACTTTATTATAATTAAAGGGGGGTCTGATTTACTATTTTTTTTATTTTGATCACAGTGATAGGGTCTATCAAAATGAACCAATAGGAAAAATCTCCTATTGTTGCCGGCCGGCAGATCTGCCATTTTCTTCCAGGAAGAAGTCGCCATTTTCTTCCAGGAAGAAGTCGCCGAAGGCTGGGGGACAGAGCCGGAGGGTCCAGGGATACTGGAGGTACCGGGGGTGGGTGCTCAGAGGACCCCATTTCTCTCTCCTCTGGTATGCTAGATCTATCAGAAGAGAGAGAAATGAATGAGAAATCTGACTTTTTTTTGTGATCGCCATTATTCCGTGAATAACGGTGATCATGAGACTGGGGATGGTAAAAACCAAACCGAATCATGTTCTCCGGGGTCTCAGTTACCCCTGGTAGATGAGACTGGGAGATTTTCCGACGCTGTGCGTGCTATAACCTTATTTCTCCATTAAAAAGCGGTGCTGAGGAATAAGTACCCTTTACTGCCGCCATAAAAAGGCATATTGACAGTAATTAAGGGGTTAAAATGTAGGTCTTTATTATTAAGGAAAAAATAAAGCCAAACCTACAGGGCTTTGTGTGAAAAAGTGAAACCCACCCGCTTATCTCTTAAAACATAAATAAATTAATTGTGGTTTATCACATCTTTGGGAAGCTAAGTTCAAATTCCCCAAGCCACACCCAGCGCTGATTACTGCCACACCTGTTCGCAAACAAGAAATCACTTAAATAGAACCTGCCTAAGTGAATTAGACCAAAAGTTCCTCAAAAGCTAGACATCATGCAGTGATCCAAAGAAATTCTGGAGCAAATGAGAAACAAAGTAATTGAGAAGTATCAGCATGGAAAAGGTTATAAAGCCATTTCTAAAGCTTTGGGACTCCAGTGAACCACAGTTAGAGCCATTATCCACAAAAGGCAAAAAAATAGAACAGTGGTGAATCTTCCCAGGAGTTGCCGACCGACCAAAATTACCCCATGAGTGATGACTCATCCAATGGGTCACAAAAGACCCCACAACAACATCCAAAGAACTGCAGGCCGAACATGCCTCAGGTAAGGTCAGTGTTCATGACTCCACCATAAGAAAGAGACTGGGCAAAAATGGCCTGCATGGCAGAGTTCCAAGACAAAAGCCACTGCTGAGCAATAACAGCATAAAGGCTCTTCTCAGTTTTGCCAGAAAACATGTTGATGATCCCCAAGACTTTTGGGGAGAATACTCTGTGGATTGACGAGACAAAAGTTGAACTTTTTGGAAGGTGTATATTTCATTACATCTGGTGTAGAAGTAATACAGCATTTCAGAAAAGGAACATCATACCAACAGTAAGGCTGCTTTCACATATCATTTTTTTGCCAGCAGTCGCAATCCGTTGGATTTAAAAAAAAAGCGGATCCAGAGTCTGATGCTGCTGGACCCGTTTTTTTAATCAAACACTTGTATCTTGTATTAGTGACGGATTGTGATGGATGGTGTCACAGGGTCCTACTCCGGTATCACATAATCAACAGAGCTAGAGTATAGTAAACAATCCCAAGACCTTTATTTAGGCAAAAATACGAAGGTCCATATACGATCCACCACACAAAGGATAAAATAATTCAGAACATGAATGCAGTTCAGTAACAGGATAAAAGTCCAACAATCCAGCAGACAGAGGATAGCATAGTCCATATACTCTTCTTTCTCTCTGAGATGCTGTGAACACATCATCATTCTACACAGGACTGATCTGTGTCTCACCTCCTCATTCACAGATCAGGAGGGGGCTGATATCAGATGGCAGCAACAGCCATTCATCAATTAGCAAATAACTCCTACAAGAGAACACCATGAAAATAAGTAAAACAGAAATCTACACAAAAATGATACCCACATAGCTTATCACACCATCACAACCTCTCCCCCCTCATAATAAGTGAGCATGCTATGAGGTCTACACAGACCTCTGGCCTGCTCACTTTAGTCCACATTGCTCAATAGTTTATAGTTCCTTGTACAGTGGCAGGGGTTGCAATAATCATGACCACTTGTCCATAAATTCCCGGGTCCTGGCTTTATGGTCATACCAGGCTTTTTGACTGGACTGGGCCGTTCACTGATGTTCATTAGCCAAGGTAGCTAGCTGGGCGAGACAGTCTCTGAACTCTAGAACGTAGGGAATGATGGGCGTTCCGGTATCTGCGATATCTCCCTCCAATTGTTCTTTCAGAAGAGTGAGAGGCCCACGGACCTTCTGCTCCCACAAAATGACTTTGTTACTCCCCAATGTCATTTCCAAGGAGGATATCTGCAGGAAGTCCTCCCATAACTCCAATCCAACACAGTTTTTCTCCAAAACCATAATCCAAATGTACCAAAGCTCGCTGTATATATTTGCGGACACCCCCCGACAGGACAATGGGAATTCCCGGGCCCTGGTGAACTGCCTCAGGTCGAACCACACGGGGGTCAGCGATAGTCAGGAATGCCCTCATGTCTCTAAATCCCAACACTTTGTATCCATCAATTAAGACATCCTGCAGGTGGCAATACCGTTGCTCTGTATTTCTGATGGACAATGGCCGAAGTCCGTATACTCCAGGAGGGGTATCTATGGTGCCGAGGTCGGTGGTCCACTCTGATGGGGTGGTGGTAGCTCTTCCTCAGGCTGGATGGAGTGCACAAGATGTACTGGACGACGTGGGGCTGCGTGGGGCTCCCTCTGAATCCTTGAGGGACAGCCAGACTGCAAATGTCTAGGTTGCCCACTGTTATGATTAGGTGGCCTTGGAGCAGCATGAAAACCTTCACTGGAGTAGGTGGTAACTATACTGACCGCAAACCCTGATCTTATCACCGCATTTAGAAGTAGCCGTGGGGTGTGCCTAACAAAACCTAGACACCTCGACACAGCCGGAGGACTAAATACCCCTAAAGATGGAAATAGGAAAACTATCTTGCCTCAGAGTAGACCCCCAAAGGATAGGCAGCCCCCCACAAATAATGACTGTGAGTTGGAGAGGAAAAGACACACGCAGGCAGAAAACAGGCTTAGCAAAGGAGGCCACTTCTAGCTAAATAGGAAAGGATAGGACAGGACACTAAGCGGTCAGCATTAAAATCCTTCCAAAAAATCCATAGCAGAAAATACAAAAATAAACTCCACCACCTAACTAAAGGTGTGGAGCGTATATCTGCAACTCCAGAGAATCCAACCAGACTGAGAAAACACAGACACAGTCTAAGCTGGACAAAAGAAAAACAAACGAGCAGCACTGAAAATAAGCACACTGCATGTGTGCCACAGGAAAAGAAACAGACACTTATCTTTGCTGAACTGGCAGATAAGCAGGAGAGGCCAGGCAGAGATCCAACACTTCCAAAGAAACATTGACAACTGGCCAGGACTAATGAGGCCTGCAAAGCTAAATAGCCCAGTCAGAATTGCAATTAGCGGATACACCTGTCCAAGACTGCAGCCCAGAGACAACTGCATTACCATCTACAAACACCGGAGGGAGCCCAAAAGCAGAATTCACAACAGTACCCCCCCCTTGAGGAGGGCTCACCGAACCCTCACCAGAGCCCCCAGGCCGATCAGGATGAGCCAGATGAAAGGCACGAACCAAATCAGCGGCATGGACATCAGAGGCAAAAACCCAAGAATTATCCTCCTGGCCATAACCCTTCCATTTGACAAGATACTGAAGCTTCCGCCTCGAAAAACGGAAATCCAAAATCTTCTCAACAACATATTCCAACTCCCCATCAACCAACACAGGGGCCGGATGATCAACAGAGGGAACAACGGGCTCCACATATTTCCGCAATAAAGATCTATGGAAGACATTATGGATAGCAAAAGAGGCCGGAAGCGCCAAACGAAAAGACACCGGATTAATAATCTCAGAAATCCTATAAGGACCAATAAACCGAGGCTTAAACTTAGGAGAAGAAACCTTCATAGGAACATGACGGGAAGACAACCAGACCAGATCCCCAACCCGAAGCCGGGAACCAACACACCGACGACGGTTAGCAAAACGTTGAGCCTCCTCCTGAGACAACACCAAATTGTCCACCACATGAGCCCAAATCTGCTGCAACCTGTCAACCACAGAATCCACACCAGAACAGTCAGAAGGTTCAACCTGCCCAGAAGAAAAACGAGGATGAAAACCAAAATTACAAAAGAAAGGCGAAACCAAAGTAGCCGAACTAGCCCGATTATTAAGGGCAAACTCGGCCAATGGCAAAAAATCTACCCAATCATCCTGATCAGCAGACACAAAGCATCTCAAATAAGTCTCCAAAGTCTGATTAGTTCGCTCAGCGTGGCCGTTTGTCTGAGGATGAAATGCAGAAGAAAAAGACAAATCAATGCCCAGCTTGGCACAAAAGGCCCGCCAAAACCTAGAAACAAACTGGGAACCTCTGTCGGACACAATATTCTCCGGAATACCATGCAAACGGACCACATGCTGAAAAAACAACGGAACCAAATCAGAAGAAGAAGGCAATTTAGGCAAAGGCACCAAATGAACCATCTTAGAGAATAGGTCACAAACAACCCAGATAACAGACATCCTCTGGGAAACAGGAAGATCGGAAATAAAATCCATAGAAATATGCGTCCAGGGCCTCTCAGGGATCGGCAAAGGCAAAAGCAACCCACTAGCACGGGAGCAACAAGGCTTGGCCCGCGCACAAGTCCCACAGGACTGCACAAAAGAACGCACATCACGCGACAAAGAAGGCCACCAAAAGGACCTACCAACCAAGTCTCTGGTACCAAAAATGCCAGGATGACCAGCCAACACGGAACAGTGAACCTCAGAAATCACTCTACTAGTCCATCTGTCAGGAACAAACAGTTTCCCCTTCTTTCAGAATACCGACCGGTTCCAAGACCTCAGGAGAATCAGGCAAAAAACTCCTAGAGAGGGCATCAGCCTTAATATTCTTAGAACCCGGAAGGTACGAGACCACGAAATCAAAACGAGAAAAAAACAAGGACCATCGAGCCTGTCTAGGATTCAACCGTTTGGCAGACTCGAGGTAAATCAGATTCTTATGATCGGTCAAGACCACAATACGGCGCTTAGCACCCTCAAGACAATGTCGCCACTCCTCAAACGCCCACTTCATAGCTAACAACTCCCGATTGCCGACATCATAATTGCGTTCAGCAGGCGAAAACTTACGGGAAAAGAAGGCACACGGTTTCATTAAGGAACCAACAGGAACCCTCTGAGACAAAACAGCCCCTGCCCCAATCTCAGAAACGTCAACCTTAACCTGAAACGGAAGAGAAACATCCGGTTGATGCAACACTGGAGCAGAAGTAAAACGACGTTTAAGTTCCTGAAAGGCAGAGACAGCTGCAGGGGACCAATTCGCCACATCAGCCCCCTTCTTCGTCAAATCAGTCAAGGGTTTAACCACGCTGGAAAAATTAGCAATGAAACGGCGATAAAAATTAGCAAAACCCAAAAATTTTTGAAGGCTCTTCCCGGATGTGGGCTGAATCCAGTCATGAATGGCCTGAACCATAACCGGATCCATCTCTATAGACGAGGGAGAAAAAATAAAGCCCAAAAAGGAGACCTTCTGCACCCCAAAAAGACACTTAGACCCTTTCACAAACAAGGCATTGTCACAAAGGATCTGAAATACCATCCTGACCTGCTGCACATGAGACTCCCAATCATCGGAAAAAATCAAAATATCGTCCAAATATACAATCAAGAATTTATCAAGATAATTCCGGAAGATATCATGCATGAAGGACTGAAAAACAGATGGAGCATTAGAGAGTCCGAATGGCATCACAAGGTATTCAAAATGGCCTTCGGGCGTGTTAAACGCAGTTTTCCATTCATCACCCTGCTTAATACGAACAAGATTATAAGCCCCCCGAAGGTCAATCTTAGTAAACCAACTAGCTCCCTTAATCCCAGCAAACAAATCGGAAAGCAAAGGTAACGGGTATTGAAACTTGACCGTAATCTTATTCAAGAGGCGATAATCAATACAGGGTCTTAAGGAACCATCTTTTTTAGCAACAAAAAAGAACCCCGCTCCCAACGGTGAAGAAGATGCCCTTTCTCCAAAGACTCCTTAATATAGCTCCGCATGGCGGCATGTTCAGGTACAGACAGGTTGAAAAGTCGGCCCTTAGGAAACTTACAGCCTGGAATCAAGTCAATAGCACAATCGCAGTCCCTGTGCGGTGGAAGGAAACTGGACTTGGGCTCATCGAATACATCCTGAAAATCAGACAAAAACTCCGGAATTTCAGAAGAGGAAGAAGGGGTGATAGACATCAGAGGAACATCATTATGAACCCCCTGACAACCCGAACTAGTCACAGACATGGACTTACAATCCAAAACAGGATTATGTACCTGTAACCACGGAAAACCCAGCCCGATAGCATCATGCAAATTATGCAACACCAGAAATCGACAATCTTCCTGATGGGCTGGCGCCATGCGCATGGTCACCTGTGTCCAAAACTGGGGCTTATTTTTAGCCAAGGGTGTAGCATCAATGCCCCTTAAAGGAATAGGGTTCTGCAAAGGCTGCAAGGGAAAACCACAACGCCTAGCAAAGTCAAAGTCCATTAAGTTCAAGGCGGCGCCTGAATCCACAAACGCCATGACAGAAAATGATGACAATGAACAGATTAAGGACACAGATAACAGAAATTTAGGTTGTACAGTACTGATGGTAAATGAACTGGCGATCCTCTTTGTCCGCTTAGGGCAGACAGAAATGACATGGGAAGCGTCGCCACAATAATAACACAACCTATTGAGACGTCTGAAACCTTGTCGTTCTGTTTTAGACAGAATCCTATCACACTGCATAGGCTCAGGAATTTGGTCTGAGGATAACGCCATAGCGCGCAAAGTTCTGCGCTCCCGCAGGCGTCGGTCAATCTGAATGCCCAGAGACATAGAATCACTCAGATTGGAGGGTGTGGGAAACCCCACCATAACATCTTTAATGGATTCAGAAAGACCCTTTCTGAAAATTGCCGCCAAAGCATCATTATTCCATTTAGTCAACACAGACCATTTTCTGAATTTCTGACAATACAATTCAGCCGCCTCTTGCCCCTGAGACAGGGCCAACAAGGTCTTCTCAGCTTGATCCACTGAATTAGGTTCATCATACAGTAATCCTAACGCCTGAAATAAGGAGTCTACATTAAGCAAAGCAGGATCCCCAGATTCCAGGAAAAATGCCCAATCCTGTGGATCACCATGCAGCAGGGAGATGATGATTTTAACCCATTGAATGGAATCACCGGAGGATTGAGGTTTCAATGCAAAAAACAGTTTACAGTTGTTTTTAAAACTCAAAAATTTGGACCTGTCACCAAAAAACAAATCAGGAGTAGGAATCTTCGGTTCTTAAGCCGGAGTCTGAACAATGTAATCAGAAATACCCTGTACCCTAGCAGCAAGCTGGTCTACACGAGAAACTAATTCCTGAACATTCATGCTAGCACAAGGCTCTTCAGCCACCCAGAGATTAAGAGGGAGGAGAAGACAAAGTAGACTGAAGAAAAAAAATGGCTCAAGACCTTTCCTCCCTTATTCTGAGATGCATTTAACTCATTGTTGGCCAGTTGTACTGTTATGATTAGGTGGCCTTGGAGCAGCATGAAAACCTTCACTGGAGTAGGTGGTAACTATACTTACCGCAAACCCTGATCTTATCACCGCATTTAGAAGTAGCCGTGGGGTGTGCCTAACAAACCCTAGACACCTCGACACAGCCGGAGGACTAAATACCCCTAAAGATGGAAATAGGAAAACTATCTTGCCTCAGAGTAGACCCCCAAAGGATAGGCAGCCCCCCACAAATAATGACTGTGAGTTGGAGAGGAAAAGACACACGCAGGCAGAAAACAGGCTTAGCAAAGGATGCCACTTCTAGCTAAATAGGAAAGGATAGGACAGGACATTAAGCGGTCAGCATTAAAATCCTTCCAAAAAATCCACAGCAGAAAATACAAAAATAAACTCCACCACCTAACTAAAGGTGTGGAGCGTATATCTGCAACTCCAGAGAATCCAACCAGACTGAGAAAACACAGACACAGTCTAAGCTGGACAAAAGAAAAACAAACGAACAGCACTGAAAATAAGCACACTGCATGTGTGCCACAGGAAAAGAAACAGACACTTATCTTTGCTGAACTGGCAGGAGAGGCCAGGCAAAGATCCAACACTTCCAAAGAAACATTGACAACTGGCCAGGACTAATGAGTCCTGCAAAGCTAAATAGCCCAGTCAGAATTGCAATTAGCGGATACACCTGTCCAAGACTGCAGCCCAGAGACAACTGCATTACCATCTACAACCACCGGAGGGAGCCCAAAAGCAGAATTCACAACAGCCCACACCTATAACATCTCCTCTCTGTGATACCCCCAAGTCGTGGTCAGAACTGTTGGGGCCCAGGATTGTGAGGTTTGATTGTCATCGGCTTGCGACTAGGTGGAAGGGCAGATATAATCGGAGGGGGACGGGGTGCAGGAGAAGGCCGTGGTTCATTGTCCAGAAGCCTCCTCCATTGCGGTCGGATAGTAAGGGCTTCATTGGCCAGGGCTGCAGCTCTATCCACCGTGCACGGCGTGCACTCCCGGACCCATTCCCGTACCTCTGCAGGGCACTTGGCAAGAAATTGTTCTATAAGGAACGCCTGTATAACATCTTCCACAGTAAAGGGGTTTTCTGCTTCCAGCCATCTCCGACATATCTGATACATCTTATGTGCATACATCCTAAACAATCCCCCCATAGTGCATGGGAGGTCTCGAAACTTGGCCCTATATGAGTATGAGGTGATAGCATGGTAATCCAGGATAGTCTGCTTTACGATGTGAGTCAATGGTTCGGTAAGCCTCCGCCAGGCTACTGTTCAGGAGTCCCACTAACAAACGCATCCAGCCAGAGTGAGGCACCTCCATCACAGCACACTGCTGCTCAAAGTCCTTGAAGAACCCCTCCACATCTCCGGAAGCCTCATCAAATGGCTTAAACTCTGTCCGGGTGATCCGTACAGGCTTCCGCATCATTGGGTTTACATTCCACATTGCGTTACTCCCTCTTTCAAGCTCCATTGCTTCTTGTCTCCGCTGTGCCCGGTGGGCAGCCTCCTTCTTGTACTCCTGAGAGACGCCTGGGCCCAGAACCACCATCTCTTCAACGTACCACACCACCCGCTGGCTTTTTGGGGTGGGGGTCCTCATCTCCAGTGCTCGTCCTTCAGACATATGGGAGGAGGTGGCCGGGCTGGCACCCACCAGTAGGTCAATTAAGGCCTCTTTAGTCAGTCCCTGGTAGTTCAGGCCAAGGTCCATATACGATCCACCACACAAAGGATAAAATAGTCCAGAACACGAAGGCAGTTCAGTAACAGGATAAAAGTCCAACAATCCAGCAGACAGAGGATAGCATAGTCCATATACTCTTCTTTCTCTCTGAGATGCTGTGAACACATCATCATTCCACACAGGACTGATCTGTGTCTCACCTCCTCATTCACAGGTCAGGAGGGGCTGATATCAGATGGCAGCAACAGCCATTCATCAATTAGCTAATAACTCCTTCTACAAGAGAACACCATGAAAATAGGTAAAACAGAAATATATACAAAAATGATACCCACATAGCATATCATACCATCACAGATGGCCTCACGTTTCATCCGTCGAAAATTGTCTGTCTGGCGGCCGGAGACAACGGACAGAGTAACGTTTTTTGTCTCCGTCGAAAAAACGTAAAGTGACGGATCCGTCATTTGTTAGTATGGAAGCCCATGGGCGTTGGATCCATCAAATGACGGAATCCGGCAATGGATCCCATTCTTTTTTAACTGAGCATGTTCAGATTTCTTTAGGATCCTTTAGCCAGCCCCCCTAGTCAGATCCGTCGAAAAAACGGATCCGTTGCATTAGTTTTTCACAATCTGCGATGGATAACATTTTTTTCAAAATATGACGGATTGCGACTGATGGCACAAAAACTGATGTGTGAAAGCAGCCTGAAATATGATGGTAGTAATGTGATGTCTGGGGCTGTTTTGCTGCCTCAGGACCTGGAAGACTTGCTGTGATAAATGGAACCATGAATTCTGCTCTACCAAAAAATCATAAAGGAGATTGTCCGGCCATCTGTTCGTGACCTTAAGCTGAAGCGTACTTGGGTTATGCAGCAGGACAATGATCCAAAACACACCAGCAAGTCCACGTCTGAATAGATTAAGAAAAACAACAATAAAGGGAACCTGTCACCCCGTTTTTTCAAGAAGAGCTAACAATAGCGTTAAATAGGGGCAGAGCTGGGCTTTACATTAGTGTATTTTGGAGCCTTTATTCCCCACCTATGCTGCCGAAATACCTTTGTAAAGTCGCCGTTTTGGGCTGTCACGCTGGTCAGGTCATATGGGCGTGGTGACAGCGATCTCGACGGCCATTTTCCTGAAGCCGAGTTCGCCTCTCGGCTGCAGGAAAATGGCCGCCGCGATCTCCATCTGCGCATGTGCGGCATCCCGCGGCCATTTTCCCGAAGCCCCGGGAAACCGAGAAGAACCATCTGCGCACGCGCGGCCTCACAAAGATGGCCGCGCCCACGATAAATGGCTGAATAGCGCAGATCCCGCTATTTTCCTTGAAGCTGCGCAGTGGATTCGCCACTTGGACATGCGCACACCACTACGCCACCAACGGAGATCTGGGGGAGAAACAGCGCTGTCACCACGCCCATATGACCTGACCAGCGTGAGTGACAGCCCAAAACGGCGACTTTACAAAGGTATTTCGGCAGCATAGGTGGGGAATAAAGGCTCCAAAATACACTAATGTAAAGCCCAGCTCTGCCCCTATTTAACGCTATTTTTAGCTCTTGAAAAAATGGGGTGACAGGTTCCCTTCAAGACTTTAAAGGGGCGTAGTCAAAGTCCTGACCTTAATCTGATTGAGATGCTGTGGCATGACCTTAAAAAAGCTGTTCATGCTTATGCTTGGAAACCTTCCAATATTAATGTATATAACCTTGAATAGATTGCCAGTCTGCTGATGTTTTTTAGTCCGACTAGAGGCATCCTGTCACAATCCATTTTTGGATTTGTGGCAGCTCTGGTTCCACTATAAGTGTAGCTTTTTTTCTTTACAGTCCAGCAGGGGTTAATGTCAGTTTCCCTTGCTGGCAGCATGCTGCAGTTGCTGAGTTTCTAGGTCAGCTGATATGGGTGGTGACCACCCCCACCATACTTTAAATAGTCACCTGATGCATCAGCTGACTAGTTATTCTATGGAGACCAGCCGTGCAGTTGCAGCTCTCTGGTGTCAGCTACTTCTGGAGTTTGGAGTCCTTTTTCTGTGTCCTCTGCGGTGTGGATCTTGGCAGCGGGGTCAGGAAGCTAAGTGTGTTTTTTTTACCTTGTCTATCTCATGCTTGTCACCACCCCCTGTGTTGTACTATCTGCAGTGGTGAGGCTAGCGCCCTTGCCGGCCAGTGCACTAGCCAGGGCAGTGCAAGGTGACAGCGAGGGACGAGGTTTGTGACGGTGGAGGGGGAAAGGACCAGCTTAGGGCATTAGGAGAGTCCAGGGACAGGCTCAGGTTGGAGCTCAGGAGGTGTCCCGTCCATCATTCCCTATATCGGTAGGGCCTTCCTCTCATTATTTCCATCCTGTTGTGTGTGTGTTGTGCTGTCCTTTGACCAACACCCTGGTGGGATCATGACATTATTACCAACCCGTATTTTTTTCCGGTGAACCTATGGCTCAAGCACAGGCTTTTGCTCACCTGATCCAGACCCTCACGGATGAGGTTAAGGAGCTGCAGTGCCAGGTGGTACAGCAGCTTCAGCAGGTGTCGAGGTTCTTGTTCTCGGCTCATGTCCAGGCTCAACCAGAACCCAAGATATCTCTCCCTAACAGGTTCTCTGGAGGGAGAGATACATTTTTGTTTTTTAAGGAGGATTGTAAGCTATATTTCAGGCTTCGCCCTCGTTCTTCAGGAAGTGAGGAACAGCATGTGGGGATTATAGTCTCCCTTCTCAATGGTGATCCCCAATCTCCTGGGCCTTTTCCCTGCCGACCGTTTCACCATCTTTGCGGTCGGTGGACAAGTTTTTGTCAGCATTGGTGCTTCTGTATAGGATCCTGATGGCATCTTCCTGGCTGAGTCTAGACTCCGTAAAATCAAGCAGGGGGGCTGGCCGGCTGGGGAGTACTGAGGAGATGGGCCACTGACATGCAGTGGAATGATCCTACTATCCAGGTGGATAGACACCTCAGGGAGAGACATACACCAAATCTATCCCTTGCTGTTCCTTCTATGGAGGAGGACACACTGGTGCAGATGGATACACCTATGCAGGTGGGAGGAGTCTCTTCACAAACTGGGTTGCCTGCAGTTTGCTGTGGGATGGGGGCATGTTTCTACTGTGGTCTTATGGGTCATTACATTAATGTCTGCCCCGCTGGCACCAAAGTTGTTACTTCATCTCTTTCCCTGGTGATGTGGAGGGAGGCGACCAGGGTGTGTCTATTTCCTCCACCTTTATGTCTCAGTTTTCCATTTCTGCTGAAGTGGAGGTTGGTGGGGAGACTAAGATGGTACCGGTTCTTGTGGATAGTGGAGCTGGGGTCAATCTTGTGGATTTTCGCTTTGTTCAGACCCACGGTCTGATCAGTTGGACACTGGAGAGACCCATTTTCATCCAAGCAATTGACTCTGTTCCTCTCAGCCAGTGGAGTGTGACCCAAGACATACATAATGTTAACCTGCGTATAGGGACTCTTCACAAAGAGTCCCTGTCATGCTACGTCTTGGAGGGTTTGGCAACTCCCATTGTCTTAGGCCTTCCCTGGCTGAAAAGACACAAATCGGTCATACATTGGTGGTCTAGGGAAGTGGTGAGTTGGGACCAGTCTTGTAAGGATTGTTACCTGAGAGCTACTGTCTCTGCCGTCCTTCTTAAACCTACCCCTTCTTCTCCATTGGAGGCAGCTAAGGAGCTCCCTGGGAGTAGGGGCAGGTTTTAACCCTCACCACAAGTAAACCCTGAGTCTCGATGTCCTCCCAGGAGGAGAGATCAGGGGAGGGTGGTGGTTCCCTCTGTATGTAGTGAGGGTATGAGTTTGGTGACACAGGGGGACACCTCTGTTGTCAGTTCCTCAAAGAGTTCACCATCCTTTGGCAAACGCATGCGAGGAAATAAGTGTGCAGGTCCGGACCTTTTTTGTGAATGAGTACGTGTGGGTGTCCACAAAAAAACATCATGTAGAAGTACGCATCTGGGACCTGGAGTTCTACGGTGATTGGGCCATATGGGGTGTCAGCCATTCTCAGCCCGGGGACTTTCCAGCTGGAGTTACCCCCAGTAATGCACGTACACAACGTATTCCACAGGTCAGCACTCTAGAGATTTGTTGCGCCTCCTGAGCCTATGTTATTGCCATTTCCATTGGGTTGCGTTTGTCGTAAACATGATTAGGTGACTGCGGAGGTGAATCTTAGTTGGTCGATGCGTCCTCACTGTACGTCGTTTCTGGGGAGGCCCCCCGTTGAAAGGGGGTACTGTTACAATCCATTTTTGGATTTGTGGCATCTCTGTTTCCACTATAATTTAAATGTAGCTTTTTTTCCTTTCAGTCCAGCAGGGGTTAATGTCAGTTTCCCTTGCAGGTAGAGTGCTGCAGTTGCTGAGTTTCTAGGTCAGCTGATGTGTGTGGTGTCCACTCCCACCAACCTTTAAATATTCACCTGATGCATCAGCTGACTGTTGATGATAGAGTTATTCTATGGAGACCAACCGTGCAGTTGCAGCTCTCTGGTGTCAGCTATTTCTGGAGTTTGAAGTCCTGTTTCTGTGTCCTTTGTGGTGTGGATCTTGACAGCGGAGTGTGGTGTTTTTACCTTGTCTGTCTCATGCTTGTCACCACCTTCTGTGTTCTACCATCTGCAGTGGTGAGGATAGCGCCCTTGCCGGCCAGTGCACTAGCCAGGGCAGTGTGAGGTGTCAACGAGGGATGAGGTTCGTGACAAAGGCAGGAGGAAGGACCCGCTTAGGGTGTTAGAGGAGTGCAAGGACAGGCTCAGGTTGGAGCTCAGGAGGTGTCTTCCCCCTCCCCATTTCCATCCCGTTGTGTGTGTTTTGTGCTGTCTGCTGACCCACCCCCTAGTGGGTTTGTGACACATCCCGTTGTATACTTTGAAATATTTTTTTATGTGGATACATTAATAAAAAATGTTGCTATTTTTTCTATACATTTCTTGTTTCCTGTGTTTTGGGTTCTGGTCAATGAATACAAATATTATGTAGACCAGTGGCCCATGGTCCCTTAGCAGTCTAATAGCTAATCGTAATGAACTATTCAACCAACTTTAAAGGTGAAAGGGGGCTCCATTACCTCCTAGGCCCTTACGCGCAGGTTGCACCGATGGCATATCCACCCCTAATGTAGACATATATTCCTCTATTCTGGATCTATGCCATAGGTTAAAAAGAAGGGGGTATCCACCAACAGTGCTGCAGGATGCTATGAAAAGAACTCTTATGGATAGTGGAGTACGAGAAGTCAGTAATTCCAGCGAAAAACGGTTTACGTTTTGTTTTCAGTATAGCCCCATGGATCAGCAAATACGGTCCGCAATTAGGAAAAATTGGCATCTCCTAGAGAAGGATAGAGATTTAGGAGAAATAGTAACTAGAGGTCCGTTAATATCTAATAAACGTAGCACAAGACTGAGAGATATATTGGTTCGTAACCGGGAATCCACAGATAAGAATAACTAGCTGGAACAAAGCGCCCCTAAGGGTAATCACCGATGTGGACATTGTTCATATTGTGGATACCATATTACAGGACAAAGTTTGAATATAGGCCCTATCAAGCACACGGTCAATTAATTTATATCTTGTAAGACGAAATACGTAGTGTATGTAGTATACTGTCCATGCGGGATGTTCTACATAGGCAAAACCATACGGTGCCTATATGTGCGGTTTCGTGTACATTTTAAATCAGTTGCTACAGGTAAGGGAGTACCCAGACTGATTAGCCACATTCGAAATACCCATGGAGGAGACCCTAAGGTTATGAGATTTGCAGGGATTGAGAAAGTGACCTTGCTGAGTCAGGGGGGTGACCTGCACAACACGTTGTTAAAAAAGGAGGCAAGATGGATCATGCAGACAAGAGCTATGGGCCCGTTGGGGTTCAACGATCGGGTCGACATGTCCATTTTTCTTTGAGGCAGTTGTTGTACTGTCGGTAAGTTTGCCTGAAATATCGTTATTCCAAGTTCGTCAGGTTTTGGTTTCATCATACGTGCGCTCCGTAGTGGGAAGATATCGGATGGAGAGTTGACCCCGCCTTCTCCCTATCAGATGCACTTAAGGGGAGAGGTTTCCAAATAATAGGATTTGGCCCGTTGGCTTTAAGACCTGTTTGTATAAGAAAGATTCGAGTTTGGGGAATGTTTAGTAGCATAAGTCGGATTATTATGGTTTAGTGCACTAGTTGTTATAGCGATTTGTGTATGTTGTTGTTTTTAACTTGATTTTATGCATTTTGACTATGAGTGGGGCGTTCTGCAGGACGTGAGAGGTGGGTGAGAGGAGGGGCTTCACCTCCGTGCATCTACTTCCCCCGTCACTTTGAGCGCTCACTCACTGACCCGTAGAAGCGCCAGTCAGGCGCGAAACGGCTGTCGTCAGGCTTGCCACACTCTGTACGTCTGCACCCCTGGCCGTGAAGATTTTATTGTGAGAAAATAAAGATACCTGTCTCGGAAGGATCGGTGAGTGCTGCCTCTTCTTTTCTTCGTTGTTGGATTCATAGACATATATCCCTGCCTATATTTGATCGCCCATGTATCAGGGACAGCCTCTTAGAACCTAGTCACTGTCAGTACCTTTTTGCTGTATTCAATGAATAGGCATCTGAGTACTGTATGTAATATGTAGTTATCTGGACAATATGCCAATGAACATCTAAATATAATACAGTACATACAAAACCATTACTGTGTATATAGCAGTTTTTTCATCTTCCATACCTGGGGTGTATAATCATACATGACAGTGTAGTCTGGCGATTCTGCGTCCGTCTCAATGGCGTTAGTTTCTCTAGGAACTATGGGTATGCTGGCATATTCCGAGTCCCCAGTCACTAGAAATGACAGTTACATAGATAAATGTCTTGTACAATAAATGTCTATCTACAATGAGCTCTCTATTATTCTCTTACCTTTGGGCTGATTATTCTCTTCTGAGAGGTTCTTGATACTTCCACCACATCCATGCAAGAGGTTAGAAATTCTACACATAATAACAGTGAGTTTTGTTCTATGAGTTTGCATTGCTAAAAAAGATGTGCAGAATTCACACAATTGTTTCATGCAAAAATGGTCATTTTAGGGTATATGCACACAACACCTTTTTCAGGTGGGTGGTCCAGCTGGATTTTTCAAGAAGACACTTGAGAAAAATTGAAAGTGTTTTTTTTCCCTGAAACATATGTTTTAGTAGCTTTTAGTAGTTTTCCAAGAGCTTTTTTGACATTTTTGATCAGCAGCGGTTTCATTGAACACTTTTTTTGTGCTTTAATGGAGTCTGTATTTACGTTCGTTGTTCTTTGAATCTACATGCAGCTTGTATCAGACATTGGTTGCATGATTTCAGCCACATATGCATATTTAACTCTGAAACACTGTGGTTGTCAGAGAAAAGTATAGTTTAGTAGTCACTGGCGACTGAGATACATAGGAAACTAATATGAGAGCAAGGTCCCTGGCAGCTTCTCCACACCTGATCTTGAGTGATAAGTCTCTGTCTACACACATGTAAAGTGACCAAGAGAGTGGTAGCCATGGTCAAACTGCTTTTTCATAACGCCCTGGCACTTTACAGGAAAAGATAGGTTTTGCTGTGTTGGTTTAGCCGATGGTATTGACTGGCAAGGACCACAAATTGCACAGATTAATAAAGTAGACTTCAGTTCAAACATGTAGACATTACTGAAATTGATAAGGGTTATGTACAAGGGATAGCACGTTTCCTTCACAATGTAATGCATTTTCACATATATCGTTTCCTTCCACCGCAGTCTACTCCAGGGCCGGTGCAACACACTTTTTCACCCTACTTCTTCACAACTCAGTTTCCTGGTCACAGTCCTGATCAGTGAGTTTCTCTCTACTCGCTCAGAGGTTCCGCGTCCTAATACTATGGTCACCTTGCATCTACATCTCGGGACCCCTACTAGTCCCAGGCTCTCAGTCCCCTTTAGGTCCATTACCTTCAGCCCTAGCAAGCTCTCGGGTTTTTCATGGCACGTTGTCCTATCCAAGGACCCCATTAAGGTGGAAGGCCACTCTGTCTTGTCAGTAATTCTCTTCAGGATCTTACTATCCCTGTCCATATGTCACCTTAAGCTGTTGATCACCCCTTATTACTTCTTCAGACTCAAACTCCTATCTGGCTCTAACCAGGAAACATAGTCCTTTCCTTATCACTAAGCACTCCCCCTGTGGGTTAGTGCCAACATTAACTCTCTCTCTGACCCTGCAGTCTTTGCTGGTCAGACGTAACCTTTCACCTACATTTTATGCAAGCACTATCTCTATCATGCATTACATCACTATACATTATTATAATACCTTACATCATCACATCCTACGTTATACAATACCAACATTACCTATAACAATGCTATGGATTATATTATATAATCAATACTTTTCACACTGTATATACCGTATTTTTTGTATTATAAGACACACTTTTCCCCCCAAATTTGGGGGTAAAATGGGATCTTATAATATAATCTTATAATCAGAATGTAGCTTACCAGGGGGTGGCTGCAGTAGAGCAGGGTCCAAAGAGACAGGGTCTATGCTGCAGGAAGCTGGATGTGGAGGAGGCAGGAGTGGGGCGATGCTGCGGGCCTTGGGCTTGGAAGAGGGAGTATTCGACAGTGCAAGGCTGCAGCGTGACCTGGACTTTTACAAAATGTCGGGAGTCCCCACATTTCCCATCCTTTTCACAGCTGTGTACTTCTGGAAAATGGGTCACCAGAGGCATTTGCCACCTCTGGCAGCCATTTTCAAAAAGTCCACTGCAGTGAAAAGGATGGGAAGTGTGGGGGCTCACAACATTTCATAAAAGCCTGGGTCCCGGCGCAGCCTTGCACCGCCAAACAACACCCTCACCCCAGCCCCCGCAACATCGGCCCACTCCTACCACCACTGCCAGCGATTCATGTCTTCAGGGATAGGAACTCGACACCTCTTACACACACACACACACGCAGGGTGAGACCTGTCACTCCAGGACAGCGGGCAGGGAGAAGCCATTAGGGAACCATCTGTCCAACTTACCTCCCGTGCGGATTGATCCCCGTGAGCATTAAACGATCTTTTTTCCTGAAACACTTATCAGAGTTAAAAATATATGACTGATATCATGCTGACACTGTCTTGTCTGACACATACTGCAGTGGATTGGGCTACATGTATCAGCCATCAGATTCCCTCTAAACATCTATGTGCGGTTTGTATGGAAAACAGCATAATAAACATACTGAAAAAAAAATTGCATTTTTTATCCCAAAAAGTAAACACTGTAGAAAATTAGAAAACCCAAAGACAAAAAACACAAAATAGTTGTTTTTTTTTTGTTAATTCCCTCTGTAAAAAATACTGTATAAGAAAGTTATTGATTAGTCACCAATGAGAACAACAAGATATTTGGCAAAAAAACTAGTGTCCACCCACAAAATTTGAATGAAACGAAGCAAAAAATTAATTATTCTCAAATAAAATAGTTTTAAAATGGTGCAAAACAATAAAATCATTTAAAAATATGTAAATTTGATATTTAATTATATCGATAGGTAGTAAAAAATTTGTTTTGTCCTTTGTACTATGCAGTGAAAAATATACAAAAAAGTTATGGATTTTGAAAATAAAAAATAAATGCTAAATGAATACATTCCCTTTAAAGGGTTAAGGCATTCTATAACTTAGCGCTATAAACTTAAAGTGTAATAATAATATAATAAAAGTAATATTACCTTTTTATCATTTTACTGCTGTTGCCATGTGGGTTAAGTCCATTGCCAGTTCCTGAAATAATCTCACTACTATAACTCTCATATAACACAGGGCCTGAAGATAGATAATACAGGAAAGATGTGTTTTGCGAAAATACAATTTTGTATTTTAAATATAAAAGAGGACCTGTCACCAGTACAAAGCACAGCTGCTCTTATTTTATTCCCGCTGCTTGCTTGAGTAAGCCGTTTTTTTAAATCCGTCAAACGGTTCAAGAGATATTAGCCTTTTTTTTTATTTAGTGTGGCCAATAATTTTTAGGTTCAGGATAGAAGCATGAATAAAATAAGAACAAAAACTAGCAACCCTTTGACCTGGTGATAAATTTAAAAAAAAAGCACTTGGCAAGCATTACTTAACCCATTACCTGCCAAATTAAAATTTTTACAAGTACGGATTTTTCAGAAAAGGGCTTCCCAATATTCGTTTAAAAATGACAGTGACATGATTTCCTATTTTGAAAACATTCATTTTACAAACACAACACAAAAAATTGGACCTAATTATAAAAATGATAAAATCTTAGTTGCTAGAAGCTAAACATTAGGCGTCCCAAAAAAAAGACCTTGGTAGATAATGGGTTAACAAACGTACCCCTACCATCTCTAAACACACCCAAATTCTAATCTTATTTTTATACCTAGCGGCCAAGCAAACTATAGTGTTGGCCTGGAAAAAAATCAGGTCTAGATTTGTCAGAAGTCAAGAGACGCCTTTCTTGGTATATGATCAATGAAAAATTATCTGCCATACTTATGAATAAAATCTGTAAATTTGAGAAAATTTTGCTTCCTTGGGCAGAATATGCCAACCACACTCCCTTCACCGCACCTTCACTTTGTTTACGTGCTCCTGACTCCCAAGATTCATCGTAATTTCTATATATTAAATTTAGACTCGACTAACCCCCCTCGGGCTCCTGTTCCCCCTCCTTTACCCTCTACTCTTTCCCATCAGTTACGTTACCCCCTCACTTGTACTCCACCAAACAAAATGTTTCTTTTCTTTTGATCACTGCAATGTACCTGTTTGTTATTTGAATAATTCTTTAATAAAAATGTATTGTTGAAATAGTTAAAGTATCTGTATGCTTCAGTATGTGAGTGACTTTTGCCTGATAAGCTTCTTTTTATCACTGGAGGTTTATAGACAGAGGCCAATCTGAGGACACATAGGAAAAGCCACAAAAACCTTCATAAGAAATAGCGAGGTCTTACTATTGTTATACACCAAAAAAAAAAACATAGACCTCTAAAAATGAACCTTTATTTGAAATATTTAAAACGGCTCTGTGCATAGAGACTGGAGACTGTAACCACGCCCCCCCGACACTGACTGACAGCAGCTCAGCATTAGGACCAGCTGTCAGTCAGTGCTGAGGGCATGGTTACAGTGGTGACTAAACCTGTGCCGGCGTCGTCCCTATGACTGAAACCCACGTGCTACCAGAAGGAATAAACTTCTTTTTCTGGAACAATTTCAAAATTGCAGGTTGCAGTATTTCTGTTCTGTGGCAGGCCGTGTCCAACTCTACTGCTAATTTTGTATGGTTACTATGCTATGGAATATGTTGGCGCCATACCAGTAAAGGTTAATATAATTACCAGGTGGGATCCGCCCTGTGGTTTTGTCTTGAATGAAGGAATTGAGTTCGGCTTCCACATCACATTGTTCCAGGCTCTGTCTGACAACTTCCAGCATCTACAATGACAGCAGTCAATGGACTGTAAAGATCAGGATGTTGGTTAAATGCACCGTAACCCCACTCTTCTTGGAGGGAATGTAAGGGATAGAAGGTAGAGGCATCTAATTGAAATAGAGGAATGTATAGGCTGGTCATCACTTTATTCCTGCCCTTATGCAGGGTACAGATGGTTCCTATGGAGTTTTTTTTTGATCATTTATTGTGTTTCTGCCATGATTTCATTTATCTGTATACATTGCGATAAGTCGTCTAAGGATCTAGTGCTGTCCCCAGGCATGTCACCAAACCTGTAGAACTCACTTAACCAAATGATATAAGCCCTATGGTCAGATGACCATAAATCAGACAGTTATAGTATATCAAATTAACATGCTGTAAATATTATTCAGCAAAAGCACTTAAAGGGGGCAGCATGTATCAGACATTGGCTGTATCACCTCAGCCATGTGTATTTGACTGTGAAACTCTGCACTGTTTCAGATTGTAACATAGTTTCATAACCTCCGGAGACAGTGCTATAGGCTAGTCGGACAGGTGGGTCAAAAATCAACGGCTCAGATCATACAGGTGGATTGGGCAGCATGCATCAACTGACAGGTTCCTTTTAAAGGGAATCTGTCAAAAGGTTTTTGCTATGTAATCTGAGATCACTATGATGTAGTGGAAGAGCGCCTGTTCACAGCCATGTGTCACTTACTAGGCTGTGTTTTGCTGTTTCAATACAAACAGTGTTTTATCACTGTAGGACAACTGGCCTCATGCCTCCTAGTCCAAACACCACCCAGCACTGATTAGCAGCTCTCTGTCACTATATAATGTACGCAGAAAGCTGATGTGTAGATGGGATTATACACAGATCAACAACTGCTAGATCTGCAGAAAAGAAAACTGTGATTATATCATAACTGCTGCTCCCAGTAAACTAAAGGTACCTTCACACTGAGCAACTTTACAACAAGAATGATAGCGATCCGTGACGTTGCAGCATCCTGGATAGCGATCTCGTTGTGTTTGACACGCAGCAGCGATCAGGATCCTGCTGTGACATCACTGGTCGGAGCAGAAAGGCCAGAACTTTATTTCGTCGCTGGATCACCCGCTGTCATCGCTGGATCGGCGTGTGTGATGCCGATCCAGCGATGTGTTCACTGGTAACCAGGGTAAATATCGGGTTACTAAGCGCAGGGCCGCGCTTAGTAACCCGATATTTACCCTGGTTACCTAAAAAAAAAAAAACACTACATACTCACATTCTGGTGTTTGTCACGTCCCTCGCCGTCAGCTTCCCGCACTGACTGTGAGCGCCGGCCGTAAAGCACAGCGGTGACGTCACCGCTGTGCTCTGCTTTACGGCCGGCCCTCACAGTCAGTGCGGGAAGCTGACGGCGAGGGACGTGACAAACACCGGAATGTGAGTATGTGGAATGCGGCCCTGCGCTTAGTAACCCGATGTTTACCCTGGTTACCCGGGGACTTCGGCATCGTTGGTCGCTGGAGAGCTGTCTGTGTGACAGCTCTCTAGCGACCTCACAACAACTTACCAGTGATCACGGCCAGGTCGTATCGCTGGTCGTGATCGTTGGTAAATCGTTAAGAGTAACGGTACCTTAACTGATACATCACTGGAATCAACCTCTCAGTCCCTACATCATGCTGCTGACAGATTGCATAGCAAAAATCTGCTGGCAGGTTCTCTTTAAATTAGAAAATCCTGGCTGCTTTCTTTCAGAAACATCACTGTCCCTCACCTTGGATTGTGCCTGGTCTTCTAACACTTGTCCTATCGATGTGAATAAAGCTGAGATGCAATACCAAACAAATTCCATGATCAGGGGTGGTGTTGTTTCAGAATGATGTTTTTCTAATTCAGGACAAACCCTTTAAATATCTGGTTTTATCACCTTTATTAATCAAGAAGCAATCCTAGAATATTCTATCAGCTCACAACCTTCTCTAACTGAATGAATGACATTCCTTAGAAAGACATAAGCCTCTCAGTAAATCCACCAGACAGTTGGATTGGAGCTGCTCCCCGGAGAACAGTTGCTGCTTGTATATGAGCCTGTGGGCTGGAAGAACATTGTGCCACTGTTACCTCGTCATCCTTCACACATTGCACGGAAAACTGGTTGGAATGAACCCAGAGGGAGCTGCGCATGATACTGATCCGGTCTTTCTCCTGTTGTTCAAATGCCTGAAATCCACAATACATAATTGTTGTATGACACATCCATGGTAATCCAGGCACAATAGCAGTGTACAAAGGAGAGCACGTACCTCACAGGTGTTAACATGCTCGGTCTCCCATTCTAGTCGAGCTTTTTCCAGTAAAGTAATATTTTGCTTGTATAATTGGTCTAGGAAATATCATGTAAAGTTTGTAAAAAAAAAATACATTGAATTTCACTGTATTTATCAGGCTTTCCAAATGTCTGGGAAACTGATTCACCGCAATATCACATTTCACAACTGAGTAATACTATTAAGGCCACGTTCCCACCTTCAGTATTTGGTCAGTATTTTACATCAGTATTTATAAAAATCAGGAGAGGAAAAATCAGAGGAAAAGTATAATAGAAACACGTCACCATCTCTGTATTTATCACCCACTCCTGGTTTTGGCTTACACATACTGATGAGAAATACTGACCAAGTACTGATAGTGTGATGGCAGCCTTAATAGCACAAAAGGTGATAGATAAAACATCAGAAATCTAGAAGAAGCCACGAAAAGGAGTTAAAGGGCGCCTGTGTGGCCGCCCTGCTTGTGAATCCCAGCCCCTCAGTGTCTTATGATTTATTCACACTGAGGGGCTGGGATTCATAGGCAGGGCGTCTGCACAGGCGCAGTCTGCAAGACTGCATATGAGGACAGAGGACGGGCAGCGCTCACTGCGCCTGCCCCAGGCATGAAAAAAGAGCGCAGGCGTCAGCAGATTTCAAAACAGCACTGAGGAGGTGGCGCCCGGCGCAAAGAAGACTCGAGTGACGGCTGTGAGGCGTCTGCAGCGGGGGGGGGGAAGACCTGCCTCCAGGACTGAAGACAGGTATTTCGGACAAATTACAAAATGGATTATTTCTGCAGTTACAGCACCAATAACTAAAAGAGCCACCTTGTCAGAATGCAGCATTACTACTGCACAAGGTGGCTCTTTTAGTTTCAAACGCCTGGGGGGGTGACAGGTTCCCTTTAATTCCACTTCATTACAAAAGTTCAGTATTAGAAAAGTGTTATGATGCCACCTGGTGGAAAAGTTAATGAATAGGTTATCAAATTATTTTTGCAGATCTTTTATAACTAAAAATGCTCCCAAATTATTAGGTAATAGTATAATTTTAAAAATTAGCGATCCTTCTATTAATTCTAGGGTCCCTATGTAAATGTCTCACGTGTTTAGCAATTTTACATTACATATTACATGGCACTAAGATCAGTGTTATATGAGCCCCAGACAGCCACTTATATACATACAAATATCCCATACACATAAAAAAAACAGTAACAAATACCTCACTCCCATCCCCCGATGCTCTAAGGCTACGTTCACATTTGCGTTGTTGTGTGTTGCATTGGCGACGCAACGCACAACGCATGCAAAAACATTGTTTTGTGACGCATGCGTTCATTTTTGGCCGATTTTGGACGCAAAAAAAATGCAACTTGCTGCGTCCTCTGCACCCTGACACTTGTGCCAAAAAAGACGCATGCGTCACAAAACGCAAGACAACACATGTCCATGCCCCCCATGTTAAATATAGGGGCGCATGACGCATGCGTCGCCGCGGTTGCGCCCGACGCACCACAAATGTGAACGTAGCCTTACTCTGCTCTTTCTGGTGCGCTGACTCTCTGTAGTGCACAGCTGATGTGATAAAATGATGGAATTGTGACTGCTGGCTCACACGCTGATGGTGGAAGATGGACCCGTCCTCCATCAACGTATTCACTGCTGTCTGCATTCCGAGGATGTGGAGAGCGGTGACAGTGAGCGGTGGGGGCGGATGGACGGCGGGCAGGGAGGGCACAGTGCGGCCCCTGAGCCACCGGTTCAGCCCTTCAGCTGTCACGTTCCATTGGCTGGACTCGAACAGCCAGAGGGCCGGATGTGGTCCGCGGGCCGCACTTTGCCCAGGTCTCCTCTAGAGTAATGAGCTCTGATGGTTGCTGTAGGAACCAAGGCCCATTGACTTCTGCAGAAATTCTGAAGTTTTACATTCACAGGATGTGACAGTAAAATAACCACAGCTTGTCGGCAGGCTGCCAGCATTGTACGTACCTGCAACCATAGCTGCATCTTTACAGTGTTTCACTTTGGTCTGGATCTGAAAATAAAAACATTCAATGTTCCTTGTTGTTTGCCTGGAAAAAATAATCCTTTGGAAATTTTGAGTAATCTTATTTAGGGAGATGATACATAAGGTATATGGATGGCTTTGTCTTTGTCTAATAATAACAGGACTTGGCTATTGTGGATCCAGAGCGACATCTATGGAACCAATGTACTCTACCATGCATTAGCGATGTCACCAGCACCGCCTGTCTATTTGCAGGACTTCAATATCCCAAGTGAACAAAATAAAAGGACCCTTGTGAAGGCGCTGCAGGTGTAGATACTTTCTGTGCTCAGGGAAAGTAAGGGGCTAAGCTCACCTCAATGGCTCAACAGCTTTCTATTGGCTAAAAAAATGAGATGCATGAAACTAATAAAAGTAAAAAACCACCTAGTGTTAATTTACTCTTCCAAAAAAATCTGTGTAATTTTGGAACATTTGTGTGACAACAAGAAATGACACATTTTTTTGGGAACTGTAAAGAGGAACCAGAGTCTGAATGACTAAAACCCTGAGGTATCGCATGCATACAGAACTGACGTTACCTTACTATATTCATACTGTATATATCATACATGGATTGAGTCTAACCTGGGAGCTTTATGTGTCATTATAAGTGTTATAGACCACATCTCTGCAGTTTTGCGCACAATGTTCTGTATCAGTCTATTTTTATGATTGTTTCATTACTTATTTACATTATGGGTTTTTTTTGTAACCACATGCTATATTTGTGAACCTATTTTGTTTCCTTTTCACTTTTTACTCTTAGGCCTCATTCACACGTTCAGTATTTGGTCAGTATTTTACATCAGTATTTGTAAGCCAAAACCAGGAATGTAACAATCAGGGGAAAAAGTATAATAGAAATACGTCACCCACTCCTGGTTTTGACTTACTGAGGCCGGCGTCACACTAGAGAGAAATACGGACGAGCGAGAGGCGCAAAAACAATGCATTGCACAAGGACCAATGTTTATCTATGGGGCAGCTTCCATCAGCCGTATATTTCTCGGCCGTATTTTACGGGCTGAGAAAATCGCAGCATGCTGCGATTGCCAGCGTATTCCTCCAAAAATCCGCCAATTAAAGTCTATGGGGGCGAGAAAAATACGGATTTCACACAGACCATCAATGTGACTTGTGAGAAATATGCACCGGTATTCTATAGAAAAGCGCGGTGTACAGTAAAATCACACTGACAGGTTAGAATAGAACATATATCTATATATATGTCATTGACACACACATATATATATATATATATATATATTTATATTTAATACAGAGCTAGATAGCATAAAAGCCGGTAATTCAATTGCAGGCTTTTGCTATCTCCTTATTAAACCCGACAGGATATGAGACATGGTTTACATACAGTAAAATTTGGGAGCTCTAGGTGTTAAAATAAAGGGTTAAATCACGGAAAAAACTGGCATGGGCTCCTGCGCAAATTTTCCCCGCCAGAGTGGAAAAGCCAGTGACTGAGGGCAGATATTGATAGCCTAGAGAGGGACCATGGTTATTGGCCCCCCTGGCTAAAAACATCTGCCTCCAGCCACCCCAGAAAAGTCGCATCTGTAAGATGCGCCTATTCTGGCACTTAGTCACTCTCTTCCCACTCCCCTGTAGTGGTGGCAGGGCCGGCGTCAGCACCCGGCGTACCCGGGCAAGTGCCGGGGCCCTGGCGAGACGGGGGGGCCCATTTATGGTAGTAACGTAAAAGTACTGAGTCTGTACACACTCATGCGCAGCGCTCCTGGGGGCCCCGCAGCCGGAATACATCCATGCTCTGTGTGACTCCCTCCATGGCGGAGCACATCCATCCTCCCCGCCGCGCCGGCGTCCCAGCAGCAGGCGGCACAGAGCTCTCTGAGAGTTTCGCAGGCACTGCACAGCTGCAATACTCACCTCCGCCGTCACCATGGATACGAAGTGTCACTTCCGGGCCGGCGCCGGTCAACTGTCCTGTGTCACTTCCGGTCGGTGAGAGTGTCTAGAGCTCAGAGAAGAATTCCACTTCCACCGTCCAGGATAGGTCCAGCGCCAAGCAGATGAGCTGCAGTCAGGTGCGGACGGTGCACGGTCGGTGCATGCACCCTGTGTCCACAACGGGGGCAGCAGCGCCGCGTGAAGCAGTGAGTGAGTCTTCGGTCCCAACACATTGCAGCGGCAGGAGGGATGCAGCCTGCTATCTATGGTATTGGTGTGTTAGCAATGCTGGGAGTGGGACTTGTAGTTATAGTCATAGACTACTCACTACTGTATATATATGGCTGGCTGTTATATACAACGTCACGGGGCTGTGCTATACTACGTGCGCTGTGCTGTATACTACATGGGCTGTGTTATATACTACTGGGCTGTGCTGTATACTGCATGGGGCCATGGGCTGTGTTATATACTAAGTGGCTGTGCTATATACTATGTGGCTGTGGTATATACTGCGCGTGCTGTGTTATATAGTGTGCGTGCTGTGTTATATAGTGCGCGTGCTGTGTTATATAGTGCGCGTGCTGTGCTATATACTGCGCTGTGTTAAAGGGGGGGCCCACTGAAACTCTTTCGCCCGGGGCCCTCAAAAACCTGGAGCCGGCCCTGAGTGGTGGCATATGGGGTAATAAGGGGTTAATGTCACCTTGCTATTGTAAGGTGACATTAAGCCTGGTTAATAATGGAGAGATGCCAATAAGACACCTATCCATTATTAATCCATTATTAAGTTACAACCAGGAGCGGTGCTAATGCAGCCACTCCGGGCTGTAAAAGACTGGGGAATGAATGAAATGAAGATAACGTAGCTTCGGGGACTTGCGGTGCCGTCACCGAAGCTGCGCCACCTGGTGGCATAAACTCATATGAACTGTAGCGTGGGAATTTTTCTGAATATTTTCTCACGCTACAGTTCAAATGAGTTTACGCCACCAGGTGGCGCAGCTTCGGTGACAGCACCGCAAGTCCCCGAAGCTACGTTATCTTCATTTCATTCATTCCCCGGTCTTTTACAGCCAAGAGCAGTCGCATTAGCACCGCTCCTGGTTGTAACTGTTTAACCCCTTCAGATGGATTTACATCGTGGGACATGACTATGATAGACAGGTATGGGATATTGTTCCTTTTTTTACAGGAGAACGAAGGTTGTCAGTTGGATTGAGAGTACAATAAAGATAATAAAACTCCATCTGTTTATTTATTTCATTAAAATACTTTATTCAAAATGTGTGTGTGTGTATTATTAACCCTTTCCTACTATTGGATTAATAATGGGTAGGTGTCTTATTGACATCTCTCCATTATTAACCAGGCTTACAATAGCAAGGTGACATTAACCCCTTATTATCCCATATCCCACCACTACAGGGGAGTGGGAAGAGAGTGGCTAAGTGCCAGAATAGGTGCATCTTACAGATGTGCCTTTTCTGGGGTGGCTGGGGGCAGATGTTTTTAGCCGGGGGGGCAATAACCATGGTCCCTCTCTAGGCTATTAATATCTGCCTTCAGTCACTGGCTTTCCCTCTCTGGTGGAGAAAATTGTGCGAGAGCCCACGCCAGTTTTTTCCGTGATTTAACCCTTTATTTTATCACTTAGAGCTCCCAAATTTTGCACACACACACTACTTACATTATTAGTGAGGAATATGTAAAATATAACGGATATGAATTGGTTTTCTGAATGTAAACCATGTCTCATGTCCTGTCAGGTTTGATAAGGAGTTAGCAAAAGCCAACAATTGAATTACCGGCTTTTATGTTATCTAGCTCTGTATTAAATATATATATACCGTATATATATATATATGTGTGTCTCACTGATATATAACCTTCTTTCCTCCAGACATAGAGGATGCCCCCTTGTCCCTGTCTCAGGTCTATGATTAAAAAGATCATCAGAAAGGTCTTTGTACTGTCCCTTCATATATTTATACATTAAAATAAGATCACCCCTTAGTCTTCGTTTTTCCAAACTAAATAGCCCCAAGTGTAATAACCTATCTTGGTATTGCAGACCCCCCAGTCCTCTAATAACCTTGGTCACTCTTCTCTGCACCCCCTCTAGTTCAGCTATGTCTTTCTTATACACTGGAGACCAGAACTGTACACAGTATTCTAAGTGTGGTAGAACTAGTGACTTGTATAGAGGTAAAATTATGTTCTCCTCATGAGCATCAATGCCTCTTTTAATGCATCCCATTATTTTATTTGCCTTAGTAGCAGCTGCCTGACACTGACCACTGAATATGAGTTTGTCATCAACCCATACACCCAGGTCTTTTTCATTGTCGGTTTTGCCCAGAGTTTTAGAATTAAGCACATAGTTATACATCTTATTACTTCTACACAAGTGCATGACTTTACATTTATCCCCATTAAAGCTCATTTGCCATTTATCAGCCCAAGCTTCTAGTTTACATAAATCACCCTGTAATATAAAATTGTCCTCCCCTGTATTGATTACCCTGCAGAGTTTAGTGTCATCTGCAAATATTGAAATTCTACTCTGAATGCCCCCTACAAGATCATTAATAAATATGTTAAAAAGAAGAGGGCCCAATACTGACCCCTGTGGTATCCCACTGCTAACCGCGACCAAGTCCGAGTGTGTTCCATTAATAACCACCCTTTGATTCCTATCCCTGAGCCAGCTCTCAACCCACTTCCACATATTTTCCCCTATCCCCATTAATCTCATTTTATGTATCAACCTTTTGTGTGGCACCGTATCAAAAGCTTTTGAAAAGTCCATATACACTACATCTAATGGGTTCCCTTGGTCCAGTCCGGAACTTACCTCTTCATAGAAGCTGATCAGATTAGTCTGACATGAACGGTCCCTAGTAAACCCGTGCTGATACTGGGTCAGTAGTTATTCCTCTTCAGATACTCCAGTATAGCATCCCTTAGAATGCCCTCCAGGATTTTACCCACAGTAAAGGTTAAGCTTACTGGCCTATAATTTCCGAGTTCAGTTTTTGTTCCCTTTTTGAATATTGGCACCACATTTGCTGTACGCCAGTCCTGTGGTACAGACCCTGTTATTATGGACTCTTTAAAGATTAAAAATAATGGTCTATCAATGACTGTACTTAATTCCTGCAGTAATCGGGGGTGTATCCCATCCGGGCCCAGAGATTTGTCAATTTTAGTAATTTTTAGACGCCGCCGCACTTCCTGCTGGGTTAAGCAGGTGACATTTAATGGGGAATTTTTGTTATCACTGATCATATTGTCTGCCATGGGATTTTCTTTTGTAAATACTGATGAAAAAAAGTCATTTAGCACATTGGCTTTTTCCTCATCCTCATCCACCATTTCACCCAGACTATTTTTAAGGGGGCCAACACTATCGTTTTTTAGTTTACTATTTACAGTATGTAGTTAAAGAATATTTTGGGATTATTTTTACTCTCTTTGGCAATGAGTCTCTCTGTCTCAATTTTTGCTGCCTTGATTTGTTTTTTACAGAATTTATTAAATTTTTTGTATTTATTTAATGCCTCATCACTACCTACTTCCTTTAATTCTCTAAATGCTGTTTTTTGTCACTTATTATGCCCCTGACAGCTCTATTTAGCCATATTGGTTTCCTCCTATTTCTAGTATGTTTATTCCCATACGGTATATACTGTGCACAGGTCCTATCCAGGATGCTAATAAACGTCTCCCATTTTCTTCGTGTATTTTCATGTCTCAGGATATCGTCCAAGTTAATTGCACCTAGATCCTCTCTCATCCGTTGGAAATTTGCCCTCCTGAAGTTTAGTGTCCGTGTAACCCCTCTACTACACATCTTATTAAAGGATACATGAAAACGTATTATTTTGTGATCACTATTCCCCAAGTGACCCCCAACCCTTATATTTGATATGTGGTCTGGCCTGTTGGTTAATATTAGGTCTAGCAGTGCCCCCCTTCTTGTTGGGTCCTGAACTAGTTGTAAAAGGTAATTGTCTCTCATAGTTGTCAAAAACTGATTACCTTTGCTGGAATTGCAGGTTTCTGTTCCCCAATCAATTTCAGGGTAGTTGAAGTCCCCCATAATAACGACTTCTCCTTGAGTCGAAGCTTCATCTATTTGCTTTACGAGGATATTCTCCATTGCTTCCATTATTTTTGGAGATTTATAACAAACCCCTATCAGTAATTTATAATTTTTTCCCCCTCCCTTTATCTCCACCCACAGGGACTCTACATTTCCATTAACTTCACCTATATTATCACGCCGGATGGGTTTTAAGGACGATTTTACATACAGACACACCCCTCCCCCTCGCTTATCTGTACGGTCATTTCTGAAAAGGCTATATGCTGCCTTCCAGGTGCGATGATCAAGGATGTGACCGATAGGATACCAAAGCTCTTCAGCTCCAAGGACGTCCACCCATTTCTTCTGATACATGTTGGCACCAATGACACGGCAAGGAAGGACCTACCGACAATCTACAAGGACTTTGAAGAGTTGGGGAAGAAAGTAAAGGAACTGGATGCACAGGTAGTTTTTTCTTCTATCCTTCCAGTAGATGGGCATGGCACCAGGAGATGGAACAGGATCCTTGATGCAAACAACTGGCTAAGACGATGGTGCAGACAACAAGGATTTGGATTCCTGGACCACGGTGTGAATTACTGGTATGATGGACTCCTCGCCAGAGACGGACTACACCTCAACAAACCTGGGAAACACACATTCGCCAGAAGACTCGCTACACTCATCAGGAGGGCGTTAAACTAGAAGAAGAGGGGACGGGAAGAAAAACATTAGACTCGAACAAAGACAACCCAGGAAAACATACTCAGAAGGGAGGTAAGAACATTTCTAAAACAATCCACAGTGAGGAGATTGGAACAAAAAAAAATCCTCTAAACTGCATGCTCGCAAACGCCAGAAGCCTGACAAACAAGATGGAAGAACTAGAAGCAGAAATATCTACAGGTAACTTTGACATAGTGGGAATAACCGAGACATGGTTAGATGAAAGCTATGACTGGGCAGTTAACTTACAGGGTTACAGTCTGTTTAGAAAGGATCGTAAAAATCGGAGAGGAGGAGGGGTTTGTCTCTATGTAAAGTCTTGTCTAAAGTCCACTTTAAGGGAGGATATTAGCGAAGGGAATGAGGATGTCGAGTCCATATGGGTTGAAATTCATGGAGGGAAAAATGGTAACAAAATTCTCATTGGGGTCTGTTACAAACCCCCAAATATAACAGAAAGCATGGAAAGTCTACTTCTAAAGCAGATAGATGAAGCTGCAACCCATAATGAGGTCCTGGTTATGGGGGACTTTAACTACCCGGATATTAACTGGGAAACAGAAACCTGTGAAACCCATAAAGGCAACAGGTTTCTGCTAATAACCAAGAAAAATTATCTTTCACAATTGGTGCAGAATCCAACCAGAGGAGCAGCACTTTTAGACCTAATACTATCTAATAGACCTGACAGAATAACAAATCTGCAGGTGGTTGGGCATTTAGGAAATAGCGACCACAATATTGTGCAGTTTCACCTGTCTTTCACTAGGGGGACTTGTCAGGGAGTCACAAAAACATTGAACTTTAGGAAGGCAAAGTTTGAACAGCTTAGAGATGCCCTTAATCTGGTAGACTGGGACAATATCCTCAGAAATGAGAATACAGATAATAAATGGGAAATGTTTAAGAACATCCTAAATAGGCAGTGTAAGCGGTTTATACCTTGTGGGAATAAAAGGACTAGAAATAGGAAAAACCCAATGTGGCTAAACGAAGAAGTAAGACAGGCAATTAACAGTAAAAAGAAAGCATTTGCACTACTAAAGCAGGATGGCACCATTGAAGCTCTAAAAAACTATAGGGAGAAAAATACTTTATCTAAAAAACTAATTAAAGCTGCCAAAAAGGAAACAGAGAAGCACATTGCTAAGGAGAGTAAAACTAATCCCAAACTGTTCTTCAACTATATCAATAGTAAAAGAATAAAAACTGAAAATGTAGGCCCGTTAAAAAATAGTGAGGAAAGAATGGTTGTAGATGACGAGGAAAAAGCTAACATATTAAACACCTTCTTCTCCACGGTATTCACGGTGGAAAATGAAATGCTAGGTGAAATCCCAAGAAACAATGAAAACCCTATATTAAGGGTCACCAATCTAACCCAAGAAGAGGTGCGAAACCGGCTAAATAAGATTAAAATAGATAAATCTCCGGGTCCGGATGGCATACACCCACGAGTACTAAGAGAACTAAGTAATGTAATAGATAAACCATTATTTCTTATTTTTAGGGACTCTATAGCGACAGGGTCTGTTCCGCAGGACTGGCGCATAGCAAATGTGGTGCCAATATTCAAAAAGGGCTCTAAAAGTGAACCTGGAAATTATAGGCCAGTAAGTCTAACCTCTATTGTTGGTAAAATATTTGAAGGGTTTCTGAGGGATGTTATTCTGGATTATCTCAATGAGAATAACTGTTTAACTCCATATCAGCATGGGTTTATGAGAAATCGCTCCTGTCAAACCAATCTAATCAGTTTTTATGAAGAGGTAAGCTATAGACTGGACCACGGTGAGTCATTGGACGTGGTATATCTCGATTTTTCCAAAGCGTTTGATACCGTGCCGCACAAGAGGTTGGTACACAAAATGAGAATGCTTGGTCTGGGGGAAAATGTGTGTAAATGGGTTAGTAACTGGCTTAGTGATAGAAAGCAGAGGGTGGTTATAAATGGTATAGTCTCTAACTGGGTCGCTGTGACCAGTGGGGTACCGCAGGGGTCAGTATTGGGACCTGTTCTCTTCAACATATTCATTAATGATCTGGTAGAAGGTTTACACAGTAAAATATCGATATTTGCAGATGATACAAAACTATGTAAAGCAGTTAATACAAGAGAAGATAGTATTCTGCTACAGATGGATCTGGATAAGTTGGAAACTTGGGCTGAAAGGTGGCAGATGAGGTTTAACAATGATAAATGTAAGGTTATACACATGGGAAGAGGGAATCAATATCACCATTACACACTGAACGGGAAACCACTGGGTAAATCTGACAGGGAGAAGGACTTGGGGATCCTAGTTAATGATAAACTTACCTGGAGCAGCCAGTGCCAGGCAGCAGCTGCCAAGGCAAACAGGATCATGGGGTGCATTAAAAGAGGTCTGGATACACATGATGAGAGCATTATACTGCCTCTGTACAAATCCCTAGTTAGACCGCACATGGAGTACTGTGTCCAGTTTTGGGCACCGGTGCTCAGGAAGGATATAATGGAACTAGAGAGAGTACAAAGGAGGGCAACAAAATTAATAAAGGGGATGGGAGAACTACAATACCCAGATAGATTAGCGAAATTAGGATTATTTAGTCTAGAAAAAAGACGACTGAGGGGCGATCTAATAACCATGTATAAGTATATAAGGGGACAATACAAATATCTCGCTGAGGATCTGTTTATACCAAGGAAGGTGACGGGCACAAGGGGGCATTCTTTGCGTCTGGAGGAGAGAAGGTTTTTCCACCAACATAGAAGAGGATTCTTTACTGTTAGGGCAGTGAGAATCTGGAATTGCTTGCCTGAGGAGGTGGTGATGGCGAACTCAGTCGAGGGGTTCAAGAGAGGCCTGGATGTCTTCCTGGAGCAGAACAATATTGTATCACACAATTATTAGGTTCTGTAGAAGGACGTAGATCTGGGGATTTATTATGATGGAATATAGGCTGAACTGGATGGACAAATGTCTTTTTTCGGCCTTACTAACTATGTTACTATGTTACTATAGCCCTGCAAGTTAACAGCCCAGTCATGGCTCTCATCCAGCCACGTTTCAGTTATCCCCACCATGTCATAATAATGCTCCAACAACATTAATTCTAATTCGTCCATTTTGTTGGCGAGGCTTCTGGCATTAGTATACATGCACTTGATGTTCCTCTCTGTACCTCTATTCTTTCTTAAATTATTAACTGTTCTAACCCCATCCCCCATGCCACCACCACTTCCAACTTCCTTATTTGTGCCCAGGTCTCTATCTGCACTATCTTCCCCTCCTATAAATTGAATACCCTCCCCCCAATGCCTAGTTTAACTACTCCTCCAACCTACTAGCCATTTTCTCCCCCAGCACAGCTGCACCTTCCCCATTGAGATGCAGCCCATCCCTAGCGTAGAGCCTGTAGCCAACTGAGAAGTCGGCTCAGTTCTGCAGGAACCCAAACCCCTCCTTCCTACACCAATTCTTGAGCCACTTATTAACCTCTCTAATCTCCCGTTGCCTCTCTGGCGTGGCATGTGGTACAGGCAGTATTTTGGAAAATACCACGTTGGAGGTCCTTGCTTTCAGCTTGCAGCCTAATTCCCTGAAATTATCTTTAAGGACCTTCCACCTACCTCTAACTTTGTCATTTGTGCCAATGTGCACCATGACCACTGAGTCCTCACCAGCCCCTCCCAGTAATCTGTCCACCTGATCAGCGATGTGTCGGACTCGAGCGCCAGGTAGGCAGCACACCGTTCGACGATCCCTGTCTTTGTGACAGATTGCCCTATCTGTTCCCCTAATAATTGAGTCGCCCACTACCAGTACCTGTCTGGCCTGCCCTGCTCTCCTGTTTCCCTCCTTACTGGAGCAGTCACTCCTCCTGCTTTCAGAGGACATGCCTGGCTGCAGCAGTGCTACACCTGTACTGGCACCCCCCTCATCTGCCAACTTAGCAAGCTTAGTGGGGTGTGCCAGATCAGGACTAGCCTCCCTGGCACTCTTCCCTCTATCTGGCCTTCTAACTGTCACCCAGCTTGCTACTTCACTGTCCTGCGGCTCCATCCTACCATCCCCCCCTCATCTGTCCCATTGAGCATCTGCTCAGTAAGCAGAAGACTCCTCTCCATATTGTCTATGGATCTCAGTGTTGCCAGCTGCACATTTAGATCCAGAATCTGGGCTTCCAAATGCTCAACGTGCTCACATCTCGCACAGCAGTATGCACCCTCGACCGGCTGATCAAGGACTGCATACATGTGGCAAGATGTGCACTGGATGGCATTAACAATAGTGGAGCACATTTCCTAATGGGGATTGCACCAGACAAAAGCGTTAGATAAAAATAAATACAAAGTATTAATAAAATACAGACAGCAATTTCTCCCTTGGAAACTCCCTGAATCCAAAGTCACTGAATCACAAGTCACACACTTACCACCGTTCACACTTACGCTCAGGTCACACTCAGCTCGTTCACACTCGCTAAGCTGAAGATTTAAAGATTTTTTTTTTCTTTTTCCCCTCTGCAGCAATCCGCCATGCTGTTCAATGCACCTTGAATTTTATAAGCCGGCGAGAAAATCTGTACGGATGCCATACGGATGACACACGGATACTTTTTGGAGAAAAAATTGCATTCTCGCATTGATACGGATCACTGTTCAGGAACTTTTATGCGTATCTCGGCCGTAAAAAAACGGATTGTATTTTTATACGTTAGGTCTGACCCTGGCCTAATACTGATGTAAAATATTGACCAAATGGTGAATGTGTGAACAGCCTTAACCTTCGGCTGAGTAGGTACAATTGTAACTATTCCATTTTAAAATTGCATTAACTTTTTTTTTTGAAAAGCCGTAGAGGGCTGAAATTTTGTCACATCTCTGCAGTTTTGGTCCAGAATATATTGGCCAAATTTCAATAAAATATATATGAAGGTACAATTGTACCTCTGCAGCCTGTTAACGTAAAATTATGCAGCCTGACGAAGGTTAAGTAAACTGGGTTACTTGGGGTTTTCATTGTGTTTTTCACATGCGGTTTTATAACGTTTTTTATTCTGCTTTTTTGTCTCTTCTTGGCGTGTCATGTTTTATATAAAGCTGCTTTGTTTTTGATACTTCCTGGTATTTGGCTTTAATAAAACTTTATTGGCATAGTCATGTGCGGATCCCCATATGTTTTTGATGACTTTCCGCCATGAAAACACACTAAAAACATAGTGTGTTTTTTTACCTGGAAATTTTCCGCAGTGCTTCAGGAAAATCTGTACTTATATGGATGAAATCGACATGTTACGGATTTGAAACTCATACCGCAGGTCAGTTTACACTGAGTAAAAAAACAAACAAACAAAACAGTGTCCTGAGATTTCTATAAGCCCCATCCACTTTGCAGGAACTGTAAGACGCTGTGTGTTTGATGTAGTGAAAATATGCAGCGTCAAAAACTCACCAAAAACTCATCGTGGGCACACGGCCTTACTGGTTAGAGCACTCCTATTTTACATGCTAATACATTACAGTTTTACTAAATTAACCAAAGAGATATTTTTGTAGGTGTCCTGCATATGTTCTTATGTGGCTTATGTGCTGTTCAGTACATGCTGCCTCTGAGATAACTAGAGAGGAAGCACTGGGAACATCTGCCTTTTTCAAGTCATTGGTTCCTTTTAAAATACCTTCCTCATTACCAAAGTACATGATGCCAAACACAAACTAACCAGATTTGGTTTGTACTAATACAATTGCAGACACAATGAGCCTTTGAGATGAACACCAAAATGTAATTAAAATAATCATCTCAAAGTGGGGATTGATATACTGTACACAGAATATTGAAAATTCAATAGGAATTGAAAATCTGACCCAGAAAAATATAGTCTAGATGGTCTAGTCATGGACGTAATCTCTTGGAGAGAGTTTACTGTATTTGCAAAAATTTCTACATTTCTGTTTTTTTCAATCAAGATAGGGTGCAGAGTGTACATTAATGTGAAAAAATGAACTTCTTTGAATTTACCAAATGGCTGCAATGAAACAAAGAGTGAAACATTTAAAGGGGTCTGAATACTTTCGGTACCCACTGTGTACATATGTATATATAGTACATAGATAAATAGAAGAAAAGCTGGTAATTCATCTGCCATGTTCTGAAAAATAACTGCAGGAGTTGACAGGATAGAAGAGATGGATTAAAGCAGGAGAAAGTTCGCCTGCTCGCAGTGCCATCTGACAGGGAATAGGAGTTCACAGCCAATGAACTCACTTCACCTATGTGACGTTGGCGCAAATGCCGTGGGAAATTTTCCCACGGCGCTCGCACTGACGTCAAACTCAATTTTTATGTTTTTACTTTCCGTACCCACTGTTCCTAAACAATACCTGACTAATGTGACACGCCATGGATTAGTATTACACGGGTATAAGTAGGCACAACTGAACCAAACAGGGAGTGTAAGAGGCACATGGCCAGCTTTACAATAACATTGAAACAACCAGCGTCACACAGCTGCTGCCGAGCCAAGTAAAATAAGGGATTCATAAAAAGAGGCCTTGATGAACATAGTTTTATTTTTATCCCCTTCATGACCTTGGGATTTTCCGTTTTTCAGTGTTCGTTTTTCGCTCCCCTCCTTCTCAGAGCCATAACTTTTTATTTTTCCATCAATATGGCCATGTGAGGGCTTATTTTTTGCAAAACAAGTTGTACTTTTGAATGACATCATTGGTTTTAGCATGTCGTGTACTAGAAGACGGGAAAAAAATTCCAAGTGCGGTGAAATTGCAAAAAAAGTGCAATCCCACACTTGTTTTTTGTTTGGCTTTTTTACTAGATTCACTAAATGCTAAATCTGACCGGCCATTATGATTCTCCATTACTCTCGACTATTCCTGATAAAGAAACCATCAGGGGAAGGGTGAGTCATAATAAACTTGAAAGATCTCAATCGTCATATTTTATATTGCAGATTCAAGATGGAATCGGTGAAATCTGCTATTCCCCTGATCGGTCCAGACTCTTTTATGGTGACTATCGACCTAAAGGACGCATACTTTCACGTGCCAATTCACTCCCGACACAGGAAATATCTCAGATTTGCAATTTAGTACAACCAGCAGATAAAACATTTCCAATTCAACGTGCTCCCTTTCGGCATTTCTTCAGCGCCGAGCGTTTTCTCCAGGATAATAGCGGAAGCAATATCACATATCCGTAGACAGGGAATCTGTATTGTCCCTTACCTGGACGATCTTCTACGGATAGCTCCCTCAGCTCAGATTCTGACCAGTCATGTGGCGAAGACTCTCAATATCCTCAGAACACTGGGATGTCTCCCAAACCTGAAAAAGTCCCAGCTCCAACCTTCCAAATTAAGAAGGTTTCTGGGAGGTCTGTTAGACTCAGTAAAACAGAAATCTTTTCTCTCGGAGGATCATCGCCTGGCTTTAATGGAAAAGGTAATAGATTTCAGAGAAGACAGATCTCCAACTATACGGAAAAGCATGTCGGTTGTGGGATCCATGACGGCCTGTATCCAGTCAGTGTCCTGGGCTCAAGCTCATTCCAGAGTCCTTCAAGTCCACATCCTCACAAACTGGGATGGAAATCCGGGCTCTCTAAACAAAAGAGTATACACTCCGGGGCATGTGAAAGCTTCCCTAGCTTGGTGGTTGAACCCCAGAAACATCCGCAGGGATGTGAACTGGTCACAATCCCCCCTTGTGACAGTTACAACCGATGCCAGCAAACGAGGCTGAGGAGCGGTAATATTGCATACTCCTTTTCAGGGACACTGGAGTCAGACAACGAGTGCCAGGTCCTCCAATTTCAGGGAGTTGAAAGCAGTAGAGGAAGCCCTCCTAGCTGCAAACAGCTTAATATCAGGCAGTCACGTAAATGTTTATTCAGACAACACGATTACTGTTGCTCACCTCAAGCATCAGGGGAGCTCAAAATTCAACAGCCTGGCAGGCATCTCAAACCTAATATTCTGCTGGGCCGAAAAGCACCTTCTCTCCCTCACAGCTGTCCACTTGAAAGGGTCTTCCAACCTTCAGGCAGATTTCCTGAGTCACCAAGACATTCAGCCAGGAGAGTGGAGCCTGAATAAAAGAGTCATTTGGGATATTGGTGGACAGGTGGGGCCTACCAGAGGTCGATTTATTTGCCTCAAGCCAAAATACTCAGGTCAAAACCTTTTTTTTCTCTGAATCTCACAGACAATTCCAGAGGGGTAGACGTGTTGGCACAACCATGGAACTTCCGCTTAACCTATGCCTTCCCGCCAGGCTCGGACTGGCCCACCGGAGAACCGGAGGATTCTCCGGTGGGCCCAGGCACTGACACAGGGCCCCCACTGCTCCAGGGCCCCCACTGCTCCAGGGCCCCCCCCCCCCCGCGCTTGCCCACCTCCCTCCCACCCACCCTCCTTGAAGACGATACTCACCTGACCCTGCTCCAGCGATGCCTGGTCTTGGCATCTGCAGCTCCTCCTGAATGAGCGGTCACGTGGTACCGCTCATTAAGGTCATGAATATGCGCATATTCATGACCTTAATGAGCGGTATCACATGACCGCTCACGCAGGAAGAAGGTGCTGCAGCGGGAGTCGGGACAGAGGCAGAGGGATGTCGGCGCGGCCGCGCGGTGTGTAGGACAGGTGACGCCGGTCTGGTGAGTATGAGGGACGGGGGGGATGAATGAGGACATAAGCCGGCGCGCCATGCAGGAGCGGGAGCGGGCGGGGGGGTGTGGTGGAGAGAAGCCATGCATACAGGAGGGGGAATATGAGCCATGCATTCAGTGGGGGGGATATGAGCCAGAGCCATGCATACAGGAGGGGGGAATATGAGCCATGCATTCGGGGGGGGGATATGAGCCAGAGCCATACATTCAGGAAGGGGGAATATGAGCCATGCATTGGGGGGGCGAATATGAGCCAGAGCCATGCACACAGGAGGGGGAATATGAGCCATGCATTCAGGGGGGGGGATATGAGCCAGAGCCATGCATTCAGGAGGGGGGAATATGAGCCATGCATTGGGGGGGGAATATGAGCCAGAGCCATGCATACAGGAGGGGATATGAGCCAGAGCCATGTGTTATGACCTGGTGGTCAGGACAATAATGGACCTGGTGGTTAAGAGCACACGGAATGACCTGATAGTTACTGATAATATGGACGAGCTCTGGGACGTGGGAACTCTGCTGACCGCAATCCCTAAACCTATCAAACACACTAGAAATAGCCGTGGATTGCGCCTAACGCTCCCTATGCAACTCGGCACAGCCTAAGAAACTAGCTAGCCCTGAAGATAGAAAAATAAAGCCTACCTTGCCTCAGAGAAATTCCCCAAAGGAAAAGGCAGCCCCCCACATATAATGACTGTGAGTAAAGATGAAAATACAAACACAGAGATGAAATAGATTTAGCAAAGTGAGGCCCGACTTACTGAACAGACCGAGGATAGGAAAGGTTACTTTGCGGTCAGCACAAAAACCTACAAAAAGACCACGCAGAGGGCGCAAAAAGACCCTCCGCACCGACTCACGGTGCGGAGGCGCTCCCTCTGCGTCCCAGAGCTTCCAGCAAGCAAGACAACAAATTAAATAGCAAGCTGGACAGAAAAATAGCAAACCAAAGAAATACAAGCTGGAACTTAGCTTCTGATGGGAAGACAGATCTAAGTGGAGTTAAATAGAGCAGCCTGCTAACGAATTAACCTCGTCACCTGTGAAACTCAGAAACACCCACCAGAGGAAGTCCATGGACAGAACCAGCCGAAGTACCATTCATGACCACAGGAGGGAGCCCGACAACAGAATTCACAACAGCCATGCATACATGAGGGGGGAATATGAGCCATGAATTCAGGGGGGGGGGGGGGAATATGAGCCATGAATTCAGGGGGGGGGGATATGAGCCAGAGCCATGCATTCAGGAGGGGGGAATATGAGCCATGCATTCGGGGGGGGGGGGGAATATGAGCCAGAGCCATGCATACAGGAGGGGGAATATGAGCCATGCATACAGGAGGGGGGATATGAGCCACCATGCATACAGGAGGGGGGGTCATTATACAGTATTGAGCATCATGTGGGATCATTATACAGTATTGAGCATCATGTGTGGCCGTCATACAGTATGGAACATCATGTGTGGCCGTTATACAGTATTGAGCATCATGTGTGACCAGTATACAGTGTGGAACATCATGTGTGGCCATTATACAGTATGGAGCATCATGTATGGCCGTTATACAGTATGGAGCATCATGTGTGGCCGTTATACAGTATGGAGCATCATTTGTGGCCATTATACAGTACTGAGCATCATGTGGGATCGTTATACAGTATGGAGCACTGTGTGGCCATTATACAGTATGGAGCACTGTGTGGCCATTATACATTATGGAGCATCATGTGTGGCCATTATACACTATGGAGCATCATGTGTGGCCATTATACAGTATTGAGCGTGTGGCCATTATACAGTATGGAGAACTGTGTGTGGCCATTACACAGTATGGAGCATCATGTGTGGCTATTATGTGTGGCCATATTTCTTTTTGTTTATAATTATTGTATATAAAACAGTGTGATCAGCAGTGCTAAATGGCTGTGGTTGGGACATGGATATGGGTATGACTAGTTGTGAAATGGGTGTGGTCAGAGGCGTGGCCTGAAATTTGCCGCGGAGCACTACGCGCGCCGCAAACTTTATACCTCCTTCCCTTCTTCAAAAGTTGGGAGGTATGGTACCACATTTGTCATCTCACGGCAAGTGCCACAAATCCCATAGGGAATGAATGAGGCCGAATGCAGTGTTGCTCTAAGTGATCTGTTACACGGCAGATGCAGAAAAACTGCCCGACCTGCTGCAAAAGGCGACTTTCACATCAGCGATTCTTGCCAAAGTCACTGCCGATAGTGTCATTCTCACCAAAGGGGGAGGCAGCACTAAAAGTGCCTGGGGCAGCAGAAAATCTAAATACAGCCCTGGGGGGCTACATTATATTCAGTGGGGGGACTGCATTATACTCAGGGTACTACATTATATTATGGGGGGCTACAGTATACTCTATGGGGGGGCTGCATTATATTCTGTGGTGGAACTGCATTCTCTCAGGGGACTACATTATATTCTATGAGGGGGCTACCCCAACCCTTGCTACATTATTAAGACGTGAACTACCTTATATTATACCCTGATATTAGCGCTTTTTACCGCACAATTGGTGGTCTTGTATCTATTTCTATGTAGCTACATAGTGGGCACCAAAAAAGAATGATTTTCTCTGGTGGGCCCAAAGTGCTCCAGTCCGACGTTGCTTCCCGCCAATCTCAATATTGGCGAAAACCATTCGGAAGGTCCGAGAGGAGCGGGTGCCGACCATCTTGGTGGCCCCGGTATGGCTGAAAAGAAGCTGGTTCAATCTCATCATCGAACTACAAACAGACGGGCCAGTCCACCTGCCGTTAGATGCTAATCTTCTTCTCCAGGGGCCCTTCCAACATCAGAACCCCCAAAAATTGAACCTGGCAGCCTGGTTGCTGAAGCCCAAGTTCTAAAGGCTGGAGGACTGTCAGACGCTGTAATTTCTATGTTGCAAAGGTCTAGGAAACCGGTTACTTATGCAATCTACAGTAAGGTGTGGAAAACATTTTCATCCTTCTTTCTACCTAATAATCCAGATTCAACCGAATATATCACAAATATTAGATTTCCTTCAGTGTGGGTTAGAGTTAGGCCTTAGACCCAGCACACTTTGGCTATGTGCACACGTCAGGATTTCTGGCAGAAATTTTCCTGACAAAAACCTGACATTTCTGCCAGAAATCCACATGCGTTTTTTTTCGCGTTTTTTTGCGCGTTTTTGATGCGTTTTTTCCAAATGCATAGAATAGTGGGAAAAACGTGAAAAAAACCCACAAAATTAATGAACATGCTGCTTTTTTTACCGCGATGCGTTTTTTTTGCAGAACATTTCAAGCTGTGCCATATATGATGCTCTATAGCGTTCATCATTGCCCCATAAGATGCTCCATTTCAAGCTGTGCCATATATGATGCTCTATAGCGTTCATCATTGCCCATAAAATGCTCCATTTCAAGCTGTGCCATATATGATGCTCTATAGCGTTCATCATTGCCCCATAAAATGCTCCATTTCAAGCTGTGCCATATATAATGCTCTATAGCGTTCATTATTGCCCCATAAGATGCTCCATTTCAAGCTGAGCCATATATGATGCTCTATAGCGTTCATCATTGCCCCATAAGATGCTCCATTTCAAGCTGTGCCATATATGATGCTCTATAGCGTTCATCATTGCCCCATAAGATGCTCCATTTCAAGCTGTGCAACATATAATGCTGCTGCAGTAATAAAAAAAAACACATACTCACCTCTCTTGCTGACCGCTGCTCCTCAGCATCCCGTCGCAGCTCTTCCTGTATGAGCGGTCACGTGGTGCAGCTTATTACAGTGATGAATATGCGGCTCCACCCTTATGGGAGGTGGAGCCGCATATTCATCACTGTAATGTGCGGCACCATGTGACCGCTCATACAGGAAGAGCTGCGACGCTGAGAGGATGGAAGCGCCGACGGAGCTGGGTAAGTATTTTAATGCCAGCGGGCGGGCGCACAGGGGGTGGGAGGGGGGAGATTACCGGGAACTTTATTTAAAAAAAAAAAAAAAAAAATTTAAAATGATTTTTCATTCCTTTTCTCCAGCGAATGCTGCTGGAGAGAAGAAATGAATGGGGATTCAGCACCACAAGCTGGGGGGACAGCGCTTACAGTAGTGCTCTTCTCCTGCACGGCACACAGACTGCACACAGACAGCATCCGTGTGCGGTACATGTTTTACACGGACCCATTGACTTTAATGGGTCCGTGTGATCCGTGCGTTCCCACAAACACTGACATGTCTCCATGTTTTTCAAACGGACACATGGTCCGTGAAAACACGCTGACGTGCAGAGACACATTGATTTTAATGTGTCTACGTGAGCCACTGACGTGTGAAACTGGCCTTAAACTGCTTGGCGTTTTTGGAACCTGAATCAGTTAAAAGAAGCTCAAAAGACTGAACATATGAACCGAAAGTAGTTTTTAAATCCAAATGCATGTGTTCCTTCTCTACAATGTTTATTTAGCACTTTTTCAGGTGGGTTAAGTACTGTATCCTTCAATAAAAAGATGTGGTGTGCACATAACCTTAGGGATCGCTTACAATAGATCAACCATGTAAATAATTAAAAAGCCAATATAGAAATCCATCGGACAGACGTTTATACCCTGGCCTGTAAATATAAGGCTGTTGTAACTCTCTACCTCTATATAAGGCTGTTAAATAAATGTGTATTTGCACATTTAAATAGAAACTTTTTTGTTCTGCCCACTTACTATTCCATAGAGTAGTGTGGACTACAAGAGACAAAGTCAGGTATTCTTTACCTTCTCTACTTGCTTAGCGTTTCCGGCTATGGTCACACGCTCAAAGTTTAGTTGCGCTTCCTCTGCCTCCTTGCACTTTTGCTCATAATTTTTCTTTGACTAAATAGGAAATGAAAGAGAAAGTAAGCATGGAAATACATTGGCAAAAAGCATAAAATCACTGTTTAAGCAGATTATCACCCACAGATTACATCTTTTGGCCAATTTTTCTATTCAAAGTTAAAACTATATTTGGACCAATTGAACAGAACCTTTCAGTAACTTTATAGATGTGCAAGCATGGGTACTGGGGGATAGGGCAGTGTGAAACATTATGGAAGTTGCCTATTACGGCCCTACCAGCTGCGCTGAAATTTGGCTGGTGTTGATATGCAAATTAGGTTCTTAAATGCGATTCTCCTTGCCAGTACCAACCCCACTTCTTAATTCTCAGTGGAGAGAGAGGGTCTGCGGCATAAAGTCACCTCAGCTCTTCACTAGTAGTCAAGAGGCAGGTGCAGTACCAGTGAGGAGAAGCGAAGAGGAGCTAGAAACTGTAAGAGCACAAATATAAAACATGACTGCTGCAGCCAATCACTGGCGTCAATCACTGCTAAGACCAGTGATTGTCTGCAGTGGTCAGATGTAGGTAAGTTATTCCTATTTTGTTTTTTGTATAAGCAACATTGCATTTATTTTTTTATGAAACAAGATAACACCTCTAAAGTTGCTCATCTTTTTATGTATATTCAAATATGGAATATTCTAAAATATGACAAGGAAAGTTTCCTCTTTGGTGATATTGTCCAGAAACATAACAAAGCTATTGTGATGTTGTATATGTTGGTATAAGATACAAATACTTGAAGAGAACCTGACATCTGATGCCTGCTGCCTGATCCACGGGCATCATGCATCAGACACTGACTGTATGACCTCAGTCAGTTATGTCTGACTCTGGAAATCTGTGGAAATTCAGAGAAAAACATACTTTAAAAGCAGCAGGGAACCCTCTTTTCCCCACACCTGCTCCCCAGGAGTGACAGATTTCTATGTGAACATGTACAGTGGGGCAAAAAAGTATTTAGTCAGTCAGCAATAGTGCAAGTTCCACCACTTAAAAAGATGAGAGGCGTCTGTAATTTACATCATAGGTAGACCTCAACTATGGGAGACAAACTGAGAAAAAAAATCCAGAAAATCACATTGTCTGTTGTTTTAACAATTTATTTGCATATTATGGTGGAAAATAAGTATTTGGTCAGAAACAAAATTTCATCTCAATACTTTGTAATACATCCTTTGTTGGCAATGACAGAGGTCAAACGTTTTCTGTAAGTCTTCACAAGGTTGCCACACACTGTTGTTGGTATGTTGGCCCATTCCTCCATGCAGATCTCCTCTAGAGCAGTGATGTTTTTGGCTTTTCGCTTGGCAACACGGACTTTCAACTCCCTCCAAAGGTTTTGTATAGGGTTGAGATCTGGAGACTGGCTAGGCCACTCCAGGACCTTGAAATGCTTCTTACGAAGCCACTCCTTCGTTGCCCTGGCGGTGTGCTTTGGATCATTGTCATGTTGAAAGACCCAGCCACGTTTCATCTTCAATGCCCTTGCTGATGGAAGGAGGTTTGCACTCAAAATCTCACGATACATGGCCCCATTCATTCTTTCATGTACCCGGATCAGTCGTCCTGGCCCCTTTGCAGAGAAACAGCCCCAAAGCATGATGTTTCCACCACCATGCTTTACAGTAGGTATGGTGTTTGATGCATGCAACTCAGTATTCTTTTTCCTCCAAACACGACAAGTTGTGTTTCTACCAAACAGTTCCAGTTTGGTTTCATCAGACCATAGGACATTCTCCCAAAACTCCTCTGGATCATCCAAATGCTCTCTAGCAAACTTCAGACGGGCCCGGACATGTACTGGCTTAAGCAGTGGGACACGTCTGGCACTGCAGGATCTGAGTCCATGGTGGCGTAGTGTGTTACTTATGGTAGGCCTTGTTACATTGGTCCCAGCTCTCTGCAGTTCATTCACTAGGTCCCCCCGCGTGGTTCTGGGATTTTTGCTCACCGTTCTTGTGATCATTCTGACCCCACGGGGTGGGATTTTGCGTGGAGCCCCAGATCGAGGGAGATTATCAGTGGTCTTGTATGTCTTCCATTTTCTAATTATTGCTCCCACTGTTGATTTCTTCACTCCAAGCTGGTTGGCTATTGCAGATTCAGTCTTCCCAGCCTGGTGCAGGGCTACAATTTTGTTTCTGGTGTCCTTTGACAGCTCTTTGGTCTTCACCATAGTGGAGTTTGGAGTCAGACTGTTTGAGGGTGTGCACAGGTGTCTTTTTATACTGATAACAAGTTTAAACAGGTGCCATTTCTACAGGTAATGAGTGGAGGAAAGAGGAGACTCTTAAAGAAGAAGTTACAGGTCTGTGAGAGCCAGAAATCTTGATTGTTTGTTTCTGACCAAATACTTTTTTTTCCACCATAATATGCAAATAAATTGTTAAAAAAACAGACAATGTGATTTTCTGGATTTTTTTTTCTCAGTTTGTCTCCCATAGTTGAGGTCTACCTATGATGTAAATTACAGACGCCTCTCATCTTTTTAAGTGGTGGAACTTGCACTATTGCTGACTGACTAAATACTTTTTTGCCCCACTGTATATGGGGAAACAGTGAGTGGGGAGAAGCTGCTGGTTGCGGTCCGGTCCGGGGCCTCCCATCTTCTTACGATGACGTCCTCTTCTTGTATTCACGCAGAGCAAATTACTGCAGAGCGCAGGCGCCGGGAAAGGTCAGAGAGGCCCGGCCTCAACAGGGCAGACAAAGTACGCCTGCGCCGGAGTCACAGCGTGAAGACAAGAAGAGGACGTCATCCTATGAAGATAGGAGGCGCCGGACCGGACCGCCACGCCCATTGGATCAGACTGCCCACCCTGGTGAGTATAATCTAACCTCTTTTTCTCATCTTTCAGGATACATCGGGGGCTTATCTACAGCATTCAAGAATGCTGTAGATAAGTTCCTGATGCTGGTGGGCTTAGCTCATCCTCAATTTTGGGGGTGACAGGTTCCCTTTAAGTAATTATGTATTTTTACTGGATATATGATGTCTGTGTGCTTCCTTATTACTGTTATGTATATACAGTATGTGTATATATATATTATATATATTGTAGCATGGCTAAAGGGTGTGTAGTCGATGGGAGGTATGTGCCACATAAGTGCCTTGTTGCTGTAATGTAGCCCGGAATATTGCGTTGTTTTATATAACCATATGTTTGTGTTTCAGGACCTGTGGTGATGTCAGACCACATGGCTAATCATGTGATAGATTACTGGGTGTGGTTAGTCCTATATAAGACTGGCTAATCCTTTACACAGGAGATATGTGTGGAGGTGAAACCCTCCTGGGTGTGTTCGGCTTCAGGACTGAGCCGGATGAACTGGACACTTGTTTTCCTTTGCCTGAACCAAAGGCTATTTTGCTTTCTGTTGTTTTGCCACATGGTTTATGAAGCAATAAACCCAATGAACTTTAAAGGAACACGTCTCCTGAGTGTCAGCCGTCGCAGCTGAGTGAGTGAAATCGCTACAATTGGTGGAGACCTGCGAGCAGCGTTCCCAGCGGAGACGTGAGTTTATTTTTGAATGGCCTGGGTCAAGGCTGTTGCAAGCCAGCAAGCATTGCCGGAGAAAATGGAGGACCTGCTGAAACACTTGGTCCAGCAGGAGCAAAGGCAGCAAGAGACCAACAGGCTGTTGATGCAGCAGATACAACAGAGCCAGCAGGAGCAACGGCAGCAGTTACAACAGAGCCAGCAGCAGATGCAGCAAAGCCAGCAGGAGCAACGGCAGCAGTTACAACAGAGCCAGCAGGAGCATCAGCAGCAGATGCAGCTTCTGGCAACCGCCATCCAGGGCAAGGCGAGCGCCCCAACCCCAGGTTTGGCTGATGACACCCACGTCCGGAAGACGGTAAGACGTGCATTGCAGAAAATGACTCCCGGGGATGATGTTGAGGCCTTCCTGACGGTGTTTGAGAGGGTCGCTGAGAGGGAAAAACTTCCGCCAGAGCAGTGGGCAGAGGTACTTGCGCCATACCTGACGGGAGAACCCCAGAAGGCGTACTATGATTTGACCTTGCAGGATGCCAAAGAGTATCACAAATTGAAAGCCGAGATTCTCGCACGTCTGGGGGTGACACTGACTGTCAGGGCACAGCGAGTTCACTCCTGGGGCTATCACCGGGACAAACCACCTCGTTCCCAAATGTTTGATCTGTTGCACCTGGTCCAGAAATGGCTGCAGCCAGAATCCTCTGCGCCTGCACAGATGGTAGAACGGGTGATGATGGATCGGTTTGTCCATTCCCTCCCGAGGCCTATACAGTCTTGGGTTGCCCAGGGTGATCCCCAGAATGCCGACGAGCTGATCGGGCTGGTTGAGAGATACCAAGGGTTGGAAGGCTCCTTCGGGAGGCAGCCCATGCCGTACTGGGGGTCCCAGAGGGCAGCTGAGTCCCAAAAAGGGGTGGTGCGTCCAAGGTCACAAAGGGCGGGGGAGGTGGTGCCCAAGGTCCCCACGGGTGATGTTATTTGTTGGAGGTGCCACAAGCCAGGACATATAGCTGCCCGTTGTTCCCAAGCCACTGAGCAGATGGACTGCAGCATGGGACGCCGTTGTTCATACTATGCGTATCCAGTCTGTAGTGTGAACTCTCCATCCAACGAGGGACCTCAAGCGTGTCCCGTAAAGGTGAACGGTCGAGCAGTAACGGCACTGTTAGACTCGGGGAGCCTAGTGACCCTGGTGAGGGCCACTTTTCCTCTTCATCTGCTCCCAGGAAAGAAGGTCGGAGTGCGGTGCATACATGGTGATGCAAAGGACTACCCTATGGCCAGGGTGGACATTGAAACGGCATGTGGCACTGAATCCCACATAGTCGGCGTAGTTCAGGACTTGTTGCACCCTATAATTATTGGCCGGGATTTCTGTTTGTTTTGGGATTTGTGGGGAAAGGGTTCTGAGCTCCCTGGCAGGGAACCAGTGAACCCTGGAACGGTATCGCCACACCCAGAGGCAGACAGCTTTCCTTTTTGTGTTCTGGTTGGGGATGAGGAGGAAGTATCCCCTACATCTGACATTCTGGAGTTAGAGGTTACCGGTGAAAATTTTGGGACTGCCCAACATAGGGACCCCACTCTGAGGGAAGCCTTTAATAATGTCACAGTTATTGACGGGGTGGTACAGGAGCCGGGGGCAGACACAAGATTTCCCCATTTTCTGTTGAGGGGGGAATTGTTGTACCGGGTCACGAAAATAAGGGAGGAGTTGGTAGAGCAGTTGATAGTGCCGGGTCCGTATAGACGGAAAGTGTTGGACATGGCCCATTCACACATCTTGGGTGGACACCTAGGGGTGGAAAAAACGCAGGAACGGGTTGTGCAGAGGTTCTATTGGCCTGGGTGTCACCGGGAAATAGTGAACTATTGCAGGTCCTGCCCTACATGTCAGCTAACTGCTCCTACTCCTCATTTCCGGAACCCCCTTGTGCCACTGCCCATTATTGAGGTACCGTTCGAGAGAATTGCCATGGACTTGGTCGGTCCCTTAGTTAAATCAGCTCGGGGCCATCAGTATATATTAGTCATCCTGGACTATGCCACACGCTATCCTGAGGCAATTCCCTTGAGGAATTCTTCCTCAAAGAGCATAGCCCGCGAGTTGGTCCATGTCTTTTCCCGGACAGGTCTGCCAAAGGAGATCCTGACTGACCAGGGTACACCTTTCATGAGCAAGGTGATGAGGGAGTTATGCAAAGCCCTGAAGATCTCCCAGTTGAGGACCTCGGTGTACCATCCCCAGTCAGATGGTCTTGTTGAGAGGTTTAACAAGACTCTAAAGAGCATGCTGAGAAAAGCTATAGAGAAAGACGGTAGAGACTGGGATTGTCTCTTACCCTATCTGATGTTTTCCATTCGTGAAGTTCCACAGGCCTCCACAGGGTTCTCACCGTTTGAGCTTCTATATGGCCGACATCCACGAGGACTCCTGGATATAGCCAAGGAAACCTGGGAAGCCGAAGTCACGCCCCACAGAAGCGTCATTGAGCATGTGGCCCTGATGTAGCAGAGGATTGCAAAGGTGATGCCTATCGTGAAAGAACACCTTCTCCAAGCACAAGAAGCTCAAGCCAGGGTCTACAACCGGTCTGCAAGAGTGAGGCAGTTCAATTCGGGAGACCGAGTTCTGGTGTTAGTTCCAACGGTGGAAAGCAAGTTCTTGGCCAAATGGCAAGAGCCATATGAGGTTGTCGAGAAACTTGGTGAGGTAAATTATAAAATTCACCAACCAGGAAGACGGAAACCATTCCAAGTTTACCATGTCAACCTCATCAAGCCATGGCAAGATAGAGAGCCGACAGTTACTCCGTCATTGTTAAGCAACCCAGAAGGTGAGGTTGGAGCGGTTACTATAGCAGAGACGCTATCGAAAACCCAGAAACAGCAGTGCCGGGAGTTACTCCAGAAAAACAGAGACCTGTTTTCAGAATTGCCAGGATACACGAAGGTCATAGAGCACGAGGTCCTAACAGAGCCCCATGTGCGGGTGAATGTGAAACCTTATCGTATTCCTGAGGCTCGTCGAGAAGTTATCTCCAAGGAAGTGGAGCGTATGTTGAGGCTTGGAGTCATTGAGGAATCCAAGAGCGGTTGGTCAAGCCCAATTGTCCTGGTCCCAAAACCTGATGGAGAGTGGAGGTTTTGCAACGACTATCGGAAGTTGAATGAGGTCTCCAAGTTCGACGCTTATCCCATGCCCCGTATTGATGAGCTCATCGAAAGGCTTGGGCACGCCAGATATATATCCACCTTGGATCTGACAAAGGGGTATTGGCAGATCCCCATGGCGCAGGAAGCCAAGGAGAAGACAGCCTTTTCGACACCTGATGGATGCTTCCAGTATGCCCGGATGCCGTTTGGCCTACAGGGAGCTCCGGCGACCTTCCAGAGGGCTATGGATAGAGTTCTTGCACCCCATAAGGCCTACGCTGCTGCGTACCTAGATGATATCGTCATCTTTAGCCCGGACTGGGAGAGTCATCTGGAGAAAGTCCAAGCGGTGTTGGATGCTATAAGAGAGGCCGGATTTACTATAAACCCAAAGAAGTGTGCCTTGGGTAAAGAAGAAGCTAAGTACCTTGGATACATAGTGGGTCACGGAGAAATAAAACCCCAAATCAGTAAAGTGGAGGCAATTCAAACGTGGCCAAAACCAGTTTCCAAGAAGCAAGTTAAAGCCTTCCTGGGAATCGTGGGATATTACAGGAGGTTCATCCCAAACTTCGCCACGATGGCTGCGCCTCTGACTGACCTGCTAAAAGGGACAAAACCAGTAATGGTTAAGTGGTCCGAAGAAACAGAGTCAGCCTTCCAAGAAATGAAAAACGCTTTGTGTAAGCAACCCGTTCTGATGGCCCCAAACTTCAAGAAAGAGTTTATTCTTCAGACAGATGCCTCAGATGTTGGGGTGGGAGCAGTCCTTTCCCAAGAACTACATGGGGAGGAGCATCCTGTTCTCTATCTGAGTAGGAAGCTGTCCTCATCTGAAAAGAACTACTCAGTCGTTGAGAAGGAGTGCTTGGCCATAAAATGGGCAGTGGACACATTACGGTACTATCTGCTGGGACGTAAATTTAGACTGATATCCGACCATGCCCCACTTAGGTGGATGAGGGAAACGAAGGGTAGAAATGCTAGGGTCACCCGTTGGTTCTTATCCCTGCAGGACTTCAGTTTCCATGTGGAACATCGGGCCGGAAAGCTGCACGGTAATGCGGATGCCCTATCAAGAATCCCTTGTTTAGTGGGAGAAAGTGCCAAGCCCCACGGCTTTAGGCAGAGGGGGGAGGTATGTAGCATGGCTAAAGGGTGTGTAGTCGATGGGAGGTATGTGCCACATAAGTGCCTTGTTGCTGTAATGTAGCCCGGAATATTGCGTTGTTTTATATAACCATATGTTTGTGTTTCAGGACCTGTGGTGATGTCAGACCACATGGCTAATCATGTGATAGATTACTGGGTGTGGTTAGTCCTATATAAGACTGGCTAATCCTTTACACAGGAGATATGTGTGGAGGTGAAACCCTCCTGGGTGTGTTCGGCTTCAGGACTGAGCCGGATGAACTGGACACTTGTTTTCCTTTGCCTGAACCAAAGGCTATTTTGCTTTCTGTTGTTTTGCCACATGGTTTATGAAGCAATAAACCCAGTGAACTTTAAAGGAACACGTCTCCTGTGTGTCAGCCGTCGCAGCTGAGTGAGTGAAATCGCTACAATATATATAACCTACTATATAATTGTCTAAGGGTCACTTCCGTCTTTCTGTCTGTCTGTCTGTCTATCTGTCTGTCTTTCTGTCTGTCTGTAACGGAAATCCCAAGTTGCTGATTGGTCGCAGCAAAACGGCCACAACGAATCAGCGACGGGCACAGTCCGGCGGCAAAATGGCCGCTCCATACTCCCCGCAGTCAGTGCCCACTCCATAATCCCCTCCAGTCAGCGCTCACAAAGGGTTAATGGCAGCGTTAACGGACCGCGTTATGCCGCGGTGTAACGCACTCCGTTAACGCTGCTATTAACCCTGTGTGACCAACTTTTTACTATTGATGCTGCCTATGTCCTGAAGCAGTTCCTATTGGACCACTAGGAACGTCCTGGAGAGCTTCCTCTATAAAAGGTTCTCATGGTCGCACGGCCATGTGCTAGTATCAATTTAAGTTCATGTGTGTATGAGCTTAGCTACTTTTGTGGTCGCTGTTAGCATGTGCTCAGGGTCGGCTGTATAGCCACTAGAATTCCAGCACCTCAGGAGAGGATTTGTTTGAGTGCTGTTGCTGACTGTGTGACCATTATATGCTACTTGTTCTGTTACAGAGCTGTGACTCTCTGTGAGGTTAACAGGGCACAGCGTTATCTTTTATTCCGGCTACTCTGTGAAGCAACAGAGTTCACTCCTATACACAGGGGGAATTTCAAACCTCCTTCGCTGCGGTCTCCCATTCTTCTCTGGCCGCAGTGAAGCCTGCTCAGCGGAGACGTCGGTCCCAGCGTCTGGCTCAGGCAGAGACTGTGCGCTTGGTTACTGCTGATCTTCCTGACTGCTATTGTAATCAGCACTGTTCTGCGGTGAGCAGATGCTCCTGGGACTAAGTCCTGCTATTCCTCTAATGGGCATGCCCAAGGGACGATCTTTCATTGGAGGTCGGGGGTCACATGCTCAGGTCCTGAAGCAGTTCCTATTGGACCACTAGGAAGGTCCTGGAGAGCTTCCTCTATAAAAGGTTTGCAGAATTCCAGCACCTCCAGAGAGGAGTTGTTTGAGTGCTGTTGCTGACTGTGTGACCACTATATGCTACTTGCTCCATTAGAGAACTGTGACCCTCTGTGAGGTTAACAGGGCACAGCATTATCCTTTAGTGTTATCACTCCTATACAGACTGGGTGACTGAACCTGTGTCTGTTCAAGCGTAATACCGCCATATAGTGCCGCCATTTACGTATTTCTTTGTCTATGAAACTACCAGAAATAATCACAGGGCTGGGCTATTTCCAATAGTCCAATAACAGCGAATGGAGTCTAATTCAGGCATGTGTGGTGCCCCAGGGTCCTGGTCGTCTCAGTGGCATTGCTTTCCTCACGGGCAGAGTGATGTCGCGCTTGGAGGCAAGGAAGGATAACTTTCACCAGGTAAACACAAACATGCAACATGTTCACACTCCAGGCCACAAGGGGGAGCTTTTGATCCTATTCCTAGGTGACTCCACTATATATATTGTGGTTTGGAGGGAGAGTTAGTCAGTTCCTGTCAGAGAGACAGAGGGGAAGGAAGCAGAGGGGCCGTGCAGCCATGAGAAAGCGCTGCAGCCCTTGGACAGGGATAACACCGGAAGCAGAACAGATTGTAGTGAGCGTGTAGGAGAGAGAAGCACAGGCGAGGACACCAGGGGGAGGACGGCAGCGAACAGACTGTCTCCCTGGCAAAGCGCAGATAACCGGTAGCCGTAATACCGAGGTTGTAAGGGACTCTACGACTTACAGCAGAGACTGGCAGGACAGCTGAACTGCAAGTTACCTGTCCGCCTCAATACCCAGGAGGCACAGTGATGCATAGAGCCCGGGGCATGATAGAGTCCCTGTAAAAAGGCTTGAGTCACCTGTCATACGCGTTTATTTCCTATCCTATATGGGGGACAGAGAGAAGAACTGTAAGGACCTTATCAGAAGCCGTAGGCAGTAAGGGACTACAACACCACTGCGCTAGAGGAAGGCTTTCATCTCCACCTGGAAAAGGGGACTCCCAACTTGCCTCCAAGCCGGCCGGACTCTGCCTATCCTGTGATCTGGTACCCTGGACTGTAGCTGCCTGAAGTCTTCAGTAAACAAGGTAAAGAGACTGCAAACCTGTGTCCTCATTTTTTACTGTACCATTCACCATCTTCCATCTACACACCAGGAGCCCTCGGCATATACTTCACCCTTGGGAAGTTATACCATCTAGCTGCCATAACATCACCCCAGAGGACCCCTTAAAGCAGTGTCGGTCCCTTCTGACCGAATACCACAGGTGGCGTCACGAACATAAACTGTAATCAATACCCCTTTTACATGGGTGCCCAGGGCCACAGACTGGATAGCCACCGTGACATCCCCGATCTGTGAACACCGGACCCGGTTCCGGGTACCCCACGGCCCTGGCGGGCGACTCACATGCGCATCTCTGTTATACTCAAGATGGGGCTCTACAGAACTTCTCGGTTCCAGAGCCCCGTTCTTGGGATTGCTAAGGATCCCAGCTGTTGGAAATTCAGAGATCAGTAAAATATCTGTTGTTCTATGGATAGAAGATAACCCGGTATTTTGGTAAATGACCTGGTAGGTTTATTTTCATATTATAATACTAGAGGTCATCCACACAGACCACCGCTGGTGTCCTGTTATGCATTAAGCCCATAATGAAAAAAAGAAGTGGAGATCTGACTGTGGATTACACAGATCTCTATATTATAGTCTGTGGGAGCTCTAGTAATAGCTGAGAAGAATCTGTACTAAACCATGCCGAAAATCCACACTGCTTCCATGGCAAGTTTTCCAAGAAACCCTCCCTAGGAGAACGTACATCCACTGTCTTCTTGTACAGAGTCACTTTATTCTTCTGGAGTCGCTCCATAGCATTTTCATACTGTGTGAAAAAACATTGCAATATTGTTAGCAAAAGAGTTAAGGTCTTTTAGTAGTAATAGTACCATAGAATGCAATGAGAAACTGAGTGCCATAGCCAATGTAGATAATGGACACTTCCAATTCAAAGCTGAGTAACTGAGCAGAAAATGTATCTGACAGGCAAGTCATGTTCTCACAAATAACATTAATAGCATATCCATAGTAGGAGCCAGTCTACCGGAAGTATCTCTCTGTGCGTCATTGTGAAGAGCGCGACATGGTTTCTTTTTTGCTTCTTAGCCAATATGAACCATACAACCCTTGTTGTTTTGATTGGTAAAGGTCAGGTCCTGACAGTAGGACCCCTTATGACCAAATATTTTTGTCTCCTCAACAACTGTGGGGAATAGCAGTTGGCCACCTTGTGATCATATTATCTTGGGACTAGTGATGAGTGAGTGAGCTCGTTACTCGAGATTTCCAAGCATGTTCTCCTAGTATCTTGGGCGAGCTCGTAGATTATGTTTGTGTCTCCGCATGATTTGTGGCTGCTAGACAGCCTGAATGCATATGGGGATTCCCTAACAAACAGGCAATCCCTGCATGTGCTCAGGCTGTCTAACAGCCACAAGTCATGCAGCTGCAGGGACACAAACTTAATCTCCGAGCACGCCCAAGATACTCGGAGAACATCCAAGCATGGTCGGAAATCTCAAGTAACGAGCACACTCGCTCATCACTACTAGGGACCCTTTTAACAAAAAAAGGACTGTACAATGCTGAGAACTCTTTTAATGTAAAAAAAAAAAAAAGGGGAAAAAAAGATAAAATCATTAAGAAGTAAAAATTATAATATATTGCACAGAAGTAATGTAACTGTTTCATAGGTGCCTAACATAGGATTGTTAGTGGTAAGAATAGAACAAAACCACAGGTGGAAACATACTGGTAATTAATTATAATTCCAGTGGAATAATAGGGAAATGGTAAGACTGAGTCACATTAAAAGCTACAGAGAATATGCAGTAGATATATCATTGTAACATTAACCCCTTATGGATACAGCCATTTTTCATTTTTGCCATTTCATTTTTTCCTCCTCTTCTTTGAAGGGCCATAACTTTCATATTTTTGCACTTTCATAGATGTATAAGAGCTTGTTTATTTTCTGGAACAAGTAGCAGATCAGAATGGCATCATTCATTTTACCAAACAATGTACTAAAAATGGGGAAAAAAAATTGCAGTGAAATGCTGAAAAAATTAAATTGCGCCATTCTTTTTTAGATTTGTTTATAGAGCATTCCATTTCTGGGCAAAATGATTCTTCGGGCAAGTACAATTATAGTGATACTAAACTTGTATACTGAATTGATTTTTATTTATTAAGTGTTGAAAATCAAATCTGAAAAAAAAGATTAGTTTGTTTTTTGAAACCCATAACTTTATTATTCCATGCTAAGTGAGGGCTTGTTTTCTGAGTGGTGAGCTGACTTTTTTAATGGAAGCATTTTGGGTAAATCGGCATTTTGATTATGATGGCATGCTTATGTCACCCAAATGCCACTTTCAGAGATTGACAGCAGCATTTAAGGGGCTAACAGCAGCGATAAGAGTTAGCTCTGGTCACTGCTGTAAGAGGCATGTGCGCCATCCTGGGTGCAGAGGGCTCGGTTCCTGAGCCCAATCCACACGGGTGGCTTTATGATGTAATAATGTGCTCACTTTATCTGCTGTGACTTTGATGTGGGATTTCTAGAAGTAATATATCTATTTTAACTTTTCTATTTAAAGTTTTTTCCTTACGAATCTGAATTTCATGTCATATTTTAGGGAAAACTATTTGACGTTTACCTTTTTCCTCAACTCCTTCTGCCTCTCTCTGAAGTCTTCTAAGCTGCGAATCTCTTCTTTTAATGTTGTAGCAAGTTGAATATGGGAATTTCCAATATTCTCGATTTCTAGAACAAAATCAAGGAAATGTTGTAGTAATAGGAGTAAAAGCAAGATTTATAGATGTGAAATTTCGCAATCACTGTGATTCTAATATTAGAATCCATTATGATCTGATTTTTAATTGATCCTCAAGCTATTTTCACAGCATGCTACACTATTCCAACCATCAAAGCCAACCAGAAAAGAACAAATGGACCTATGAACAGGTCCACACATGCTTGTGTAAGTTATTACTCAGCAATATTCTACAGTATACCAATGTAGAACCTCCAAGTCTTATAACAATCAAATAATTTCAAGCAAATTTGAAAAGTAAACTTACGTTGTTTTAAAGTATCAAAGGATTCACGTAGTTTGCTGGAATAGATATACATACACGCCATTAAAAATAGAAACACATTTTGGTTCACAGCAGATGTAATAGAATGCAGATACAGTGACTTCTATCTTCTGCTACGTTCACACTAGCGTTGCGCCGCCCTGCGTTGGCGACGCAATGCACGAAAAAACGCGCGCAAACGCGCGCAAAAACGCGCGCGTTTTGCGACGCATGCGTCGTTTTTTGACCAAAATCGGACGCACAGAAAATGCAACTTGTTGCATTTTCTTGCGTCCGACGCTAGCGTCGGAAACGATGCAAGTGTCGAAAAACGCCACCCTAAAAACGCACGCGTCCCCTATGTTAAACATAGGGGCGCGTCGCCGCTGCGACGCCGCTGCGTCGCCGGCGCAACAGCGACGCACATTGGCGGAACGCCAATGTGAACGTAGCCTTTTTATTCATTACACATTATACTGATTTTGTTATAGCAGCATTGAGTTACACTCTAAACAGTTGTTGGGTTGAAGCTCCTTGGACTCACCACAGGACAGGATTCTAGAATACACTTTTATTTGCATCTCTAACTTCGCTGATATTATTGTACATGCAGGAACAATGATATCTAATAGGTTCTTTTCTAATGAGTCCATGAAGAATAAACTCTGGTCTAGTGATTATCTTCATTGAAGTCTCAAAAGGGACATTACTTTTGCTTTTGAGTCCTTTATTATATCAAATGCTAGGTCCCAGGAGCTAGTAAAACAATGTATTAGGCTAGTCCTACTTAAATCCTTAGGGGTCACTTGCAAACATTCAGCATTACCGCAACTCATTGATGACCCCAATGTTGTTGTCCCAAAGCTACGGGATCAGAATTAACACCAGTGCAGAGCTTGCTCAGGAATGGCATCAGGCAGGTGTCAGTACATCTACATGCACAGTGAGGTGAAGGCTTCTGAAGGCTGGCCTGGTGTTTAGGGCAGCAAAAAAAAACACTTTTATCTAAGAAAAACATCAAGGACAGATTGACATTCTGCAGAAAGTATAGGGACTGGAGAGGACTGGGGCAAATATATTTTTTTCTGACTAGGCCACCTTCAGACTGTTTTGGACATCTGGAGGAATGATTGCCAGGAGAAGAAAAATTGAGTGCTACCATGAACCCTGTGTCATGCCAACAGTAGAGTATCCTGAGACCATTCATGTGTGCAGTTTCTTTTCTTCCAAAAGATTGGGCTCACTTACAAATTTGCCTAAGATCACCACCATGAATAAAGGTTGGTATCTAAGTATTGTCCAATAGCAACTTCTAATGATCAGGAGTGATTTTGTGATGAACAATGCTTTTTCCAGAATGATGGAGCACCATGTTACAAGGCAAAAGTGATAACTAAGTGGCTCGATGAATAGAGCATTGATATTTTTAGTTTATGTCTAGTAAATTTCCCTGATCTCAGTCTCATTTATAACGTGTGGTCAAATCTCAAAAAGTGAGCATAACCAGCATGAGAGGGCAAATTGCAGAAGTCTTGAAAAATGAGGTCAACACTGTAAATATTGAGCCTTTACATAAACTTGATGTATTTGTCAATAAAAGCTTAAAAACTTCTGAAATGCTGATCATTGTACTTCAGTAACCGATGATTGTTGTGCTTCAGTCTCAAAACTTTTGTCCATGATAGTATTTTTAGAAGGGGACCTGTCACCACAGAAAACACCAGTTATCTGCAGATACAGCAGGAAACTGGCAGGCAAATGGCATTACAATACTCCCTGACTGCCTTATTGAAAGTGCAGCTATCGGGAGAAATGTACTTATTTTCTCCTGGGAGCCGCTGGCTTTCAGTCATGGGAGCATGCATGGAGCGGCTATAGTCACTGCACACAACACCGCTTCTTACACTGTGAGTGGGTGCTGAAAGCATGCCCTGCGTCTTTGACAGCTGCTCTGCACAGATGTGAGCGGTGACTGAAGCCGCTCTGTACATGCTTCTATTACTGAAAGCCGGCAGTTCATGGGAGGAAATAAGCCAATTTTCTCCTGGAAGCCAAGAATTACTGTAATGACATTTACCTGCAGAATAACCCCACATGGAACATGCCCATTAACACTACAAGCTCTAGATAGTGAAAAGCTATTAGCGAAACAACCAATTGTTTATGCAGAGAGTTGGTGCTCTCTTACCCAATCAATAAGAAAACTCATTCCCAACAACCTAGATTGTGGGGTAACGATAGGTATCTAGCCATCCCATTGCCCACTGGTCTGTGATCTTAGTACACCTTTCAGACCCTTTTAGGAGGACCATAAAAGGATGCCTATCAGATTTAAGCTCATAGGAATAGAACTCTAAGGGTATGTGCAGATGATCAGTAAACACTGCAGGTTGGACACTGCGTACTTATGCAGCGTCAAATCCGCAGCATACAGCTGTTACAGCATATTGATGGGATTTCTAGAAATCCCATGTCCACTATGTGTGCACGGATGCCTGCGGCTTACTTGCGGAGACTGACATGCGGCGCGTATTTCCAGACTGCAGCATGTCTATTTTTCTTGTGGAGATGTGAGTCTCCGCAAGATAAATTTCACCAGTACAATGTATTGAGCATGGTGATTCCGCACAGTTCAGTGATCACATGCGGATTCACCTCGGTTCAATAGCCATCAGCACTTTGGACGCAGTGGACAGCGTACTCTGAAACAGTACCTAAAGTGACAGATCTGCTTTAAAACAGCTATTTGCAGTCTTTCAGTACATAAATTATAAAAAAGATTCATGAATATCCCAGTAAATTACAATAATTGCAAAAAATGTGTGAGTCTGAAAATCAGTTTTATTCATCTGACTGAGGTTGTTTCTGCAGCACACACATGGATTTTTGTAAACCCTAGTTAGATGAATGGGACAGTCACAAACATACCAACGATAAAGCTGCGTTGTCTGAACATACCCTAAACGTTTTTTGTAACATTTCACGTTGTTCATAAGTTGCAGAAGGAAATCTATTATTTTTTAATCATCCAATGAACTGAGTTTTCTCTTAAGTTTTAGATTAGCTGTGGTTTATCTAAACCTGAGACATCCGGCCACCGAGGTGTCCTGCTTCTCCTTTTCCCAGTCATGAGAGCTATTGAGATTGAACCAAATTTCTTGTACTTCATAAATGACCATAAATGATCATCTTGTTGAAAACGTCAGTGCTTACTTGATTTCTGTTAGTCCTGCAGCCTTTTTCGCAATTTGAACCAGTTCTTTTCCATATTTTTCTTCTGCCATAGCCCTGGTCAAAAGGATGAAAACATTATTATTATTTTTTTATTAGAATAAAGCAAATTAGTTGAAAGTAAAGGTCCGTTTACATGGATTGACGGGGACAAGATAGGCGGTCATTTAAATGACAGTTGAAAGTAAAGGATGCGCACTCAGCGATTTATACTAGATCGCTCAGTGCGTGTAGTCTGGCATGGGTCTCGGCAGTGCAAGTCCTGATCACAAAGGGCGATACTTTGCTGAGAATGATGATCTTTTGCGCTGCACAAAAGATCATTTCACCCTACGAACAACCGTTTTTGCTCAGGTGATCGTCACCCTGTTTCCACGGAAAGATAACTGTGAATCGAGAGTTTTTAACAATGCACTGGAGTACAATAGTGTTATTCTATACCCGTTATTATCTTATCTACACAAAAATAAAGTGGTCCTCTGAATGGTTTCTATAGACACTAACTGTATTTAGTTTTATTTATTATATATGTGACCTCAGACTTTTATGAGCTAAATATTTGTATTCCGTTCTCTGTTTCCTTTGGTTGTTGCTAAGTGAACACATTAGTGGTTTTGCAATATGCAGCTGACACGGGCAGGCATGTGACTGTCACTGCCATTATTTATGGTAAGATGTGGTTTTAGGCTGCAGTGTGTTTGGGAAGCTGACCAAAGCACTTCTTATATAAACTTATAGGAATCTTTCAGCTGTTCTAAGACTTTAGATCTGTGGTTAAAAAGTAGAAGTGGCCACAGAATCTCATCTCCCTACGGATGTTACTTCTTACTAGTCATGTCTGTTATATGTCCTTTATAATGAGTGCGTTACTTATGAAATTACATACGCCTTGCTGGCTGGTGTATAACAATGTACATCTATAGTTTTGCAGGATTATGTCAAGGGTCTCATTCACACATATACACATATGTGAACCGTATCAGTGTTTTAGATCAGTGTGTCATGGATGTACGGTCCGTGTGTCCGTTTTTACCATCAGTGTCATCAGGGTTTTTCATGGATGGATAAATAAATAAATTAAAAAGCTTCTCCTATACTTTGCAGTGTTAAATACGTACAGCACAGATGACTGTGCCATAGATGTGTATTGGCCCTTTGCATCCGTGCTGCAAAAAATAGACATGTTTCCATCTGTTTTACATGGAAATAGGATCCATGACAAAATATGGACATGTGAACAGTCCCACAGACAACAATGGGTACGTGTTGTATCTGTGAAAAAAAAAAAAGGATATGTGCAACACGGACGTCTGCATGAGGCCTTAAAAGGGGAGTACTAGCGCACAGAGCCATGTTTGACCAAAATACTATAAGTCCGTGGGGTGTCAAAACACACTCTACTACCACTAAGTTCATGCACTCCTATGCAATAACTAAGAGTAGATACATTTTTGATGAAATATCGGGCAGCAGTTTATTCCCCTTTCTCTATCGAGAACACATGCACACTGAGCCAGGTCAAGAGTAATGGTGGAGTCAGGAGGAATACATGTCAGTTGAAGAGCTCTCTAGGCTATGTTCCCACATAATGTAAATGTGTACCTTTTTTCCAATACTTTTTTGAACAGAAAATGTGAAACATTTCACACTTCAAGGAAAGAGGATGTGATTTCATGAAATTCCTTCCCACTGTGTGATTAAACAATGAAGCGGAACTGTGCATTTTCACTACAGGTTTAAAAGTAGGAGCCTAAGTAAACGAATGAAAAATTGCAATTGTGTTTTAAGTGTGTAATCCCAGCATTTCTGAATTAAAAAAAGCACTAAAGGGAATCTACAGCTCTGGCAAAAATTCAGAGACCACCGCAAAATGTTCAGTTTGCTTGATTTTTCTCTTTATAGGTATATTTTTGAGTAAAATGTAAATTGTTAATTTAGTCTATAGACTTCTGACAATATGTCTCCGAAGTTCCAAGCAATAAATTTTGTATTTTTTTTCTGACAATGAAAAATGGTCAAAATGAAAAACAAACAAACAGTGCTTTCAGACCTCAAATAATGCAAATAAAACAAGTTCATCATAACCATTTAGAAACAACAATAGAGTTCAGAAATCAATATTTTGTGGAATAACCATGATTTTTAATCACAGCTTTCATGCGTCTTTCCACCAGTCTTTCACGCTGCTTCTGGCGCAAACATGTAAGCAGTTCTTCTTTGTTTGATGGCTTGTGACTATCCATCATCCTCCTGATTACATTCTAGAGGTTTTCAATGGGGTTCAGGTCTGGAGATTGGGCTGCCCATGACAGGGATTTGATGTGGTGGTCTCATAATTTTTGCCAGAGCTGTATATGCATGATTTAATACCTCACACTATTTGACAAGACAAGTCCGGTATTATCTTTACCTGGCCAGTCTTTTCCTCCGTTACTGAGAAATCAGCATTTGAATTAATATGCAAATGAGACTGTCAATCTGAAGTCTCTGTCACTCCAGCTCTATTCCCCACCATCTCTGCTCTCATCCTGCCTGCCTGGCAGCCTTTATGTTGTATAACTTCAGGCAAAGGAGTTGTTAGTCATGCAGGAGGAGGTGGCGCCAGGTGATGACTTATTCTTCTCTAGTTTTGTATTTCGCTAATTTTTTTTATTATTGGTAGTATAAGGCTGTACCTGAAGGCTATTCCGCGTACACAGGTAGTCCTGCTCCTCCAAGATGGTACATCAATACACACCATGGCATTAAGGTTTGCTGTGTCTCCCAGCACAGTCTCAAGACTATGGAGCAGATACCAGGACTTGAGCAGTTACATGAGGAGAATCATACAGGGCAAAATAATGGCATCAACCCTTTGTGTGAGGAAAAACTGAAAGAGCACTATCAAAGCCCTACAAAATGACCTCCAGTTGGCTACTGGTCAGAAACAGACTATGAGGATGTGACATCCTGTGGGACCTTTGCTCAAAACCCAGCACTGTGGAGATTGATTGACAGGTACACTTTTGGCATCTCTAAGGCCTCTTTCACATTTCCATCGGTACTCGGCCGTCGCCAAGCGTCGGCGCGATGTACCGACGGAAGTTTGTGAATTTGTGAGTGAAGTGAGCAGCGGACGCAGTGTTTCAACGCATCTGCTGCCCACTGTAAAGTCCCAGGGAGGAGGGGGTGGAGTTCCAGCCGGGCATGCGCAGTAAAAAATGCAGGACACAACATACGAAAAAACGTTCCCGTGAACGTTTTTTCAATACGACAGCCCGCCAAATACCGACGCATCCAGTGCACGACGTATGGAACGTGTGTCCATACGTCGCGATGCGTCAGTAATACAAGTCTATGTGAAAATCCGCATGCAGCGGGCAGCTTTGCAGGATGCATTTTTTCCACAGAACCACGCATTGTGACGGTCTGCAAAAGACGGAAATGTGAAAGTAGTCTTAGTCTTCACAACCGTCGTGCGTCGTTAAATGTAACGTTTTTTGCTGCGTTGTGTCCGCCATTTCCGACCGCGCATGCGCGGCCGGAACTCCGCCCCCACCTCCCCGCAACTCACAATGGGGCAGCGGATGCGCTGGAAAAATGCATCCGCTGCCCCGTTATGCGGCGCTTGAACGCAGCGCGACGGCCCCGTACCGACGCTAGTGTGAAAGTAGCCTTAAATATGTTACAATGTGGCGGCAACTTCACTTATCATGACTTGTTTAGTGTAGAGTCAATAATGGTCTGGGGACCCAAACTTATCGTTGAAGGGCCCAACAAACCTCCATTTAACTATCAACAATGGCCAGACTGCTGTTAGGTACTGGATTGAAATCCTAAGAGCTGCTGTCAGACCTTATGCTGATGCTGTAAACCCTGGATTCTTCCTGGTGAAGGACGACGTCCTGCCTCACCTGGTCAGAGTGTTTAGGCAGTTCCTAAATGATGAAGGCATTGATGCCATGAACTGGACCTCATGTTCCCCAGATTTCAATCAAATTGAGAACTTTTGAGATATTGTGTATCAGCCTGTCTGACACTACAAGGTATACAGACTGTCCAGAAGCTCCCTGATAATCTCTTCCAGAAGAAGAGATCTCCAAAGACACTATCCACATGTCCACTGTGACCATACTCATTAGAAACTTAGATTATGAGTCGCTATGATGAAGTTCACGTAAATTGTGTTCACCTGTGATTTCTATTTACTTTAATGTGCAGTGTGATTTAGAAAGTATCCCTCCATTGCTGGATGATTTGGGTTACTGTTGATCTTTGATGCATCATTTTGTTCCCCGACAAATTAGACAATTTATATCAGAAATTATTTTTCACTCGAGTCTCTCATTTGTTGAGATTCGATGTGTGAATTATGTCTTTCCTTTCATTTTTTGGAGCAGTGTATTTACAGACATAAGAAGCATGACTCCACATAATAAAACAGCACTTTTCAACTCACATATAAATACATTTATTAATAAAAAAACAGATAACTGTAGTGATACCACTGGTAATGTACTTTAAAACTAAAAGTCAACAGTAGCCACCTTCTTAAAACATGTGATAAACTAATAATTCTTACCTTTGCTTCAGTAGGTCCTCTACATCCTTACAAAACTTCCTCCCATCCAGTAATCTCTGAATTATAACTTCATATCCTGTATTCAGGATCAAATCTGTACACTAGAAGGGAAAAAAGGAGATACTTTAGGCTATGTCCAAATATGCATTTCCACTGATGCATTTAGAGGAAAAACAGAATTGATGTCGAAACTGCATCAGTTGCATTACAAAGGGACCCCAATGATTATTATAGGGGGTGTCTGAGCTCCATTATGTGTCCATTTTTAGAACAGAAGAACGTTTTCTTCCATTCTAAAAACTGGTACAAAACAACCCAGACGGACCCCATAATAATTAATGGGACCCTCTGCTTCCATTTGCGTTATCCATTTTGCACATGAATTCCGTTTGTCTGCTCCTCTACACGGAACAAACGGAATGTTACCGTTACTAATGTAACAGAAACTTCTAGATTCCTGTGGGATTGTATTGTTCAAACGTATCCAAACGCGAACAATCTGGGGTGCAGAAGGATGATTTTTTTGTTTTAAGAAATTATATAAAATGTGTATATAAATGCCGCCTGCGTGTGCAGCCCTCACTGACACCTTCGCATGTCTGTTGAATAAGGGTAGTGTGTGGTTTACCATCCGGAGTGAGTGCCAATTATTCTTCTTCTGAACAAAAAAAGTTTCTGCACGTCGTCCTTTTCAAGTGAAGCACCACAAACAAGGCTGTGATTCTGGTCAGCCGCATTATGTGAATAGTATTTACTGCCCTACACAGAAGGTCTTTGGATACTGGTGCCAGCTTTTTCTTTCTTGATATGAAATTTGTAATAGGTGATGGATTACAGTTAGAATAATGTAGATACAGGATATTGCACACCGACATTGATAATAGGGTCTACAACCATCGCTGTAAATGTCAGCACAGTCTGTCCTACTGAGCGGATTGTCACAGAATGGTAAACTACATTACAAAGTCTTGGTCAGGGGCGGACATGACATTGGTACAACCTGTGCAACCACACAGATGAACTATTGGACAGCAAAGGGTCTGTATATTGGTTTTGCACAGGGGCCCTGTTCTGTCTGAGTCCACTCCTGTTTATATAGAGGAAGGTTTACGCTTTTATAAATATATATATATATATGTATATAAACACATTTTACTGTAATAACCATTAGCATACATTTTATCTTTTTAGGGGCAAAAATACAGTCGAAGCACTGGACAGTACCTTCATTAATAATGGGATCTGTAGGATTTCTAAACAATCCTTAACCTTCAATGGCAAACTGAAGACTATGGCTGCGTTCACACTTTGCACAGCCACTTTGCTTTTGTTTTTTATTTTGCAAAAAACTGCAAATATGTCTGCAGCCTAAGGACATGATTAAATATATTCGCCTAGTGTTAGCGTGTAGTGAGAAGAGGGCTGCTCCTACTTTCCCTAGTTCCTTTAGTGTCTGTCTTCTCTCGTTTCTTCTGTAGATAAAGATACTTTGTGACAAACCCAGAAGAAAACAATGTGCTGTTACAGTGACCTTGGGGCCATTCAAGTGTTTCCTCTTCCCATTCATTACTACTTATGCTATCCTCATTTTTAAATGTCAGCTCATCAAAAGTGAGCCCATACTGGAAATGCTCGGAGTATATAACGGAAACTGAACTTGTACATGTATTTCACAAGCTGTGAAAATATTTCACCATAACATTTCCTTCCTGTGCTCATTTAAATAATTAGTTTTTCTTGTTTTTTTCCTTGTGCTGTTCTGCATCCTAACATCATTACATGAGTCATATAATTACTATAATGCAATTTGTACTTTAAAAAGTGACACCATAAATGCCTGATAGCGTTGGCACAGAACACGATAAAAGGTAATGAGTTCATCCAACACCTCTCCTCCAGCACAGCGCTGTCTTTCTAGGTGTATGACGGGTAGCCTAGGCCAAGGCTTCTCAATGTTTTTCTCCTGTGGCCTCACCATTTAGAACATGATAATGCCTATATTTTTTATTTTTCCCTGAAACCTGTGTAACTTTGAGCAAGCAAAAAAACATAGATGCAGAACATTGTGGGGCAAAGGGCAATTGGCTCGAAACTTGTGCTTACCGCCATGGAGCCAGAGCATTTTCCTGCTGCCACCACTCTGGGAAGTTCAGTTTTTAGAGATTTTACAGGTTTCCATTCTGTTCAATCTTAGCTGAGTAGACTCCTATGCACTAAGCTCTCCCTACAATTTGAAGGGAAAAAGGACTGAAAACTGTATGGGACAATTTATGGGGTAGCTATACCAGTTGACTTACTTATGTATTCAGAGAGGCCTCAGTGAGGTATATCATACAGCAGAAGGTGTTTGGTAAAAAATTTCTCCATTAAAAAGAGCACTAAAGAAGGTCTGACTGGGATGATTTAACTTATAGAATATGTGCACAAGGCATCCTTCTGCCTGGAATCCACCTGAAAAAGTGCTTAATAAATGTTAAAAATATTAAACATATGCAAAAAGGTCTTGAAGCGGTTTAAAAAAAGATCTGTCCATTCTTCAGGCAGCTTTACTATTATTATTATTATTATTATTATTATTATTTATTTCTATGGCACCGAAATATTTTACAGAACCTTGCATTACAGGGGGACTTGTACAGACAATAAAGATACTACAGAGTAACACATAATTCAACAGATACCAAGAGGAATGAGAGCCCTGCTCGCAAGTGTACAATCTATGAGGAAATAAGGGTAACACAAAAGGTTAAATGCACCACAGCAGGTGCATTGGATAACCCAAATGGCATGACAAGATTTTCACATAGACCCTCAGACATTAAAAATGCAATTTTCCACTCATCACTCTTCCAGAAGTATATCAAATTGTAAGCCACTCTGAGATCAAGTTTAGATAACATCCTAGAACCCAGAAGTTGAATATATAGGTACGTATTTTTAATCGTGATTTTGTTTAGTTCTCGGAACTCAAGGCAAAGATGGAGACCTCCATATTTCTTTTTTACAAAGAAAAATCTGGCAGCTACAGGGAAGGAGGAAGGACGGGCATGACCCTTCCGTAAACTTTCATTAACATGTTCTTTCATGGTGGTCCATTCAGGGCCAGACAACTGTGTAGAGGCGAGCTTTAGGCAATTTGGCAATAGGGACAAAATTATAGCATTCTCATAAGGACGATGAGGGGTAGTATCTCCTTCTGACTCCAGTCAATAACAGGGTTGTGAATCTGTAACCATAGAAACCCCAGTACCAACCCATCAGGTAAATTGTTCAAAAGATAACAGGACATGGATTTAGAGTGGAGTGCTCCCACTTGGAGCGTCAAATCCACCGCTACCCTCTTGACCAAATTCTGGGCTAATGGTGTCTTGTTATGGCAAATATTTGAATGGGTCTTTCTAAACTAACTGTCCCTAACCCTAACTTCAAAACCAGTCCAAACTCAATAAAATCAGCAGCAGACCTATAGTCAATGAACACCAATGTTGAAAACATCTGGTTCTTGAAGGGTGACACCGTATTTATCAGTACTTTATCTGAAGAAGAAAAAGGTACCTGGGAGTCTAGGTTTCCTAGACTACGGACAATTCTTGAGAAACTGCTAAAAAAGGTCACAGAACAGAGCCCAAGATCTTGTCTATGTCTTTTCTCTACAACACGAAGACTGGCAACTCGAACCTCCAATGGCTCCACCTCTAGTAAATGGACCTGCTCCTCAGACGTATAACGGGCAGCCTGCTGTTCACCACGTCTCTCACAGATTCTTCGGTCCATTTGTATGGCCTCTGCCAGAGAACAAAGGGTGCCACGAAGGACCAGAGCATCCTTAAGAGTTTCGGAAAGGCCTTTGTGGAACTGGTACCTGAGAGCTGCATCATTCCTCAGAACTTCAGTGTACCACTGCTGGAACTTAGTAGTCCTCAGCTGTGTGACCTGACCACCCTTCCCCCCCCCCATAAAAGGTTCATAATCTTAGCCTTAGCCACCAGGATCCTGTTGGGTTCATCATAGATAAGACCTAAACTGTCAAAAAAAATGTCAACAGAAGATGGTTCTGGGATTTGTGGGGACGAAGAAAATGCCCAGGTCTGAGGACGCCCTTGCAGTAGGGACATGATTATTCCCACGCACTGGAACTCATTCCCCGACAATCAGGAGCCCAGGGCAAAAAATAACCTACAGCTCTCCTGAATACTCTAAACTGGTCTTTCTTTCCCGAAAATTTATTCAGAAGGGCCATTACAGGTTTGGAAGAGACCAACTGCACATCAGATGGTACTGACATCACAGCCACTGCCAACAATGGAGAGGTATATGATGCATTCATAAAATGAATTATCTGACCCTGCCACTGATATTGGGATGACTCCTTAGCCAGATTCTGAGTCATCTGCGTCAAATTTGCCACTTGGTCACTAAGAGTGTGAACAGAATCCATACTGGCGAAAAAGAAAAATGTATAGGCCAGATGTAATGTGATGCTGAGTCACTTCTCATGGACAAGCGGTGAGTTGGTATAGTCAAAGAGTCCATGGTTAAAAGCCAAGAGGGTCATAAACTGAAGGAAGAGACAAAGGTGTCAGCTAAAGGTCCGAGGTCAAAATACCAAGAGGATAGCGGATCAGAGCAAAGGGGTTAAACAGACGGATGGTCAGAACTAGGTCCAAGGTCAGGCAATGAAAGATCAACAAGGCACAGAGATACAACCCACACAAAAGCTGACAGGGGTCTGGGACTAACAGCCCAGTTAAGTACCCTGGCAAATACTTGGACAATGAACAGTGGAGACAGTCAGCACCTCCCAGTCTCAGACTGGAAGACTGAGCTGTAAGGGTAATGAGTTTCAACATGCCCCTGTACGAGATTAGACAACTGAGCTGTCAGTAACTGCATCTCAGACACCATGAAGGGTGATATCGTGACACTGGATAACTGGATAAAGCGTTTAATGAGAGCATCATCCCTAAAAAATGTATGGACACCATTCAGGAATTCCATCCACATAACTCAACTTTCTACCTTATCTCTAAAACTCACAAAAAACAGCTGGATCCTTCAGAGAGACTGATTGTGGCAGGTAATGGAAGTTTTTGCAAAATCATATGTGAGGTCATTGACTTCTTTTTAAAACCTTTGATGTCTACATTGCCCTCCTATATTAATACCACTGAAGCTCTTCAGAGACTTGGTCATTTGCATTTCAATGATGATAGGATCTTGCTTCGTGCCGATGTTGAATTGTTATATACATGTTTTATTAAATCCAGTTAAATTGATTCACAGATGGCCAAACTACTTGTCTTTCTCGATTTTGTATTGACTCACAATTTTTTAAAGGGAAGAGAGGGAAATCCACTGTTTGGGGAAATGGCGGGACTCGGAATGGAAGGAGCACCGTTTGACATTTTGAACGCAAAATTGGCTGGAATCGAGAGCAGATGCCATGTTGTGTTTGGAGGGCCCTTGATATGTCTAAACAATGGAATCCCTCCACAAGTGACCCTATTTTGGAAACAGCACCCCTCAGGGATTTTATCCAGGGGTATAGTGTGTATTTTGAACCCACAGGTACGACACAGAATTTGATAACATTAGGTCGTCATATTCAATAGTGCTGAGCACAAGTGCTCAGTACTCCAGTTTACATCTGGAGCTCCGGTATGCACCAAATATCATGGATGCTCGAGTGACATTCTCGAGTGCCTACCCCCCGCAAATTTTGTGGCTGTTAAACACCCAAAAAAATGTTGGAATTTGCGCTCAAAACTAGCAGTCATATTGTCATCATTTTTTTTCTTTTGAAAAAACCCAATTCTAACTACAACCCTAACCACAACTCTAACCTTAACACAAACCTAACGCCAACCCTTGCCCCAACCTTAACCCTAACCTCAACAACAACCCTAGCTGCAAAGGATGGAATAAATTACTTTTTTTTTCTTAGGGGGTGACAAAGGGGGATTTGATTTACTATTTTTTTTATTTTGACCACTGTGATAGGGTCAATCACAGTGATCAAAATTAACCAATAGGAAAAATTCCCCACTTTTGCTGGGAGCCAGCTGGCAGATCTCGGCGGGCGTACTGCGCATGCGCCCGCCATTTTATCTAGGAAGATGACGTGGAGGGTCCGGTTGACTTATCAGGAGGGCCTGGGGATGGCATAGGTACTAGATGCTAGATCATATCAGAGAAGAATGAAATTAATTTTAAATCAGATTTTTTTGTGATCCCCGTTATTCAGTGAATAACGGCGATCACGTGACAATTGACCGTCAAAACAAGCCCTGATCATGTTCTCCAGGGTCTCAGCTACTCCCAGTTGCCAAGACCCCGGAGATTTTTTATGACTCTGGGGGGCACTATATCCTTATTTCTCAGTGCCGTTAAAAATCGGCCCAGAGAAAAAAGTACCCTTAACTGCCACCATTAAAAGACTTATGACGGTCGTTAAGGGTTAAATGAGAGATTTGTACAAAAGTAAACATTGGCCTACAAAGGTGTGAGATTGAGCAATGCCTGAGCAACTCAATGGCAGAACAAAGTGTGAAAGCAAACAGTGTCCTACATACTCAATGCACTGCCAGTGTAAATTACTCCAGACCAATTCACCTTCCCCAGCTGTTACATTTGTATGTGTAATTTTTCATGAACATATGTCTTACATTGGTGACCCGTGTTCATGCTTCCGTGGTGGAAGCAAAACTGAACTTCGGGATCCTGAAAAATGCACCAAAACCTGTGTTTTTGAAGCTGCTTCATTTAAGTCAAAAGTGCAGGTTTTCCTGCAGAAAAAAATGCCTAGTGTGAACATAGCCTTAATCTTATTTTTATAGTACATTTATTTTTTACAATTTTTGGAAACATTTTTTCATATTGTGGTCTGTCCCACATACTGCAATTTGCACTGACACTGTAGGACATAAATTGCATATTTTTTTTTTTATCAGAAAACACTCTCCAGAGACAGTTGATGTAAATTATTTTTTGCCTAACTTTATCCATTTACAACTCTTACATTTCAAATTGCCACATTTAAAAGTTCCACTATTGGTCAATAAATTACTGTACCTCCTTGTCCACATTCTTCTCCATGATCATTATTTTTTTTCCTATTCTGACTAGGCGCTATCATGTTTTTCAGATTCTTATTACGTCTGTAGACTGCCACTGGATCAGTAGGTAATTTTTTTTTATAGAAAGGGATAGCCTTAAAATAAACCAATGTTTCTGAGGACATCTTCCACTTTTTATAGGATTTATTAAGTTGTCACAAAACAAAGTTGGAACCTGTTATTTACAGGGACAGTTTTATCTTCTCTTGAAGCAACCTTAGTTAAACAACCAGTAAGTCTTGTCTAAAAATCTTCCCCTTCAAATTCTTGACTCTTTATAAAAATCATATAAATCATATAAAAATCAGTTTTGGACATATAATTCTTACGGCTCTGCCAAAATGGGAATATTTTGCACTCAGCTAGGTAGATGTCCGCTATGATGATCCAAATAGCTATTGACATCTACCTGCATAAAATGAGTGCAGGATTGAATGGTGCCATTATTCACAGAAATAACCAAATCTAAAAACTCCATGGACCCAGCTGAAAAAGTACTGTAGAGGTAAACTTTAAAGCCCATTTTATTCAGTTCTTGAACAAAGCTATTTGCCTCGTCTAGAGAGTGAATCCAAATAAAAAAACAAACAGGTAGTCTATGAACTGTTTATAATATAGAATACGACCCATCGTCAGGAGGGACCGGGCAATGTGCACCGACTCAAACATACCCATGACCAAATTAGCATTACTTGGTGCAAATCTAGTGCCCATCGCACAGCCCCTCAACTGTCGATAGGTTGTACCATCAAATGTAAATACATTATGACAAAGCATAAATTTATTACCATCTAAAATAAATGACTTCTGATAATATGGGATGGAAGTATTGCTGCTCAAGTAGTGGTCAACCAGCATTAACCCTACTTGATGTTCAATATTGGAATAAAGTGACTCCACCTTTAAAGTAAAAAATATAGCTTCCGCTGGGATGTGGGGTTCACTGAGTTCCATAATTAATTGAGATGAATCTTTGGTAAACGATGGAGGTGCTATAGTGAACTTCTGAAGAAAAAGGTCTATATAGTGTGATAAATTAGCTGTAATGGACTGAATCTCCAATATTATTAGGCATTCTGGGGGATTTAATAGACTCTTGTAGATCTTTGGATTATGATAAAAATAAGGGACTTGATAACATTTAATCAGCAAAAAATCTCCCCCCTATTAAGGAAGGATCGACCAATAGCTTCTTTAATGAGCAAACACTACTACTTAATGTTACAGTACATGCCCAAGGGATCAACAAACATCTTAATATAGTATTCCACATCAACTAGAATCCTTTTTTACTTCCTGTATATAAGCACGCTATTCAATAACACAACCCTTCCCTCCTTATGTGCACTCCGAAAAACTAAATTGGGATTTTTCTGTAGAGATTTAATTACAATTTTCTGTTTCCCTTACCCTTATTGTTTGGTAATGTTCTCATTTCTTTTAGAACAAATTGGTAGAACGTATCTAAGTGACATCCTCTTTGATGGATATGGTGGAAATTAGATGTCCCTTTAACCTCTACATGTTTAAAACTGGTTATGTCTACTGGTTCTTCTTTGTTACCCCCGTTTGTACTTTTTATTTTTTTCATTCTTTGTTATTTAAAAGAAAGTGTATTTTAATGGTCAATTTTCTTATAAAGGCATAAATATCCATGAATAATTGAAAATTGTCCATGACACGCGGATGGACAAAATGATAATTCCTTATTCAATATTGATTTTATTCCAGCAGGACAAAGCGCCATGCCACACAGCTAGGTCAATTAAGGACCACCACATCAAATCCCTGTCATTGCCAGCCCAATCTCCAAAACTGGACCCCATTGAAAACCTCTTGAATGTAATCAAGAGGAGGATGGATAGTCACAAGCCATCAAACAAAAAACTGCTTACATTTTTGTACCAGGAGTGGCATAAGGTCATCCAAAAGCAATGTGAAAGACTGGTGGAAAGCATGCCAAGACGCATGAACGCAGTGATCAGTGATTAAAAATCATGGTTATTTCATAAAATATTGATTTCTGAACTCTTCCTGAGTTAAAACATTAGTCTTGTTTCTAAATGATTAGGAACTTGTTTATTTGCATTATTTGAGGTCTGTAAGCAATGCATTTTTTTGTTATTTTGACCATTTCTCATTTTCAGAAAATAAATATAAAATGTATTGCTTGGAACTTTGGAGACATGTTGTCAGTAGTTTATAGAATAAAAGAACAATTTACATTTTACTCAAAAATATACCTATAAAGAGAAAAATTAGACAAACTGAAAACTTTGCAGTGGCCTCTTAACTTTTGCCAGAGCTGTAAGTATCTGCTCTAGTTGTGTGTATATATGAAAATAAGAAGCTCTCCGATTAATTGTGGAAAATAGAGCACTCTTTATTAGCCCGCGTGGCCACGTTTCGGATCCATAAGGGTAGTTGCACTCGGTCAGTAAACACTGCGAGTTGGATGCTGCGTACTTCTGCAGCATCAAACCCGCAGCATCCAGATGTTACAGTATAGTGGATGGGATTTCAAGAAATCCCATGCCCACTATGCATGCACAAATGCCGGCAGATCACCCGCGGAGACATGCTACGTGTCTTTCCAGACCGCAGCATGTCTATTTATCTTGTGAAGGAGCGAGACTCTGTAAGATAAATTTCACCCGTACAATCTATTGGACGCGATGAATCTGCATGGTTCAATGAACACATGCGGAATCACCTGCGTTCAATAGCCGGCAGTGCTTTGGATGCAGCGGACATGTGCTGTGTCCAAAGCGCTGCCAATTCCTGAACGTGTGCACGTACCCTAGCAGAACATTTCTCTCCTATGGAATTGAAATGTTACCACATGGGCTAATAAAGAGTCCTCCCCTGTTCTCTTATTTAATCGGTGTGCTGATTATTTTCTTTTTATAAATCCCTTTTGATTTAAGAGTGTGTGTCCTAAAAGCATTTCACTTGGTGGTGCTCAGTTATGACACATATATCAAGGCCGACATCACCACTCGGCACAAGCGGGTAAGTGCCAGGGTGCACAAGACATCAGGGACATGGCATGCTATGGGGCTCGTAAGTAGTGGGGCCCCAGTGCCAGCTCCAACACAGTTGAAAACAATGATGAGTGAAGGAGCCATCCGCTGACACTCCATCTCCCATCATTCCCCCTCTGTATCTGAGCTCTGTGACGTCTTAGCGCAGAGGGTACAAATATGTCAGTACAGCGCATCCTCTGTGCCGAGCAGTGCAAATGCTCAGAATACGTTGAGACTAGAGCAGCAAGGAACAGGGAGAAGTATTATATAGGGCCCATTATACTGTATGAAGTAATATATGGGACTCATTATACTGTATGAAGTAATATATGAGGCCCATTATACTGTATGGAGCAATAAATGGGGCCATTATACTGTTTAGAGCAATATATGGGGCCATTATACTGTATGGTGCAATATCTGGGGCCATTAATACTGTATTTTGAATTTGTGGGCTCATTATACTGTATGGAGAAATATGTGAGGCTCATTATACTGTATGGAGCAATATAGGGCCATTATACTGTATGTAGCATTATGTGGTGCCCATAACACTGTATGGAGGACTATGTGGTGCCCATAATACTGTATGGAGGACTATATAATGTCCACAACACTGTATGGAGGACTATGTGGTGCCCATAACACTGTATGAATGACTAGTGCCCATATCACTGTATGGAGGACTATGTGGTGCCCATAACACTGTATGGAAGACTATGTAGTGTCCATAACACTGTATGGAGGAGTATGAGGTGCTCATAACACTGTATGAATGAATTGTGCACATAATACTGTATGAAGATCCGATGAAAAATGTAGGCAAGAACACAATATAAAAGATACAAATTTTATTGAAGAAAAAACACAAAAAAACACAATACCATAAAAAACAACAAAATACTAAACCTGGTAGGTGTCAAAGAGTGGGAGACCAAAAAACGGCGCAGGAACCCACCATACTAAATGAAGAGGCACTACACAAAAATCTAAGTAGACCAATATGGTGCACATGGTAGGTCTATAAATATGATAAACAGGAAAACAAAAAACTAATCATAAAGGACCTCCAAGAGCAGTTACCTGTATCAAGTAAGTAGATACCTCCGGTGGGGGCAGGCGGCGGCACCCACCGGAGGTATCTACTTACTTGATATAGGTAACTGCTCTTGGAGGTCCTTTATGATTAGTTTTTTGTTTCCTGTTTATCATATTTATAGACCTACCATGTGCACCATATTGGTCTACTTAGATTTTTGTGTAGTGCCTCTTCATTTAGTATGGTTGGTTCCTGCGCCGTTTTTTGGTCTCCCACTCTTTGACACCTACCAGGTTTAGTATTTTGTTGTTTTTTATGGTATTGTGTTTTTTTGTGTTTTTTCTTCAATAAAATTTGTATCTTTTATATTGTGTTCTTGCGTACATTTTTCATCGGATCTTCATGTTTTTCTGTACTGAACAGTTATTGTGTCCATCTAATGGGTAAAATAGGGTTAGAATCTGGCTATTATTGTGGTTTAATTAGATTCTTATTTGGTATGTGCATACCCCTATTTTTATTGACCCGATTCTTTCTGTTCACATAATACTGTATGGAGAGTTATTCCAAATTTCAAAGTTCTCCCCTATCTTCTGTAGTATGTAGCACAGCGATGTAGTATATAGCACAGACATGTAGTATATAGCACAGACACGTAGTATATAGCACAGACACGTAGTATATTGCCCAGCCACGTAATATTTTGCACAGCCACATAGCATATTGCACAGCCACGTAGCATATTGCACAGCCACGTAGTATATTGCACAGCCACGTAGTATAGTGCACAGCCACGTAGTATATAGCACAGCCATGTAGTATATAGCACAGAGAAGTAGTATATAACACTGCCCATGCAGTATATAACCCAGGCCACGTAGTATATAGCACAGCCACGTAGTATATAGCACATATATGTAGTATATAACACTGCCCATGCAGTATATAACCCAGGCCACATAGTATAGAGCACAGCAATGTAGTATATTGCCCAGCCACGTAATATATACCACAGCCACGTAGTATATAGCACAACCACGTAATATATTGCACAGCCACGTAGTATATAGCACAGCCACGTAGTATATAACACAGCCTATGCAGTATATAACACAGGCCACGTAGTATATAGCACAGCAATGTAGTATATTGCCCAGCCACGTAATATATACCACAGACACATAGTATATAGCACAGCCACGTAATATATTGCACAGCCGCATAGTATATAGCACAGCCACGTAGTATATAACACAGCCCATGCAGTATATAACACAGGCCACATAGTATATAGCACAGCGATGTAGTATATAGCACAAACACGTAGTATATAGCACAGACACGTAGTATATGGCACAGACACGTTTTATATTGCCCAGCTACGTAATATATTGCACAGCCACATAGCATATTACACAGCCACGTAATATATTGCACAGCCACGTAGTATATTGCACAGCCATGTAGTATATAGCACAGCCACGTAGTATATAGCACAGAGATGTAGTATATAACACTGCCCATGCAGTATATAACCCAGGCCACGTAGTATAGAGCACAGCAATGTAGTATATTGCCCAGCCACGTAATATATACCACAGCCACATAGTATATAGCACAGCCCACATAGTATATAGCACAGAGATGTAGTATATACCACAGCCCATGCAGTATCTAACACAGCCCACGTAGTATATAGCAATGTGGGCACCATATCCCTGTTAAAAAAAGAATTAAAATAAAAAATAGTTATATTGGCATTATATCGGCATTTACCGATGCTCCTCGCGACACTCCGGTCCCAAGAGTGCATTGCGGTCTCGCGAGATGATGATATAGCGGTGCTGCGAGACCGTTACGTCATCATCTCGCGAGACCGCAATGCATGGACCGGTCACCGGAGCTTCGGGAGGAGGGGGAAAGGCCTCCGCTGGATGCGGGGGGGCCAACGGAGGGTGAGTATATAATGATTTTTTATTTTTTTTATTATTTTTAACATTAGATCTTTTCACTATTGATGCTGCATAGGCAGCATCAATAGTAAAAAGTTGGTCACACAGGGTTAATAGCAGCGTTAACGGAGTGCGTTACACCGCGGCATAACGCAGTCCGTTAATGCTGCCATTAACCCTTTGTGAGCGCTGACTGGAGGGGATTATGGAGCGGGCACTGACTGCGGGGAGTAAGGAGCGGCCATTTTGATGCCGCACTGTGCCCATCGCTGATTGGTCGTGGCCGTTTTGCCGCGACCAATCAGCGACTTGGATTTCCGTGACAGACAGAAAGACAGACAGAAGGACAGACAGAAAGATGGAAGTGACCCTTAGACAATTATATAGTAGATAACAGATCCTAATGATTCTGACAATGTTTTCTCGTGACATATTGTACTTCATGATAGCGGTAAAATTTCTTTGATATTACCTGTGTTTATGAAAAAAACGGAAATGTGGCGAAAATTTTGAAAATTTCGCAATTTTCCAACTTTGTATTTTTATGCCCTTAAATCACAGAGATATGTCACACAAAATACTTAATAAGTAACATTTCTGACATGTTTACTTTACATCAGCACAATTTTGGAACCAAAATTGTTTTTTGTTAGGGAGTTATAAGGGTTAAAAGTTGACCAGCAATTTCTCATTTTTACAACACCAATTTTTTTTAGGGACCACGTCACATTTGATGCTCCTACATATACAAATCCCTATAATGCCCTAACGGACCCTAATACACCCTTCCTTACAGCGGAGGTTGGCACCCTAGCTTGAACGCAAATTGGCGCCCCCGCCATCGCCCCCAGTTTTGTATTTTCCCAAAGGTAACAGGAGAAATTGGACCCCAAAAGTTGTTGTCCAATTTGTCCTGAGTACGCTGATACCCCATATATGGGGGGGAACCACCGTTTGGGCGCATGGCAGAGCTCGGAAGGGAAGGAGCGCTGTTTGGAATGCAGACTTAGATGGAATGGTCTGCAGGCGTCACATTGCATCTGCAGAGCCCCTAATGTACCTAAACAGTAGAAACCCCCCACAAGTGACCCCATATTGGAAACTAGACCCCCAAGGAACTTATCTAGATGTGTTGTGAGAACTTTGAACCCCCAAGTGTTTCACTACAGTTTATAACGCAGAGCCATGAAAATAAAAAATCATTTTTTTCCCACAAAAATAGTTTTTTAGCCTCCTAAATTTTTATTTTCCAAGGATAACAAATGAAATGAGAACCCAAAAGTTGTTGTCCAATTAGTCCTGAGTACGCTGATACCCCATATATTGGAGTAAACCCCTGTTTGGGCGAATGGGAGAGCTCGGAAGGGAAGGATCACAGTTTTACTTTTTCAACGCAGAATTGGCTGGAATTGAGATCGGACGCCATGTCGCGTTTGGAGAGCCCTTGATGTGCCTAAACAGTGAAAACCCCCAATTCTAACTGAAACCCTAACCCAAACACCCCCCTAACCCTAATCCCAACTCTAACCATAACCCTAACCACACCCCTAACCCAAACATGCCCCTAACCCTAATCCCAACCACAACCCTAATCCCAACCACACCCCTAACCCCAACACACCCCTAACCCCAACACACCCCTAACCCTGATCCCAACCCTAACCACACCCCTAACTCCAACACACCCCTAACCCTAATCCCAACCGTAACCCTAACCACACCCCTAACTCTGACACACCCCTAACCCTAAACCCAACCGTAAATGTAAACCCTAACTCTAACTTTAGCCCCAACCCTAACTCTAACCCTAGCCCCAACTCTAACCCTAGCCCCAACCCTAACCATATCCCCAACCCTAACTCTAACCCTAACCCTAGCTCCAACCCTAACCCTAATGGGAAAATGGAAATAAATACAGTTTTTTAATTTTGTTATTTTTCCCTAACTAAAGGGGTGATGAAGGGGGGTTTGATTTACTTTTATAGCGGGTTTTTTAGCGGATTTTTATGATTGGCAGCACACACTAAAAGACGTATTTTATTGCAAAAAAATAGTTTTTGTGTCTCCACATTTTGAGAGCTATAATTTTTCCATATTTTGGTCCACAGAGTCATGTGATGTCTTGTTTTTTTGCGGGACGAGTTGACGTTTTTATTGGTACCATTTTCGGGCATGTGACATTTTTTGATCGCTTTTTATTCCAATTTTTGTGAGGCAGAATGACCAAAAACCAGCTATTCATGAATTTCTTTTGGGGGGGGGGAGGGTGTTTATACCGTTCCATGTTTGGTAAAATTGATAAAGCAGTTTTATTCTTCAGGTTAGAACGATTACAGCGATACCTCATTTATATCTTTTTTTATGTTTTGGCGCTTTTATACGATAAAAAATATTTTATAGAAAAAATAATTATTTTTGCATCGCTTTATTCTGAGGACTATAACTTTTTTATTTTTTCGCTGATGACGCTGTATGGTGGCTCATTTTTTGTGGGACAAGATGACATTTTCAGCGTTATTTATATCCGTATTTTTGGTCGCGTGTTATTCCACTTTTTGTTCGGCGGTATGATAATAAAGCGTTTTTTGCCTCGTTTTTTTTTTTTTACGGTGTTCGCTGAAGGGGTTAACTAGCGGGTCAGTTTTATAAGTCGGGTGGTTATGGACGCGGCGATGCTAAATATGTGTACTTTTATTTTTTATTTTTTTAGATAAAGAAATGTATTTATGGGAACAATATATATATTTTTTCTTTATTTAGGATTTTTTTTTTTTTTTACGTATGTGAATATTTTTTTTTTACTTTACAACATTGCCCTGGGGGGGGGCATCATGTCATAGGGTCAGATTGCTGATATGACACTTTGCAAAGCAGTGTGTCAGATCAGCAATCTGACATGCACTGCTGGAGGCTTGCAGGCGCCTGCTTTGAGCAGGTGCTTGCAAGCCATCTCCCTGCAGGACCCGGAAGCAGCCCCATGGCCATATTGGATCCGGGGCCTGCAGGGAGGAGTGTTGGCATATGCAACAGATTGGGACTTATTATAAGTGAAAGGAGGACTTTATACTAACCAGACAGCAGATGGCGATAGTGTGTAAAGTCATATACTTGCTGTAATGTGGGGAGGGAAGCTCTCAGTGGTTGGTTGCTTTCTTACTTTCGGTTTTGCTTTTCTTCATGAATGTGTTGTCTTCAGTGCACGGACTGTGTGACACTGAATTGTATCTCATGTTTATCCAGTATGAAGTAAATACTGTTTACTCAAGATATCTTGCTGATTGAAGCTCTCCTAAGTACAGTGGTGACTGCAAGAAGACGCACTCTGCAACAGGTTATGGGCCCAGGCATCCCAGATCACCCCAGACATCCCAGGCACCCCAGATAACCCCAGATCACTCCAGGCACCCCAGACACTACAGGTCTGCACTACAAGCTCAGGCAGAAGGATCCTGGTTTATAGCCCAGATAACGGAGCACACAGATAAGCTCTGTAAACAGAAGGAACTAAATCCAGATACAGAGTGACAGAGGAATTCAGCATCCCAGGAGCTGGATATAATTGCAGAGAATTCACAGGACATACAGGAGAATATCTTCAGTACAACTCTCTAAACAAGTAAGACTATATAAAGATGATGAGTAACAGAACTGAAATTTACAGTAGCTAAACTGAATAGTGAAAATTATCAGTTATGGAAATTCAAAGTAGAGATGTTGTTATCTAAGGATGATCTATGGGAAGTAATTGTTACAGCAAGACCAGATCAAGATAATCAGACATGGGATAAGAAGGATATACAAGCGAGAGCCACCATTAGCTTATTAGTGGATGATGCTCAATTAATACATATAAGAAATGAAGAAACAGCTAAGGGAATGTGGGAAGCATTAAGAAAACTGTATGAAAGACCTAGCTTGAATCACAAGTTATTTTTATTAAGAAAGCTGTACAGTATGAGATTGAGTGCAAATGACGATATGCAGAAGCACATATTCTCAATGATGGAAGTGATATCACAGCTAAGATCTATTGGTGAAGATATTAAAGAAAGTCATGTAGCAGCTATATTGTTGTGCAGTTTACCAGATTCGTATACAGCCTTGATAAATGCCCTTGAGACGAGACCAGAAACTGACATTACATTAGATTTTGTGAAAACAAGACTAATAGATGAATATCAGAGAAGAAAAGGACTGTGAAAACGCTCTTAAAGCTACAGAATTCCAAAAACCCTATAATAAAGAGACAAGAGAATGCTTCAGATGTAAGAAAAAAGGTCATTTAAAGAAAGACTGTACCATATGGAAAGCAGAACAACAAAAATTACAACATAAAAAGCATACAGAGAAAGTAAAAAAACACAATTTCCGATTCATGTGAGAATAATTGGAATGGCACATTTAAAGTAACAGACAAGAAATTGGTTGGTTGGTTTATTGATTCAGGAGCAACGAGTCATATGACAAGTGACAAGAATTTCTTTACTGATCTTGATTTAGATAAGAAAGAAGCCATTTATCTTGCAGATGGAAGCAAAATAACCGCAGAAGGTATCGAACAAGGTATGCTAAATTGTTCAAACAAGTTCGGACAAGATTCAAAGATACTTGTACAAGATGTGTTGTATGTTCCAAAATTGGAAGGCAATTATCTGTGAAACTTTTAACAGCAAAAGGACTTACAGTGAAATTCAAAGACAATGAGTGTGCAATTATTGCAGGAAACAAGGGGATAACCAAAGTCAAGGCAGATGAACAATTATATCATTTTGACACACCAAAGGAACAGATGAAGGTATGTACACATGATCACAAAAACTGTATTCACATGTGGCATAGACGTCTAGGACATAGGCACCCTGACAGTATAAGGGAACTACAGAGAAAAGAATTGACAAAAGATTTAAAGATATCAGATTGCTCAATTACCATAAGATGTGATTGTTGTATAAAATCCAAAGCCACAAGGATATCTATTCCAAAAGAAAGTGAGATGAAAAGCGAAAGACCACTTGATTTGGTGCATACTGACGTATGTGGACCCATGAAAGTGACTACATCAGGAGGCAATAGATACATGTTGACTTTTATAGACGATTACGGTACTCAAGATACACAGTCACATTGTAATAAACTTAGTGCTAAGTGCAGTGGAGATCAGTATCATGGGTCAGAAAAGAGGCCGAGAGTCAATAGGTTAAGAGTTCAAGAATATTTATAATGATATGCAGGTAAACAGCTATGACACAGCAGGTTAGTAGCAGACAGAGCTGGATAGGCAGTAAGCACGTGTACAGACCGTGGAAGTCCAAGTATGTGAGATCCAGAGACCTGGAGACCAGGCTAGGCCTCCTAGCAGGGAGCAGTCCAGCAGCAGAGACGGGTGCAGAGCAGATCCAGGGAAACAAGTCTTTGCAATGAAGAGATGTAGAACCGGAGACAGATGGGGTATCCCAAAGTAACGAAGAAACCAGCAAGATAGCAGTTCTTCCAGCTTGATCACAAGTCAGGAACAAGATACTCAAGCAATGAGTATATATTCAGAGCTCCCTTAAATACACCACAGACAGGAACATGGAAAATCTGACAGGAAACAAGATGGCCCCCGTGAGGCCAATGACTCCATCTTATGTAAGGGCAAAAGTAACTGAACTGAGGGCAAACAGCAACTAGAAACAGATATACAGTCCAAGTCCTTACATTACTCCCTTCTTGAAAAACGTCCTCTGGACGATCTCAAGTCTGGCTTATTGGGGTATCTGCTGTGAAACATTCTGATCAGATGGGGAGCATGGATGTTCTCCAGAGGTTCCCAGGAATTTTCTTCAGTCGAGTATCCCTGCCATTTCACCAGATACTGAAGACGTCTCCTATGAATCCGTGAATCCAAGATTTTCTCCACGACGAATTCCTCTTGCCCGTCAATGAGGACTGGATCAGGAGGAGCAGAGGTGCGTCCGGGAAAAGAATTAGGCACTGCTGGTTTAAGCAGGGAAACATGGAAAACAGGATGAATTCTTAGAGAGTTAGGCAACTTGAGTCGACAGGCTACAGGACTCACAATACCGCTGATCTTATATGGGCCAACATATTTTTGCCCCAACTTGGAAGTCGGAATTCTGAGTTTCAAGTTTTTTGTTGAGAGCCAGACCATGTCTCCTACCTTGTATGTTGGTGCTGGCTTACGGAATCTGTCTGCTGCCTTTTTAAATCTTTCCTGTGCTGAAACTAAAGTATTCTTTAGAACGTCCAAATTTTGCTGTAAAGATGCAATGCGGTCAGCAACCGCAGGCACAGACATGTCTATGGGGAGTCGAGGGAGAATACTGGGATGATATCCCTTGTTAGCAAAGAACGGAGATAATTTGGTTGAAGCATTCTGAGAGTTGTTATACGTGAACTCAGCCAATGGCAGTAGACTCACCCAATCGTCTTGAAGATGACACACGTAGCAACGCAGATACTGCTCCAAAGTTTGGTTGGTTCGCTCTGTTTGGCCGTTAGACTGTGGATGAAAAGCAGATGATAATTTTACTTTGATGTCCAGAGCAGCACAGAAGCTTTGCCAGAACCGTGAGGTGAATTGAACCCCACGATCAGATATTACTTCATCCGGAGCTCCGTGTAAACGAAAAACATTTTGCACAACAAGATCCGCTGTTTGCTTAGCTGTTGGGACACCAGCACAGGGAATAAAATGAGCAGCTTTAGTCAACCGGTCAACTACTACAAGAATCGTGGTTTTTCCCTGTGACAAAGGCAACTCCACAATAAAATCCATTGAAATAGAGCCCCAGGGACGGGATGGAACAGGCAGAGGTTGCAACAGTCCAGTAGGTGAAGAACGAGGAACTTTTGACTTGGCACATACCTCACATGATGAGACATACCGAAGAACATCTTTCCGAAAAGTCGGCCACCAGAAAAAACGAGACAGAAATTCCTGAGTCTTCTGAACTCCCCTATGACCGGCAACCTTAGAGTCATGCATTAATTTCAACACACTCAGTTTTACTGTTTCTGGGATATACAAACGCTGTCCTTGAAACCAAAGTCCATTCTTGAAAGTCAGATTTACCTGAGTGGGTGGCTGACTCAAAAGCGAATCTGCAGCATAAGCTTCCTTAATCTCAGTTAGAAGATCCTGATTATGCAAGACGCTTACAAAGTTTTTCTCAGATAGAATGGTCCTTGAAGATGAAGCTGAAATTGCTTCATCTGAATGAATCCTGGATAGTGCATCAGCCTTCTTATTACGCGAGCCCGGCCTATAGGAAATGACAAAATCAAATTGATTAAGAAAGAGATTCCACCGAGCCTGTCTAGGTTTCAGACATCTTGCCGACCTCATGAATTCAAGATTCCGATGATCCGTGAGTATAACAATCTGTTGGGATGCTCCTTGTAACAGATGTCTCCATTCCTTAAATGCGGTTATGATGGCTAACAGTTCCTTATTGCCAACGTCATAATTCCTTTCTGCGGGTGACAATTTTTGCGAGAGAAAGGCACACGGATGCAAGAGATCTTTCTCACCTGTTCTTTGCGAAAGTATGGCCCCTACAGCACAGTCCGAGGCATCCACTTCCACTATGAAGGCCTTGTCTGGATCAGGGTGGACAAGAATGGGAGCTGTCGTAAATCTAGATTTCAACGTAGAAAATGCTGTTTGAGCTTGAGGAGACCAGACGAATGGCGTCTTCTTCTGGGTTAACTGAGTTATGGGCGCAACAATCGCTGAAAAATTTTTAATAAAGCGTCTGTAAAAATTGGCGAATCCGATGAATCGCTGTACTTCCTTCACCGACTTAGGAGTTGGCCACTCCTGAATGGCTTGGGTCTTGCTTGCATCCATACTGAGACCCTGGGGAGAAATAACATATCCCAAGAATTGAATTTCTGTTTTGTGAAACTCACATTTCTCCAGTTTGATGTATAAGTGATTCTGCCGTAGACGATCCAAAACCATTTTCACGTGTCGCTGGTGGTCCTCGATATTGCTGGAAAAAATCAAAATGTCATCCAAATAAATCACAACAAAAATATCGAGTATATCCCTGAAAACATCATTCGCCAAATGCTGGAATGTAGCCGGTGCGTTACGAAGGCCGAAAGACATAACGAGATACTCGAAATGCCCATAACGTGACCGAAAAGCTGTTTTCCACTCATCGCCAGGACGAATCCGTACTAGATTGTACGCTCCACGAAGATCCAATTTTGTGAAGATTTTGGCATGTCGCACTCTCTCAAGTAATTCGGGAATTAGTGGAAGTGGATAAGAGTTTCTGATTGTGATTTTGTTGAGCTCCCGGTAATCAATGCATGGTCGGAGTGAGCCATCTTTCTTTTTGACAAAGAAGATTGGAGCACCTGCTGGGGAGGAAGATGGTCGTATAAACCCCTTAGCTAGGTTTTCATCTATGTATTCCTTGAGAGCTTTTAATTCTGGCCCAGACAATGGATAAATACTCCCGAAAGGAATCGCGGCACCAGGCAATAATTCCACGGGACAGTCATAAGGCCGATGTGGCGGTAATTTATCCGCATTTTTTTTGTCACACACATCACTAAAATCCCGATACTCTACCGGCAATGTCGAGTCGACCGTGACTGCAGTCTTCACTGGAGCCAGCTCTCCAGACAATGCTGATTCATTTGGAAACTGTAATTCTTTTGTTGTCCAATTGATAGTCGGATTTCGCAGCCGCAACCAAGGCAAACCTAAAATAATAGGAAAATTGGGAGAAGAAATCAACAAAAAGGACATATTTTCTGAATGATCCGCGCCCATACGGATCTTTAATGGGACTGTTTCAAGTTTCACAGGCCCAGAAATTAGTGGAGACCCGTCCACGGTTTCCATAAACACCGGAGAGTCTCTTTTTCGTGAGCGAATGCCATGTTTTTCAGCAAAAGAGATGTCCATAAGATTGCTGCAAGCTCCAGAATCTATCATGGCGGAGCAGGTGATCCAGCAGGAACACACCTGAATTTTGATGGAAATGCAACAGAGCGAATCCCTCCTCGCTGTGGTAGAACTAACGGAAAGTAAAGCTATGTCCACAGGTGATGATGTTACTGATGAGTCATCAGGAAAATCAAAGTTTTCAGCAGATATTTCCTGTCTGTGCGGAAGAGAACACACTGAAGATAAATCCGAAAAATCAAGTCCAGTAACCGCAGCTGCGGACTTGCGATTTTTCCCGGGGCACTCTGAAATATAATGACCCGATTTACCGCAGTAAAAACATAAATTCTCTTTAAAGCGATATTCTTTACGTGCATCGATGGGTTTCCTCCGTACTGCGTCAATCTGCATAGGTTCCAGCTCTGTCTGAGATAAAGTCTTAGTCAGCGTTTCCTTGGTGGATGGAAAAGGCATAAAGTTATTACGATTAGCATCGGCCCATTTTTCTTGGCGACGTTCGGTAAGACGAATATCAATCCGAATGCAATGATGTATAAAGTCAGCCAAGTTAGTAGGTGATTCACCTCGAGCTAGTTCATCTTTGATGGAAGCAGATAAACCTCTCCTGAACACTGCATATTTCGCTGAATCGCACCATGTTGTATCCAGCACCCATTTCCGAAACTCCATTGCGTATTCCACAACAGGACGCTTCCCCTGACGTAGTGTCAGTAATGCGGTTTCAGCTGTGATACTCCGATTAGGGTCATCAAACATCTGACACATTGCTGCAGTAAAGTCTTTCAGGGAATTCAAGCACACATCATTAGTCTCAATCAGTGGATTAGCCCAGGCTAATGCTTTGTTTGTTAGCAACATAATTATAGTCAATACTTTATCCCGATCAGTTGCAAACTGGGCTGCACGTGCAGAGAAATACAGTTGACATTGATTCAAAAACCCCCGAAATTTCTCTCTTTCACCACCAAACCTGAATGGTGGGAGTTTAGGAAAAGCTGGACCAGGAGCCGGGATTGGAGCAGATACCATGTTTGCAGCTGTAATCTCCACATTTGAAAGTCGAGACGCTAAGGCCTGAATAGACGTATCAGCTACATTCGCATTGTGATTAGTTTGCGATTCTAATGTCCCAAGTTTAGTTTTTATAGCCTGCAGCTCCACATGAAGTCCAGAGACAAATGAGCAAAGTTTTTTCATTCGCACCTCCATAGAATCTGACCCAGAGATCTCCATTTTTTGGGGGGGCTTGAGTATTATGTAATAAACTTAGTGCTAAGTGCAGTGGAGATCAGTATCATGGGTCAGAAAAGAGGCCGAGAGTCAATAGGTTAAGAGTTCAAGAATATTTATAATGATATGCAGGTAAACAGCTATGACACAGCAGGTTAGTAGCAGACAGAGCTGGATAGGCAGTAAGCACGTGTACAGACCGTGGAAGTCCAAGTATGTGAGATCCAGAGACCTGGAGACCAGGCTAGGCCTCCTAGCAGGGAGCAGTCCAGCAGCAGAGACGGGTGCAGAGCAGATCCAGGGAAACAAGTCTTTGCAATGAAGAGATGTAGAACCGGAGACAGATGGGGTATCCCAAAGTAACGAAGAAACCAGCAAGATAGCAGTTCTTCCAGCTTGATCACAAGTCAGGAACAAGATACTCAAGCAATGAGTATATATTCAGAGCTCCCTTAAATACACCACAGACAGGAACATGGAAAATCTGACAGGAAACAAGATGGCCCCCGTGAGGCCAATGACTCCATCTTATGTAAGGGCAAAAGTAACTGAACTGAGGGCAAACAGCAACTAGAAACAGATATACAGTCCAAGTCCTTACACACATACTTAATTAAAAACAAAAGTGAAGTTTTTGATAAACTTGTAGACTATGTAACAAGATCAAGTAACAAATTTCAAAGGAAGCCAATTGTCATCAGAAGTGATAATGGAGGTGAATTTACAGGTCACAGAATAGAAGACTACTTAAGACAAAATGGGATAGAACACCAGAAAACGGTTCCATACACACCTGAACAAAATGGAGTAGTAGAAAGGAAAAACAGAACTCTAACAGAGATGATAAGATGTATGCTGACGGATTCCAAACTACCAGAGAAATATTGGGGTGAGGCAGCAATGCCAGCTACTTATCTACAGAACAGACTTTTTTCTAGAAAACTGACGAAAACTCCATATGAACTGTGGCAAGGTATGAAACCAAGTGTCAATCATTTAAAAGTTTTTGGATGTAAAGTTTTCATATTCATTCCAACAGAAAAACGTTCCAAACTTCAAAACAGATCCATGGAAGGAATATTTGTTGGATATAGTCAAAATTGCAAAGGATACAGAATCCTAGATCCCAAAACAGACAGAGTTACGGTGAGTAACAGTGTGACATTCATTGAAGATTTAAATGAAGATATTATGATTTCAGTTGAAACAAAAAATGAGAAAACCAATAATGACACAACTGAAGAAATATCTGATGAGAAAGAAGCAGAAGTTAATGAAGAAGAAAATACTGAAAGTGAAGAATCACAACTACAGACACAGAACCAAGACGTTCAATGAGAGAGAACAAAGGAAAACCACCAAAACGTCTCTCATACAAGACAAGCACAAGAAAAATCTATGAGCCTACTTCTTGGGAAGAAATATCTAAACTGCCTGTAGAAGAAGCTAATAAATGGATAGAAGCAACAGAAACAGAAATTAAATCCATGCAAGATTCAAATACATGGACACTAACAGATTTACCAGAAGGAAGAAAAACCATAGGATGTAAATGGATTTTTAAAGTTAAATACCAAACAGATGGCACAGCTGAAAGATACCGAGCAAGACTTGTAGCTAAAGGGTATTCTCAAAAATATGGAGAAGACTATGATGAGACATTTGCTCCAGTTGTCAAACACAGTACAATAAGAACTTTACTTACAGTTGCAGCAATGAAACAGATGCAACTAAGACATCTGGATGTAAAGACAGCTTTTCTGAATGGAGATTTAACAGAAGACATTTATATGGAACAACCTCCAGGATTCAAAGATGAAAGAAATCCAAACAAAGTTTGTAAACTACAGAAAAGCATATATGGTTTAAAGCAAGCCGCTAAAGCGTGGAATGACAAAATCACGGAAGTACTTACAAATGAAAAATTTCAAAGAAGCAAAGCTGATCCATGCTTATACACAAAAAGGCTGATTAATAGATGGATTTACATACTCATATATGTAGACGACATTTTGATTTGTTTTGAACAAGAAAGGGATAACGAAAACATTCTAAAAATCCTGAAGCAACATTTCAAAATCAAAGACTTGGGAAATGTAAAACAATATCTAGGAATACAAGTAGAAAGAGAAGAAGATGGAAGTTTCCTACTGAATCAAAATCACATGATTCAAGACATAACAGAAAAATTTGGATTAAAGGATGCAAAAACAGTAAAGTCTCCAATGGAAACTAATTATCTCAAAGAGATGAACAGTGAACAAAATATGCTACCAAATAATGAAGAATACAGAACAGCAATAGGAAAACTACTGTATCTAGCAACCGTTACAAGACCAGACATCGCAGCAGCAGTAGGAATCCTGAGTAGAAAGGTATCAAAACCAAATAAAGCTGATTGGAATGCCGTGAAGAGAGTAATGCGTTATTTGAAAGGAACTAGCAATGTTAAGCTGAAATTACCCACAAGCGATGATTGCATTTTAACAGGATATGTTGATGCAGATTGGGCTGGAGATCCAACTGACAGAAGATCTACCAGTGGACATATTTTTTTCCTCTTAGGTGGACCAATAAGTTGGACAAGTAAGAAACAGTCAATTGTGACACTATCTTCAACAGAAGCAGAATATGTTGCCGCAGCACACGAGAGTCAAGAAGTACTGTGGTTAAGACAATTGTTGACAGAATTAGGACAACCACAGTTGGCACCAACAAAACTGAAAGAGGACAATCAAGGATGTCTTGTTCTTGCTCAGATGGAAAGAGTCAATCCAAGAACCAAGCATATTGATGTGAAATATCATTTCTTGAGAGATCATCAGGAACAAGGAGTCTTGAAGTTAGAGTACTGTCCTACTGAAGAAATGACAGCAGACATTTTCACGAAGGCGTTGAATGCTGATAAACATCAGAGACTAATAAAAAAGTTGGGTTTGATTGAATAAGTCCTTACTGTTGAGAAAGGGTGTTGGCATATGCAACAGATTGGGACTTATTATAAGTGAAAGGAGGACTTTATACTAACCAGACAGCAGATGGCGATAGTGTGTAAAGTCATATACTTGCTGTAATGTGGGGAGGGAAGCTCTCAGTGGTTGGTTGCTTTCTTACTTTCGGTTTTGCTTTTCTTCATGAATGTGTTGTCTTCAGTGCACGGACTGTGTGACACTGAATTGTATCTCATGTTTATCCAGTATGAAGTAAATACTGTTTACTCAAGATATCTTGCTGATTGAAGCTCTCCTAAGTACAGTGGTGACTGCAAGAAGACGCACTCTGCAACAAGGAGGAGGTAGGAGACCCTCGAAGCAATGCGATCACATCGCGTTGCTCCGAGGGTCTCAGGGAAGCACACAGGGACCCCCCCCCCCCTGCACGATGCTTCCCTGTACCGCCGGAACACTGCAATCATCTTTGATCGCAGTGTGCCGCGGGTTAATGTGCCAGGAACGGTCTGTGACCGCTCCTGGCACATAGTGCCGGATGTCAGCTAACACCCGGCCGCGATCAGCCGCGGTCCCCCCGAGAGCACGGCCGATCCACTATGACCTACTATCCCGTCACTGGGAATTAAGTCCCAGGTCAGCTCGACGGGATAGTACGTCATATGGGATTAAGGGGTTAAAAGATGATTTCTCAACAACACATCTGATAGGAGACACACAGGTAGGACTGTTTTCAGCATTCTATAACCTGTATGCCCATACTAATAGTTTAGGTAGGTCAAATGTGGTGACAGATTCTCTTTAACTTGTCATCCACTATGAAAGATCAGCTCAAGTCCCTATTGCTCAGAGGAGATGCCTGTAGGTGCCATGTGACACTGCCCATTATCCTCTATGGAGAGGACTGAATGGAGGACGTAATGAAGAGCAGGGAAGAGAACAGACAGCGGCAGACAGAAAAACATTATGCAGAACTCTACTAAGCGGTTTACCTCAAATCTGAGCTAAATTCAGATAAAGACAGCTCAGCTCTGCTGCATTATGTCCTCCGTATTTCTGCAGCTTGTCTCTGTGAGTTAAAGGGACACTGTCACCTGGTTTTGGAGGGAACAATCTTCAGCCATGGAGGCGGGGTTTTATGTTTTTGATTCACCCTTTCCTTACCCGCTGGCAGCATGCTGGCTGCAATATTGGATTGAAGTTCATTCTCTGTCCTCCATAGTACACGCCTGCGCAAGGCAAGATTGCCTTGCGCAGGCGTGTACTACGGAGGACAGAGAATTAATTTTAATCCAATATTGCAGCCAGCATGAAGCCAGCGGGTAAGGAAAGGGTGAATCAAAAACCCCGCCACCATGGCTGAAGATTGTTCCCTCCAAATTCAGGTGACAGTGTCCCTTTAAAAAGTGAATAAAGAGCAGGCATTCCTGTTATGACCTGGTGGTTAGGAGCACCCGGCACGACCTGATAGTTAAACTCACACAGGACAAGCTCTGGGATGTGGGAGCTCTGCTGACCGCAGGCCCTAATCCTATCACAACAACTTGAAATAGCCGTGGAGCGTTCCTGACTCTCCCTAGACGCCTCTTCACAGCCTAAGAGCTAGCTAGCCCTAGAGATAGAAAATAAAGCCTACCTTGCCTCAGAGAAATTCCCCAAAGAAAAGGCAGCCCCCCACATATATTGACTGTGAGTAAAGATGAAAGTCACAAACGCAGAAAAGAAACAGGTTTCAGCAAAGGGAGGCCAGACTTACTAAACAGACAGAGGATAGGAAAGGTATCTTTGCGGTCAGCACAAAAAACTGCAAAAGACCACGCAGAGTGTGCAAAAAGACCTCCGCACTGACTCACGGTGCGGAGATGCCACTCTGCATCCCAGAGCTTCCAGCTAGCAACATAAAATCATGATAACCAGCTGGACAAGGAAACAATGAACAAATAATAACTATCAGGAACTTAGCTTCTGCTGGAGAAGACAGGTCACCAGAAAGATCCAAGAGCGAACTGAACCAATGCAGGAACATTGACAGCTGGCATGGAGTAACGATCTGAGTGGAGTTAAATAGAGCAGCCAACCAAAGGATAAACCACGTCACCTGTGTAAGGAACCTCAGAAGCAGCAGCTTCACTCACAGCCACCAGAGGGAGTCCATGGACAGAACTCGCCGAAGTACCATTCACGACCACAGGAGGGAGTTCGACAACAGAATTCACAACACATTCCCCTCTCTGTGGTGTGCTGTATATGAGATCACAGTAGCCCAACTCCTCCCCAAGCTCCTAGTGGATTGCAAATTACAGATAGAGCGTGCAGGGGAGAAAACTGGTGAGAATGCAGGATATAAGTCATATAATTGCAACCAGAAATTGTGTTATTCCTCATGCATGCATACAGTAGAGCTTATTCTGAAAAGTAACTTGAGCACAGTTACCCTTTAAATAATAGAAAAGGTCCCACAGTATAAATATATGTCCAATACTATTGCTCTTAACGTAGTAGGGCTATTCTTCTACTCACACATCTCCTACATGCGGTTATAGGTTATATGCTTGGCTAAATTGGTTAAGAGACTCACTGTAAAGACAGCAGTTTTAGCTTGACTGACTTTCATAAAAAGAAACCTCAGAAAACTAAGCCATTACTAATATATATATGCAGGGTGTAAAAGCTGTAATAAAATAACCTGAGGTTGTTCTTTGGTTTCAGTGGATGAAGTGTGAGTTTAAAAATATAAATGGCTATGTGAAGACTAGATATAAACTAATTTCATATACTGTAAATTACACTTCATTTCATGGCTCAGTACCATATATACATTCCTCAACATTTAAAATGCAACACTAAGAATGCTGAACTGTTAGTATAATAGTGCCAATGCCATCCCCAGGCGGAGACCGGAGGCCGAACTGGAGCAATAGAAGCTGCAGGAGGTCTATCCTCTTCAGATATGAGTTCTGCTTTTGAAACAACTCAAAAAAGTGTCCAAATAATAGGTGTATGGCACTTCAATAACCATAGAACAACAAACAGCCTATCAAAGGTAAACAACTAGGCTGAAACGAAGAGATCCATGAATAAAACATAACAGTTTATTGAAATACTAGATGGTGGCCCGATTCTAATGCATCGGGTATTCTAGAATATGTATGTAGTTTATTTATGAAGTTTTCAGAATAATGCAATTTACACACAGGATTCGGCCGGCCATGACCAATTAGCGAAGCGTGGTTCAAATTGCCACGTAGCATATTGCCCAGCCACGTAGCATATAGCACAGACATGTAGTATATAGCACAGAGACGTAGTATATTGCCCGGCCACATAATATATTGCACAGCCACTTAATATATTGCACAGCCAAATAGTATATAGCACAGAAAAGTAGTATATAACACTGCCCATGCAGTATATAACACGGCCACGTAGTATATAGCACAGCGATGTAGTATATTGCCCAGCCACGTAATATATACCACAGCCACGCAGTATATAGCACAGCCACGTAATATATTGCACAGCCACATAGTATATAGCACAGCCACGTAGTATATAACACAGCCCATGCAGTATATAACACAGGCCACGTAGTATATAGCACAGCGATGTAGTATATAGCACAGACACGTAGTATATTGCCCAGCCACGTAATATATTGCACAGCCACGTAGCATATTGCACAGCCACGTAATATATTGTACAGCCACGTAGTATATAGCACAGCCATGTAGTATATAGCACAGAGATGTAGTATATAAAACTCCCCATGCAGTATATAACCTAGGCCTCGTAGTATAGAGCACAGCAATGTAGTATATTGCCCAGCCATATAATATATACCACAGCCACGTAGTATATAGCACAGCCCACATAGTATATAGCACAGAGATGTAGTATATAGCACAGTCCATGCAGTATCTAACACAGCCCACGTAGTATATAGTAATGTGGGCATCATATCCCTGTTAAAAAAGAATTAAAATAAAAAATAGTTATATAGTCGCCCTCCGTCAGCTCCCCGGATCCAGCCAAGGCGTTTACCGATGCTGCTCGCGACGCTCCGGTCCCAAGAGTGCATTGCGGTCTCGCGAGATGATGACGTAGCGGTGTCATGAGACCGCTACGTCATCATCTCGCGAGACCGCAATGCATGGACCGGTCACTGGAGCGTCACGAGGAGCGGGAAAAGCAGCATCAATAGTAAAAAGTTGGTCACACAGGGTTAATAGCAGCGTTAACGGAGTGCGTTACACCGTGGCATAACGAGGTCCGTTAACGCTGCCACTTTGTGAGCGCTGACTGGAGGGGATTATGGAGCGTGTTGTGAATTCTGTGGCAGAGCTCCCTCCTGTGGTCACAAGTGGTACTTCGGCTGATTCTCTCTGTGAGCTTCTGTTGGTGGAGGGAAGTGGTACTGCGGCTTCTGAGTTTCCTCCCTCAGGTGATCTGGTGAGGTCGTTAGGTGCTTCTCTACTTAACTCCACCTAATGCTTTGATCCTGGCTTCCTGTCAATGTTCCAGTGTTGGACTTGCTTTTCCCTGGATCATTCATGTGGCCTGCTGCTCTGCATAGCTAAGTTCTTCTTTGCTATTTGTTTGCTATTTTTTCTGTCCAGCTTGTCTAATTTGTTGCTGGAAGCTCTGGGACGCAAAGGGTGTACCTCCGTGCCATTAGTTCGGTACGGAGGGTCTTTTTGCCCCCTTTGCGTGGTTTTCTTTAGGGTTTTGTGTAGACCGCAAAGTTACCTTTTCTATCCTCGCTCTGTTAAGAAAGTCGGGCCTCACTTTGCTGAATCTATTTCATCTCTACGTTTGTCTTTTCATCTTAACTCACAGTCATTATATGTGGGGGGCTGCCTTTTCCTTTGGGGTATTACTCTGAGGCAAGGTAGGCTTATTTTCTATCTTCAGGCTAGTTAGTTTCTTAGGCTGTGCCGAGTTGCATAGGCAGAGTTAGGCGCAATCCACGGCTGCCTCTAGTGTTGTTTGGAGAGGATTAGGGATTGCGGTCTGCAGAGTTCCCACGTCTCAGAGCTCGTTCTATGATTTTGGGTTATTGTCAGATCACTGTATGTGCTCTGACCGCTATGTCCATTGTGGTACTGAATTGCCTTTCATAACAGTACAGGAAGCCAAAAGTACTAATGATTCTCAATACAGGGAAAAAAGAAGTTCTGAGACCATTTTTTTTTTTTGCACTGTGTTTTGCCTTTTTTTTCTCCTAGACATTTGGGTGGTTCAGTACACAGGTGTAGCGATGGACATTAGAAGTCTGTCTTCATTTGTGGATCAGCTCTCGGCAAGAGTACAAAAGATTCAAGACACTATTGATCAGAAATCTATGTTAGAACCAAGAATTCCTATTCCTGATTTGTTTTTTGGAGATAGAACTAAGTTTCTGAGTTTCAAAAATAATTGTAAATTATTTCTGGCCTTGAAACCTCGCTCCTCTGGTGATCCAGTTCAACAGGTTTTGATTGTTATGTCTTTTTTGCGCGGCGACCCTCAGGACTGGGCATTTTCTCTTGCGCCAGGAGATCCTGCATTGAGTAATATCGATGCGTTTTTCCTGGCGCTCGGATTGCTGTACGATGAACCTAATTCAGTGGATCAGGCAGAGAAAAATTTGCTGGCTCTTTGTCAGGGTCAGGATGAGATAGAGGTATATTGTCAGAAATTTAGAAAGTGGTCCGTGCTCACTCAATGGAATGAATCTGCGCTGGCAGCTATGTTCAGAAAGGGTCTCTCTGAAGCCCTTAAGGATGTCATGGTGGGATTTCCTATGCCTGCTGGTTTGAATGAGTCTATGTCTTTGGCCATTCAGATCGGTCGACGCTTGCGTGAGTGTAAATCTGTGCACCATTTGGCGGTATTACCTGAGCTTAAACCTGAGCCTATGCAGTGCGATAGGACTTTGACCAGAGTTGAACGGCAAGAACACAGACGTCTGAATGGGCTGTGTTTCTACTGTGGTGATTCCACTCATGCTATCTCTGATTGTCCTAAGCGCACTAAGCGGTTCGCTAGGTCTGCCACCATTGGTACGGTACAGTCAAAATTTCTTCTGTCCGTTACCTTGATCTGTTCTTTGTCATCGTATTCTGTCATGGCATTTGTGGATTCAGGCGCTGCCCTGAATTTGATGGACTTGGAGTATGCTAAGCGTTGTGGGTTTCTCTTAGAGCCCTTGCAGTGTCCTATTCCATTGAGAGGAATTGATGCCATGCCTTTGGCCAAGAATAAGCCTCAATACTGGACCCAGCTGACCATGTGCATGGCTCCTGCACATCAGGAGGTTATTCGCTTTCTGGTGTTGCATAATCTGCATGATGTGGTCGTGTTGGGGTTGCCATGGCTACAAGCCCATAATCCAGTATTAGATTGGAAATCTATGTCGGTGTCCAGCTGGGGTTGTCAGGGGGTACATGGTGATGTTCCATTTCTGTCAATTTCGTCATCCACCCCTTCTGAGGTTCCAGAGTTCTTGTCTGATTACCGGGATGTATTTGATGAGCCCAAGTCCGATGCCCTACCTCCGCATAGGGATTGTGATTGTGCTATCAATTTGATTCCTGGTAGTAAATTCCCAAAAGGTCGACTGTTTAATTTATCCGTGCCTGAGCACGCCGCTATGCGCAGTTATGTGAAGGAATCCCTGGAGAAGGGTCATATTCGCCCGTCATCGTCACCATTAGGAGCAGGGTTCTTTTTTGTAGCCAAGAAGGATGGTTCGCTGAGACCTTGTATAGATTACCGCCTTCTAAATAAGATCACGGCTAAATTTCAGTACCCCTTGCCATTGTTATCTGATTTGTTTGCTCGGATTAAGGGGGCTAGTTGGTTCACCAAGATAGATCTTCGTGGTGCGTATAATCTGGTGCGAATCAGGCGAGGAGATGAATGGAAAACTGCATTTAATACGCCCGAGGGTCATTTTGAGTATCTAGTGATGCCATTCGGACTTGCCAATGCTCCATCAGTGTTTCAGTCCTTTAATCATGACATCTTCCGAGAGTACCTGGATAAATTCCTGATTGTGTACTTGGATGACATTTTGATCTTCTCGGATGATTGGGAGTCTCATGTGAAGCAGGTCAGAACAGTTTTTCAGGTCCTGCGTGCTAATTCTTTGTTTGTGAAGGGATCAAAGTGTCTCTTTGGTGTGCAGAAGGTTTCATTTTTGGGGTTTATCTTTCCCCTTCTACTATCGAGATGGATCCTGTTAAGGTCCAAGCCATCCATGATTGGACTCAGCCGACATCTCTGAAAAGTCTGCAAAAGTTCCTGGGCTTTGCTAATTTTTATCGTCGCTTCATCTGCAATTTTTCTAGTATTGCCAAACCATTGACCGATTTGACCAAGAAGGGTGCTGATTTGGTCAATTGGTCTTCTGCTGCTGTGGAAGCTTTTCAGGAGTTGAAGCGTCGTTTTTCTTCTGCCCCTGTGTTGTGTCAACCAGATGTTTCTCTTCCGTTCCAGGTCGAGGTTGATGCTTCTGAGATTGGAGCAGGGGCTGTTTTGTCGCAGAGAGGTTCTGATTGCTCAGTGATGAAACCATGCGCTTTTTTTTCCAGGAAGTTTTCGCCTGCTGAGCGAAATTATGATGTGGGCAACCGAGAGTTGCTGGCCATGAAGTGGGCATTCGAGGAGTGGCGTCATTGGCTTGAAGGAGCTAAGCATCGCGTGGTGGTATTGACTGATCATAAGAACTTGACTTATCTTGAGTCTGCTAAGCGGTTGAATCCTAGACAGGCTCGTTGGTCGCTGTTTTTTGCCCGTTTTGACTTTGTGATTTCGTACCTTCCGGGATCTAAAAATGTGAAGGCGGATGCTCTGTCTAGGAGTTTTGTGCCCGACTCTCCAGGTTTGTCTGAGCCGGCGGGTATCCTCAAGGAAGGAGTAATTGTGTCTGCCATCTCCCCTGATTTGCGGCGGGTGCTGCAATAATTTCAGGCTAATAAACCTGATCGTTGTCCAGCGGAGAAACTGTTTGTCCCTGATAGGTGGACCAATAAAGTTATCTCTGAGGTTCATTGTTCGGTGTTGGCTGGTCATCCTGGAATCTTTGGTAGCAGAGAGTTAGTGGCTAGATCCTTTTGGTGGCCGTCTCTGTCGCGGGATGTGCGTGCTTTTGTGCAATCCTGTGGGATTTGTGCTCGGGCTAAGCCCTGCTGTTCTCGTGCCAGTGGGTTGCTTTTGCCCTTGCCGGTCCCGAAGAGGCCTTGGACACATATCTCTATGGATTTTATTTCTGATCTTCCCGTTTCTCAAAAGATGTCAGTCATTTGGGTGGTCTGTGATCGCTTTTCTAAGATGGTCCATCTGGTACCCTTGTCTAAATTGCCTTCCTCCTCTGATTTGGTGCCATTGTTCTTCCAGCATGTGGTTCGTTTACATGGCATTCCAGAGAATATCGTTTCTGACAGAGGTTCCCAGTTTGTTTCAAGGTTTTGGCGAGCCTTTTGTGGTAGGATGGGCATTGACTTGTCTTTTTCCTCGGCTTTCCATCCTCAGACTAATGGCCAGACCGAACGAACTAATCAGACCTTGGAAACATATCTGAGATGCTTTGTTTCTGCCGATCAGGATGACTGGGTGTCCTTTTTGCCTTTGGCTGAGTTCGCCCTTAATAATCGGGCCAGCTCGGCTACCTTGGTTTCGCCATTTTTCTGCAATCCTGGGTTCCATCCTCGTTTCTCTTCAGGACAGGTTGAGTCTTCGGACTGTCCTGGTGTGGATACTGTGGTGGACAGGTTGCAGCAGATTTGGACTCATGTAGTGGACAATTTGACCTTGTCCCAGGAGAAGGCTCAACGTTTCGCTAATCGCAGACGCCGTGTGGGTCCCCGACTTCGTGTTGGGGATCTGGTTTGGTTATCTTCTCGTCATATTCCTATGAAGGTTTCCTCTCCTAAGTTTAAACCTCGTTTCATTGGTCCGTTGTTGTGAATTCTGTGGCAGAGTTCACTCCTGTGGTCACAAGTCGTACTTCGGCTGATTCTCTCTGGGAGCTTCCGTTTGTGGAGGAAAGTGGTACTGCAGCTTCTGAGTTTCCTCCCTCAGGTGATCTGGTGAGGTCGTTAGCTGCTTCTCTACTTAACTCCACCTGATGCTTTGATCCATGCTTCCTGTCTATGTTCCAGTGTTGGACTTGTGTTTCTCTGGATCATTCCTGTGGCCTGCTGCTCTGCATAGCTAAGTGCTTCTTTGCTATTTGTTGCTATTTTTTCTGTCCAGCTTGTCTATTTGTTTTGCTGGAAGCTCTGGGACGCAAAGGGTGTACCTCCGTGCCGTTAGTTCGGTACGGAGGGTCTTTTTGCCTCCTTTGCGTGGTTTTCTTTAGGGTTTTGTGTAGACCGCAAAGTTATCTTTCCTATCCTCGTTCTGTCTAGAATATGGGGCCTCACTTTGCTGAATCTATTTCATCCCTACGTTTGTCTTTTCATCTTACTCACAGTCATTATATGTGGGGGACTGCCTTTTCCTTTGGGGTATTTCTCTGAGGCAAGGTAGGCTTATTTTTCTATCTTCAGGCTAGTTAGTTTCTCAGGCTGTGCCGAGTTGCATAGGGAGCGTTAGGCGCAATCCACAGCTGCCTCTAGTTGTGTTTGGAGAGGATCAGGAATTGCGGTCTACAGAGTTTCCACGTCTCAGAGCTCGTTCTATTATTTTGGGTTATTGTCAGATCACTGTATGTGCTCTGATCGCTATGTACATTGTGTTACTGAATTGCCTATCATAACAGTACAGGAAGCCAAAAGTACTAATGATTCTCAATAGAGGGAAAAAAGAAGTTCTGAGACCATTTTTTTTCCTTTGCACTGTGATTTGTCTTTTTTTTCCCCTAGACATTTGGGTGGTTCAGGACACAGGTGTTACAATGGACATTAAAGGTCTGTCTTCATGTGTAGATCAGCTCATGGCAAGAGTTCAAGATATTCAAAATTTTGTGGTTCAGAATTCTTTGTTAGAACCGAGAATTCCTATTCCAGATTTGTTTTTTGGAGATAGATCTAAATTTCTGAGTTTCAAGAATAATTGTAAACTGTTTCTGGCTTTGAAACCTCGCTCCTCTGGTGACCCAGCGCAACAGGTTAGGATCGTCATTTCTTTTTTTGCGTGGTGACCCTCAGGACTGGGCATTTTCTCTTGCGTCAGGAGATCCTGCATTGAGTGATATCGATGCGTTTTTCCTGGCGCTTGGATTGCTGTACGATGAGCCTAATTCAGTAGATCAGGCAGAAAAAAATTTGCTGGCTCTTTGTCAGGCTCAGGATGAGATAGAGCTATATTGCCAGAAATTTAGAAAATGGTCCGTGCTCACTCAATGGAATGAATCTGCACTTGCAGCCATTTTCAGAAAGGGTCTCTCTGAAGCCATTAAGGATGTCATGGTGGGATTTCCTATGCCCGCTGGTTTGAATGAGTCTATGTCTTTGGCCATTCAGATCGGTCGACGCTTGCGTGAGTGTAAATCTGTGTACCATTTGGCGGTATTACCTGAGATTAAACCTGAGCCTATGCAGTGCGATAGGACTATGACCAGAGTTGAACGGCAAGAACACAGACGTCTGAATGGGCTGTGTTTCTACTGTGGTGATTCCACTCATGCTATCTCTGATTGTCCTAAGCGCACTAAGCGGTTCGCTAGGTCTGCCGCCATTGGTACTGTACAGTCAAAATTTCTTCTGTCCGTTACCTTGATATGCTCCTTGTCGTCGTATTCTGTCATGGCATTTGTGGATTCAGGCGCTGCCCTGAATTTGATGGACTTGGATTATGCTAAACGTTGTGGGTTTTTATTGGAGCCCTTGCAGTGTCCTATTCCATTGAGAGGAATTGATGCTACACCTTTGGCCAAGAATAAGCCTCAATACTGGACCCAGCTGACCATGTGCATGGCTCATGCACATCAGGAGGTTATTCGCTTTCTGGTGTTGCATAATCTGCATGATGTGGTCGTGTTGGGGTTGCCATGGCTACAAGCCCATAATCCAGTATTGGATTGGAATTCCATGTTGGTGTCCAGCTGGGGTTGTCAGGGGGTACATGGTGATGTTCCATTTCTGTCAATTTCGTCATCCACCCCTTCTGAGGTTCCAGAGTTCTTGTCTGATTACCGGGATGTATTTGATGAGCCCAAGTCCGATGCCCTGCCTCCGCATAGGGATTATGATTGTGCTATCAATTTGATTCCTGGTAGTAAATTCCCAAAAGGTCGACTGTTTAATTTATCCGTGCCTGAGCACACCGCTATGCGCAGTTATGTGAAGGAATCCCTGGAGAAGGGGCATATTCGCCCGTCATCGTCGCCATTAGGAGCAGGGTTCTTTTTTGTAGCCAAGAAGGATGGTTCGCTGAGACCGTGTATAGATTACCGCCTTCTTAATAAGATCACGGTTAAATTTCAGTACCCCTTGCCATTGTTATCTGATTTGTTTGCTCGGATTAAGGGGGCTAGTTGGTTCACTAAGATAGATCTTCGTGGTGCGTATAATCTGGTGAGAATCAGGCAAGGCGATGAATGGAAAACTGCATTTAATACGCCCGAGGGTCATTTTGAGTATCTAGTGATGCCGTTCGGACTTGCCAATGCTCCATCAGTGTTTTAATCCTTTATGCATGACATCTTCCGTGAGTACCTGGATAAATTCCTGATTGTGTACTTGGATGACATTTTGATCTTCTCGGATGATTGGGAGTCTCATGTGAAGCAGGTCAGAACGGTTTTTCAGGTCCTGCGTGCTAATTCTTTGTTTGTGAAGGGATCAAAGTGTCTCTTTGGTGTGCAGAAGGTTTCATTTTTGGGGTTCATCTTTTCCCCTTCTACTATCGAGATGGATCCGGTTAAGGTCCAAGCCATCCATGATTGGACTCAGCCGACATCTCTGAAAAGTCTGCAAAAGTTCCTGGGCTTTGCTAATTTTTATCGTCGCTTCATCTGCAATTTTTCTAGTGTTGCCAAACCATTGACCGATTTGACCAAGAAGGGTGCTGATTTGGTCAATTGGTCTTCTGCTGCTGTGGAAGCTTTTCAAGAGTTGAAGCGTCGTTTTTCTTCTGCCCCTGTGTTGTGTCAACCAGATGTTTCTCTTCCGTTCCAGGTCGAGGTTGATGCTTCTGAGATTGGAGCAGGGGCTGTTTTGTCACAGAGAGGTTCTGGTTGCTCAGTAATGAAACCATGCGCTTTCTTTTCCAGGAAGTTTTCGCCTGCTGAGCGAAATTATGATGTGGGCAACCGAGAGTTGCTGGCCATGAAGTGGGCATTCGAGGAGTGGCGTCATTGGCTTGAAGGAGCTAAGCATCGCGTGGTGGTATTGACTGATCATAAGAACTTGACTTATCTCGAGTCTGCCAAGCGCTTGAATCCTAGACAAGCTCGTTGGTCGTTGTTTTTTGCCCGTTTTGACTTTGTGATTTCGTACCTTCCGGGCTCTAAAAATGTGAAGGCGGATGCTCTGTCTAGGAGTTTTGTGCCCAACTCTCCGGGTTTATCTGAGCCGGCGGGTATCCTCAAGGAAGGAGTAATTGTGTCTGCCATCTCCCCTGATTTGCGGCGGGTGCTGCAAAAATTTCAGGCTAATAAACCTGATCGTTGCCCAGCGGAGAAACTGTTTGTCCCTGATAGGTGGACGAATAGAGTTATCTCTGAACTTCATTGTTCGGTGTTGGCTGGTCATCCTGGAATCTTTGGTACCAGAGAGTTAGTGGCTAGATCCTTTTGGTGGCCCTCTCTGTCGCGGGATGTGCGTACTTTTGTGCAGTCCTGTGGGATTTGTGCTCGGGCTAAGCCCTGCTGTTCTCGTGCCAGTGGGTTGCTTTTGCCCTTGCCGGTCCCGAAGAGGCCTTGGACACATATCTCTATGGATTTTATTTCTGATCTTCCCGTTTCTCAAAAGATGTCAGTCATTTGGGTGGTCTGTGATCGCTTTTCTAAGATGGTCCATCTGGTACCCTTGTCTAAATTGCCTTCCTCCTCTGATTTGGTGCCTTTGTTCTTCCAGCATGTGGTTCGTTTGCATGGCATTCCAGAGAATATTGTTTCTGACAGAGGTTCCCAGTTTGTTTCGAGGTTTTGGCGAGCCTTTTGTGGTAGGATGGGCATTGACTTGTCTTTTTCCTCGGCTTTCCATCCTCAGACTAATGGCCAGACCGAACGAACCAATCAGACCTTGGAAACATATCTGAGATGCTTTGTTTCTGCTGATCAGGATGACTGGGTGTCCTTTTTGCCTTTGGCGGAGTTCGCCCTTAATAATCGGGCCAGCTCGGCTACCTTGGTTTCGCCGTTTTTCTGCAATTCTGGGTTCCATCCTCGCTTCTCTTCAGGACAGGTTGAGTCTTCGGACTGTCCTGGTGTGGATACTGTGGTGGACAGGTTGCAGCAGATTTGGACTCAGGTCGTGGACAATTTGACCTTGTCCCAGGAGAAGGCTCAACTTTTCGCTAATCGCAGACGCCGTGTGGGTCCCCGACTTCGTGTTGGGGATCTGGTTTGGTTATCTTCTCGTCATATTCCTATGAAGGTTTCCTCTCCTAAGTTTAAACCTCGTTTTATTGGTCCGTATAGGATTTCTGAGGTTCTTAATCCTGTGTCTTTTCGTCTGACCCTTCCAGATTCTTTTTCCATACATAACGTATTCCATAGGTCATTGTTGCGGAGATACGTGGCACCTATGGTCCCATCTGTTGAGCCTCCTGCCCCGGTTTTGGTGGAGGGGGAATTGGAGTATATTGTGGAGAAGATTTTGGATTCTCGTGTTTCAAGACGGAAACTCCAGTATCTGGTTAAATGGAAGGGTTATGCTCAGGAAGATAATTCCTGGGTTTTTGCCTCTGATGTCCATGCTCCCGATCTTGTTCGTGCCTTTCATGTGGCTCATCCTGGTCGGCCTGGGGGCTCTGGTGAGGGTTCGGTGACCCCTCCTCAAGGGGGGGGTACTGTTGTGAATTCTGTGGCAGAGTTCACTCCTGTGGTCACAAGTGGTACTTCGGCTGATTCTCTCTGGGAGCTTCCGTTTGTGGAGGAAAGTGGTACTGCAGCTTCTGAGTTTCCTCCCTCAGGTGATCTGGTGAGGTCGTTAGCTGCTTCTCTACTTAACTCCACCTGATGCTTTGATCCATGCTTCCTGTCTATGTTCCAGTGTTGGACTTGTGTTTCTCTGGATCATTCCTGTGGCCTGCTGCTCTGCATAGCTAAGTGCTTCTTTGCTATTTGTTGCTATTTTTTCTGTCCAGCTTGTCTATTTGTTTTGCTGGAAGCTCTGGGACGCAAAGGGTGTACCTCCGTGCCGTTAGTTCGGTACGGAGGGTCTTTTTGCCTCCTTTGCGTGGTTTTCTTTAGGGTTTTGTGTAGACCGCAAAGTTATCTTTCCTATCCTCGTTCTGTCTAGAATATCGGGCCTCACTTTGCTGAATCTATTTCATCCCTACGTTTGTCTTTTCATCTTACTCACAGTCATTATATGTGGGGGGCTGCCTTTTCCTTTGGGGTATTTCTCTGAGGCAAGGTAGGCTTATTTTTCTATCTTCAGGCTAGTTAGTTTCTCAGGCTGTGCCGAGTTGCATAGGGAGCGTTAGGCGCAATCCACAGCTGCCTCTAGTTGTGTTTGGAGAGGATCAGGAATTGCGGTCTACATAGTTTCCACGTCTCAGAGCTCGTTCTATTATTTTGGGTTATTGTCAGATCACTGTATGTGCTCTGATCGCTATGTACATTGTGTTACTGAATTGCCTATCATAACAGTCCGTATAGGATTTCTGAGGTTCTTAATCCTGTGTCTTTTCGTCTGACCCTTCCAGATTCTTTTTCCATACATAACGTATTCCATAGGTCATTGTTGCGGAGATACGTGGCACCTATGGTTCCATCTGTTGATCCTCCTGCCCCGGTTTTGGTGGAGGGGGAATTGGAGTATATTGTGGAGAAGATTTTGGATTCTCGTATTTCTAGATGGAAACTCCAGTATCTGGTTAAATGGAAGGGTTATGCTCAGGAAGATAATTCCTGGGTTTTTGCCTCTGATGTCCATGCTCCCGATCTTGTTCGTGCCTTTCATGTGGCTCATCCTGGTCGGCCTGGGGGCTCTGGTGAGGGTTCGGTGACCCCTCCTCAATGGGGGGTACTGTTGTGAATTCTGTGGCAGAGCTCCCTCCTGTGGTCACAAGTGGTACTTCGGCTGATTCTCTCTGTGAGCTTCTGTTGGTGGAGGGAAGTGGTACTGCGGCTTCTGAGTTTCCTCCCTCAGGTGATCCTGTGAGGTCGTTAGGTGCTTCTCTACTTAACTCCACCTAATGCTTTGATCCTGGCTTCCTGTCAATGTTCCAGTGTTGGACTTGCTTTTCCCTGGATCATTCCTGTGGCCTGCTGCTCTGCATAGCTAAGTTCTTCTTTGCTATTTGTTTGCTATTTTTTCTGTCCAGATTGTCTAATTTGTTGCTGGAAGCTCTGGGACGCAAAGGGTGTACCTCCGTGCCGTTAGTTCGGTATGGAGGGTCTTTTTGCCCCCTTTGCGTGGTTTTCTTTAGGGTTTTGTGTAGACCGCAAAGTTACCTTTTCTATCCTCCCTCTGTTAAGAAAGTCGGGCCTCACTTTGCTGAATCTATTTCATCTCTACGTTTGTCTTTTCATCTTAACTCACAGTCATTATATGTGGGGGGCTGCCTTTTCCTTTGGGGTATTTCTCTGAGGCAAGGTAGGCTTATTTTCTATCTTCAGGCTAGTTAGTTTCTCAGGCTGTGCCGAGTTGCATAGGCAGAGTTAGGCGCAATCCTCAGCTGCCTCTAGTGTTGTTTGGAGAGGATTAGGGATTGCGGTCTGCAGAGTTCCCACGTCTCAGAGCTCGTTCTATGATTTTGGGTTATTGTCAGATCACTGTATGTGCTCTGACCGCTATGTCCATTGTGGTACTGAATTGCCTTTCATAACAGGAGCGGGTACTGACTGTGGGGAGTAAGGAGCGGCCATTTTACCGCCGGACTGTACCCGTCGCTGATTGGTCGCGGCAAAACGGCCACGACCAATCAGCGACTTGGGATTTCCGTGACAGACAGAAAGACAGACAGACAGACAGACGGAAAAACCCTTAGGCAATTATATAGTAGATTACATAAAATAGAAACTTTAAGAAAGGCTAGGTCCACAATACAAAAAACACCCAGTAGGGGGAACTCCAACACCTACCCTACCAATAAGATAAATAGATTCACAGAGCAGGCATCAAATAAAACAAAAATCTTAGTGAGCCCGGGGTAGCAATGAGGTAAATTATATCTGTTCCAGTAGCATCATAGATGCTGAAACTAAACTAAGCACACTATAAATACGGTGATTGGGTGCTAGTAGCATCCCTAAATAGATTTTACTCTGTACATACATACAGCCTCATTGATATCAAAGGTACAAATGCAATGGCACAGTAAAAGATAGTGAAGGATTATAATACCTGAACTCTGGAGAAACAGTACAAGGAGAGTGGTGGTGGGTAGATGAGCCCGTTCCCCTTCACGCCGATGTGCGTTTCACCCTGAGCTTCTTCCAGGGTTGTTAATGGCTCTCACTGTGGTTCACTGGAGTCCCAAAGATGTAGAAATTGCTTTATAACCTGTTCCAGACTGATAGATCTCAATTACTTTGTTTCTCATTTGTTCCTGAATTTCTTTGGATCGCGGCATGATGTCTAGCTTTTAAGGACCTTTTGGTCTACTTTGCTTTGTCAGGCAGGTCCTATTTAAGTGATTTCAAGATTGAGAACAGGTTTGGCAGTAATCAGGCTTGTGTGTGGATAGGGAATTTGAACTCAGCTTCCCAAAGATATGATAAACCACAGTTAATTTATGTTTTAAGGGGAAGGGGCAATCACTTTTTCACACAGGGTCCTGTAGGTTTGATTTTTTTTGTCCCTAAATAATAAAAACCTTCATTTAAAAACTCCATTTTGTGTTTACAAGTGCTATCTTTGTCTAATATTTAAATTTGTTTGGTGATCTGAAACATTTAATTGTGACGAACATGCAAAAGAATAGGAAATCAGGAAGGTGACAAACTTCCTCAAACAACTGTGTATATATATATATATATACATATATATATATATATACATATACTAGATGGTAGCCCGATTCTAACGCATCGGGTATTCCAGAATATGTATGACAGAACTTGTTCAGTAAATGTTAAACGTAGCATATAACAGCCTATGTAGCATATAGCACAGCCCATGTAGCATATAGAACAGCCACGTAGCATATAGCACAGCCCGCATAGCATATAGCACAGCCCACATAGCATATAGCACAGCCACTTAGTATATAACACAGCCACATAGCATATAGCACAGCCATGTAGCATATAACAGCCCACGTAGCATATAGCACAGCCAAGTAGTATATAACACAGCCACGTACCATATAACACAGCTCACATAGCATATAGCACAGCCACTCAGTATATAACACAGCCACATAGTATATAGCACAGCCACATAGCATATAACACAGCTCACATAGCATATAGCACAGCCACGTAGTATATAGCACAGCCACATAGCATATAGCACAACTACGTAGTATATAACACAGCCCACGTAGCATATAACAGCCCACGTAGTATATAGCACAGCCACGTAGCATATAGCACAGCCACATAGCATATAACAGCCCACGTAGTATATAGCACAGCCACGTAGCATATAACACAGCCCACGTAGCATATAGCACAGCCATGTAGCATATAGCACAGCCATGTAGTATCTAACACAGCCCAAATAGCATATAACACCGCCCACGTAGTATATAGTACAGTCCACGTAGTATATAGCACAATCCACGTACTATATAGTTCAGTTGACGTAGTATATAGCACAGTCCACGTAGTATATAACACAGCTACGTAGTATATAGCACAGTCCAAGTAGTATATAGCACAATCCACATAGTATATAGCACAATCCACATAGTATATAGTACAGTCCACGTAGTATATAACACAGCCCACGCAGTATATAGTACAGTCCATGTAGTATATAACACAGCCCACGTAGTATATAGCACAGTGCACGTAGTATATAGCACAATACACGTAGTATATATACAGTCCATATAGTATATAGCACAGCCACGTAGTATATAGCACAGGCACAGCCCACGTAGTGTATAGCACAGCCACGTGGTATATAGCAGCCACATAGTATATAACACAGACCACGTAGTATATAGCACAGTCCACGTAGTATATAGCACAGTCCACGTAGTCAATATATAGGCATATAGGCATAAAGCATGAATACATATAGGCATGCATCCTGCTATAGCGCAGGCACCGCCGCCATTTTGATGAAGTTACATTTTTTCTAACCATACAATAGTATATTTATTATGTAAACTAGGGGCAGGTCAGTGAGGAATCAGTGACCTTTCCGAACCCATACAGATGAATACCTGATCAGAGCACATCATGAAGACCCCCCACAGGTCGCCCTGGAGCACGAGCATATCATTAACCGAAAATAAAGATTAGCAAAGGTAAAATTTTGTTTCCTCTTATCAGTTGAATCAGGGTCAGTTTTCTTGTGTTTCAATTGATTGTAGCGGATGTCAGAGCTGAAGTAGAGATATGTACATCAGTCGTAATCCGACTTTTCTTAACCAATTGTTTTTGCAAAAACATGCTGCGTTTTTGGATCTTGCTCCTTGAAGGGTCTGGTGAAACCAATGCACATGGTGATTGCAAACTCTGGGATTGTTTTTTTTCATCAGTTTCCCCCCCCAGTTTGCGCCTATACTGTGTCTGAGGAAAAATATAAGGGCAGCCACATAGGTGAACACAAGCCCTAAGAGAGTGTCGTCCCTGCTACTATGTTGTGCCAAGCTTGCATGGCTATCGGACCTTCCTACCAATTCAGTTCAACATAATTAGTGCAACTCAAGGACAACTCTTGTATGTTTAATATTAAGGGGGCATTCCGCTTACCACACGGGTTACTAAAAAGGGTTACCACTTGTTTCACTTTAGACACTCCTTTTCATGTTGTGATTCCCCCTGGGGACCAGAAGTCCCACTGCTGCACGCTCTAGTGATCAGCTCTCATTGCAGGGTGACCTCTGTGCAGATTCTTGTGGTACCAATGCTTAATGTCTTGCATCGCACCCAGGGCAAGGTTCTCCTCAGCTCTAATTAATGGAGCAGGACCTCCTCTGTTACCTTAACAAGCCCTTGTGTAAATATCTGAGTTTTATATTTTTTTAACATATCTATGAAATCATTTTGCGGAGTTGTAAAAATATAAAATATCAACTACTTACCCAGAAAGCATCTTTAAACTGTAACAGCGCCATCCTTGTACTTCCAGACTTCTATAGCTCCTTCCAATGTAGACACTTAATTTCAGCTCAAAGCCATGCTACCAGAAGTTATGGTTTCTGAAAGTATATTTTCTATAGGTCCTCTAGGTCCAACTAAAAATATTTACAGCTCTGAAACCACGGAGAAGACAAACTTGGTATACTGTATTACATAAAAAGGAGAAGTTTGAGAAATATGCAATATCTGTCAGGAAGAGCAGAGAACATATGCCTTGATGTTTACTATTGTGCCAGTCGATGAAATGAGAGCCTAGATAGTGGAGGTTGGGTAAGAGCATGTACACCGTGGTGTCTTCCAGTCCTCTAAAATGTGACAGCCGTGCAACACCGGAACTTAGACCTGTTTGAAGCTGAGAAAGATCTGTGCAGTTCTCGGAAACTAGACACCAAGGAGACTATTGTCAAACTTCCTGAATTTTAATGCTCAGTGTGGCAGTATCTTGGACCCCATATTAATGAAGAACAAGGTCTCCACTAGCATGCTTACAGGAAACCAGTCACGTGAAAAAACGCTATTACACTATTATCCTGCAGAGATGCGATTAATCTATAGGTTCTTAGCGTTCATACGGTGCCCGCACTTAGATCCCACTGCTGGAAGGAAATTATCTTTATTCCTCCCAACAGCGTTCTTCGTTCAATCACGAGGTGGATTCAGTTACCGCCCTCTGTATAGAGAGAGGTGGCATTAACCGTACCGCCGGCACTTACTGACAGCCGGCCTTAATGATGAGTGAGCTGTCAGTCAGTGCCAGGGGTGCAGTTACAATAGCCGCTCACTATACACATATTGTAATCACAGAAAAAAAGATAACCTTTGGGGTCCAATTTATGACAAAAAATTAACAGAAAACACCCCAGTGAAAATATGAAATATTAAAAATATATTTTATTTAATAAATTCTAAAAAATCTGCAATAACCAAAACCATCACCATTATAAAATACATTCAATAGAAAAGACCAAGGAGGTGCCTGGCCCTATACTGCACTATATGCACCCTACCTACCAGTGGAGGTTGGCACCCTATACCTGCGCAGATGGCGCACCCGCTCACCGTTGTCTGTCCCTTCTACCCCTGTATAACCCTATAGGATGGGGTAGGAAAAACCAATTGCATGCATACGGTGTACCCAATGATGTAAGTGGAGTCTCTTGTAACTAGGGCGCCAATAATAGGCTGTCCCTGCTATGATCCTATCTGTCTGCGGAGGTTGACTCCCTATTATTTTGTGTAATTGGCATCCCCGCTCCTCGATGTCTGTCTCCAATATATCCCTAGTCTTATGAATTTGAAGACTTCTTTCAACATAAGGTGCTATAGTGCTTCAATGTGCAAAATAGTTACAATACTACTGGAATTTTCTAAAAATTCTTGCTATATGGGTCTCCCACGTGTCCATTCATACACAAGTCAGGAGTAGATACCCCCAGATAGATCTCCAGAATCAATAATATTTTTGATATGATCTCAGATATCGAATAATTATACCCATAGCCAAAACCAGCCAATAGTAAGTCCATAACAGAAACTCGAAGCATTTCCCCTCTAGACATGAGGTTCGTCAGGAGCAAATAGATAAATCATATGGGACTACTTAGCTTGTCCTTAGATGATACACATCGATACAGTCCTCAGCATATTAGGGCAGGGCCCAGCATAGAGGAGCTTGCACACAGAGGTTCCTCTAGGAGGAAGAAGTGCGGCAGTGCTGCGGACACAGCTAAAGGAATCTGTCCCCACAGAGAAAGAAAGAAGTTTGTTCAGCCGGGTAGCACAAGCAAGATGTGGCAGGTCTTTTCCTGGGTGGCAGTTCTTAGAAACGGGGCAAAGCAGTGTAGTACTCCAGCATGTGAGGCAAGAATTCCGGATAGAATAGATTCTGCGGGACCGGAATATACGGTCCGACCCGGGGCTGAAAATAGAGGAGAGGACAGAGCAGGGAGAGAAGAAGGTATTGACTGTGATACCCGAAGTGCCTGTATTTGAGCAAGTTGTGCTGAGTAAACAAGTTCATATTGAAGTTAACCCGGAGTGTGCCTCCTTTATTTCGGAACCATCTGTGAGGAATACATCCCTGTACCGGGCAAGTCCAGATGGTGCAAAGAATCAGCACAGAGGTAACGCAGCAGAGAAATGTGAACTTATGCGGGAAGGGGTCCAGGGAGTGATACAGGGATTGCTGTCGGCCATGGCTACCTCTCTGGCTCCCCTTTCCTACACGGGATCACTGGATTTCACTGGGGGGGAATGTGGCATCCCAGGGGTCTGGTTGCCACAGTGGCATTGCCTCCCTCACAGGGGGTGATGCCATGCCTGGAAGCAGAAAGGGATCCAAGCGAGAAGAGCATGGGCGTGGATCTGCAACTGAGCTCACCCCAGGACTGAGCGTAAAAGACCATGCACCGGAGTACATAGTTGTGTGGGGACTGCATGCCCAGCACCTGAATCCGGAAGACAGGAGATTGCAAGTCTCCAGGCCACAACTGACACCCGAAGGCACAGCAGCATACTAGAGCCCGGAGTCACCACGAGACAGTGACACCTGCCATGCGGGTAGTGTTCCACGTAAGGGCCAGACTCAGAGAAGGACTTAAATAGATTGAAGCGATGGCCGGGGTCCACCACGGTGCAGGAAGACTACTGTACACAAGATGAGGTGCAAACAACAAAGGGTAGATTTATTGGAAGGCAAGGAATGAAGTGGATGAGGAAGATGCAAACAGGGGTATGCAATGGCAAAAGATAATTTACAAGAGTTATATTCTTTAGCTTGTCCGTAAAATAGCACGGTGCTCCAACTGTTACAGACTCAATATATGTTACCCAAGTAAATGCAAACAATAATCAAAGAATTATGCTACTCTACGTCTAACCTCCCTGGCCTTTACTAAGCAGGCCACACGGCTGCCGTGTTCTGACTATTGAAGCCTACACTAGGCCCTGACATGTGCACAAAACAGGAACAAACTCACGGTGATGTTGGGGACTCAGATCCAATCCCGGGGACCCCAGCAGTCTAGTACGGTGGTGCGCATGGCTCTCTGCCAGCTCCGTGAAACGTGGTCTTCTCCTTGCTTCTGGGTCTTGGATGTGCTCCTGGAAACTGTAAATCCCTTTCTCGGTATCTTCATGGCTCCTCGAACTAACACAGGACAGCCACCCTCACTGCACCCAGAAAAGTCTGTCAAATCTCACAAGTCCACTCCGTTACAGGCTGGGGGTCCTGTCATGCAGCTATATCAAGACACAGTTCTCTCTTGCAGCTATCAGCACAAAGTTCTCTCTGCAGCAGCCTCAGCTCACACACACAGTTCAGGCTCCACCCCTGCCATCTGCACAGTCCAATCCATTCATACAAAGAACTGATACCACTGATACATATCCTAGATTTAAACATCGGGATATAATCCCATACTTGTAAGGACAATGCAAAAATTACCAGGACACTCCAAAAATAGCCAATCCTACAGAAACCAAGGAGTAAGAAAGTCCCATAAGCGAGTATACAAATATAAACAATAATTTTATTAAACATATAAATCACATATAAACAAATCAGCAGCACAAGGTACAGGGATGATGCGTATACAAAAAACACTAACACTGTAATAACACCAGAGGCATAGCAGGCGGATAACCTATAACCGGATATAGTACAACATACAACCCTAAAGTGCTATGTGCAAAAATACGGTGCCAAGATGCATGAGGCTATATCCCTTCAGAATATAATGATCATAGCATGTGCTCAATCCTACATAGGGTGATCAAGGAAAGTAAATAGATAGCGATAGGTACTCCGCCATTCTTACCCAAATAAATGTGCCAGTGCGTGTCGCCAGCAGCCCCGACGCGCGTTTCGCGTTGGGCTTCCTCGGGGGGCTGTGAATATGTGTGTATATGAGCGTTTATTTATCTAGAGGGAACACCTGGAGGCAATAATCAGCGCCATAATTGGCGCATGCGCAGCGTCATGCAGGCCAGTATGCTAAGCATCAGGTCCGGCACTTCCTGTGACAGGGCGGGTAGAGGGAAATCCCTCGTGACGTCTATAGCCCGCCGCATCACATCCTGGAGGCCGGAACGAGATGCCTGCTGGATTCTGCCGCACTGCGCATGCGTGCACGCCTAGAACCACCATATTGAAGAAGGGCAAACACCGAACCCAAGGTAAAGGTAAAGTGCAGCGATAGAAGGATGTAGACAGAGTTCAATATCATCAGGCTGCAGTCCCTACGTGACATTATATTCTAAGAATTCGTAAAAATATACGACCGCAGCCTATCGCATAACATTTTTAGGGCCGGGAGAACTGCGCGCCGGAGTCCGCCGCACGGCGCATGCGCGCGTGCCACTGCCACCATGTTGGAAACGGGGAGAACCAACGAAACTATATAGAGTAAGTGCAACTATAGAAATATACATATAAAGTGTCATTTACATCTACCCATCATCCTTCACTAACATAATGTTAAAAAATGAAAACCAAAAAGTGTCAAGGTGTGGATGAATAAGACCCACAGAGGGGAGGGAGCCTAATGATCTAGTTCCATAAATAAACATAATAATGCCAACATGCTCAGGAGTTGGCATAATAAAAACTAGTGTATAAGGAAATGTATAGGGGAAGTAAGATTCCTCATACATAGCAATTATGCTAATATGTGGCAACAGTGTATCAATGTACGCAAATGACGCACACTGAAAAGCAGGTGAAATAACACAAAAAGCATGCTAAGAAAACACTAAAAACAGTAAAATAACAAAAAACAAAAGACATAAAAAGATGTTGAACACGTTGGTGTTAGTCCAATATTACTCCAGTACAGCATATGGATAGGTTCTCATACGATATCCCGCTGATGATGCATCATGATGTCCAGCACAGTCCACAAATGCTCAAAAGATAGACAATAGGGGAGTGGCAATACAACGACAATACTAAAAGAAAAAAAGTTAAAACACACAATTAAAATCCGGAAACAGTAAGAGGCCTAAATCTGAACCCCGTTAATTATAGGAAAGATGCAAAACTAAGTTGCTCATTCAACCCCAATGGGGACATGGTGCCTAAAATAGATATCCAGCGACACTCCAATTGCGCTAAAGTGCGCTTCAAATCTCCCCCTCTAATCCCACCTCTCACATGATCAATACCAAAGATCTTTAAATCCTTAGGGTTACATTCGTGGTACAGCCTGAAATGGCGAGGTATAGTTTTTAAGGTAGCGACATCATCTACCTTCCCAGCTCCCATGATGTCTCTTATATGCTCACGTGTCCTTACTCTAAGCTCACGTGAGGTAAGACCCACATAGGACAGGCCACATGAGCATTTAGCCATATAAACCACGAATGTAGTACTGCAACTGATGTAATCCGTAATTTTGAACTCTTTACGGCCATCAGCAGAGGTAAATGATGTGGCCCTTATGTGATTACGACAAGCCATGCAGTCGCCACACGGGTAGAATCCCCACCTTTGTTTCCCTGCTCCGATAGTTGGAGCTTTGGTAGTATAATGGCTCCTGACTAAAATGTCTCTCAGATTCTTCCCTCTCCTAGCCGTCATGAGTGGTTCATCCGAGAGACATTTTGCCAGTGTGGGTTCAGTTTTTAGAATGGGCCAATGTTTGCTGAGGATTTTTCTCATTAAACCCCATTGGTGGTTGAATGTCGATATATACCGGATCTTCCCCTCTTCGTCTTTTCTTTGGCTACGTGTTTGGGATAAAAGATCACACCTTTTCTGATTTCTGGCCCGAGCATGACCACGTTTAATGCTTCTATTGCTATATCCGCGTGCGCGGAATCTCTCCCCAAGGTCCACTGATTGTCTGTCAAATGCCTCCTCTGTAGAGCATATTCTCCTCATCCTGAGGAATTCCCCAATGGGTATAGCTCCGATTGTGGAGTTAAGATGGGATGAGGAGGCATGGAGGAGTGCATTGACGGAAGTTTCCTTTCTGAACACGTCTGTATGTATGTAACCATCCTCCTGAACCAACAACATAATATCCAGAAAAGAAATCTGTTTACGGCTGTAGCTGTACGTGAGCCTGATGTTGAGGCTGTTGCGATTCAAGTCCTGCATAAACGTTTTTAATAATTCCACCGAACCGTGCCAAATGAACAAAATATCATCAATGTACCGGTACCACCCCAGAATCCTCGAGGCGGCGTGAGCACCCCCCTGAAAAATCTCCCTCTCCCAGTATCCCAGGAAGAGCTTAGCATATGAGGGTGCACACGCCGCCCCCATAGCTGTACCACGGGACTACCTCCAGACTTCCGTCAATGCACTCCTCCATGCCTCCTCATCCCATCTTAACTCCACAATCGGAGCTATACCCATTGGGCAATTCCTCAGGATGAGAAGAATATGCTCTACAGAGGAGGCATTTGACAGACAATCAGTGGACCTTGGGGAGAGATTCCGCGCACGTGGATATAGCAATAGAAGCATTAAACGTAGTCATGCTCGGGCCAGAAATCAGAAAAGGTGTGATCTTTTATCCCAAACACGTAGCCAAAGAAAAGACGAAGAGGGGAAGATCCGGTATATATCGACATTCAACCACCAATGGGGTTTAATGAGAAAAATCCTCAGCAAACATTGGCCCATTCTAAAAACTGAACCCACACTGGCAAAATGTCTCTCGGATGAACCACTCATGACGGCTAGGAGAGGGAAGAATTTGAGAGACATTTTAGTCAGGAGCCATTATACTACCAAAGCTCCAACTATCTTTGGAGCAGGGAAACAAAGGTGGGGATTCTACCCGTGTGGCGACTGCATGGCTTGTCGTAATCACATAAGGGCCACATCATTTACCTCTGCTGATGGCCGTAAAGAGTTCAAAATTACGGATTACATCAGTTGCAGTACTACATTCGTGGTTTATATGGCTAAATGCTCATGTGGCCTGTCCTATGTGGGTCTTACCTCACGTGAGCTTAGAGTAAGGACACGTGAGCATACAAGAGACATCATGGGAGCTGGGAAGGTAGATGATGTCGCTACCTTAAAAACTATACCTCGCCATTTCAGGCTGTACCACGAATGTAACCCTAAGGATTTAAAGATCTTTGGTATTGATCATGTGAGAGGTGGGATTAGAGGGGGAGATTTGAAGCGCACTTTAGCGCAATTGGAGTGTCGCTGGATATCTATTTTAGGCACCATGTCCCCATTGGGGTTGAATGAGCAACTTAGTTTTGCATCTTTCCTATAATTAACGGGGTTCAGATTTAGGTCTCTTACTGTTTCCGGATTTTAATTGTGTGTTTTAACTTTTTTTCTTTTAGTATTGTCGTTGTATTGCCACTCCCCTATTGTCTATCTTTTGAGCGTTTGTGGACTGTGCTGGACATCATGATGCATCATCAGCGGGATATCGTACGAGAACCTCTCCATATGCTGTACTGGAGTAATATTGGACTAACACCAACGTGTTCAACATCTTTTTATGTCTTTTGTTTTTGTTTTTTGTTATTTTACTGTTTTTAGTGTTTTCTTAGCATGCTTTTTGTGTTATTTCACCTGCTTTTCAGTGTGCGTCATTTGCGTACATTGATACACTGTTTCCACATATTAGCGTAATTGCTATGTATGAGGAATCTTACTTCCCCTATACATTTCCTTATACACTAGTTTTTATTATGCCAACTCCTGAGTATGTTGGCATTATTATGTTTATTTATGGAACTAGATCATTAGGCTCCCTCCCCTCTGTGGGTCTTATTCATCCACACCTTGACACTTTTTGGTTTTCATTTTTTAACACTATGTTAGTGAAGGATGATGGGTAGATGTAAATGACACTTTATATGTATATTTCTATAGTTGCACTTACTCTATATAGTTTCGTTGGTTCTGCCCGTTTCCAACATGGCGGCAGTGGCACGCGCGCATGCGCAGTGCGGCAGACTCCGGCGCTCAGTTCTCCCGGCCCTAAAAATGTTATGCGATAGGCTGCGGTCGTACATTTTTACGAATTCTTAGAATATAATGTCACGTAGGGACTGCAGCCTGATGATATTGAACTCTGTCTACATCCTTCTATCGCTGCACTTTACCTTGGGTTCGGTGTTTGCCCTTCTTCAATATGGTGGTTCTAGGCGTGCACGCATGCGCGGTGCGGCAGAATCCAGCAGGCATCTCGTTCCGGCCTCCAGGATGTGACGCAGCGGGCTATAGACATCACGAGGGATTTCCCTCTACCCGCCCTGTCACAGGAAGTGCCGGACCTGATGCTTAGCATACTGGCCTGCATGACGCTGCGCATGCGCCAATTATGGCGCTGATTATTGCCTCCAGGTGTTCCCTCTAGATAAATAAACGCTCATATACACACATATTCACAGCCCCCCGAGGAAGCCCAACGCGAAACGCGCGTCGGGGCTGCTGGCGACACGCACTGGCACATTTATTTGGGTAAGAATGGCGGAGTACCTATCGCTATCTATTTACTTTCTTTGATCACCCTATGTAGGATTGAACACATGCTATGATCATTATATTCTGAAGGGATATAGCCTCATGCATCTTGGCACCGTATTTTTGCACATAGCACTTTAGGGTTGTATGTTGTACTATATCCGTTTATAGGTTATCCGCCTGCTATGCCTCTGGTGTTATTACAGTGTTAGTGTTTTTTGTATACGCATCATCCCTGTACCTTGTGCTGCTGATTTGTTTATATGTGATTTATATGTTTAATAAAATTATTGTTTATATTTGTATACTCGCTTATGGGACTTCCATTCATACAGTCTATTGCAGGGGAGAAGCAGAACATTCCATCACGCCAGACAAGGGGGTGCAGTCTCTTAAAGTAACAGTGTGTTCCTTACTGTTCATAACAGCACCACCCTCCTACAAGAGCGTAAGGCATCAAGGACCTAAGAAACAGCGCAGAGAGAAGGCCTCCAAATCCACCTGTCTAGGTGGATCCTGAAATGCTTCCAGGCTGCCCAGACCTACAAGATCACTTGTCATCAGTACCCCGGACTGCATCTGCGATTAAATGTAACGAAACTACAGTCACTGTGTCCTCCAATCATTCCAGCACCCCAACATCCACAACCCCTCATAGACTGTCCTGGTAGCCCTGGGGCTCCACTCCGCCTCTGGGGAGCAGAACCATCCCAGCTGCATCACCATCGGCCCAGCGGTCTCCTTAAGCAGCATCGGACATTTATAGCCAAATACCACAGGTGGTGTCACAAACATTCCCTTTATCCTCTACAAACTTTATTCCCCTTTCATTCATTCTTATTGGATGCCCAGGGCCTTGGACCGGGTCACCGCTGCTGTGACTTCCCCTTTAAGGACTGTGCGGACCCGGTACCGAGTACCCCACGGCCCTATGGGGTGCTCCACTCTCATTGGATGTGGTACGCTAGTGGGACCCCAGCATAATATATGCTAGATTTCACTGCCTATAGACTCTATGATAATCAAAGGTGGAGCTGCATTTTGTGGAATAATACTATTTATGATGAAATTGTGATGCCACAGCAGCTTACCGGACAAAGTTGTGATGTCAGAGCTGCACAGATAACAACATTCACATTGCAATAAGATGCCTAAGTAAATTAGTTGTGATGTCACAGCAGCTTACCTGAGTGATACACAGCTGATATTAACTTTCTGAAACACTAACACATTTATGATGTCACACCTGCTAACTTGACAGCACATTTGCAGCAACTTCCTTTTCAAAAACTCACATTATAACAAAGGCTTAGGAATCAGATGTGATGTCACACACTTATTGACAGGGACACTATAGTGATGTCACAGCAGCGCACCTCACTGAAAACTACTTGTGAGGCAGCGTATCTAGTACAGCTGCTGACTGCGCTGAAACACTTTTGTGATATCCCAGCAGCAGCACTTAATTAAAAATTATTATTATTTATTTATTTATTTATATAGCACCATTGATTCCATGGTGCTGTACATGAGAAGTGGTTACATACAAATTACAGATATCACTTACAGTAAGCAAACTAACAATGACAGACTGGTACAGAGGGCGAGGACCCTGCCCTTGCGGGCTTACATTCTACAGGATTATGGGGAAGGAGACAATGTGTTGAGGGTTGCAGGAGCTCCGGTGTTGGTGAGGCGGTATCTTCGGTAGTGGTGAGGAGGCAGCAAGGTCAGTGCAGGCTGTAGGCTTTCCTGAAGAGATGAATTTTCAGGTTCCGTCTGAAGGATCCGAATGTGGTTGATAGTCGGATGTGTTGGGGCAAAGAATTCCAGATGATGGAGGATATTCGGGAGACGTCTTGGAGGCGGTTGGGTGATGAGCGAATAAGTGTGGAGGTGAGAAGGAGGTCTTGGGAGGACCGGAGATTACGTGAGGGAAGATATTTGGAGATTAATTCAGAGATATATGGAGGAGACTGGTTATGGATGGCTTTGAAGGTCATTATTAGTAACTAGATTGTGGCCCGATTCTAACGCATCGGGTATTCTAGAATATGCATGTCCCTGTAGTATATGGACAATGATGATTCCAGAATTCGCGGCAGACTGTGCCCGTCGCTGATTGGTCGAGGCAACCTTTATGACATCATCGTTGCCATGGCAACCATTATGACATCATCGTCGCTGTGCCCGTCGCTGATTGGTCGAGGCCAATCCTGGCCTCGACCAATCAGAGACACGGGATTTCTACGTCCTTTATGACATCATCGTCGCTGTGTTCGTCGCTGATTGGTCGAGGCCTGGTGGCCTCGACCAATCAGAGAGGCGGGATTTCCAGGACAGACAGACAGAAAGACAGACAGACAGACAGAAAGACAGACAGACAGACAGACAGACGGAAAAACCCTTAGGCAATTATATATATAGACTAGATTGTGGCCCGATTCTAACGCATCGGGTATTCTAGAATATGCATGTCCCTGTAGTATATGGACAATGATGATTCCAGAATTCGCGGCAGACTGTGCCTGTCGCTGATTGGTCGAGGCAACCTTTATGACATCATCATCGCCATGGCAACCATTATGACATCATCGTCGCTGTGCCCGTTGCTGATTGGTCGAGGCCTGGCGGCCTCGACCAATCAGAGATGCGGGATTTCCTGGACAGACAGACAGACAGAGAGAAAGACAGACAGACGGAAAAACCCTTAGACAATTATATATATAGATTTGAACTGGATACGCTGAGGGAATGGGAGCCAGTGAAGAGATTTGCAGAGGGGAGAAGCAGAGGAGTAGCGAGGAGAGAGATGAATTAGTCGGGCACCAGAGGTAAGGATAGACTGGAGAGGTGCAAGGGTGTTAGCAGGGAGGCCACAGAAAAGGATGTTGCAGTAGTCAAGGCGGGAGATGATGAGGGCATGCACAAGCATTTTAGTAGATTGACAGTTGAGGAAAGGACAGATTCTGGAGATATTTTTGAGCTGCTGATTAGCACTTTGTCTTCAGTGTTTTTTTCAAACAGGTTCTATGTAAGAAACCCGAAACAACTTTTTCAGTTGACTAAAGAGAGGAAGTTCCGCACTATGGCAGTGTTCACAGTTTTTTTTGACACACGTTAGAGGTTCCATCAAGGTTTCCTTCTTAAGCCCTGAAAAATGGGATTCAGGAGGACATCACATCTGGTTGATGAGCTATTGTGACATCACTATTGTATTTCTGTCAGTATCTGCTGTGACATCACATCTCGTTCATAAGCAATTGTGACATCACATCTGGTTTATGAGCTATTGTGACATCACTAATGTGTTTCTCCAAATAAGTGCTGTGACATCACATCTGGTTCTTGAGCCATTGTGACACCACTACTGTGTTTGTGTCGGTAAATGCTTTGACATCACATCTAGCATGAGCCATTGTGTCACAGACATGGTATGTGGAACCACTGTGCCACGGACCGTGGAGATCCTGGAGAGGAGTGACTAAGCGAACACCTGACTGTTCACTAGGGCCTCTGATGGTGAGTTGGCTCCCGATCAGCACCAGGTGCCTCTCCAGGACAGACCAATGAACACACAGCAGTTGGACCCAGAGGACAGACTGAAGGGAGCAGCTGGCAGAGTTTGTATTAGAATGCAGCACACAGTTCGCATCTAAGTGCAGCAGACAGAGATGGGATCAGAGTGCAGCAGACAGAATTCGCATCAGAGTGTAGCAGTCACTGTTTGTATCAGAGTGAAGCAGGCAGTGTTTTTGTCAGAGTGCAGCTGACAGGATCTGTATTAGAGTGCAACAGGCAGTGTCTGAATTAGAGTGCAGCAGACAGGATCTGCAGTTGAGTGCAGCAGGCAGGATCTGCAGTTGAATGCAGCAGGCAAGGTCTGCATTAGAGTGCAGCAGGCAGGATCTGCATTAGAGTGCAGCAAGCAGGGTCTGCATTAGAGTGAAGCAGGCAGAGTCTGCACTTGAGTGCAGCAGGCAAGGTCTGCATTAGAGTGCAGCAGGCAGGATCTGCATTAGAGTGCAGCAGGCAGGATCTGCAGTTGAGTGCAGCAGGCAAGGTCTACATTAGAGTGTAGCAGGCAGAATCTGCATTAGAGTGCAGCAAGCAGGGTCTGCAGTTGAGTACAGCAGGCAAGGTCTGCATTAGAGTGCAGCAGGCAGGATCTGCATTAGAGTGCAGCAGGCAGGGCCGGCAGTTGAATGCAGCGGGGACTGGTATGCAACTTTACACAACTATACTGGGAAACAGGAAGGTTGCTAAGGTACCTCCACAGTGAGAAGGAAGCAATATATACATAATGTCCCTCAGCCATTGGCTGGGGAGGAAATAGCAAGTGCACGCACTGGCTCATTAAGAGGGCAGGAGCGCACTCGCGCGTGCCCTAAGGACATGGCTAGAGGACCGGCTGGAAGCATGCCGAGCATGGGGAAGGGAAGAAATGTCTGCAGCATGGGTGAGTGAAGAAACACGCCGGAGACCCTGCCTGTCAGAGCAGGGATCCGGCATGGTGCTAACAGTACCCCTCCCTTTACGCCTTTTCTTTTCAAGCCATCTAGGAAGTTCCGGAGAAGAATCAGAGCGTAAATATTCTCCTTAGGCTTCCAAGAACTTTCTTCAGGACCAAATCTCTTCCCAGTCAACGAGGAAGAAGGTCTTGCCTCTCACCTTCTTCATAGCCATATGGGCATAGCACGGTGGCGCAGTGGATAGCACAGCAGCCTTGCAGCACTGGAGTCCTGGGTTCAAACCCCACTAAGGACAACATCTGCAAGGAGTTTGTATGTTCTCCCTATGTTTGCGTGGGTTTCCTCCCACATTCCAAAGACATACTGATAGGGAATTTAGATTGTGAACCCCAACAGGGACAGCAATGATAATGTGTGCAAAACTGTAAAGCGCTGCGGAATATGTTAGCGCTATATAAAGATTATTATTATTATAGCCAAAATGTTCTCCACTTCAAAAACATCATCTGAGGCAGTTGGCACGGGCGAGGTCCTGGGATTCTTGAAGAATGAACGCAGGATGACCGGCTTCAGTAAAGATACATGGAAGGAATTTGGAATCCGCAGAGAAGGAGGCAGCTTCAATTTATAGGAGACCTTGTTGATCCACTTCAACACCTCGAAAGGCCCGATGAAACGAGGACCCAGCCGGATGTACCTGGACGAAAGCCATACCTTGTCACCAGGACGGAAGCTCGGAGGATCCAAACGCCTTTTATCTGCATGTCTCTTCATATGGGCGGAGGATGCTTCTAAAGTGGCTTTGGTGTTATCCCACAACTTCACAAAATCCTTGGAGAGGACATCTGCTGCAGGGACAACCGAAGGAACCGTCACCGGGAGGGAACCTCGTGTTGCCGACCGAACACAATGTAGAACGGAGATTCTCACGAGGCTTCACCAACAAGATTGTTTTACAAGAACTCAGCCCTGGGAAGCAATTTCACCCAATCATTATGGTGGGCATTGACGAAGTGTCGCAGGTAATTGCTCAGGACCTGGTTGACAGGCTCCACTTGACCATTGGACTGGGAGTGATAGGCCGATGAGAAATCGAAGACAATATCCAGATGTTTCCATTCGTCTACCCAGCGCATTTGGATTAGGTTGTAGGCGCCTCTTAAGTCTAATTTGGTGAAGATCCTGGCACCTCTTAATCAGTCAAACAACTCAGGAATCAATGGGATAGGGTATTTGCTCTTCACCGTGATCTGGTTGAGACCTCGATAGTCAATACAGGGTCGGAGTGATCCATCCTTCTTAACGAAGAAAAACCCGGCCCCAGCAGGAGAGGACGATTTCTGAATTAACCCCCTGGCCAAATTCTCCTGAATGTAGTCTGACATAGCTTGAGTCTCAGCTGGGGACAGAGGGTAAATTCGGCCTCTAGGGGGTGTAGATCCAGGAATCAAGTTGATATGGCAGTGATACGGCCTGTGGGGCGCAAAGTGTCTGCTTCCTTCTTGTCAAAAACATCGGCAAAGGACCAATAGGCAGACAGCAAACCGGGCAGCGATGCCGGACAAGACTGGGCCTTAACCAGACGTACTGGAGCTAGACACTTCTCATAACAGGAGTGTCCCCGGCCAAGCACCTCTCTAGTTCTCTAGTCCAACACAGGTTCGTGCTGCTGTAGCCATGGTAGGCTTAAGAGAAAGGCGTGAGACATGTGGGAAAGAATATAGAAGGCAATCTTCTCAGTAGCCATACAAACCGTTTCCCGAAGAGTTCTCCCATCCACAGAAGTTATTGTCAGGGGGTTCTTGAGTGGATGAACTGAGATTTGGAACCGATCCACTACCGCCTGGAGGATAAAATTTCCGGCTGCCCCAGAATCCAAATATGCCGACTCAACAAACTGGGATTCACCGGATGTCACGGCTACAGTAAGGGTCAGAGGTAGGGAGATGTCCTTTCCGTCTAGGGAGGCCTCTCCTACAGCCCCTAGATACTGGAGCTTTTCTGGTCTAACCGGGCAGACTCGAATGGAGTGACCCATAACTCCAAAATACAGGCATTGGCCTTTAGCGCTACGATCCCTCAGTCGTTGTCTAGCAAGGGCAAGGTGGTCGATCTGCATGGGTTCCGATGAGTTCTCAACAAGAGAGGGTGAAGGCGATCCTCAAAAACACGAAGCCAGGCGCTGTGATTCTCTTTCACGTGCTACTTCACTAGCACGCTCACAGAAGCGTAGGTCTATACGGATGGTGACGGAGATCAGGTCGTCGAGGGTAGTTTGTAGGTCTCGACCGGCTAGCTCATCCTTATTATCTCCGGAAAGTCCCTTCCTGAATGTTGCCACCAAAGCTTCGAGTTCAGATGCCAGGGTGCGAAAGCGTACCACATATTGCCCCACAGAAGAATTGGACTGACGTAAATGGAGAAGAGCGGAAGCTGCCGAGGTGGTTCGTCCGGGTTCATCAAACACTTTGCGAAAGCTTGTATAAATGCAGGCAAATTTGAGATGATCTGATCCTCTCTCTCCCATAATGGGTTCAACCATGCCAGGGCCTCGCCTCCAAGGTGCAACATAAGGAATGCTACTTTTGCTTGGTCCAACGGGAAGTGATGCGGGAGAAGTTCAAAATGTAGCCATCACTGATTGATGAACCTGCGGCAGAGCTTCGGGTTACCATCAAAACGTCGTGCAGCTGCGAGTCAGGGACCTGAATCTTGAACTAAGCAAACTGTCTGGGAAGTCTCTGAAGACACGGCTGCTTCAACATGCTGGTACTCAGGAGGGATGATAAAAGCCTCCAACTTAGTGGTTAAAGAGTGCAACTGTATGGACAGATCTTCTTCTGTGTTATTCTGTCAGCAAAGCTCCTGGTATATGGTCCGAATGGGCAGGATCCTGGGTCCAGCGGGATCTATGGCCTGAGCAAACTGTCACGGAAATGGTTTGTGGAACCACTGTGCCTCGGACCGAGAGAGCATGAGGAAGGGATGAACTGTTTGCAGCATGGGTGAGTGAAGAGACATGCCGGAGACCCTGCCTGTCAGAGAAGGGATCTGGCGTTTTGCTAACGCATTGTGACATCACTACTGTGTTTGTGTATCTCCTGTGACATCACATCTTGTTCATGAGCCATTGTGACATCGCTATTGTGTTTCTGTAAGTGTTGTGACATCACATCTGATTAATGCGCCATTGTGACATCACAATTGTGTTTCTGTTAGTATCTGCTGTGACATAACATCTGGTTAATGAGCCATTGTGACATCACTACCGTGTTTCTGTAAGTAACTGTTCTGACATCAAATCTGGTTCATGAGCCATTGTGACATCACTACTGTGCTTCTATTAAAGACAGGATCTGCTATGGAAGTTTAAAAAAATGAATATTGTGCACACTCCTACTCTATAACATTATTTCCTGGAGGTATACTTTAAATATGAATGAGAATTTATAATATGTAATGTCATTTTGATTCAGGAGGAGATTAAAGTAAACTGAAACCAAAGAATAATTATAATCTATGGAAAATGAACTAATAATGTCCCAAGAACTCCATGAGGAAAAAGATACATAAAAAAGTTATGAGAAAATTGACATTTTTAGATAATTTATCCCAAAACTATGTATCTAAATATATATATGTCTGCCACTACAGCATGTCATCTATTTTACCACAGTCCACAGACTAGTCATTATAAAATCAACAAAAAAACTCAGAAAACAAACAACAGCGCTCCCTTGTGGAAGTTTAGCGGTATTGTTTAAATATCTATTACTCGACCACTTTTCTTTCTAAAGGGTTATTTCTGAAAATGAAGTGATCTCCTAACCAAAATATATGGAATTACATGCTCATCGCTGGGGGTCTGGCCATTATGGAATAAGTGACTTTTTGGGGGAATAACTTTTTGAAGTTATTGCATATAAACCATTATGAAGATACACCACCTAAAAATTTTTAACGTGCCATTACTCCTTTCAAGCTTGTTTAAAATTTCCAATCCATTTATGTATTTTTGTTCTTGAATAAAAACATGCTGAAAAAATGTATTTTTACATTTATTTAAAGATGAGGAAGAAGCAGGGACAGAAGTTCTGTAAAACATGAATACCCGTTATTCTCCAGTCTGATCTGACATCAGTCGTAGAGACGGGAAACAGCATGTCAGCGGTACAGTTGTGAACCAGTGGTACGCCTGGTGGAGAGTAAATTGGACAAATCATATTTAAATGAATAAAACAGGCACATGGTACTCCGCATTCATCTAAAGGGGCCTCTGGAACTATACCATCAGCTTCATTTTTTTGTTCCCAATGTCAGATCAGGCCGAAGAGTATAGATATTCTTTACCGGGAGGCTGACAGCTCCAAAACCTGAATCAAAGTAAGCTGAAAATATAAAATAATTATCACACAAATTGGCGTGGTACTGATCCCGGAGCAGGAAAGAGACCAGGGTCTCTCCAGATCACATATTCTGGAGTCCCTAACAATGCTCCAATGGCAACCATAGACTCAACAAGCCAGACAATGCACGTAGTGTCTACACCTCTGACTACAATAGCAGTATCCAGACATCTTTTACTTTTTAGACTTTATTCTTTACAATTAAAGTTACACATATTTGTATCCAACTTACCTTTTGTTCTGTATTGGGCCCAATTAAAAAAATCTTGATTCGTGATGTTTAGGGTTAAAGAAAAGGCCTGGTCCTACAGACCCAACTACTATTCAGTAAGTATTACACTCTAAGGCTGCCGTCACACTATCAGTATTTGGTCAGTATTTTGCATCAGTATTTCTCAGCCAAAACCAGGAGTGGAACAAATAGAGGAACAGTATAATAGAAACACATGCACCACTTCTGGATTTATCACCCACTCCTGGTTTTGGCTTACAAATACTGATGTAAAATACTGACCAAATACTGCTAGTGTGACGGCAATTAAATGTCTAACCCCTGACGAAGGAAAGATTAACGTTCCGAAACGCGCGTCGGGTGCGCGCACACATCGGCATAACCACCTCAGGTATATGTTGATTATATTTTCGGCTGCATTCTCTGATCATGGGTACCATGCTAGGTTGATTAATACTTGCACAGGTGCACTTTATTTATTTATTAATTACTGTCAGTCACTGCTATATTTGATTCATTGGTAGCTTTTCCCACTGATACAACTCCTCTTATCGTTTTATCTGAGTCCCTGGAATGGACATGGGTATATAAGAGTAATATAGGTGTGATTTATTTCCCCATCTGGTCCCCCTCTTTTTCGCTTTGCACTTGGTCACTTTAGTTGGCACATTTGCACATTGGATTTTGTGGCAAAGGTAGTAAATTGTTTTTTTTCACATTTTTTTACCATTTTTTATAGTTACATCTTTGTTCATCGACACACCTGATTCTTTTGTATAGATTGAGTGGTACAATAGTGATATTGATGTGAGCCATGTGAATTTGCTATCTCTATTAGGCTCCCCCCTCCTGTCCCCTTTTTTTGCACCTGGTCACTTTATTTAGCAATTTTGCACATTGTGAGTTGGTTGCACATATAAATAACCGTTTTTTCACATATTCTTAAAATAATTTTAATTATTTTTTCTTTTATTATTTATGTTTTATTTATTCTTTGGTGCAGCCATACAAATATTTATAAATTTCTTTATATAGACTATATCCTGTTGGTGGGTTTTATTGCTATAAAGAGACACATATATAGCTTTTTTTATATCCTGTTAGTGTGCGCGATTTACTATTGATTTATTATTGTTTGATTATGTTTTTAAATATTAAATAATATACAAAATTTGATTTATATGTGATCATAGGCATCCTACTAATAAAGCCATATTTTTCCTCATCCCATGCCTTGGTATAATCTTTTGGGACTTTGATCCGTGTAATATTACGTTGGTTGTTAGTGTGACGGCAGCCTAAAAGATACTGCAATGCTCTCTGCTCTCTTCTCTAAGACTCTATACACTGACCAAATACCGGGCATAGCAGTAAGCCAGCTTCCTTTTTATAATCCCACAGACAATGAATGGATTGGTAGTGTGCATTCCATTGGTGTTTTTTTTTTTTCTAATTTAGTTTTATTTTATACTAAAACTCATTATTGCTTATTGACCCATGTACTGTATGAGACACTAGGGGCAGAATGCTGGAGACACTGGGGGCAGAATGCTGGAGACATAGGGGGCAGAATCAGGGCCGCCATCAGGGCACTACAGCCGTGACTGGCGTATGGGGCCCGGTGAGCAGAGGGGGCCCGCATCGGCCCCTCTTACCTGCTCACCGGGCCCCTACCGGCAGCCGCAGGCTGAACCGGGCCCTTAGCGGCGGCCGGCGCTACAGCTGTGCGCGCCCGCACGTCAATAGTTAACAGCCGCCAGCCGCAGCGTGCAGGTCGCCGGCGTCTTTGTCAGTCGCCGGCGAGTGCACGGTGCAGCTGCGTGGAGAGAGGAGCGCGGCAGGTAAGTAGGACTTTTTTGTTTTTTTGAGAGCGGCGATGCGGGGGGGGGGGGGGGGGGGTGGGGCCCAGGGCAGTAAAGCTGGACACGGGGTGGGGGCCGGGGGGCAGTAAAGCTGGACACGGGGTGGGGGCCGGGGGGCAGTAAAGCTGGACACAGGGTGGGGGCCCAGGGCAGTAAAGCTGGACACAGGGTGGGGGCCGGGGGGCAGTAAAGCTGGACACAGGGTGGGGGCCGGGGGGCAGTAAAGCTGGACACGGGGGGGCAGAGTGCTGGGCAGAGTGCTGGACAGAGATGGGGCAGAGTGCTGGACAGAGATGGGGCAGAGTGCTGGACAGAGATGGGGCAGAGTGCTGGACAGAGATGGGGCAGAGTGCTGGACAGAGATGGGGCAGAGTGCTGGACAGAGATGGGGCAGAGTGCTGGACAAAGATGGGGCAGAGTGCTGGACAGAGATGGGGCAGAGTGCTGGACAGAGATGGGGCAGAGTGCTTGGCAGAGATGGGGCAGAATGCTGGACAGAGATGGGGCAGAGTGCTGGACAGAGATGGGGCAGAGTGCTGGACAGAGATGGGGCAGAGTGCTGGACAGAGATGGGGCAGAGTGCTGGACAGAGATGGGGCAGAGTGCTGGACAGAGATGGGGCAGAGTGCTGGACAGAGATGGGGCAGAGTGCTGGACAGAGATGGGGCAGAGTGCTGGACAGAGATGGGGCAGAGTGCTGGACAGAGATGGGGCAGAGTGCTGGACAGAGATGGGGCAGAGTGCTGGACAGAGATGGGGCAGAGTGCTGGACAGAGTTGGGGCAGAGTGCTGGACAGAGATGAGGCAGAGTGCTGGACAGAGATGGGGCAGAGTGCTGGACAGAGATGGGGCAGAATGCTGGACAGAGATGGGGCAGAGTGCTGGACAGAGATGGGGCAGAGTGCTGGACAGAGATGGGGCAGAGTGCTGGACAGAGATGGGGCAGAGTGCTGGACAGAGATGGGGCAGAGTGCTGGACAGAGATGGGACAGAGTGCTGGACAGAGATGGGGCAGAGTGCTGGACAGAGATGGGGCAGAGTGCTGGACAGAGATGGGGCAGAGTGCAGGACAGAGATGGGGCAGAGTGCAGGACAGAGATGGGGCAGAGTGCTGGACAGAGATGAGGCAGGATTGGAAACAGATGGGGCAGAGTGCTGGACACAGATGGGGCAGGATTGCACACAGACTGGGCAGAGTGCTGGACACAGATGGGGCAGGATTGGACACAGATGGGGCAGGATTGGAAACAGATGGGGCAGGATTGGAAACAGATGGGGCAGAATGGAGACAGATGGGGCAAGATTGGAGACAGATGGGGCAGGATGGATACGATGGAGACAGATGGGGCAGGATGGGGAGATCATATGGGGTAGAATGGATACCCATGAGGGCAGGATGAGAGAACATATGGCTGGAGCCTGGAATGAGACACACAGGGGCTAGGATGGCGAATATTACCATAGGGGCTAATTAAGGGATATTATTATTGCAGTGATGTATTTATTTTATTTTTTGAGTATACTGTTTTAAATGGGGGGGAGGTCCTGTTACTGCGTAGAGTGATACTATGTTGCCTTCTTCATGTGGTGTAATGTAGAAGTTGGGAAAATTAAGTAATGTGTTCTACAAGCGGAACTCGAGATAACTGTTTTATTTCCTGCAGAGACGAGTCCTGGCTGGATGAAGTGATGGCAGTCTGTGCTGGATGAAAGATGAAGGACTTCACCTAGAGACGTCACTGGTGAGTCAGTGTTACCTATACACTGACACTATACACTGTATACTATATACAGAGGTCCTGTGTACAATGTCACCAGTGATCACTGTATTACCTATACATTATATACAGAGCTCCTGTGTATAATGTCACCAGTGATCACTGATTACCTGTACACAGACACTGCATATTAATTACAGATCTCCTGTGTATAATGGCACTGCTGGTGATAGTATTGTGGTTTTTTTTTTATTACTGATCAGTATTGTAGTATTCAGTCATTTGTGGTATTATGCGGTCTGGTCATGGTGTTGTGGTATTTGTTCCTTGTATTTTATATTATTCGATCACTGTGGTGGTAATATGTCATCTGGTCATACTGCGGTGGTATTTGTTCCTTGTATGTAGTATTATAGGTCATTTTAAAAATTGAAAAATAAATAAAAATATACCTAAATTGTATTGCATATTTTAACAAATATTTAGTAGGTTACAGTAGAGTAGGGCCCTGCCAAAAGTGTCTACCGTGTTATGGTGGCGGCTTAAAAAATCTTTTGGCCAAAACAAAAGCTGCCGGCTATATGTGTGATCTGGTGATGGGAACTGTCAATGTGTGATAGGTGAGAAGTGGAAATTTTCCAAGAGAGAGCGGTGGGACTGTGGACAGTTCGAGGGGTGGAGCCTGGAGGCGGGGTTGGGGTGGAGCCTGGGCGGAGTTTCAAGGGGGCCCCGAAAATTTTGCCAGTATGGGGCCCCGAAATTTCTAGTGGCAGCCCTGGGCAGAACGCTGGAGACACTAGGGGCAGAATGCTGGAGACACTGGGGCAGAATGCTGGAGACACTGGGGGCAGATTGGAGATACGGGCATGATTGGAGACACAGGGCAGAATGGAGATACGGGCATGATTGGAGATACAGGGCAGAATGGAGATACGGGCATGATTGGAGATACAGGGCAGAATGGAGATACGGGCAGGATGAAAGATATGGGGACATGATTAGAGACACTGGGGGCAGGATTGGAGACAGATCGTGCAGGATCATGGGGCAGGATGGATATTATGGAGACAGATGTGGCAGGATGGGTAATCATGAGGGCAGGATGTGAGAACATATGGCTGGAGCCAGAAATGAGACACATGGGGGCCAGGATGGGGAATATTGTTACCATGGGGGCTAATTAAAGGGATATTATTACTACAGGGACGTATTTATTTTATTTTTTGAGGATACTGTTTTAAATGGGGGGGCTGTTGTGAATTCTGTGGTCAAGCTCCCTCCTGTGGTCATGAGTGGTACTTCGGCTGGTTCTGTCCATGAGCTTCCTCTGGTGGATGTGAGTGGGGCTGTGGCTTCTGAGTTTCCTTCCTCAGGTGACGAGGTTAAGTCGTTAGGTGCTGCTCTATTTAACTCCACCTAGTTCTTTGTTCCTGGCCTCCAGTCAATGTTCCAGTATTGGTCTTGCTCTCTCCTGGATCGTTCTTGTGGCCTGTCTGCCCTGCATAAGCTAAGTCCTGCTTGTGTTACTTTTGTTTGCTATTTTTTCTGTCCAGCTTGCTATATTGGTTTGTCTTGCTTGCTGGAAGCTCTGGGACGCAGAGGGAGCACCTCCGTACCGTTAGTCGGTGCGGAGGGTCTTTTTGCGCCTTCTGCGTGGTTGTTTGTAGGTTTTTGTGCTGACCGCAAAGCTATCTTTCCTATCCTCGGTCTATTCAGTAAGTCGGGCCTCACTTTGCTAAAATCTATTTCATCTCTGTGTTTGTATTTTCATCTTTACTCACAGTCATTATATGTGGGGGGCTGCCTTTTCCTTTGGGGAATTTCTCTGAGGCAAGGTAGGCTTATTTTTCTATTCTCAGGGCTAGCTAGTTTCTCAGGCTGTGCCCGAGGCGCCTAGGTCTGGTCAGGAGCGCTTCACGGCTACCTCTAGTGTGGTGTGATAGGATTAGGGATTGCGGTCAGCAGAGTTCCCACGTCTCAGAGCTCGTCCTATGTTATTAGTAACTATCAGGTCATTTTCAGTGCTCTTAACCACCAGGTCCATTGTGGTTCTAAATCACCAGTTCATAACAGGGGGCGGTCCTGTTACTGTGCAGAGTGATACTATGTAGCCTTTTTTTCTTCATGTGGTGTAATGTAGAAGTTGGGAAAAATTAAGTAATGTGTTCTGCAAGCGGAGCTCAAGATAACTGTGTTATTTCCTGCAGAGATGAGCCCTGGCTGGAAGAAGTGACGGCGGTCTGTGCTGGATGAAAGTTGAAGGACTTCACCTAGAGACATCACTGGTGAGTCAGTGTGTTACGTATACACTGACACTATACACTGCATACTATATACAGAGCTCCTGTATATATCGTCACCAGTGATCACTGTATTACCTACACATTATATACAGAGCTCCTGTGTATAATACCACCAGTGATCACTATTATCTGTACACAGACACTGCATACTAAGTACAGATCTCCTGTGTATAATGGCACTTATGGTGATAGTATTGTGGGTTTTTTTTATTACTGATCAGTATTGTAGTATTCAGTCACTTTGTGGTGGTAATATGTGGTCTGGTCATGGTGTAGCGGTATTTGTCCCTTGTATGTGCTATTTGGTCACTTTCTGGTGGTAATATGCGGTCTGGTCATGGTGTAGCGGTATTTGTCCCATGTATGTGCTATTTGGTCACTTTGTGGTGGTAATATGTGGTCTGGTCATGATGTAGCGGTATTTGTTCCTTGTATGTGATATTATTCGATCACTGTGGTGGTAATATGTGTTCTGGTCATGATGCGGTGGTATTTGTTCTTTGTATGTGATATTATTCGGTCACTGGTGGTAATATGTGGTCTGTACATCGTGTAGCGGTATTTGTTCCTTGTATGTGAGATTATTGGTCATATTAAAATTTGAAAAATAAATAAAAATATACCTAAACTGTATTGCATATTTTAACAAATATTTAATAGGTTACAGCAGAGTAGGGCCCGGCCAAAAGTGTCTACTGTGTTATGGTGGCGGCTTAAAAAATATTTTGGCCAAAACAAAAGCTGCCGGCTATATATGTGATCTGGTGATGGGAACTGTTAATGTGTGATAGGTGAGAAGTGGAGTTTTTCCGAGAGCGGGGGTACTGTGGACAGTTCGAGGGGTGGAGGTGGGGCTGGGGTGGAGCCCGGGCAGAGTCTCAAGGGGGCCCCGAAATATTTGCCAGTATGGGGCCCCGAAATTTCTAGTGGCAGCCCTGCTATGGGGTGATGTGTTGTCAAAAAATCAGCTTCCTTCTTATTGAGAATGTTGTGCCGTATAACCATGCATATCAGTTTGTCCAATTTACCCTTGAAGACAGAAGTGAGATCAGAAGGTAAGATATAGTAGCACCTAGTTGTTATCAGAGCATTGTAGTGTTTGCTGGAGTAACTCTTCTGTCACAAATTCACTGGAGTTCCACTCCATCACTCACTTACCTTAAGGTACCTTCACACTAAACAATATCGCTAGCGATCTGTGACGTTGCACCGTCCTGGCTAGCGATATCGTTCAGTTTGACACGCAGCAGCGATCAGAATCCTGCTGTGATGTCGTTGGTCGGGGCTAGAAGGCCAGAACTTTCTTTGGTCGCTGGCTCTCCCGCTGACATCGCTGAATCGGCGTGTGTGACACTGATTCAGCGATGTCTTCGCTGGTAACCAGGGTAAACATCGGGTTACTAAGCGCAGGGCCGTGCTTAGTAACCCGATGTTTACCCTGGTTACCATCCTAAAAGTAAAAAAAACAAACGCTTCATACTTACCTTCCGCTGTCTGTCCTCGGCGCTCTGCTTTCCTGCACTCACTGTGAGCACAGCGGCCGGAAAGCAGAGCGGTGACGTCACCGCTCTGCTATCCGGCCGCTGTGCTCACAGCCAGTACAGAGAAGCAGAGTGCCGAGGACAGACAGCGGAAGGTAAGTATGAAGCGTTTGTTTTTTTAACTTTTAGGATGGTAACCAGGGTAAACATCGGGTTACTAAGCGCGGCCCTGCGCTTAGTAACCCGATGTTTTCCCTGGTTACCGGCATCGTTGGTCGCTGGAGAGCGGTCTGTGTGACAGCTCTCCAGCGACCAAACAGCGACGCTGCAGCGATCCGGATCGTTGTCTGGATCGCTGCAGCGTCATTTAGTGTGAAGGTACCTTTAATTGGGGCTTCCATAGACATAGTCCTCTTACTTTATTTTTGCACTTATACAGTTATATGAAAAAGTTTGGGCACCCTGTTGTGAATTCTGTTGTCGGGCTCCCTCCTGTGGTCATGAATGGTACTTCGGCTGGTTCTGTCCATGGACTTCCTCTGGTGGGTGTTTCTGAGTTTCACAGGTGACGAGGTTAATTCGTTAGCTGCTGCTCTATTTAACTCCACTTAGATCTTTGCTCCATGCCACCTGTCAATGTTCCAGTATTGGTCTGTTCACTCCTGGATCGTTCTTGTGACCTGTCTTCCCTTCAGAAGCTAAGTTCCAGCTTGTATTTCTTTGGTTTGCTATTTTTCTGTCCAGCTTGCTATTTATTTTGTTGTCTTGCTTGCTGGAAGCTCTGGGACGCAGAGGGAGCGCCTCCGCACTGTGAGTCGGTGCGGAGGGTCTTTTTGCGCCCTCTGCGTGGTCTTTTTGTAGGTTTTTGTGCTGACCGCAAAGTAACCTTTCCTATCCTCGGTCTGTTCAGTAAGTTGGGCCTCACTTTGCTAAATCTATTTCATCTCTGTGTTTGTATTTTCATCTTTACTCACAGTCATTATATGTGGGGGGCTGCCTTTTCCTTTGGGGAATTTCTCTGAGGCAAGGTAGGCTTTATTTTTCTATCTTCAGGGCTAGCTAGTTTCTTAGGCTGTGCCGAGTTGCATAGGGAGCGTTAGGCGCAATCCACGGCTATTTCTAGTGTGTTTGATAGGTTTAGGGATTGCGGTCAGCAGAGTTCCCACGTCCCAGAGCTCGTCCTTATTATCAGTAACTATCAGGTCATTCCGTGTGCTCTTAACCACCAGGTCCATTATTGTCCTGACCACCAGGTCATAACAGTACAGGTGGCCAAAAGTACTAATGCATCTCAATAGAGGGATAAGAGAAGTTCTGAGACCATTTTTTTTTCTTTGCAGTGTGTTTTGTCTCTATTTTCCCCTTTACCTCTGGGTGGTTCAGGACACTGGTGTAAACATGGACATTCAAGGTCTGTCCTCTTGGATGGATAATCTCACTACAAGGATACAAAACATTCAAGATTTTGTGGTTCAGAATCCGATGTCAGAGCCTAGGATTCCAATTCCTGATTTGTTTTTTGGTGATAGATCTAAGTTCTTGAATTTCAAAAATAATTGTAAATTGTTTCTTGCCTTGAAACCTCGCTCCTCAGGTGACCCTGTTCAACAAGTAAAGATCATTATTTCTTTGTTACGTGGTGACCCTCAAGACTGGGCATTTTCCCTTGCGCCAGAAGATCCGGCATTGCGTGATGTTGATGCGTTTTTCCTGGCGCTTGGATTGCTTTATGACGAACCTAATTCAGTGGATCAGGCAGAGAAAATCTTGCTGGCTCTGTGTCAGGGTCAGGATGAAGCGGAGATATATTGTCAGAAGTTTAGAAAGTGGTCTGTGCTCACTCAGTGGAATGAATGTGCCCTGGCAGCAATCTTCAGAAAGGGTCTCTCTGAAGCCCTTAAGGATGTCATGGTGGGGTTTCCCATGCCTGCTGGTCTGAATGAGTCTATGTCCTTGGCCATTCAGATCGATCGACGCTTGCGTGAGCGTAAATCTGTGCACCATTTGGCGGTACTATCTGAGCATGGGCCTGAGCCTATGCAATGTGATAGGACTTTGACTAGAGCTGAACGGCAAGAACACAGACGTCGGAATGGGCTATGTTTTTACTGTGGTGATTCCACTCATGCTATCTCCGATTGTCCTAAGCGCACTAAGCGGTTCGCTAGGTCTGCCACCATTGGTACGGTACAGTCTAAATTTCTATTGTCTGTTACTCTGATTTGCTCTTTGTCATCCTATTCTGTTATGGCATTTGTGGATTCAGGCGCTGCCCTGAATTTGATGGACTTGGGAGTATGCTAGGCGCTGTGGTTTTTTCTTGGAGCCCTTGCAGTATCCTATTCCATTGAGAGGAATTGATGCTACGCCTTTGGCCAAGAATAAGCCTCAGTATTGGACCCAATTGACCATGTGCATGGCTCCTGCACATCAGGAGGATATCCGCTTTCTGGTGTTGGATAATCTGCATGATGTGGTCTTCTTGGGGTCGCCATGGCTACAGGTTCATAATCCAGTATTGGACTGGAAATCTATGTCTGTGTCCAGCTGGGGTTGCCAGGGGGTACATGGTGATGTTCCATTTTTGTCTATTTCGTCTTCCACTCCTTCTGAAGTTCCAGAGTTTTTGTCGGATTATCGGGATGTATTTGATGAGCCCAAAGCCAGTGCCCTACCTCCTCATAGGGATTGCGATTGTGCAATTAATTTGATTCCTGGTAGTAAGTTTCCTAAGGGCCGATTGTTCAATTTATCTGTGCCAGAACACGCCGCTATGCGGAGTTATATAAAGGAATCCTTGGAGAAAGGCCATATTCGCCCGTCGTCATCACCATTAGGAGCAGGGTTCTTTTTTGTGGCCAAGAAGGATGGTTCTTTGAGACCTTGTATTAATTACCGCCTTCTTAATAAAATTACAGTCAAATTTCAGTATCCTTTGCCGTTGCTGTCTGATTTGTTTGCTCGTATTAAAGGGGCTAGTTGGTTCACCAAGATAGATCTTCGAGGGGCGTATAATCTTGTGCGTATTAAACAAGGCGATGAATGGAAAATAGCATTTAATACACCCGAGGGCCATTTTGAGTACCTGGTTATGTCATTCGGGCTTTCCAATGCTCCATCAGTACTTCAGTCCTTTATGCATGACATCTTCCGAGAGTACCTGGATAAATTCCTGATTGTGTATTTGGATGATATTTTGGTCTTTTCGGATGATTGGGAGTCTCATGTGAAGCAGGTCAGAATGGTGTTCCAGGTCCTTCGTGCGAATTCCTTGTTTGTGAAGGGGTCAAAGTGTCTCTTTGGAGTTCAGAAGGTTTCATTTTTAGGGTTCATTTTTTCCCCTTCTACTATCGAGATGGACCCTGTTAAAGTCCAGGCCATTTACGATTGGACTCAGCCGACATCTGTGAAGAGCCTGCAAAAGTTCCTGGGCTTTGCTAATTTTTATCGGCGCTTCATCGCTAATTTTTCTACTGTTGCTAAACCGTTGACTGATTTGACTGTCATGATCCCAATGGCAGGGGATCACTAAAGGACAAGCACAGATACAAACAAGCTCTAGGGCGATGGAACCTGAGCTGACCGCGACCCTGAACCTAACACACAAATAAAAGTAGCCGGGGAACGTGCCTACGATGATCCTAGACGTCTCGCTCCAGCCGAAGATCTAACTTCCCCTATTAGAAGAAACACAGACCTCTCTTGCCTCCAGAGAAATACCCCACAGAAATAGCAGCCCCCCACATATAATGACGGTGAAATGAGAGGAAAGCACATACGCAGTATGAAAACAGTTTCAGCAAAATGAGGCCCGCTAAAGCTAGATAGCAGAGGATACAAAAGTGAACTGCGCGGTCAGCGAAAAACCCTTCAAAAAACCATCCTGAAATTACTTGAACTCATGTGCCAACTCATGGTACATGAGGGGCTATTTCAGCCCACTAGAGCAACCAGCAGCAATAATCACATATCTGCAGGCTGGACTAAAAACCAAATAAAGCAAAACACCAAAACAGGAAAATCCAAACTTAGCTTGACCAGAAGGTTCTAGGAGCAGGGAGCAGAGGTAACAAGACACACTGGATACATTGATAACCGGCGAGGAAATGTCAGCAAAGCCAGGTTAAATAGGAAACTCCCATATCCTGATGGAACAGGTGGAACCCAGAGACCCAGGAAAGACAAGTCACCCAGTACCATCAGTAACCACCAGAGGGAGCCCAAAAACAGAACTCACAACAGTACCCCCCCCTTGAGGAGGGGTCACCGAACCCTCACGAGAACCACCAGGGCGACCAGGATGAGCCCTATGAAAAGCGCGAACCAAATCATCAGCATGAACATCCGAGGCAACCACCCAAGAATTATCCTCCTGACCATAACCCTTCCACTTGACCAAATACTGGAGTTTCCGTCTGGAAACACGAGAATCCAAGATCTTCTCCACAACATACTCCAATTCTCCCTCCACCAGCACTGGAGCAGGAGGCTCAAGCGAAGGAACAACAGGTACCTCATACTTCCGCAACAACGACCGATGGAATACATTATGAATAGCAAACGATGCCGGGAGATCCAAACGAAACGACACAGGGTTAAGAATTTCCAAGATTCTATAGGGACCGATGAACCGAGGCTTGAACTTAGGAGAAGAGACCTTCATAGGAACAAAACGAGAAGACAACCACACCAAGTCCCCAACAAGAAGTCGAGGACCCACGCGGCGACGGCGATTAGCAAACTGCTGAGCCTTCTCCTGGGACAACTTCAAATTGTCCACCACATCCAAATCCGATGCAACCTATCCACCACCATGTCCACTCCAGGACAATCAGAAGGTTCCACCTGACCAGAGGAAAAACGAGGATGAAACCCCGAATTACAAAAGAAAGGAGAAACCAAGGTAGCAGAACTAGCCCGATTATTAAGGGCAAACTCGGCCAGCGGCAAAAAGGTAACCCAGTCATCCTGATCAGCAGAAACAAAACACCTTAAATAAGTTTCCAAGGTCTGATTAGTTCGTTCAGTCTGGCCATTCGTCTGAGGATGGAATGCAGACGAAAAGGACAAGTCAATGCCCATCTTAGCACAGAACGTCCGCCAAAATCTAGACACAAACTGGGATCCCCTGTCAGAAACGATGTTCTCAGGAATCCCATGCAAACGAACCACATTCTGAAAAAACAGAGGGACCAACTCAGAGGAGGAAGGTAACTTAGGCAAGGGTACCAGATGAACCATTTTAGAAAAGCGATCACACACAACCCAGATGACGGACATTTTTTGAGAGACAGGGAGATCCGAAATAAAGTCCATGGAAATGTGCGTCCAAGGCCTCTTCGGGATAGGCAAAGGTGACAACAATCCACTGGCCCGAGAACAGCAAGGCTTAGCCCGAGCAAAAACCTCACAAGACTGCACAAAAGAACGCACATCCCTCGACAAGGAAGGCCACCAAAAAGACCTGGCCACCAAGTCTCTTGTACCAAATATTCCAGGATGACCTGCCAACGCAGAAGAATGGACCTCGGAGATGACTCTACTGGTCCAATTATCCGGAACAAACAGTCTCTCAGGCGGACAACGATCAGGTTTACACGCCTGAAACTCCTGCAAAGCACGTCGCAAGTCTGGGGAGACAGCAGACAAAATCACCCCATCCCTAAGGATACCAGAGGGCTCAGAATTTCCAAGGGAGTCAGGCACAAAACTCCTAGAAAGAGCATCCGCCTTCACATTCTTTGAACCTGGCAGGTATGAAACCACAAAATTGAAACGAGAGAAAAACAGTGACCAACGAGCCTGTCTAGGATTCAGACGCCTGGCAGACTCAAGGTAAATCAAATTTTTGTGATCAGTCAAGACCACCACACGATGTCTAGCACCCTCTAGCCAATGACGCCACTCCTCAAATGCCCACTTCATGGCCAAAAGTTCCCGATTACCAACATCATAATTCCGCTCAGCCGGCGAAAACTTTCTAGAAAAAAACGCGCATGGCTTCATCACTGAGCCATCGGAGCTTCTCTGTGACAAAACCGCCCCCGCTCCAATCTCGGAAGCATCAACCTCAACCTGAAAAGGGAGCGAAACATCTGGCTGACGCAACACAGGAGCAGAAGAAAACCGGCCCTTAAGTTCCTGAAAGGCCTCCACAGCCGCAGGAGACCAATTAGCAACATCAGCACCCTTCTTAGTCAAATCCGTCAAAGGCTTAACAACACTAGAAAAATTAGTTATGAAACGACGATAGAAATTAGCAAAGCCCAAGAACTTCTGTAGACTCTTAAGAGATGTAGGCTGCGTCCAGTCACAAATAGCCTGAACCTTGACGGGATCCATCTCAATAGTAGAAGGGGAAAAAATATACCCCAAGAAAGAAATCTTCTGGACTCCAAAGAGACACTTTGAGCCTTTTACAAACAAGGAATTGGCCCGCAGGACCTGAAACACCTTCCTGACCTGCTGAACATGAGACTCCCAGTCATCAGAAAAAACCAAAATATCATCCAAATACACAATCATAAATTTATCCAGATATTCACGGAAAATATCGTGCATAAAGGACTGGAAGACTGAAGGAGCATTAGAAAGTCCGAAAGGCATTACCAAATACTCAAAATGGCCCTCAGGCGTATTAAATGCGGTTTTCCACTCATCACCTTGCTTTATTCGTATAAGATTATACGCACCCCGAAGATCAATCTTAGTGAACCATTTAGCCCCCTTAATGCGAGCAAACAAATCAGTCAACAATGGCAAAGGATACTGATATTTTACGGTAATTTTATTCAAAAGACGATAATCTATACAAGGCCTCAAGGAACCATCTTTTTTGGCCACGAAAAAAAAACCTGCTCCCAAAGGGGACAAAGATGGACGGATATGTCCCTTTTCCAAGGACTCCTTAACATAATCCCGCATAGCAGTATGCTCTGGCACTGACAGATTGAACAAACGACCTTTAGGAAATTTACTGCCTGGAATTAAATTTATAGCACAATCGCAATCCCTGTGAGGAGGAAGCGAACTGAGCTTAGGCTCCTCAAAAACATCCCGATAGTCAGACAAAAACACAGGAATCTCAGAAGGAGTAGATGAAGCGATAGAAATCGGAGGTGCATCATCATGAACCCCCTGACAACCCCAGCTTAACACAGACATCGATTTCCAGTCAAGGACTGGATTATGAGTTTGTAACCATGGCAGACCAAGCACTAGGACATCATGCAAATTATACAGTACCAGGAAGCGAATCACCTCCTGATGAACGGGAGTCATACGCATGGTCACTTGTGTCCAGTACTGAGGTTTATTCATAGCCAAAGGTGTAGAGTCAATTCCCTTCAAAGGAATAGGGACTTCCAGAGGCTCCAGACTAAACCCACAGCGATTGGCAAATGACCAATCCATAAGACTCAGGGCAGCGCCTGAATCCACATAGGCATCGACGGAAATGGATGATAATGAACAAATCAGAGTCACAGACAGAATGAACTTAGACTGTAAAGTACTAATGGCAACAGACTTATCAACCTTTTTTGTGCGTTTAGAGCATGCTGATATAACATGAGCTGAATCACCACAATAAAAGCACAACCTTTTTTTCCGCCTATAATTTTGCCGTTCACTTCTGGACTGAATTTTATCACATTGCATTATCTCAGGTGACGGTTCAGACGACACCGCCAAATGGTGCACAAGTTTGCGCTCCCGTAAACGCCGATCAATCTGAATAGCCATAGTCATAGACTCATTCAGACCAGTAGGCGCAGGGAACCCCACCATAACATCTTTAATGGCCTCAGAAAGGCCATCTCTGAACCTTGCAGCCAGGGCGCACTCATTCCACTGAGTAAGCACCGACCACTTCCGAAATTTTTGACAATAAATTTCTGCTTCATCTTGCCCCTGAGAGAGGGCCAACAAAGCTTTTTCAGCCTGAATCTCTTGGTTAGGTTCCTCATAGAGCAAACCCAATGCCAGAAAAAACGCATCCGCATTAAGCAACGCAGGGTCCCCTGGTGCCAATGCAAATGCCCAATCCTGAGGGTCACCCCGCAGGAAAGATATAATAATCTTGACTTGCTGAGCAGGGTCTCCAGAGGAGCGAGATTTCAAAGAAAGAAACAACTTGCAATTGTTCCTAAAATTCAGAAAACGAGATCTATCTCCAGAAAAAAACTCTGGGACAGGAATTCTAGGTTCAGACATAGGAGCCTGTACAACAAAATCCTGTATATTTTGAACCTTAGCGGCAAGATTATTCAGGCTGGAAGCCAAACTCTGGACGTCCATGATAAACAGCTGGGATCAGAGCCATTCAAAGATTAAGAGGAGGAGGAAGTAGCCAGGCTGCAATAAGGCTAGGCAGCAAACTCTGAGGGGAAAAAAAAAAAAAAAAAAAAAAAACTTCCTCAGACTACTTATCCTCCTACTTCAGCCAATACAATTAACACTTTGTGGGCCGGTTATACTGTCATGATCCCAATGGCAGGGGATCACTAAAGGACAAGCACAGATACAAACAAGCTCTAGGGCGATGGAACCTGAGCTGACCGCGACCCTGAACCTAACACACAAATAAAAGTAGCCGGGGAACGTGCCTACGATGATCCTAGACGTCTCGCTCCAGCCGAAGATCTAACTTCCCCTATTAGAAGAAACACAGACCTCTCTTGCCTCCAGAGAAATACCCCACAGAAATAGCAGCCCCCCACATATAATGACGGTGAAATGAGAGGAAAGCACATACGCAGTATGAAAACAGTTTCAGCAAAATGAGGCCCGCTAAAGCTAGATAGCAGAGGATACAAAAGTGAACTGCGCGGTCAGCGAAAAACCCTTCAAAAAACCATCCTGAAATTACTTGAACTCATGTGCCAACTCATGGTACATGAGGAGCAATTTCAGCCCACTAGAGCAACCAGCAGCAATAATCACATATCTGCAGGCTGGACTAAAAACCAAATAAAGCAAAACACCAAAACAGGAAAATCCAAACTTAGCTTGACCAGAAGGTTCTAGGAGCAGGGAGCAGAGGTAACAAGACACACTGGATACATTGATAACCGGCGAGGAAATGTCAGCAAAGCCAGGTTAAATAGGAAACTCCCATATCCTGATGGAACAGGTGGAACCCAGAGACCCAGGAAAGACAAGTCACCCAGTACCATCAGTAACCACCAGAGGGAGCCCAAAAACAGAACTCACAACATTTGACCAAGAAGGGTGCTGATGTGGTCAATTGGTCTTCTGCGGCTGTAGAGGCTTTTCAGGAGTTGAAGCGTCGTTTTTCTTCTGCCCCTGTGTTGTGCCAGCCAGATGTTTCGCTTTCGTTTCAGGTTGAGGTTGATGCTTCTGAGATTGGAGCAGGGGCTGTTTTGTCGCAAAGAAGTTCTGAGGGCTCGGTGATGAAGCCATGTGCTTTCTTTTCTAGAAAGTTTTCGCCTGCTGAGCGTAACTATGATGTTGGTAATCGTGAATTGTTGGCCATGAAGTGGGCATTCGAGGAGTGGCGTCATTGGCTTGAAGGAGCCAAGCATCGCGTGGTGGTCTTGACAGATCACAAGAATTTGACTTATCTTGAGTCTGCCAAACGGTTGAATCCGAGACAGGCTCGATGGTCATTATTTTTCTCCCGTTTTGATTTTGTGGTTTCGTACCTTCCAGGCTCTAAGAATGTGAAGGCTGATGCCCTGTCAAGGAGTTTTGTGCCTGACTCTCCGGGTGTTCCTGAGCCAGCGGGTATTCTCAAAAAGGGGGGGTAATTTTGTCTGCCATCTCCCCTGATTTGCGGCGGGTGCTGCAAAAATTTCAGGCTGATAGACCTGACCATTGCCCAGCGGAGAAACTGTTTGTCCCTGATAGATGGACTAGTAGAGTTATCTCTGAGATTCATTGTTCAGTGTTGGCTGGGCATCCTGGAATCTTTGGTACCAGAGATTTGGTGGCTAGATCCTTCTGGTGGCCGTCTTTGTCGCGGGATGTGCGTTCTTTTGTGCAGTCCTGTGGGACTTGCGCTCAGGCTAAGCCCTGCTGTTCTCGTGCCAGTGGGTTGCTTTTGCCCTTGCCGGTCCCGAAGAGGCCATGGACGCATATTTCTATGGATTTTATTTCGGATCTCCCTGTCTCTCAAAAGATGTCGGTCATTTGGGTGGTTTGTGATCGCTTTTCTAAGATGGTCCATTTGGTACCTTTGTCTAAATTGCCTTCCTCCTCTGATTTGGTGCCATTATTTTTCCAGCATGTGGTTCGTTTACATGGTATCCCGGAGAACATCGTTTCTGACAGAGGTTCCCAGTTTGTTTCAAGGTTTTGGCGATCCTTTTGTGCTAGGATGGGCATTGATTTGTCTTTTTCCTCGGCTTTCCATCCTCAGACAAATGGCCAAACCGAACGAACTAATCAAACTTTGGAAACATATCTGAGATGCTTTGTTTCTGCTGATCAGGATGATTGGGTGTCCTTTTTGCTGTTGGCTGAGTTCGCCCTTAATAATCGGGCCAGCTCGGCTACTTTGGTTTCGCCGTTTTTCTGCAAATCTGGTTTCCACCCTCGTTTCTCTTCAGGGCAGGTTGAGTCTTCAGACTGTCCTGGTGTAGATACTGTGGTGGATAGGTTGCAGCAGATTTGGACTCATGTGGTGGACAATTTGACATTGTCCCAGGAGAAGGCTCAACGTTTCGCTAACCGCCGGCGCTGTGTGGGTCCCCGACTTCGTGTTGGGGATTTGGTTTGGTTGTGGTCTCGTTATGTTCCTATGAAGGTTTCCTCTCCTAAGTTTAAGCCTCGTTTCATTGGTCCGTATAAGATTTCTGAGGTTATCAATCCTGTGTCATTTCGTTTGGCCCTTCCTGCTTCTTTTGCCATCCATAATGTGTTCCATAGGTCGTTATTGCGGAGATACGTGGCGCCTGTGGTTCCATCCATTGATCCTCCTGCCCCGGTGTTAGTTGAGGGGGAGTTGGAGTATGTGGTGGAGAAGATTTTGGATTCTCGTGTTTCGAGACGGAAACTCCAGTACCTGGTCAAGTGGAAGGGTTATGGTCAGGAAGATAATTCCTGGGTTTTTGCCTCTGATGTTCATGCTGCCGATCTGGTTCTTGCCTTTCATTTGGCTCATCCTGGTCGGCCTGGGGGCTCTGGTGAGGGTTCGGTGACCCCTCCTCAAGGGGGGGATACTGTTGTGAATTCTGTTGTCGGGCTCCCTTCTGTGGTCATGAATGGTACTTCGGCTAGTTCTGTCCATGGACTTCCTCTGGTGGGTGTTTCTGAGTTTCACAGGTGACGAGGTTAATTCGTTAGCTGCTGCTCTATTTATCTCCACTTAGATCTTTGCTCCATGCCACCTGTCAATGTTCCAGTATTGGTCTGTTCACTCCTGGATCGTTCTTGTGACCTGTCTTCCCTTCAGAAGCTAAGTTCCAGCTTGTATTTCTTTGGTTTGCTATTTTTCTGTCCAGCTTGCTATTTATTTTGTTGTCTTGCTTGCTGGAAGCTCTGGGACGCAGAGGGAGCGCCTCCGCACTGTGAGTCGGTGCGGAGGGTCTTTTTGCGCCCTCTGCGTGGTCTTTTTGTAGGTTTTTGTGCTGACCGCAAAGTAACCTTTCCTATCCTCGGTCTGTTCAGTAAGTCGGGCCTCACTTTGCTAAATCTATTTCATCTCTGTGTTTGTATTTTCATATTTACTCACAGTCATTATATGTGGGGGGCTGCCTTTTCCTTTGGGGAATTTCTCTGAGGCAAGGTAGGCTTTATTTTTCTATCTTCAGGGCTAGCTAGTTTCTTAGGCTGTGCCGAGTTGCATAGGGAGCGTTAGGCGCAATCCACGGCTATTTCTAGTGTGTTTGATAGGTTTAGGGATTGCGGTCAGCAGAGTTCCCACGTCCCAGAGCTCGTCCTTATTATCAGGAACTATCAGGTCATTCCGTGTGCTCTTAACCACCAGGTCCATTATTGTCCTGACCACCAGGTCATAACAGCACCCCTATTAATCTTAAGCTTAATGTTTTATAAAAATAGTTGTTTTTTTTTGCAACAGCTATTTCAGTTTCATATATCTAATAACTGTTGGACACAGTAATGTTTCTGCCTTGAAATGATGTTTATTGTACTAACAGAAAATGTGCAATCTGCATTCAAACAAAATTTGACAGGTGCATAAGTATGGGCACCCTTATCATTTTCTTGTTTTAAATACTCCTACCTACTTTTTACTGACTTACTAAAGCACTTTTTTGGTTTTCTAACCTCATTAAGCTTTGAACTTCATAGCCAGGTGTATGCAATCATGAGAAAAGCTACTTAAAGTGGCCACTTGCAAGTTGTTCTCCTGTTTGAATCTCCTCTGAAGAGTGGCATCATGGGCTCCTCAAAACAACTGTCTAATGATCTGAAAACAAAGATTATTCAACATAGTTGTTCAGGGGAAGGATACAAAAACCTGTCTCAGAGATTTAAAGGGAACCTGTCACCTGAATTTGGCGGGACCAGTTTTGGGTCATATGGGCGGAGTTTTCAGGTGTTTGATTCACCCTTTCCTTACCCGCTGGCTGCATGCTGGCCGCAATATTGGATTGAAGTTCATTCTCTGTCCTCCGTAGTACACGCCTGTGCAAGGTAATCTTGCTTTGCGCAGGCGTGTACTACGGAGGACAGAGAATGAACTTCAATCCAATATTCCGGCCAGCATGCAGCCAGCGGGTAAGGAAAGGGTGAATCAAACACCTGAAAACTCCGCCCATATGACCCAAAACTGGTCCCGCCAAATTCAGGTGACAGGTTCCCTTTAACCTGTCAATTTCCACTGTGAGGAACATAGTAAGGAAATGGAAGAACACAGGTACAGTTCTTGTTAAGGCCAGAAGTGGCAGGCCAAGAAAAACATCAGAAAGACAGAGAAGAATGGTGAGATCAGTCAAGGACAATCCTCAGACCACCTCCAGAGAGCTGCAGCATGAACTAGCTGCAGATGGTGTCATTGTGCATCGGTCAACTATACAACGCACTTTGCACAAGGAGAAGCTGTATGGGAGAGTGATGCGAAAGAAGCCGTTTCTGCAAGCACACCACAAACAGTCGACTGAGGTATGCAAAAGCACATTTGGAGAAGCCAATTTCTTTTTGGAAGAAGGTCCTGTGGACTGATGAAACCAAGATTGAGTTGTTTGGTCATACAAAAAGGGTTTTATGCATGGCGGCCAAAAAACACAGCATTCCAAGAAAAACACTTCCTACCCACAGTAAAATTTGGTGGAGGTTCCATCATGCTTTGGAGCTGTGTGGCCAATGTCGGCACCGGGAATCTTGTTAAAGTTGAGGAACGGATGGATTCCTCTCTGTATCAGCAGATTCTTGACAATAATGTTCATGAATCAGTGACAAAGTTGAAGTTACGCAGGGGATGGATCTTTCAGCAAGACAATGATCCAAAACACCGCTCCATGTCTACTCAGGCATTCATGCAGAGGAACAATTACACTGTTCTGGAATGGTCATTCCAGTCCCCAGACCTGAATATCATTGAACATTTGTGGGATCATTTGAAGAGGGCTGTCCATGCTCGGCGACCATCAATCTTAACTGATCTGGAATTGTTTTGTAAAGAGGAATGGTCAAAAATACCTTCATCCAGGATCCAGGAACTCATTAAAAGCTACAGGAAGCGACTAGAGGCTGTTATTTTTGCAAAAGGAGGATCTACTAAATATTAATGTCACTTTTCTGGTGGGGTGCCCATACTTATGCACCTGTCAAATTTTGTTTGAATGCAGATTGCACATTTTCTGTTAGTACAATAAGGCTATGTGCACACGTTGCAGATTATTTGCGGTTTTTTAGCGTTTTTGCGCTATAAAAATGCTATAAAACCGCAAATAATCTGCATACATTAAGCATCCCATCATTTATAATGGAATCCGCAATTTCTGTGCACATGATGTGCGTTTTTCCGCATGAAAAACGCATTGTGGAAAAATAATGAACCTGTTCATTAATTTTGCGTTTTTTTCGTGGATTTCCCACTGTCTAATGCATTGGGAAATGTCCGGGAAAAAACGCGCAAAAACCACGTCAAAACGGCGCAAAAAAACGCATGCGGATTTCATGCGGAAATCTGGCAGAAATGTCCGGATTTCCACAGGAATTTTCTGCATGAATTCCTGAACGTGTGCACATAGCCTAAACCTCATTTCAAGGCAGAAACATTACTTTGTCCAACAGTTATTAGATATATGAAACTGAAATAGCTGTTGCAAAAAAAAACAATTTTTATAAAACATTAAGCTTAAGATTAATAGGGGTGCCCAAACTTTTTATATAACTGTATGTAGTGTTCTGGTTTTGTTAGTCGTTTTTATTATGTACTCACACATAGTTTTTCTATAAATATTTTATAATTATGCTTGCATGTATGGTCAACTATAGATTTGTTTGAATAAATTACTTACCATCATGTTTCTTTATGCACAATAATATTTTACACATTTTTTTTACATGGTGTATATTATATTGCTGAGAAAGAGAGTCGACAGCACCTCCAAAATTCATACATTCATCTAATGCCGCTAGGCAAAAATATATATTATAACTGAACATGAGGTTCTTAGTTTAACAATCTGATCAGACTGTGTGAAGCCCACTGCCACGTCACAGCAAACCTGTATATTATATTGCTCTGGGTGATTTATTTCATACAATACACTATATATGGGGATCTTAGTAGATCTCTTTCACATTTATGCACATTTTTAAATTCTTTTTTTATTAATTCTTTTTTATTTGTATTTTTTTAGGTAGCAAAACTGGGTATTTTATTTATTTTTATAAAATCTTTCTTCATCAATGCCTTAAGGTTCACATTTTGATGCTTTGCACATATATACTGTATGTGCAGATTACGGTATATTATATTGCATTACAATTTGTTATTCATTTGTTCGCTTGGTAGACGGGGTTCAGCCTTATTTTTGGCATTGTTTGACTTTTTAATGTTTTTAATTTTTTTTGCTGTGTTTCAATAAAAATGTATTTATGTGTTTATAGCATATTGATTTTATTTGTTCATTATAAAGCTTGATTTGCATTCATTGCTGCATAACATTTCTCAGACAACCATTATTAAACCCATTATTAACCTAAAACGTGTAAGATCAGGTATTCCTATATGTGGCGCTCATACTCATTAAATCGAAAGGTTTTGAAAATGTCATTTTTTTCATCATTTTCTATATCATCAACATGAAGACAGCAGATGTGATCGGTCTGCATCACCATGTGCTGTAAAAGTGCTATACTGCGCCTGCATGAAAATCTGCCTATCGGATGTTATTCTATTCCTTGAAAACATTTTTAATTCTAAGGCTTGGATGCAATTACTAGCAATTATGTAAGATCTAGTTTTCATTCACAAAGGCGTTGCATGGCAACAAACAGTTTATGTGACTTTGATCCAGAAAATGGGAGCAAAAAAGATAGAAAACTTAAAAAGTGGCATCAAACACGCAGAGAATAAGGCAAAAATACTAAAACTACTATAAAAAGCAAATTACTTTAGAAAACTGGAGAAACAGCAATGATGAATCTGGGTCACTGTCTACGTCCATGAGCTATCTATATCTCTGCATCGTCTGTCTCTGAGCCATCTATGTCATTGTGCTATGTCTCTGCATTGTCTGTCTCTGATCTGTTTATTTCTGCAATGTCTACGTCTCTGTGCTCTCTGACCTGTATCTCTGCATTGTCTATGTCTCTGTGTGTTGTCTGTTTTATTTTACTAAATAAATTAAAACACTAACAACTGAGCCACCATACTGTCTACATCTCTGCATTATGTCTTTGCGCCATATGTGAGGTGTCGGTCTCTCCCATGACCGTGTCCCTCCCCAGAGTCTGTGTCACTCCCCAGTGTCCATATGTCCCTCTCCAGTGTCCCTCCCCAATGTCCGTAGCCCTCTCCCCAGTGACTTTGTGTCCCTCCCCAGTGTCTGTGTCTCCCCAGTGTCCATGTGTCCCTCTCCAGTGTCTGTGTGTCCCTCCCCAGTGTCTGTGTGTGCCACTCCCCAGTGTCCATACGTCCCTCTCCAGTGTCCCTCCCTAGTGTCCGTGTGTCACTCCCCAATGTCCGTAGCCCTCTCCCCAGTGTCCGTGGCCCTCTCCCCAGTGACTTTGTGTCCCTCCCCAGTGTCCATCTCCAGTGTCTGTGTGTCTCTCCAGTGTCTGTGTCCCTCTCCAGTGTCCATGTGTCCCTCCCCAGTGTCCGTGTGTCCCTTTCCCCAGTGTCTGTTTCCAGTGTCCATGTGTCCCGCTCCAGTGTCTCCGTATGTCCCTCTCCAGTGTCCGAGTGTGTCCCACTCCAGTGTTCGTGTGTCTCTCCAGTGTCTGTGTCACTCCCCATTGTCTTTGAGTCTCTCCAGTGTCCATGTGTCCCTCTCCCCAGTGTCTGTGTGTCTCTCCAGTGTCCATGTCCCTCTCCCAGTGTCCGTATACCTCTCCCCAGTGTCCATGTCCCTCTCCCAGTGTCCGTATACCTCTCCCCAGTGTCCATGTCCCTCTCTCCAGTGTTCGTGTGTCGCTCTCCAGTGTCTCCGTGTCCCTCTCCAATGTCCGTGTGTCCCTCTCCAGTGTCCGTGTGTCCCGCCCCAGTGTCCGTGTGTCCCGCCCCAGTGTCCGTGTGTCCCGCTCCAGTGTCTCCGTGTGTCGCTCTCTAGTGTCCGTGTATCCCGCTCCAGTATCCGTGTGTCCCTCCCTAGTGTCCATGTGTCCCTCTCTACAGTGTCCGTGTGTCCCTCTCCAGTGTCTACGTGTCCCTCTCTCCAGTGGTCGTGTGTGTCCCCCTCTCCAGTAGTCGTGTCTCCAGTGTCCGTGTGTTCCTCTCCAGTGTCCGTGTCCCTCTCCAGTGTTCGTGCGTCCCTCTCTCCAGTGTCCGTGTGTCACTCTCCAGTGTCCCCGTTTCCCTTTCCAGTGTCCATGTGTCCGTCTCCAGTGTCTCCGTGTGTCCCTCTCTCCGGTGTCTCCGTGTCCCTTTCTCCAGTGGTCGTGTGTGTTTCCATTGTCTGTGTGTCCCCCTCTCCAGTGTCCCTCTCTCCAGTGGTCGTGTGTCCCTCTCGATTGTCCATGTGTCCCTCTCTCCAGTGTCCGTGTGTCCCTCCCTCCAGTGTCTGTGTGTCCCTCTCTCCAGTGTCCGTGTGTCCCTCTCTCCAGTGTCCGTGTGTCCCTCTCTCCAGTGTCCGTGTCCCTCTCGTGTCTCTCCAGTGTCCACCACCAGTGTCTGTGTGTCCCTCTCCAGTGTCCGTGTGTCCCTCTCCAGTGTCCGTGTCTCCCTCTCCAATGTCTCCGTGTCCCTCTCCAGTATCCCTCCCTCTCCTGTGTCCGTGTACCCCTCCCCAATGTCCGTCTGTCTCTCCAGTGTCCGTGTCCCTCTCCCAGTGTCCGTGTCCCTCACCCCAGTGTTCGTGTGTCGCTCTGCAAAGTCTCCGTGTGTCCCTCTCCAGTGTCTGTGTCCCTCTCCAGTGTCCGTGTGTCCCGCTCCAGTGTCCGTGTGTCCCGCTCCAGTGTCCGTGTGTCCCGCTCCAGTGTCCATGTGTCCAGCTCCAGTGTCTCCGTGTGTTGATCTCCAGTGTCCGTGTGTCCCGCTCCAGTGTCTCCGTGTGTCGCTCTCAAGTGTCCGTGTGTCCCTCTCTACAGTGTCCGTGTCCCTCTCCAGTGTCTGTGTGTCTCTCCAGTGTCTCCGTGTCTCTTCAGTGTCTGTGTGTCTCTCCAGTGTCTCCGTGTCTCTTCAGTGTCTGTGTGTCCCTCTCCAGTGTCGGTGTGTCTCTTCAGTGTCTGTGTGTCCCTCTCCAGTGTCTCCGTGTCCCTCTCCAGTGTCTGTGTGTCCCTCTCCAGTGTCTCCGTGTCCCTCTCCAGTGTCTGTGTGTCCCTCTCCAGTGTCTCCGTGTCCCTCTCCAGTGTCGGTGTGTCGCTCTCCAGTGTCTGTGTGTCTCTCCAGTGTCTCCGTGTCTCTTCAGTGTCTGTGTGTCCCTCTCCAGTGTCTCCGTGTCCCTCTCCAGTGTCGGTGTGTCTCTCCAGTGTCTCCGTGTCTCTTCAGTGTCTGTGTGTCCCTCTCCAGTGTCTCCGTGTCCCTCTCCAGTGTCTGTGTGTCTCTCCAGTGTCTCCGTGTCTCTTCAGTCTCTGTGTGTCCCTCTCCAGTGTCTCCGTGTCCCTCTCCAGTGTCTGTGTGTCTCTCCAGTGTCTCCGTGTCTCTTCAGTCTCTGTGTGTCCCTCTCCAGTGTCTCCGTGTCCCTCTCCAGTGTCTGTGTGTCTCTTCAGTGTCTGTGTGTCTCTTCAGTGTCTGTGTGTCTCTCCAGTGTCTCTGTGTCCCTCTCCAGTGTATCCGTGTCGCTCTCCAGTGTCTGTGTCCCTCTCCAGTGTCTCCGTGTCCCTCTCCAGTGTCTGTGTGTCTCTTCAGTGTCTGTGTGTCTCTTCAGTGTCTGTGTGTCTCTCCAGTGTCTCTGTGTCCCTCTCCAGTGTATCCGTGTCCCTCTCCAGTGTCTGTGTGTCTCTCCAGTGTCTCCGTGTCTCTTCAGTGTCTGTGTGTCCCTCTCCAGTGTCTCCGTGTCCCTCTCCAGTGTCGGTGTGTCTCTCCTGTGTCCGTGTGTCTCTGCATTGTGTCTCTCGCGTTTCTGCTCCGTCTGCGTTTCTCCATGAGAGAACAATGGCCGTGACCGGAGGAATCAGCTGTGTGTCTGACGCTGTCACTTCCCAAGTCACGTGTTATAGGCACTTCCGGCAGCGAACACGGTTACCATGGCGCTCACAGCTTACAAACAACTCACGAGTAAATATCTCTAGAATGTGATTGGCTAAAAGCGGTCTCATATCAATGTAGTCCTGCACGGTTCGGCCAATCACATAGCGACTTCCGCCAATCATCCCAGGCTTTGGGGTCGGAACACCACGCCCTTTCAGCCCGGCGCCTGCGCTTCCCGCCTTTCCGGTCAGTTGCCGGTGACACCGGAGGGCGGAGGGAACGGTACGGCGGCCGGATGGTAAGAGCAGAGTGTGTGACGGTCTCTTCCACCTGTCACGTGGGGTCTCCGGCTATGTGCTGCCTGTGTTGTGGCCTCCTGTATTCTGCATTGCAGCCTGTGGTGGTCGCTGCCGGGGCTGTGGGTTGTATTACGGGTGCTCCTGTGACAGAACACCTGTGGGGAGGGGGCATACAAGCGGATACCCCTGAGCAATATTAAGGGGGTCCCATAAGGTAACAATAATGACCGGCCCCCTGTGTTAGCGTGGTGGTGGGGGTCTGTGCATCGCTGGCAGTATTATGGGGGCCTGAGCGGCAGGGCCATGCAAGCTGCAAACAGTGGGGGCTTCATTCTGCCCCTTCCTGGGGGTCGGACCCTCACTCGTCCAATATTACCAGCTTCTAGGGTGTCTGTGCCCGGCGCTGCCCGCAGAGGTAGATGGTAAGCGGGGTCTCTCCTCATAGAGAACATCTGCAGGGTCGGTGTAATAGGGGGTCCATGTCCTGAGCCCTTCCCCCCACAGAGGGGAGATGTCACAGCCCCCTCCCAGCTGGATAGGGGTTATAAATACAATGGAATCCTATTTGCCGTCCATACTGAGACATGAAGAATCAATTCACCGATTTAGGCTGCGCTGCCGAGACGAAGATTCCGCATCCAATGATATCTCTGGCGGGTTTTTCCGCAATGTGTTTTGACACCGGACTGTTAATGTAACTTCATATCGTTGAATGAAGAATCTTCATGTTGGTTACCGCTGCAGCAATTCGGTAAGCACAATTTTTAATAAATCGTAAATTGCAAAAGTACCGATACTTTATTTCGCAAGCACTCTTCAACAATACCCGTCTATTAAGATGGGAATAACCCTTTCAGGGAGATACACAATGTAAGTGTATCAGCGCTGATATCTCATCCCCTGAGATCTTGGTGCCGCGATCTCCGTCTGCACATGCGCCTCCCCCAGCAGCCATTTTCCCGGAGTTCACCGCATAGTAAACCATGTAAGGGTATGTTCACATGTTGCAGATTTCCTGCAGATCCGCTGCGTTTTTTACTGTGCAAAAAAGCTGCAGATCCGCAAGTGATTTACAATGTAAATCAATGAAAAAAAATGCTGTGCTAATGGTGCGGAAAATTCCACGCGGAAACGCTGCGGATTAAAAGAAGTAGCATGTCACTACTTTTGTGGGGATCTGCAGCGTTTTTGTACCCACTCCATTACAGAAATCCGCAGGGGTAAAAACGCAAGAAATCCGAAGCAAATCCACACAAAATCCTCATATAAACCGCACCAGCGTTTCCAACCAAGTGGTGCAGAAAAAATTCCAGAGGCAAATCCGCAACGTGTGCACATAGCCTAAGAGTGGGGGCTCTGGGCTTTCACAAAATGTCGGCAGAGCCCCCGCACCACCAAACACCCGCAGCGGCCATCGAAACACCCCCTCATCCCAGCCTGCAGCATCGCTCCACTCCTGCCTCCTCCAGTAGCGATCCTGGGACCCTGCTCCACCTCAGCCACCATCCCCGGTAAGAAATAAGACTCAAGGATTATAAAATGCCCATTTTATTAAAAACGTTTTTTTCTCTCCTGTTTTTCTCCTCAAAATTTGGGGTGCGTCTTATAATCTGGTGCGTCTTATAATCCACAAAATACGGTAAATTATTTCCTTTACCATTTATCATCTCTGATTAGATTTTGAGCCGAGTGTTATCCAATTCTCACACATGAAAAAATCTGAGCACACATACAGAGAAGATGGAGAACTGAATTTCTTCACCTTTTCCATTGTCTGAGAGCGTGGATGTCTGACTGCACTCAGATGACATCTAAGTGCAGTCCAGTGTTTCACACGCACCCATAAACTTGTATGGGTGTTCATGATCTGAATTCCGGATCCACTCGCAGCATGCAGCAACTTTTTTTTTTTCTCCCACAGACTGATCCGGTCTGTAGAAAAAGATTGCATGTCTGCACTGCTCTGGAGTATAACATTAGTCCGAGTGTTATGTGATAAAACATTGGATAGTACCTGTCCGAGTTAGGCTACTTTCACACTAGCGTTTTCTGCAATCCGTCACAATGCATCATTTTACAGAAAAAACGCATCCTGCAAAAGTGCTTGCAGGATGCGTTTTTTCCCCCATAGACTTGTATTGACGACGCATTTGCGACGGATTACCACACGTCGCATCCGTCGTGCGACGGATGCGTCGTGCTTCTGCGGACCGTCGGGAGCAAAAAACGCTACATGTAACGTTTTTGCTCCTGACGGACCACTTTTTCCGACCGCGCATGCACGGCCGGAACTCCGCCCCCACCTCCCCGCACCCTACAATGGGGCAGCGGATGCGCCGGAGAAATGCATCCGCTGCCTCCGTTGTGCAATGCGTTAAACGCTAGCGTCGGAATCCGACGCTAGTGTGAAAGTAGCCTTATACGCTCATGTGAGCGAGCCCTCAGGAGACATCCTGTCCTCTTCCTCTCGGAAAAGGCTATTTGCATATTTAAATTCCCAGGAAAGAATTGCATGTCTCCCCAGGTCTGCTTGGTGTTCTCCACAAATTGCAACTTTAACCCTTAGGTTATGTTCACACTGAGTTTTTAAAAGCCATGCATTTTTCAAGCAGGAAAACTCAGCAAAAAACTCTTGTAGAGTTTTTGGGGAAGTCTTTGGGTATCTGCACACGGCATCTTTGAGATGTCGGAGTAACCACATCTTTTTTGAAGCAGAAGACGTGTAAATGTTTTTTCTGAAGCTTTTACTTTGTTGTCTTTCCTCTCTTTTTGCGCTGCTTTTGCTGCTAACTTTTTTTGTTTTATATTTAACACAACGGCAGCTTTTAAGCGTAAGCCGCCCAAAGGGCGAACCGGTCACTTCTTTTAGCTTCTTCACATCTTTGAAAGCCTGAATTGGTTAAAACAAGTTGCAGAAGATGGAACGTATGAACAGTAAGTGGCTTTGACATTGCTGTGCATATGTTCATTATTTCTAACATTTATTGAGCGCTGTTTCATTCGGAATCCACTTAAAAATGACACGTACACAAAGCATTTCTAAACATAAAGAACAAGGCAAATACTGAAGGCTGTTAAACATGTGCAATCATAATACAGTCATGGCCAAAAGTATTGACACCCCTGCAATTCTTTCAGATAATACTCATTTTCTTCCTGAAAATGATTGCAATCACAAATTCTTTGGTATTATTATCTTCATTTAATTTGTCTTAAATGAAAAAACACAAAAGAGAATGAAGCAAAAAGCAAAACATTGATCATTTCACACAAAACTCGAAAATTGGGCCAGACAAAAGTATTGGCACCCTCAACCTAATACTTGGTTGCACAACCTTTAGCCAAAATTACTGCGACCAACTGCTTCCGGTAACCATCAATGAGTTTCTTACAATGCTCTGCTGGAGTTTTAGACCATTCTTCTTTGGCAAACTGATCCAGGTCCCTGATATTTGAAGGGTGCCTTCTCCAAACTGCCTTTTTTAGATCTCTCCACAGGTGTTCTATGGGATTCAGGTCTGGACTCATTGCTGGCCACCTTAGAAGTCTCCAGTGCTTTCTCTCAAACCATTTTCTAGTGCTTTTTGAAGTGTGTTTTTGGGTCATTGTCCTGCTGGAAGACCCATGACCTCTGAGGGAGACCCAGCTTTCTCACACTGGGCCCTACATTATGCTGCAAAATTTGTTGGTAGTCTCCAGACTTCATAATGCCATGCACACGGTCAAGCAGTCCAGTGCCAGAGGCAGCAAAGCAACCCCAAAACATCAGGGAACCTCCGCCATGTTTGACTGTAGGGACCGTGTTCTTTTCTTTGCCTCTTTTTTTCTCCTGTAAACTCTATGTTGATGCCTTTGCCCAAAAAGCTCTACTTTTGTCTCATCTGACCAGAGAACATTCTTCCAAAACCTTTTAGGCTTTTTCAGGTAAGTTTTGGCAAAATCCATCCTGGCTTTTTTATGTCTGTGGGTAAGAAATGGGGTCTTCATGGGTCTCTCACCATACAGTCCCTTTTCATTCAGACGCCGACGGATAGTACGGGTTGATACTGTTGTACCATCGGACTGCAGGGCAGCTTGAACTTGTTTGGATGTTAGTCGAGGTTCTTTATCCAACATCCTCACAATCTTGCGTTGAAATCTCTTGTCAATTTTTCTTTTCCGTCCACATCTAGGGAAGTTAGCCACAGTGCCATGGGCTTTATACTTCTTGATGACACTGCGCACGGTAGACACAGGAACATTCAGGTCTTTGGAGATGGACTTGTAGCCTTGAGATTGCTCATGCTTCCTCACAATTTGGTTTCTCAAGTCCTCAGACAGTTCTTTGGTCTTCTTTGGTCTTTTCTCCATGCTCAATGTGGTACACACAAGGACACAGGACAGAGGTTGAGTCAACTTTAATCCATGTCAACTGGCTGCAAGTGTGATTTAGTTATTGCCAACACCTGTTAGGTGCCACAGGTAAGTTACAGGTGCTGTTAATTACACAAATTAGAGAAGCATCACATGATTTTTCGAACAGTGCCAATACTTTTGTCCACCCCCTTTTTTATGTTTGGTGTGGAATTATATCCAATTTGGCTTTAGGACAATTTTTTTGTGTTTTTTCATTTAAGACAAATTAAATGAAGATAATAATAACAAAGAATTTGTGTTTGTAATCATTTTCAGGGAGAAAATGAATATTATCTGACAGAATTGCAGGGGTGTCAATACTTTTGGCCATGACTGTAATAGATGTAATCATATAATATAATCAGCCAATACATGGAAAGTGTAGGACACACCACTGCTAATAAGCTAAACCACTAAAGAATAGTGCAATAGTCCAAATACATAGAAAAAGTTTATTAGATAAATACAAAAATGAACAAACAAAGTCAGCAAGGTAGGGAGCGTAAACAACAAACCTCATGGAGCTAAAGAGCAAGGAAGTGTTCCCCAAACAAAAATCAATAAATAGGACCATAGATGGTACATATAAAATATAGTGGGCTCACATATAAACCCATCATACCGTCTGGTAATTGTATCAAGATCATATTATACATTATACAAAGTAACAAACCACAGACGTGTGTAAATACAAATAGTGCACATATAAATATGAGAGCATACCATTATGGAATGGGGAAACACGCCAGCTCCTGCCCACCCTGACGCACGTTTCGGTAAAGTCCTTCCTCAGGGGGCGTGCTATGTATTGAGGCAGGTGGAATATATAGCTGCCAGATCGCCAGGTACAGCCAATAGGCTCCCGCATCACCACAAAATGGCCACACATGTCACCACCGAACATACACGGGCCCATGTATGTCAGCGTGAGATCGTGGACCGGAAGCGGTAAGATGCGGACCGCGCATGACCGGAAATACGCCGGCGGCCATTTAAATTAAGGGCAAACGGAATTGCCACAGTGCAAGGTAACAAGTGCATAAAAATAGGGCGCAAACAGTACAAACCTATTCACCGGGGGATGGTAACATACACATAATATGGGAAATTCAAATAACATATGGAGACAAAGTCAACAAACATATGGAGACACAATCAACCAACAAGGCAAGATATATATGTATCTCCGTAAGAGATACAAAATACATAAAACGATAAATGAAATAAATACATATTATAATATTGAAAACCCCAAAAAAGGACGAAAATAATACGCACCCATTACAACACACACAATGCAAACGCAAAAATGATAACATATAAAAACACAAGTACAACAATCACAACATATTACAAACAAAAAGTTAATGTACATACATGAATATCAAATCATAAAAAGACTATATATATATCTCTCCCACAAAACATAACAAAAAATAAATAGATACGCCCTAATGCACTTATATTTACACATATAGCAACCACAGAGTGCCCAAATGTCCCTTTGATAATGACCAAAATAATAATATAAAACACATAAAACAATATGAACAAAAGATGGAATCACACCATCCTATAAACACAAGACAAAAATAGCACACAATAATCCATATATAGAAACATGTATAGTTATGTTATGCAACGATGGATGAAAAGATGAATGTATTCAGGCGAAATAAGATGGGGATCCACGCTTCATCCTATCATGAGAAAAGTCCACTGCAGCCAAAATACTTGCATAGCAAGCGAGAATCACTAGAATAAAAACATAGTTATAAACAAATAAAAGAAACCCACGAGGTAAGTGGCACACATGATACACTTAGCAGCCGGAAGACCGAAGGAAGGGTACAAAAGAAATACATTCATTAAGTCCAAGGGGATGGGCCGTATTCAATTGCCAGATCCATCTCGTCTCCAGTCGCTCCAATCTCCTGGACAGATCACCACCCCTAATATTAATCTTTACGGCATCAATGCCACGCACCCGCAAAAGGGTGCCATCACAATTATGACATTCCTTAAAATGTTTGGGGTATGGTTTTGAGGGTGGATGTCTCCACGTGGCCTGCTGCCGCCTGAATACCCAAGACATGCTCTCTGATGTGAACTTTGAGCTGTCTCGTAGTAAGCCCAACATAAATTAACCCACATGGGCAGGTAGCATAATACACCACGTACCTAGTGGTACAAGTGATGTAAGATCGAATCTTGTAGTTCCTAGTTGCATCCGAATTGTCAAAGCTGTCACACCGATCCATGTTCGGGCAGGCGACACAGCCACCATACGGAAAACAACCCACCCTCCTTGTGAATCTGTCCAGAAAAGTGGGTTTATGAAAATTAGAATAATGACTGGAGACAAGATGGTCCTTCAAATTCTTGGCCCGTCGAAAGGCCAAAGAGGGATGCACAGAAATAAATTTAGACATAATTGGATCCACCCTTAAAATAGGCCAGGCCCTATCAAGAATGGAGCCAACCCTGTCGGACTGAGAGCTAAAGGTGGTGACAAATCTCAATAACTGCTTATCACCAGGCCGACCATTTGTCCGGGTCCCATGCAGCAGGTCATGGCGGGAAGCATGTTTAGCCCTAAGATAAGCCCGCTTAATTGACCTACAACTGTAACCACGGGATCTGAACCGTTCGTTCAGTTCCTCCGCTCGTTGCTCAAACATAGTGTCAGATGAGCAGATTCTCCTGATGCGGAGGAACTGACCAATTGGGACAGATCTGATCATATGCCGTGGGTGGCCTGATGATGCATGTAACAATGTGTTTGTAGCTGTTTCCTTCCTAAAGATATCAGTCTGCAACATCCCTGAAAAATCCCTCCTGATAGTCACATCAAGGAAGTCCAGGGATGTTGCGCTAGATGTAAATGAAAGATGGATGTTAAAGTCATTGCTATTCAGTACATCAATAAATTGCGCAAGGTCAGACGGAGTGCCCTGCCAGACAAAGAAGATGTCGTCTATGTAGCGTGTCCAAAATGGGACACACTCCATAGACCCCACTCTGACAGGAAAAGGTCCCTCTCCCACAGCCCCAGAAAGAGACCAGCATAGGACGGCGCAAAGGCCGCCCCCATGGCGGTCCCCTGGAGCTGCAGGTGTGTGATGCCGATCCTGCGATGACAGCGGGTGATCAGCGACCAAAAAAAAGGTCCTGATCATTCCCAGCGACCAACGATCTCCCAGCAGGGGCCTGATCGTTGGTCGCTGTCACGCATAACGATTTCGTTAACGATATATCGTTGCTACGTCACAAAAAGCAACGATATCGTTAACGAAATCGTTATGTGTGAAGGTACCTTTAGAGACCGAAGTGGGAGGTTCTGACTATTGAGGGTGTTAACCTGAGGTCATTAGCAGAGCGGAGGGCACGGGTAGGGTGGTAGACTGAGACCAGAGAGGAGATGTAGGGTGGTGCTGAGCCGCGGAGTGCTTTGTGGGTGAGGGTAATAAGTTTGTACCGGATTCTGGAGTGGATGGGTAACCAGTGCAATGGCTGGCACAAGATAGAGGCATCAGTGTAACGGTTGTTGAGGAATATGATCCTGGCTGCAGCATTCAGGACAGATTGGAGAGGGGAGAGTTTGGTTAAGAGGGAGGCCGGTTAGTAGAGAGTTACAATAGTGCAGACGAGAATGAATAAGAGAGACAGTAAGAGTTTTTGCAGAGTCAAATTCTACAAATGTTTTTGAAGTGTAGATGACAAGAGCGAGCCAGTGATCGGATGTGGGGGGGGGGGAATGAAAGATCTGAATCAAGTATGACCCATAGGGCAGCGGGCATTTTGCTAGGGAGTAATGGTGGAACCACATTCGGAGATGGCAATGTTGGGCATAAGCAGGTTCGTGGAGGGAGGAAACGCAAGGAGTTCAGTTGAAAAAGCTTTAAACAACTCGTTTCATGAACAGCAAAGTGCATTTCGCATAGAAATGAATTGCATTTGTTGAGTTTCTGCTAAATAAAAAAACTCCTGAAAACAAACTCAGTATGAACATAACCTTACATTTGCTATAAAATTATAGGCACCCAAAAGTACAGTATAGGCCCCAATCAGGCCACCAATACCCATAAGAAGCCACTCCAGGAGATAATTTGCCATTTTTAAACAATATTAACTTTTATAAGGCCTTAAATTATGTTGATTATAGAAATTTCAGACTGCAGCTATGCTCACTCAACAGATAGTGGGATCGGGGCAGCACGGTGTCAGGTTCTGGCTATGCGGATATAACCATTGGGAACCCAGGAGTTAGCCAACATGTAAGCAGGGCAGCACGCACTTGAATAGATGCCAAAACCCCGCAAATTCTACTTGCTAAAGGCAACATTTCACTTTTCCTTTTGGCTTGATAAAGAGCCAATATGTTGCCTTCACTTTTGTGGGACCACAGTGCTGGTATAGTGCTCCCCTTTTGTACTCCTCACAGCAGCGCTCCGGCCACCTGCTGTGTAGCACAGCTCCAAGTGAGTGGGACCAGCTGCAGTCTCCAGCATCACTGCTGTGTAGGGAAAAGGCTAACGGGGATGCAGCACTAAGATTAATAGAAGTAGTTTTTTTTCCATATCGAGGAAAAACGGTCCAATTATTCTGATCATAGCAGCATTAGTTTTTCTCGGATGTAGAGAGAGGTAAAAGAAAAGGTTCTCCAAAATTGGACATTTGAGGGGGGGTCTGATTTTTTTTTTTTCTTTGTTATTTTCATGGACCCATATTTTTACATTACCAATTTAGATCTTACACTTGGATCAAATTCAGACATGCCGCTGATTTTTTTTTTTTTTTCTCGGACCACTTGGTATGATATGACGGTTATTGCGGATCCTCACATGATTTTTTTTTTTTTTGGTGTCTAACATCCGTGAAACATGCGGGGCAGGGACTCAATCATGTCACTCGAGCACTCAACACTAATGAAGACATATCCAATATGACAACCTAATGTTATCAAATTCTGTGTCGTACCTGCGGGTTCAAAATGCTCACTATATCCCTGGAAAAAATCCTCGAGGGATGTGGTTTCCAAAATGGGGTCACTTGTGGGGGGTTTCCACCATTTAGGTACATCAGGGGCTCTTCAAATGCAAAATCTCGTCCACTCTTGATCCCAGCTAATTTTGCATTCAAAAAGTCAAACGGTGCTTCTTCCCTTCCAAGTCCTACCGTGCACCAAAACAGTAGATTTCCCCTTAAGTAAGGTATCGGCATACTTAGGAGAAATTGCACAACACATTTTGGGGTCCATTTTCTCTTGTTACCCTTGGGAAAATATAAAAGTTTAGTTCTAAAGGAAATTTTTTGTGAAAAAGTTAAATGTTCATTTTTTCTTTCCACATTGCTTCAATTCTTGTGAAGCACCTGAAGGGTTAATAAACTTCTTGAATTTGGTTTTGAGCCTCTGTCACCTCAAATGTGATGTTGTCTTTATAAAATGGTTTTGTAAATTTTGTTTGAAAAATGAGTAGTCGATACAACTATTAACCCTTCTAACTTCCTAACAAAAAAAAATTGTTTCCAAAATTGTGCTGATATGAAGTAGACATGTGGGAAATGTTATTTATTAACTATTTTGTGTGACATATCTCTAATTTAAAAGTACAAAAATTAAACATTTGAAAATTGCTAAATTTTCAAAATTTTTGCCAAATTTCCATATTTTTCCTTTCATTCTTATTGAATAACTTTTACACCCATCATGAAGTAAAATATGTCATGAAAAAACAGTCTCAGAGTGACTGGGATCCTGAATTGTTCCAGAGTTGTTACCCCTCCCCCCCGGGCAATGTTATAGTGTAAAAAAAAAAAATATTCACATGTGTAAAAAAAAAAAAAAAAAAAAAAAAAAAATAAAAATATTATTCCTATAAATACATTTCTTTATCTAAATAAGAGAAACAATAAAAGTACACATATTTAGTATCGCCGCGTCCGTCAAGACCCGACCTATAAAACTCTCCCACTAGTTAACCCCTTCAGTGAACACCGTAAAAAAAGGCAAAAAACAGCGCTTTATTATCATACCACCAAACAAAAAGTGGAATAACACACGATCAAAAAGATGGATATAAATAACCATGGTACCGCTGAAAACGTCATCTTGTCCCGCAAAAAAAGAGCATACAGCATCATAAAAAAAAATAAAAGTTATAGTCCTCAGAATAAAGCGATGCAAAAATAATTATTTTTTCTATAAAATAGTTTTTATCGTATAAAAGCGCCAAAACATAAAAAAAGATATAAATGAGGTATCACTGTAATTTTAATGACCCGAAGAATAAAACTGCTTTATTCATTTTACCAAACGTGGAACGGTATAAACGCCTCCCCCAAAAGACATTCATGAATGTTTTTGGTCATTCTGCCTCACAAAAATCGGAATAAAAAGCGATCAAAAAATATCACGTGCCCGAAAATGTTACCAATAAAAACGTAAACTCGTCCCTCAAAAAACAAGACCTCACATGACTCTGTGGACTCAAATATGGAAAAATTATAGCTCTCAAAATGTGGTAACGCAATAAATATTTTTTGCAATAAAAAGCGTCTTTTAGTGTGTAACAGCTGCCAGTCATAAAATCCGCTGCTAAACCCGCTATAAAAGTAAATCAAACCCCCCTTCATCACCCCCTTAGTTAGGGAAAAATCAAAAAATTAAAAAAATGTATTTATTTCCATTTTCCCATTATGGTTAGGGCTAGGGTTAGGGTTGGGGCTAGGGTTAAAGCTACAGTTAGGGTTGGGGCTAAAGTTAGGGTTTGGATTACATTTACGGTTGGGATTAGGGCTAGGGGTGTGTCATGGTTAGGGGTGTGGTTAAGGTTACCGTTGGGATTAGGGTTAGGGGTGTGTTTGGATTAGGGTTTCAGTTATAATTGGGGGGTTTCCACTGTTCAGGCACATCAGGGGCTTTCCAAACGCGACGTGGCGTCCGATCTCAATTCCAGCCAATTCTGCGTTGAAAAAGTAAAACAGTGCTCCTTCCCTTCCGAGCTCTCCCGTGTGCCCAAACAGGGGTTTACCCCAACATATGGGGTATCAGCATACTCGGGACACATTGGACAACAACTTTTGGGGTCCAATTTCACCTGTTACCCTTGGGAAAATACGAAACTGGGGGCTAAAAAATAATTTTTGTGGAAAAAAAAGGATTTTTATTTTCACGGCTCTGCGTTATAAGCTGTAGTGAAACACTTGGGGGTTCTAAGCTCTCACAGCACATCTAGATGAGTTCCTTAGGGGGTCTACTTTCCAAAATGGTGTCACCTGTGGGAGGTTTCAATGTTTGGGCACATCAGTGGCTCTCTAAATGCAACATGGCGTCCCATCTCAGTTCCTGTCAATTTTGCATTGAAAAGTCAAACGGTGCTCCCTCCCTTCTGAGCTCTCCCATGCGACCAAACAGTAGTTTACCCCCACATATAGAGTATCAGCGTACTCAGGACAAATTGTACAACAACTTTTGAGGTCCAATTTCTTCTCTTACCCTTGGGAAAATAAAAAATTGGGGGCGAAAAGATTTATTTTTGTGAAAAAATATGATTTTTTATTTTTACGGCTCTGCATTATAAACTTCTGTGAAGCACTTGGTGGGTCAAAGTGCTCACCACACATCTAGATAAGTTCCTTAGGGGGTCAACTTTCCAAAATGGTGTTACTTGTGGGGGGTTTCAATGTTTAGGCACATCAGTGGATCTCCAAACGCAACATGGCGTCCCATCTTAATTCCTGTCAGTTTTGCATTGAAAAGTCAAATGGCGCTCCTTCGCTTCCGAGCTCTGCCATGCGCCTAAACAGTGGTTTACCCCCACATATGGGGTATCGGCGTACTCAGGACAAATTGTACAACAACTTTTGGGGTCCATTTTCTCCTGTTACCCTTGGTAAAATAAAACAAATTGGAGCTGAAGTAAATTTTTTGTGAAAAAAAAAAAAGTCAAATGTTCATTTTTATTTAAACATTCCAAAAATTCCTGTGAAACACCTGAAGGGTTAATAAACTTCTTGAATGTGTTTTTGAGCACCTTGAGGGGTGCAGATTTTAGAATGGTGTCACACTTGGGTATTTTCTATCATATAGACCCCTCAAAATGACTTAAAATGAGATGTGGTCCCTAAGAAAAAAAAAATGGTGTTGTAAAAATGAGAAATTGCTGGTCAACTTTTAACCCTTATAACTCCCTAACAAAAAAAAAATTTTGGTTCCAAAATTGTGCTGATGTAAAGTAGACATGTGGGAAATGTTACTTGTTATTTTTGTGTGACATATCTCTGTGATTTAATTGCATAAAAATTCAAAGTTGGAAAATTGTGAACATTTTCAAAATTTTCGCCAAATTTCTGTTTTTTCCACAAATAAATGCAAGTAATATCAAAGAAATTTTACCACTATCATGAAGTACAATATGTCACGAGAAAACAATGTCAGAATCACCGGGATCCGTTGAAGCGTTCCAGAGTTATAACCTCATAAAGGGACAGTGGTCAGAATTGTAAAAATTGGCCTGGTCATTAACGTGCAAATAACCCTTGGGGTAAAGGGGTTAAATCAATGAAGAAATGAAAATCTAAAAATAAAATTCAGAATAAAGAGAACAAAGACCTTGCCGTTTTTTGCAATTCTGACCAGTGTCCCTTTATGAGGTAATAACTCAGGAACGCTTCAACGGATCCTAGCGGTTCTGAGATTGTTTTTTCGTGACATATTGGGCTTCATGTTAGTGGTAAATTTAGGTCAATAAATTATGCGTTTATTTGTGATAAAAACGGAAATTTGGCGAAAATTTTGAAAATTTCGCAATTTTCACATTTTGAATTTTTATTCTGTTAAACCAGAGAGATATGTGACACAAAATAGTTAATAAATAACATTTCCCACATGTTTACTTTACATCAGCACAATTTTGGAAACAAAATTTTTTTTTTGTTAGGAAGTTATAAGGGTTAAAATTTGACCAGCGATTTCTCATTTTTACAACGAAATTTACAAAACCATTTTTTTTAGGGACCACCTCACATTTGAAGTCAGTTTGAGGGTTCTATATGGCTGAAAATACCCAAAAGTGACACCATTCTAAAAACTGCACCCCTCAAGGTACTCAAAACCACATTCAAGAAGTTTATTAACCCTTCAGGTGCTTCACAGCAGCAGAAGCAACATGGAAGGAAAAAATGAACATTTAACTTTTTAGTCACAAAAATGATCTTTTAGCAACAATTTTTTTATTTTCCCAATGGTAAAAGGAGAAACTGAACCACGAAAGTTGTTGTCCAATTTGTCCTGAGTACGCTGATACCTCATATGTGGGGGTAAACCACTGTTTGGGCACACGGCAGGGCTTGGAAGGGAAGGAGCGCCATTTGACTTTTTGAATCAAAAATTGGCTCCACTCTTTAGTGGACACCATGTCACGTTTGGAGAGCCCCCGTGTGCCTAAAAATTGGAGCTCCCCCACAAGTGACCCCATTTTGGAAACTAGACCCCCCAAGGAACTTATCTAGATGCATAGTGAGCACTTTGAACCCCCAGGTGCTTCACAAATTGATCCGTAAAAATGAAAAAGTACTTTTTTTTCACAAAATTCTTTTAGCCTCAATTTTTTCATTTTCACATGGGCAACAGGATAAAATGGATCCTAAAATGTGTTGGGCAATTTCTCCTGAGTACACCAATACCTCACATGTGGGGGTAAACCACTGTTTGGGCACATGGTAAGGCTCGGAAGGGAAGGAGCGCCATTTGACTTTTTGAATGAAAAATTATTTCCATCGTTAGCGGACACCATGTCGCGTTTGGATAGCTCCTGTGTGCCTAAACATTGGCGCTCCCCCACAAGTGACCCCATTTTGGAAACTAGACCCCCCAAGGAACTTATCTAAATGCATATTGAGCACTTTAAACCCCCAGGTGCTTCACAGAAGTTTATAATGCAGAGCCATGAAAATAAAAAATAATTTTTCTTTCCTCAAAAATGATTTTTTAGCCTGGAATTTCCTATTTTGCCAAGGATAATAGGAGAAATTGGACCCCAAATATTGTTGTCCAGTTTGTCCTGAGTAGGCTGATACCCCATATGTGGGGGTAAACCACTGTTTGGGCGCACGGCAGGGCTCGGAAGGGATGGCACGCCATTTGGCTTTTTAAATGGAAAATTAGCTCCAATCATTAGCGGACACCATGTCACGTTTGGAGAGCCCCTGTGTGCCTAAACATTGGAGATCCCCCAGAAATGACCCCATTTTGGAAACTAGACCCCCAAAGGAACTAATCTAGATGTGTGGTGAGGACTTTGAACCCCCAAGTGCTTCACAGAAGTTTATAACGCAGAGCCATGAAAAAAAAAAAAATAATTATTTTCTCAAAAATGATTTTTTAGCCTGCAATTTTTTATTTTCCCAAGGGTAACAGGAGAAATTTGACCCCAAAAGTTGTTGTCCAGTTTCTCCTGAGTACGGTGATACCCCATATGTGGGGGTAAACTACTGTTTGGGCACATGCCGGGGCTCGGAATTGAAGTAGTGACGTTTTGAAATGCAGACTTTGATGGAATGCTCTGCGGGCGTCACGTTGCGTTTGCAGAGCCCCTGATGTGCCTAAACAGTAGAAACCCCCCACAAGTGACCCCATTTTAGAAACTAGACCCCGAAAGGAACTTATCTAGATGTGTGGTGAGCACTTTGAACCCCCAAGTGCTTCATAGAAGTTTATAATGCAGAGCCGTGAAAATAACAAATACGTTTTCTTTCCTCAAAAATTTTGTTTTAGCAAGCATTTTTTTAGATTCACAAGGGTAACAGGAGAAATTGGACCCCAGTAATTGTTGCGCAGTTTATCCTGAGTATGCTGGTACCCCATATGTGGGGGTAAACCACTGTTTGGGCACACGTCAGGGCTCGGAAGTGAGGGAGCACCATTTGACTTTTTGAATACGAGATTGGCTGGAATCAATGGTGGCGCCATGTTGCGTTTGGAGACCCCTGATGTGCCTAAACAGTGGTAACCCCTCAATTCTACCTCCAACACTAACCCCCCCACACCCCTAACCCTAATCCCAACTGTAGCCATAACCCTAATCACAACCCTAATCACAACCCTAATTCCAACGCTAACCCTAAGGCTATGTGCCCACGTTGCGGATTCGTGTGAGATATTTCCGCACCATTTTTGAAAAATCCGCGGGTAAAAGGCACTGCGTTTTACCTGCGGATTTTCCGCGGATTTCCAGTGTTTTTTGTGCGGATTTCACCTGCGGATTCCTATTGAGGAACAGGTGTAAAACGCCGCGGAATCCGCACAAAGAATTGACATGCTGCGGAAAATACAACGCAGCGTTTCCGCGCGGTATTTTCCGCACCATGGGCACAGCGGATTTGGTTTTTCATATGTTTACATGGTACTGTACACCTGATGGAACACTGCTGCGAATCCGCAGCGGCCAATCCGCAGCCAAATCCGCACCGTGTGCGCATGGCCTAATTCTAAAGGTATGTGCACATGCTGCGGAAAAGCAGCAGTTTCCCATGAGCTTACAGTTCAATGTAAACCTACGGGAAACAAAAATCGCTGCACACATGCTGCGGAAAAACTGCACGGAAACGCAGCAGTTTACATTCCGCAGCATGTCACTTCTTTGTGCGGATTCCGCAGCGGTTTTACAACTGCTCCAATAGAAAATCGCAATTGTAAAACCGCAGTGAAATGTGCAGAAAAAACGCGGTAAATCCGCCATAAATCCGCAGCGGTTTAGCACTGCGGATTTATCAAATCCGCAGCGGAAAAATCCGCAGAGGACCAGAATACGTGTGCACATACCGAAACCCTAACCCTAGCCCTAACCCTAGCCCTACCCCTACCCCTAACCCTACCCCTAACCCTAACCCTACCCCTAACCCTAACCCTACCCCTAACCATACCCCTAACCCTAACCCTATTCTAACATTAGTGGAAAAAAAAAATTTCTTTATTTTTTTATTGTCCCTACCTATGGGGGTGACAAAGGGGGGGGGGTCATTTATTATTTTTTTTATTTTGATCACTGAGATATAATCTATCTCAGTGATCAAAATGCACTTTGGAACGAATCTGCCGGCCGGCAGATTCGGCGGGCGTACTGCGCATGCGCCCGCCATTTTGGAAGATGGCGGCGCCCAAGGAGAAGACGGACGGGACCCCGGCAGGATCGGTAAGTATGATGGGGTGGGGGGGGGGGAATCGGAGCGCGGCAGGCGTGGAACGGAGCACGGGGGGCTGGAACGGAGCGCGGGGGGGTGGAACGGAGCACGGGAGGGGGTGGATCGGAGTGCAGGGGGGGTGATTGGAGCACGGGGGGGTGATTGGAGCAGGGGGGGAGCGGAGCACTGGATGGAGGGGGGCCGGAGCAGTGTACCGGCCAGATCGGGGGGCTGGGAGGGCGATCGGTGGGGTGGGGGCACACTAGTATTTCCAGCCATGGCCGATGATATTGCAGCATCGGCCATGGCTGGATTGTAATATTTCACCCGTTATAATGGGTGAAATATTACAAATCGCTCTGATTGGCAGTTTCACTTTCAACAGCCAATCAGAGCGATCGTAGCCACGAGGGGGTGAAGCCACCCCCCCCCTGGGCTAAACTACCACTCCCCCTGTCCCTGCAGATCGGGTGAATTGGGAGTTAACCCTTTCACCCGGCCTGCAGGGACGCGATCTTTCCATGACGCCACATAGGCGTCATGGGTCGGATTGGCACCGACTTTCATGACGCCTACGTGGCGTCATGGGTCGGGAAGGGGTTAAAATTCGGAAAAAGCTGCTTGCAAGTAGCTGCACAACTATTCCAGAAAAGAAGCCATAAGTTAGCTGAACGCGTTTCGAGCACGCATGGTGCTCTTTGTCCACAGCATAAGCTTGAATAGCCCAACAAGACATATAAAAACAGATTTAACAGGTGAATAGCCATGAGAATAATTAACTCCACCCCGACAAATCCCATTGGATATCCAGAACATTCAGTCATTAGGACAGGTACAAAAGGAAAAAAAAAAAAAAAATCATTGAGCACGTATTGTATACTTATACCATGAATACTGCACAGGCAGGTGTAATTATCCCCCGGAAAAAAAAAAAAAAAAACCCAACAACAATAATAACATGTTAATAATGTAACATCATCTCTTTTCTCGGGTTTAACCCTGTGGGCACTCTGGTGTTCAATAGATAAATCCAGAAAGCCTCTCTATCGCGTAATTTACTTTCTCTATCACCGCCTCGTATATTTTTGTAAGTTTGTTCTATCGCATAAACCTTTAGGTGATTTGTGTGTCTGTCATGTTTATTAATGAAATGGCTTGATGCATTTGACACATGACGTATTGTTGGTTGAACAATGTCCAATAAATGTTCCCTAAATCTGTCTTTTAGTCTCCTTATTGTCGATCCAACATATAGGAGTCTGCATTCCAGACATTCAATAATGTAAACCACATAGTCGGAATTGCAGTTTTAGAAACTTTTTATCGGAAAATTTTTTTGATTGCTAGAACAATGAAAACCTACAGTTTTTTTGGTGTACGAGCAAGTCTTGCATGGGTGTGAACCACATCTGAAAAACCCTTTTGTTGATAGCCAGTGAGTGGGAGTTTTTGGTTTAGTTTGATTCAGAAAACTGGGGGATAACGGATTACCTAATGTGGGTGCGCGTCTAGAGACTATTTTGATACCATTCTGTAAGATTATATCCATGGTTTGATCATCTCTCAGCAAATTTAAATTGCGCAGTACAATTTCTGAGATGGATTTGAAATGTGTACTATATGTGAGTACTAACACTGGCTGCTCAACAGGCAATTCTGATTTTATCTGTTCATTATGGACACTAGTAGTTTGTATAAGATCTGATCTTGTTTTTTTATCTGCAATAGAAAAAGCATGATCTGTAGTCCAATTAGGGTATGCTCTGTTGTTGAGACGCTTTTTAATAATGTTTTTTCCCCGGGTAAAAGCTGGTTCATTATTACAATTTCTTTTGGCTCGTAATACCTCTCCTACTGGAATTGAATGAATGGTGTGGGGAGGATGAAATATAGTATAATGTAATATACTATACAGTGGGGCAAAAAAGTATTTAGTCAGTCAGCAATAGTGCAAGTTCCACCACTTAAAAAGATGAGGCGTCTGTAATTTACATCATAGGTAGACCTCAACTATGGGAGACAGACTGAGAAAAAAAATTCCAGAAAATCACATTGTCTGTTTTTTTTTAAAATTTTATTTGCATATTATGGTGGAAAATAAGTATTTGGTCAGAAACAAAATTTCATCTCAATACTTTGTAATATATACTTTGTTGGCAATGACAGAGGTCAAACGTTTTCTGTAAGTCTTCACAAGGTTGCCACACACTGTTGTTGGTATGTTGGCCCATTCCTCCATGCAGATCTCCTCTAGAGCAGAGGTCCCCAACTCCAGTCCTCAAGGCCCACCAACAGGTCATGTTTTCAGGATTTCCTTAGTCTTGCCCAGGTAATAATTGCATCACCTGTGCAATGCAAAGGAAATCCTGAAAACATGACCTGTTGGTGGGCCTTGAGGACTGGAGTTGGGGACCTCTGCTCTAGAGCAGTGATTTTTTGGCTTTTCGCTTGGCAACACGGACTTTCAACTCCCTCCAAAGGTTTTCTATAGGGTTGAGATCTGGAGACTGGCTAGGCCACTCCAGGACCTTGAAATGCTTCTTACGAAGCCACTCCTTCGTTGCCCTGGCGGTGTGCTTTGGATCATTGTCATGTTGAAAGACCCAGCCACGTTTCATCTTCAATGCCCTTGCTGATGGAAGGAGGTTTGCACTCAAAATCTCACGATACATGGCCCCATTCATTCTTTCATGTACCCGGATCAGTCGTCCTGGCCCCTTTGCAGAGAAACAGCCCCAAAGCATGATGTTTCCACCACCATGCTTTACAGTAGGTATGGTGTTTGATGGATGCAACTCAGTATTCTTTTTCCTCCAAACACGACAAGTTGTGTTTCTACCAAACAGTTCCAGTTAGGTTTCAACAGACCATAGGACATTCTCCCAAAACTCCTCTGGATCATCCAAATGCTCTCTAGCAAACTTCAGACGGGCCCGGACATGTACTGGCTTAAGCAGTGGGACACGTCTGGCACTGCAGGATCTGAGTCCATGGTGGCGTAGTGTGTTACTTATGGTAGGCCTTGTTACATTGGTCCCAGCTCTCTGCAGTTCATTCACTAGGCCCCCCCGCGTGGTTCTGGGATTTTTGCTCACCGTTCTTGTGATCATTCTGACCCCACGGGGTGGGATTTTGCGTGGAGCCCCAGATCGAGGGAGATTATCAGTGGTCTTGTATGTCTTCCATTTTCTAATTATTGCTCCCACTGTTGATTTCTTCACTCCAAGCTGGTTGGCTATTGCAGATTCAGTCTTCCCAGCCTGGTGCAGGGCTACAATTTTGTTTCTGGTGTCCTTTGACAGCTCTTTGGTCTTCACCAAAGTGGAGTTTGGAGTCAGACTGTTTGAGGGTGTGCACAGGTGTCTTTTTATACTGATAACAAGTTTAAACAGGTGCCATTACTACGGGTAATGAGTGGAGGAAAGAGGAAACTCTTAAAGAAGAAGTTACAGGTCTGTGAGAGCCAGAAATCTTGATTGTTTGTTTCTGACCAAATACTTATTTTCCACCATAATATGCAAATAAAATGTAAAAAAAAACAGACAATGTGATTTTCTGGATTTTTTTTTCTCAGTTTGTCTCCCATAGTTGAGGTCTACCTATGATGTAAATTACAGACGCCTCTCATCTTTTTAAGTGGTGGAACTTGCACTATTGCTGACTGACTAAATACTTTTTTGCCCCACTGTATAGTGTAATATAGTATTGCCAGCGGTTTGCTTGCTATATGTTTTACTTTGAATGATGGTATCAGGAAAGCCCTGAAGACATAAATCCAAAAAATTTATAGTGAATTTATCAAACATGTAAGTGAATTTTAGATTGAATGGATTGTTATTTATATAAAAGATAAATTGCTCCAAGCAGTTCTGATTGCCCTTCCAAACCATTAATAAATCATCAATATATCTTAAATACCATTCAATGTCCTGAGAAAAAGGGTTATTATCACTGAAAATGTACATTTCCTCCCACCAAGCCATTAGTAGATTTGCTACTGAGGGTGAGAATTTAGCCCCTATGGAAACTCCCTTACTTTGAATGAAAAATTTATTATCGAATAGGAAATAGTTATGAGATAATAAAAAGGATAAAACTGTTCCAATAAATGTTTGTAAGTCATGGGTTAAATTACTGTATTTGTTTAGATGAAATTGTACAGCCACTAAAGCAATTCTGTGCGGGATGGATGTATAAAGTGCAACTACGTCGCAGGTGAGCCATGTCCAGTGCGAATTCCAGATGACATTATCTAGCATACTTAGAACATCTCTGGAGTCTTTCAGATATCCTGGGACTCTTTGTGCTAGTGGTTGGAGAATGGTATCCAGCCACTCCCCTAAACGCTCACTATAAGAGCCTAAGAGCCTATACCCGAAATTATGGGGCGCATGGGAGGTGGATAAACATCTTTATGCGTTTTTGGTAAAGTATGTAAGAATGGTATTTTGGGATTAACGACGTACAAATATTCATCCTGTCCTTTGGAAAAAAAACCCTGTTGTAAACCATCCTCTGATACTTTTACATTGTGACGAAAACTCAGCAGTGGGATCAGAATCCAATTGAATATGTGTCATTTTCAGAAAGCATTTTATGAATAGATTCAAAATAGTCAGATCTATTGATAACAACAACAGATCCCCCTTTGTCCGACATTTTTATGACTAGATCATTTTTATTTTTCATCTCTTCCAAAGTGTCTCGTTCTTTTCTAGTTAGGTTGAGTTTAGGGGAACTGGTGGAAGAGTTCAGGAGGAGATTGTGAATATCCCTTTCCACATTTTTTGGGAAACGATCCATAGATTCTGTTCTGGTGTGAACTGGATAGAAAGAAGGATTTTTGGTTTTAAAGGAAGAAATCATATTAATGTCCTGTGATAATGTATTTTCTGTATCTAAGTCCATAAGACATAAAAGTCCGTTTTGTTCAGAAAATTTTTTATTCATGAATTCATTCATATGAACTGATACTGGCAGAGGTGGGGTGTCTTTTTCCATGAAAAAATGTTTTTTTACTGTCAAGTTTCTGACAAATTTGTTTGTCTTTCAAGGTAGAGAAAACATCCAAGTTGGTATTGGTGGGCACAAAGTTTAATCCTCGAGATAATAATTTTCTTTCACTGTCCGTGAGAGTATTTGAGGATAAATTTATAACATCTAATGAAACATCCTGTTGTAACTCCTCAATCGATTCCGAAATACCAAGGGAGCGTTTGTGATGTTTTCTGCCGCTCCTTCTGGTACGTTTTTTGAAACGTTTTTTGATTGTCCTGAAACATTTCTTTTAGATTTACGGTAATAACTAGTCTGGTTGGTAGTTACTTGTCGTGTAGTGTTGTCTTGACTGCACGATTCCACAGAAACATCAGACGACTCTGGATCAGACGATGAAAAAGTCACCTGGTTGCGATTGAACAGAGTGCGGTTTCGTTTTTTCAGGATGGATCTGGGTGTAGCTGGAAATCTCTCCCATCTCCCCCACTCATAGACCTGATTATTAGTAAAATCAAATACATCCCTATTGAATTTACATTTTTTTAAGGTGATGATGGAATCTTCCAGGGCATGTAATTTAGATTTCAGGTCTTTTTGGAAGTCCTCAAAATCAGTGTTATTCACGGCAGACTTGAGTAAAGTAAGATTTTTATCCAAGTCGGTCTTAATAGCAGATAATTCTTCACTTTCATATTTTACAATGAGCTGCATAAGGTGTTTAGAGCAGGTAGAAAGTATAGAGTTCCATTCTTTTACAAATACGTCATTATAGACTGTTGTGGGAACTTTTTTTTATACGTAATCCTCGAGGGATAATATCCTGTTCCAAATAATGTTCTAATGTGGTTTGGTCCCACCAAATTCGCGTCTCATTTAAGGAAGATTTTTCTATTACTTCCATAATATTCAAAATATCTGGTGAAGTATCTGCATTTCTACTATTAGTTGACTGAAAGACCAATGCTGCACGTTCCCTTCTTGAAGGATCTATTAAGGACTCCATGAGTGAGGACAACAAAATAGTCTCTAGACGCGCACCCACATTAGGTAATCCGTTATCCCCCAGTTTTCTGAATCAAACTAAACCAAAAACTCCCACTCACTGGCTATCAACAAAAGGGTTTTTCAGATGTGGTTCACACCCATGCAAGACTTGCTCGTACACCAAAAAAACTGTAGGTTTTCATTGTTCTAGCAATCAAAAAAATTTTCCGATAAAAAGTTTCTTAAACTGCAATTCCGACTATGTGGTTTACATTATTGAATGTCTGGAATGCAGACTCCTATATGTTGGATCGACAATAAGGAGACTAAAAGACAGATTTAGGGAACATTTATTGGACATTGTTCAACCAACAATACGTCATGTGTCAAATGCATCAAGCCATTTCATTAATAAACATGACAGACACACAAATCACCTAAAGGTTTATGCGATAGAACAAACTTACAAAAATATACGAGGCGGTGATAGAGAAAGTAAATTACGCGATAGAGAGGCTTTCTGGATTTATCTATTGAACACCAGAGTGCCCACAGGGTTAAACCCGAGAAAAGAGATGATGTTACATTATTAACATGTTATTATTGTTGTTGGGTTTTTTTTTTTTTTTTCCGCGGGATAATTACACCTGCCTGTGCAGTATTCATGGTATAAGTATACAATACGTGCTCAATGATTTTTTTTTTTTTTTTCCCTTTTGTACCTGTCCTAATGACTGAATGTTCTGGATGTCCAATGGGATTTGTCGGGGTGGAGTTAATTATTCTCATGGCTATTCACCTGTTAAATCTGTTTTTATATGTCTTGTTGGGCTATTCAAGCTTATGCTGTGGACAAAGAGCACCATGCGTGCTCGAAACGCGTTCAGCTAACTTATGGCTTCTTTTCTGGAATAGTTGTGCAGCTACTTGCAAGCAGCTTTTTCCGAATTTTAAATTAGTGGAAATAAAATTGATGACCTTTACTCCGGAGCTGGATTTTTTTCTTACTTACTCAGTGTCTCCTGATACCGTTTGTGAAGCACAGACACGTAGTATATTGCCCAGCCACGTATGTAACAGGTTAAAAAAATAAACATACTCACCTTCTGAAGGGCCCTTGTAGTCCTGTTGCCTGTGTGCGGTGCACGCGGCAGCTTCCGGTCCCAGGGTTGGTATGAGCGCAGGACCTGTGATGACGTCGCGGTCACATGACCGTGACGTCATGGCAGGTCCTTCTCGCATACCATCCTTAGCACCGTAACCTGACGCTTGCACTGCCGAGGACAGGACGACACGTCGGAGGGTGAGAATAACGTTTTTTTTTGTTTAAATTATTATTATTTGTAACAGTAGATCTTTTTACTATTGATGCTGCATACGCATCATCAATAGTAAAAAATTGGTCACACAGGGTTAATAGCTGCATAAGCGGAGTGCGTTACACCGCGCTCCGGTAACGCTGGCATTAACCCTGTGTGAGGGCTGACTGGATTACTGGAGGGGAGTATGGAGCGGGCACTGACTGCGGGGGAGGAAAGAGCGGCCATATTTCCGCTGGACTGTGGCCGTCGCTGATTGGTCGTGGCAATGGTCGTGGGCGTTTTCCCATGACCAATCAGCGACTTGGATTCCATGACAGACAGAGGCCGCGACCAATGAAAATCCGTGACAGAAGGACAGACAGACGGACAGAAAGACAGAAGTGACCCTTAGACAATTATATAGTATACTAGATGGTGGCCCGATTCTAACGCATCGGGTATTCTAGAGTATGCATGTCCACGTAGTATATTGCCCCAGTTACGTAGTATATTGCCCATTTATGTAGTATATTGCCCAGCCACGTAGTAGACAGCACAGAGCCACGTATTATACAGTATAGAGCCATGTAGTATATTGCCCAGCCACGTAGTATACAGCACAGAGCCACGTAGTATATTGCACAGCGACGTAGTATATTGCACAGCCTTGTAGTATACAGCACAGAGCCACCTAATATATTGCCCAGTCACGTAGTATGTTGCCCAGCCACGTAGTATACGGCACAGCGACGTAGTATATTGCCCAGCCTTGTAGTATACAGCACAGAGGCACGTAGGATATTGCCCAGTGACGTACTATATTACCGAGCCATGTATGTCAGAGGTTAAAAAAATAAAAAATAAACATACTCACCTAACGATCCGAGGGCCCCTTGTAGTTGAACATACTCACCATTGTCGTCGCTGCTCCTCAGCGTCCAGTCTCCCCGCTTCCTGGGATCCTGTGCAGATGGGCGCGCGGCTGCCGCCATCTTGCATTCCCAGGACGCCTTGCGAAATTACCCATATGAATTAGCGGTCTCGCGAGACTGCTAGGTCTTATGGGTAATTTCGCAAAGCATCGCTGGGAAAGGAAGATGGCGGCAGGGGCGAGCGGTTCAGCGGACAACGGAGGGTGAGTATAGCAGGTTTTTTGTTTTTGTACTATTTTTAACATTACTTTCTTTTACTATTGATGCCGCATAGGCAGCATCAATAGTAAAAGGTTTGGGACACAGGGTTAATAGCGGCGTTAATGGAGTGCGTTACCGCCGGCATTAACCCTGTGTTAGCAGTGACCGGAGCGGAGCGCCGGAGACACAGGGCGGGCGCCGGCCACTGACTGCGGGGAGTATGGAGCGGCCAATTTCTTCCGGACTGTGCCCGTCGCTGATTGGTCATGGCTGTTTTGCGGCGACCAATCAGCAACTTGGAGACCAATGAATATCTGTGACAGAAGGACAGACAGAAAGACGGAAGTACCCCTTAGACAATTATGTGTATAGATATATATTTTTTTAAATTTCCGTAGCTCAGCGTTGTAAACTTCTGTGAAGCACCTGGGGGTTAAAGGTGCCCACCACACATCTACATAGATTTATTGAGGTGTCTAGTTTCCAAAATGGGGTCACTTATGTTTTTTTCTATGTTTAGGCACAGCAGGGTCTCTCCAAACATGGTGTCCGCTAATTGTTCCAGCAAATTTTGCATTCAAAAAGTCATATGGTGCTCCTTCCTTTCCCTTTGATATGTGCCCAAACAGAGGTTTTCCGACACATATGGGGTATCTGTATACAAGAAAAGGTTGCACTCCATGTTGCTGAAGCATGTCAATGTGAAATATGAACAGCAATATGACTTTTGTGTATTAGGAGAAAAAGAATGAGACGCTTTGCACAAAATTTGACCAAATAATGTCTGCGCATCAACCAACGTCAGTGAGGTCTCATAAGACTCGCACAGCGATCCGCACTGCTGTGCCACCTATGACAGTGTCCAATGTGCAAAAACCAAAAGCCCTGTAGACATGTACACCTGGACTCTCAGGTGCCCACCCAGAAGAAACAACACTTGGGCCGGGATCATATGAACATCATATGAACTCGAGCCTGAGAACTTTTCAGAATATTTTCCCACGCTCGAGTTCATATGAGGACATCCAGCAGAGGCCGCATCACTGCGACTGAAGGTAACTACAGGTCATTGACCTACATTCCATTCATTCCCCGGGGTTTTACAGCCAGGAGCACAGCTGCATTAGCAGAGCTCCTGGGTGTAAAATTAGTTAACCCCTTCAGATGGATTTACAGCGTGGGACGAGACTGATCATCGGAAGGTATGGTATATTGTTGATTTTTTATTTTTCCTTTTTTACAGAACGAGGGTCTTCAGGTGGATTAAGAGTCTAATAAAATATTACAACAACCTGTGTCTTTATTTCATTAAAAGACTTTGTAATAATCTGTGTGTGTTTTATTAACCATTTCATACTATTGGATTAATAATGGATAGGTGTCATAATTGACGCCTCTCCGTTATTAATCTGGCTTAATGTCACCTTACAATAGCAAGGTGACATTACCCCATATCCCACCGCTACACCGGAATGGGAAGAGAGTAGCCAAGTGCCAGAATAGGCGCATCTTCCAGATGTGCCTTTTCTGGGGTGGCTGGGAGCAGATGTTTTTAGCCAGGGGGGTGGGGGGCAATAACCATGGAGCCTCTCCAGGCTATTAATATCTGCCCTCAGTCACTGGCTTTACCACTCTGGCGGAGAAAATTGCGCGGGAGCCCATGCCAACTTTTTTCCACGATTTTTTTTTTTTTTTTTTACTTTTGTACCTGTCCTAATGACTGAATGTTCTGGATGTCCAATGGGATTTGTCGGGGTGGAGTTAATTATTCTCATGGCTATTCACCTGTTAAATCTGTTTTTATATGTCTTGTTGGGCTATTCAAGCTTATGCTGTGGACAAAGAGCACCATGCGTGCTCGAAACGCGTTCAGCTAACTTATGGCTTCTTTTCTGGAATAGTTGTGCAGCTACTTGCAAGCAGCTTTTTCCGAATTTTAAATTAGTGGAAATAAAATTGATGACCTTTACTCCGGAGCTGGATTTTTTTCTTACTTACTCAGTGTCTCCTGATACCGTTTGTGAAGCACAGACACGTAGTATATTGCCCAGCCACGTATGTAACAGGTTAAAAAAATAAACATACTCACCTTCTGAAGGGCCCTTGTAGTCCTGTTGCCTGTGTGCGGTGCACGCGGCAGCTTCCGGTCCCAGGGTTGGTATGAGCGCAGGACCTGTGATGACGTCGCGGTCACATGACCGTGACGTCATGGCAGGTCCTTCTCGCATACCATCCTTAGCACCGTAACCTGACGCTTGCACTGCCGAGGACAGGACGACACGTCGGAGGGTGAGAATAACGTTTTTTTTTGTTTAAATTATTATTATTTGTAACAGTAGATCTTTTTACTATTGATGCTGCATACGCATCATCAATAGTAAAAAATTGGTCACACAGGGTTAATAGCTGCATAAGCGGAGTGCGTTACACCGCGCTCCGGTAACGCTGGCATTAACCCTGTGTGAGGGCTGACTGGATTACTGGAGGGGAGTATGGAGCGGGCACTGACTGCGGGGGAGGAAAGAGCGGCCATATTTCCGCTGGACTGTGGCCGTCGCTGATTGGTCGTGGCAATGGTCGTGGGCGTTTTCCCATGACCAATCAGCGACTTGGATTCCATGACAGACAGAGGCCGCGACCAATGAAAATCCGTGACAGAAGGACAGACAGACGGACAGAAAGACAGAAGTGACCCTTAGACAATTATATAGTATACTAGATGGTGGCCCGATTCTAACGCATCGGGTATTCTAGAGTATGCATGTCCACGTAGTATATTGCCCCAGTTACGTAGTATATTACCCATTTATGTAGTATATTGCCCAGCCACGTAGTAGACAGCACAGAGCCACGTATTATACAGTATAGAGCCATGTAGTATATTGCCCAGCCACGTAGTATACAGCACAGAGCCACGTAGTATATTGCACAGCGACGTAGTATATTGCACAGCCTTGTAGTATACAGCACAGAGCCACCTAATATATTGCCCAGTCACGTAGTATGTTGCCCAGCCACGTAGTATACGGCACAGCGACGTAGTATATTGCCCAGCCTTGTAGTATACAGCACAGAGGCACGTAGGATATTGCCCAGTGACGTACTATATTACCGAGCCATGTATGTCAGAGGTTAAAAAAATAAAAAATAAACATACTCCCCTAACGATCCGAGGGCCCCTTGTAGTTGAACATACTCACCATTGTCGTCGCTGCTCCTCAGCGTCCAGTCTCTCCGCTTCCTGGGATCCTGTGCAGATGGGCGCGCGGCTGCCGCCATCTTGCATTCCCAGGACGCCTTGCGAAATTACCCATATGAATTAGCGGTCTCGCGAGACCGCTAGGTCTTATGGGTAATTTCGCAAAGCATCGCTGGGAAAGGAAGATGGCGGCAGGGGCGAGCGGTTCAGCGGACAACGGAGGGTGAGTATAGCAGGTTTTTTGTTTTTGTACTATTTTTAACATTACTTTCTTTTACTATTGATGCCGCATAGGCAGCATCAATAGTAAAAGGTTTGGGACACAGGGTTAATAGCGGCGTTAATGGAGTGCGTTACCGCCGGCATTAACCCTGTGTTAGCAGTGACCGGAGCGGAGCGCCGGGGACACAGGGCGGGCGCCGGCCACTGACTGCGGGGAGTATGGAGCGGCCAATTTCTTCCGGACTGTGCCCGTCGCTGATTGGTCATGGCTGTTTTGCGGCGACCAATCAGCAACTTGGAGACCAATGAATATCTGTGACAGAAGGACAGACAGAAAGACGGAAGTACCCCTTAGACAATTATGTGTCTAGATATATATATATATTTTTAAATTTCCGTAGCTCAGCGTTGTAAACTTCTGTGAAGCACCTGGGGGTTAAAGGTGCCCACCACACATCTACATAGATTTATTGAGGTGTCTAGTTTCCAAAATGGGGTCACTTATGTTTTTTTCTATGTTTAGGCACAGCAGGGTCTCTCCAAACATGGTGTCCGCTAATTGTTCCAGCAAATTTTGCATTCAAAAAGTCATATGGTGCTCCTTCCTTTCCCTTTGATATGTGCCCAAACAGAGGTTTTCCGACACATATGGGGTATCTGTATACAAGAAAAGGTTGCACTCCATGTTGCTGAAGCATGTCAATGTGAAATATGAACAGCAATATGACTTTTGTGTATTAGGAGAAAAAGAATGAGACGCTTTGCACAAAATTTGACCAAATAATGTCTGCCCATCAACCAACGTCAGTGAGGTCTCATAAGACTCGCACAGCGATCCGCACTGCTGTGCCACCTATGACAGTGTCCAATGTGCAAAAACCAAAAGCCCTGTAGACATGTACACCTGGACTCTCAGGTGCCCACCCAGAAGAAACAACACTTGGGCCGGGATCATATGAACATCATATGAACTCGAGCCTGAGAACTTTTCAGAATATTTTCCCACGCTCGAGTTCATATGAGGACATCCAGCAGAGGCCGCATCACTGCGACTGAAGGTAACTACAGGTCATTGACCTACATTCCATTCATTCCCCGGGGTTTGACAGCCAGGAGTACAGCTGCATTAGCAGAGCTCCTGGGTGTAAAATTAGTTAACCCCTTCAGATGGATTTACAGCGTGGGACGAGACTGATCATCGGAAGGTATGGTATATTGTTGATTTTTTTATTTTTCCTTTTTTACAGAACGAGGGTCTTCAGGTGGATTAAGAGTCTAATAAAATATTACAACAACCTGTGTCTTTATTTCATTAAAAGACTTTGTAATAATCTGTGTGTGTTTTATTAACCATTTCATACTATTGGATTAATAATGGATAGGTGTCATAATTGACGCCTCTCCGTTATTAATCTGGCTTAATGTCACCTTACAATAGCAAGGTGACATTACCCCATATCCCACCGCTACACCGGAATGGGAAGAGAGTAGCCAAGTGCCAGAATAGGCGCATCTTCCAGATGTGCCTTTTCTGGGGTGGCTGGGAGCAGATGTTTTTAGCCAAGGGGGTGGGGGGCAATAACCATGGAGCCTCTCCAGGCTATTAATATCTGCCCTCAGTCACTGGCTTTACCACTCTGGCGGAGAAAATTGCGCGGGAGCCCATGCCAACTTTTTTCCACGATTTAACCCTTAAATTTAATAGCTAGAGCGCCCAAATTTTGCACATACACACTACTAACAGTAGTGTGGAATATGCAAAAAAAAAAAAAAAAAAAAGGGATATGAGATTGTTTACTGTATGTAAACCATGTCTCATATCATTTCAGGTTTGTGAAGAAGATAGCAAAAGCCGGCAATTGAATCACCGGCTTTGAAGCTATCTGGCGCTGCATTTTATATATATATATACACACACACACACACACACACACACACACACACACACACACACACACACACACACACACACACACACACACATATACACACACACACACACACACACACACACATATATATATACACACACACACACACACACACACACACACACACACACACACACACACACACAGTGGGGCAAAAAAGTATTTAGTCAGTCAGCAATAGTGCAAGTTCCACCACTTAAAAAGATGAGGGGCGTCTGTAATTTACATCATAGGTAGACCTCAACTATGGGAGACAAACTGAGAAAAAAAAATCCAGAAAATCACATTGTCTGTTTTTTTTTAACATTTTATTTGCATATTATGGTGGAAAATAAGTATTTGGTCAGAAACAAAATTTCATCTCAATACTTTGTAATATATCCTTTGTTGGCAATGACAGAGGTCAAACGTTTTCTGTAAGTCTTCACAAGGTTGCCACACACTGTTGTTGGTATGTTGGCCCATTCCTCCATGCAGATCTCCTCTAGAGCAGTGATGTTTTTGGCTTCTCGCTTGGCAACACGGACTTTCAACTCCCTCCAAAGGTTTTCTATAGGGTTGAGATCTGGAGACTGGCTAGGCCACTCCTCCAGGACCTTGAAATGCTTCTTACGAAGCCACTCCTTCGTTGCCCTGGCGGTGTGCTTTGGATCATTGTCATGTTGAAAGACCCAGCCACGTTTCATCTTCAATGCCCTTGCTGATGGAAGGAGGTTTGCACTCAAAATCTCACGATACATGGCCCCATTCATTCTTTCATGTACCCGGATCAGTCGTCCTGGCCCCTTTGCAGAGAAACAGCCCCAAAGCATGATGTTTCCACCACCATGCTTTACAGTAGGTATGGTGTTTGATGGATGCAACTCAGTATTCTTTTTCCTCCAAACACGACAAGTTGTGTTTCTACCAAACAGTTCCAGTTAGGTTTCAACAGACCATAGGACATTCTCCCAAAACTCCTCTGGATCACCCAATGCTCTCTAGCAAACTTCAGACGGGCCCGGACATGTACTGGCTTAAGCAGTGGGACACGTCTGGCACTGCAGGATCTGAGTCCATGGTGGCGTAGTGTGTTATTTATGGTAGGCCTTGTTACATTGGTCCCAGCTCTCTGCAGTTCATTCACTAGGTCCCCCCGCGTGGTTCTGGGATTTTTGCTCACCGTTCTTGTGATCATTCTGACCCCACGGGGTGGGATTTTGCGTGGAGCCCCAGATCGAGGGAAATTATCAGTGGTCTTGTATGTCTTCCATTTTCTAATTATTGCTCCCACTGTTGATTTCTTCACTCCAAGCTGGTTGTCTATTGCAGATTCAGTTTTCCCAGCCTGGTGCAGGGCTACAATTTTGTTTCTGGTGTCCTTTGACAGCTCTTTGGTCTTCACCATAGTGGAGTTTGGAGTCAGACTGTTTGAGGGTGTGCACAGGTATCAGTATAAAAAGACAACAAGTTTAAACAGGTGCCATTACTACGGGTAATGAGTGGAGGAAAGAGGAAACTCTTAAAGAAGACGTTACAAGTCTGTGAGAGCCAGAAATCTTGATTGTTTGTTTCTTTTTAATCATAGACCTGAAACAGGGACAAGGGGGCATCCTCTGCGGTTGGAGGAAAAAAGGTTTAAGCATAATAACAGACGCGGATTCTTTACTGTAAGAGCAGTGAGACTATGGCACTCTCTGCCGTATGATGTTGTAATGAGTGATTCATTACTTAAATTTAAGAGGGGACTGGATACCTTTCTGGAAAAGTATAATGTTACAGGGTATATACACTAGATTCCTTGATAGGGCGTTGATCCAGGGAACTAGTCTGATTGCCGTATGTGGAGTCGGGAAGGAATTTTTTTCCCCAATGTGGAGCTTACTCTTTGCACATGGGGTTTTTTTGCCTTCCTCTGGATCAACATGTTAGGTTAGGCTATGGGTTGAACTAGATGGACATATAGTCTTCCTTCAACCTTAATAACTATGTAACTATGTAACTATGTAACTATGTTTCTGACCAAATACTTATTTTCCACCATAATATGCAAATAAAATGTTAAAAAAACAGACAATGTGATTTTCTGGATTTTTTTTTCTCAGTTTGTCTCCCATAGTTGAGGTCTACCTATGATGTAAATTACAGACGCCTCTCATCTTTTTAAGTGGTGGAACTTGCACTATTGCTGACTGACTAAATACTTTTTTGCCCCACTGTGTGTGTGTGTATATATATATATATATATATATATATATATATATATATATATATATATATATATATATATATATATATATATATATATATATATATATTATACCTATTCTATGTGTATATATCTAATCTAACCTGTCAGTGTGATTTTACTGTACACTGCGCTGAATTACCGGCTTTTCAAAGGACACCGGTGCGTTAAAATCGGACAGCAATACGGATGTCATACGATGTTGCGATAAAAAAATCGCATGACACTCGCATGACAATCGCATACGTTACATCTGTTTTTTTCGGTCCGTAAATAGGACCGTTTTTTTCCTGGCAAGTGGAAAAGAGGCCTTAGGCTGATGTCTGGTGTATTGGCATACTGAGGAGAAATTGCACAAGAAATTTTGGGATCCATTTTTTCCATTTACCCTTATGAAAAAAAAAAGGTGGATCTAAAGTAAAATTTTTGTGAAAAAAAGTTAAATGTTCATTTTTTTTCCCCCAAAGAAATTCCTTTGAAGCACTGGAAGGGTAAATAAACGTCTTGCATGTGGTTTTGAGCACCTTGATTCATGCAGTTTTTAGAATAGTGTGACTTTTGGGTATTTTCTGTCATATTGACACCCCAAACTCACTTCAAATGTGATGTGGTCCCTAAAAAAAAAATTTTTTTATTTAAATTTTGTAGGAAAAATGAGAAATCTCTGGTCAACTTTTTAGACTGTGCACACGTTGCGGATTTCCTGCAGATCCGCAGCGTTTTTTAGGGTATGTGCACACGTCAGGATTTCTTGCAGAAATTTCTTGACAAAGACCGGACATTTCTGCCAGAAATCCGCATGTGTTTTTTTGCGTTTTTGATGCGTTTTTCGTGCTTTTTTTTTTGCGTTTTTTTCCCAATGCATTAAATAGTGGGAAAAACGCAAAATGAATGAACATGCTGCTTTTTTTACCGCAATGCGTTTTTTTCACGGGAAAAAAAATACATCATGTGCACAAAAATTGCAGAATGCATTCTAAATGATAGGATGCATATGTCTGCATTTTTAATGTGTGCACATACCCTCACCATGCAGAAACGCTGCAGATCCGCAAGTGATTTACAGTACAATGTAAATCAATGAAAAAAAATAAAAATGCTGTGCTAATGGTGCAGAAAATTCTGCGCTGAAACGCTGCGGTTTAGAAGAAGGAGCATGTCACTTCTTTTGTGCGGATCTGCAGCTTTTTTGTACCCATCCCATTATAGAAATCCGCAAGGGTAAAAGCGCAAGAAATCCGCACAAAATTCGGAGTAAATCTGCACAATATCCACATAAAAAAAAATGCATCAAATCCTCACCTGCGTTTTCTGCCAAGAGATGCAGAATCCGCACAAAAAATTCCAGAGGCTAATCCGCAATGTGTGCACATAGCCTTAGTCCATCTAACTTTTGAACAAAAATTTTTTTCAAAAATTGTGCTGATGTAAAGTAGTCATGTTATTTATCAAATATTTTGTGTGACATATCTTTGATTTAAGGGCATAAGAACTGAAAGTTTGAAAATTGCCAAATTTTCGCCAAATTTCCGTTTTTTTCCCCCATAAGTAAATGCATGTCATTCCGAACAAATTTTACCACTATCATGAAGTACAACATGTCACGAAAAAACAGTCTCATAATCAATGGGATCCGTTGAAGTGTTCCTGAGTTATTGCCTCGTAAAGTGACACTGGTCAGAATTGTAAAAATTGGTTTGGTCATTAACGTAAAAAAACACTTTGGGGGTTAAAGGGGTTAATCGTGATCCTCCATGACCTCTATCTGAAATAACTTTTTTACTGATAACCTTGCTACCTGAAAGATGATAAATATCACATCTACAGTAAGTGTAAATCCTAAATATAAGCCTTAGAGCAGGGTGGATAAAAATCAATGTTTTTTTAAAAAAAAAATCGGATTTTTTTTATTTAAATCGGATTTTTTTTTTATTTAAATCAGATTTTTTTCAATAAACTGCTTTTTGAGGAAAATATTTTACCATCCAAAGGTTCTTCCATCATGAGATAAAGCTGAGTTGTTTAACTCAGTAGAATAAAGGCTGTATATGTGTAACATTCACAATGCCATGATCTTCCAGAGGTTTCTGTAGGATTAGTGGGCAGTTTCTCTCCTATATTATCACAGACGTTCGCTTTACTTATGCAGTTCTCAAAACTGAATTTGACTCTGCAGAGGTCCCAGCGTCTTCTTCACGGCAAAAATGTTACAACATGAACAGAGTTGAGAAAAAGACCTTAATCCTATTGTTCTACAAACCTATGAATACAGAATCAACCCCTTCAGTGCCAAGTCCAAGAAGTTAGACAATATGTTTCTGATTGTTTGGAGTGGAATAGATCTGCACAACACAAGAAGAATGTGAATCTAAGTGTGAGGAGGAGGAAGGGCAAGCAGACAAGAAAATGAAAGTGAAACTTTGAGCACAATACTGCAGCATAGCCACAGACAGACAAGTCTGGATCTGTTTGTGTGTACGATCTGAGGTTTATTACATTCTTTCCTTATAATGGCAGCAGGCCGTAAAAGAGACCCAGTTTGGGAATATTTTAATGAAGCTCCTTCGCCTATCGGCAAGGCAGGCATGCGTTAAAAATGCAAATGATGCAACAAAGAGATGCAAGGCCTGGTGGCGCGAATGAGGCAACATCATGAGAAGTGCGGTGATGAAGATGACCAAAGAAACACTTCTGAACAGGCAGGATCTTCAGGTTGGTAAACATTTTTATTGAATCCTATTTCTAAAGACTGAACTGTCATGTGTGAGAAAAATTATATTTCTTAATATTACTGCATGTTACTGTCATTTGGTACAGTTATGAAGAAAAACAAATATTCCTTTTGGGGCAGGGGCAGTGATGTGTTGTGTACAATAAGCAGAAATTGTATAAACAATAAAATAACAGCATTGACTTTTTTTGTTTAGGGGAATTCATGGATTCTGGAAACTATCCACCTCCAAGATCACCATCATCCTGTTCTACAGTTTCAGAGTTATCCATCCATGATAGTGCTTCATTAGCAGCAGCATCATCATCAGACACCCACAGCCACATATCACCATCACCCAAAAGGAAGAAAAAACCTTTACCTCCTGGAACCACCATAGATAGGTTTGTGATAAGAACTAGCAGATTAGAAAAAGAGTTGATTGATGAAAAAATTGCCCGGTTTATTTATGCAACAAACTCTTCTTTCCGTCTGACTGAGAACCCACATTTCATTAATATGGTTCAGTCACTGAGACCAGGATAAAGTCCACCCAGCAGAGCTGATGTTGCAGGGAAACTGCTGGATCAAGTGTATGATAGGGAAATGGAGCAATGTGCAACAGCTCTGGAGGGTAAAATTGTTAACCTAAGTATTGATGGGTGGAGTAATGTCCACAATGATCCTATTGTATGTGCTTGTATAACAACAGAAGAAGGTAAAGTCTTCCTTGCACAAACAACTGATACGTCAGGAAATGCACACACAGCAGAATACTTACAAGAAGTGGCAGTAAAAGCTATAACGACATGTGAACAAAAATTCAAATGTCTAGTACGCAGTTTGGTCACTGACAATGCTGCAAGCGTATCCAAGATGAGAAGAGATTTAGAAGAGCAGGGAGGGAATACAAAGCTGCTAATAACATATGGTTGCAGTGCTCATTTGCTGCACCTCTTAGCGAAAGACTTAAGTGTTCCAGAAATAAAGGCTAATGTTGTTGAAATTGCTAAATACTTCCGTAATAATCATTTTGCTGCAGCAGCTCTGAAAAGGATGGGTGGAACCAAGCTAACGCTCCCACAAGATGTTAGATGGAACTCTGTGGTGGACTGTTTTGAGCAGTATAGCAAAAACTGGCCTATTCTGATGACACTTTGTGAAGAAAATCGAGATAAAATAGATGACACTGTCACGGCCAAAATCCTCAACATTGGGCTTAAGAGAAATGTTGAACATATGCTGAGCTTCCTGAAACCCATCTCTCAAGCTTTAAACAAAATACAGAAAAATAGCTGTTTTATTGCGGATGCTGTTGAAATTTGGAAGGAACTGAGTGAACACTTAAAAACAGAACTACACATGGACAGAATTAAATTACAAGCAGTAAACAAACGAATGGGACAAGCACTGACTCCAGCTCATTTTTTGGCAAATATTGTCAATATCCAATATCAGGGTCAAAACCTAAGTGCTGAGGAAGAGGAGTTAGCTATGACATGGGTATCCAGCAATCATCCATCTTTAATGCCAACTATAATAAACTTCAGAGCTAAGGGGGAACCATTCAAGGAATATATGTTTGCTGAAGATATTTTAAGGAAGGTCACACCAGTAAACTGGTGGAAGTCACTTAAGCGCTTGGATTTAGAGACTGTTCAAGTAATGATTTCACTTTTAACAGCAGTAGCTTCTTCTGCAGGCGTTGAAAGAATATTCTCTTCCTTTGGACTCATTCATTCTAAATTGAGAAATCGGTTGGGACCCAATAAAGCAGGAAAGCTTGTTTTTCTTTTCCAGATTATGAATAGGAACAAAGAAGAAGATGATGATGATGAAGATGACGACAAGTGAGCTACAGAGGACAGCAGGGACAGTAGTATTTAAGTTTTTCATGTGTCGGCTGGGCTGACAGTCTAAGTTTCTTATAATATATATATATTTTGTTTAGCCAAATTAGTTAACAAACATGTTTGTTTAAGCAAATAACTTATGCTGTAATGTTGTTATTGTTTCAGTTGAATAAATCTATTTAAATTGTTATTAAGGTCAGGATTATTTTTCTCCTAAGTACAACAGAACAGTGGTGTCCAAATATGAATGATTAACCCATTAACCCCTTAAGCCCCGAGGGTGGTTTGCACGTTAATGACCGGGCCAATTTTTACAATTCTGACCACTGTCCCTTTGAGGTTATAACTCTGGAACGCTTCAACGGATCTTGGCGATTCTGACATTGTTTTCTCGTGACGTATTGTACTTCATGTTAGTGGTAAAATTTATTCGATATAACTTGCGTTTATTTGTGGAAAAAAAAACGGAAATTTGGCGAAAATTTTTAAAATTTCGCAATTTTCCAACTTTGAATTTTTATACCCTTAAATCACAGAGATATGTCATGCAAAATACTTAATAAGTAACATTTCCCACATGTCTACTTTACATCAGCACAATTTTGGAACCAAAATTTTTTTTTGTTAGGGAGTTATAAGGGTTAAAAGTTGACCAGCAATTTCTCATTTTTGCAACACCATTTTTTTTTAGGGACCACATCTCATTTGAAGTCATTTTGAGGGGTCTATATGATAGAAAATGGTGTGACACCATTCTAAAAACTGCACCCCTCAAGGTGCACAAAACCACTTTCAAGAAGTTTATTAACCCTTCAGGTGTTTTACAGGAATTTTTGGAATGTTTAAATAAAAATGAACATTTAACTTTTTTTCACACAAAATTTATTTCAGCTCCAATTTGTTTTATTTTACCAAGGGTAACAGGAGAAAATGGACCCCAAAAGTTGTTGTCCAATTTGTCCTGAGTACGTTGATACCCCATATGTGGGGATAAACTACTGTTTGGGCGCATGGCAGAGCTCGGAAGGAAAGGAGCGCCATTTGACTTTTCAATGCAAAATTGACTGGAATTGAGATGGGACGCCATGTTGCGTTTGGAGAGCCCCTGATGTGCCTAAACATTGAAACCCCCCCACAAGTGACACCATTTTGGAAAGTAGACCCCTTAAGGAACTTATCTAGATGTGTGGTGAGCACTTTGACCCACCAAGTGCTTCATAGAAGTTTATAATGCAGAGCCGTAAAAATAAACATATTTTTTCACAAAAATTAACTTTTTGCCCCCAATTTTTTATTTTCTTAAGGGTAAGAGAAGGAATTAGACCACAAAAGTTGTTGTGTAATTTGTCCTGAGTACTCTGATACCCCATATGTGGGTGTAAACCATTGTTTGGGCGCTTTGCAGAGCTCAGAAGGGAAGGAGCGCCATTTGACTTTTCAATGTAAAATTGACTGGAATTGAGATGGGACGCCATGTTGCGTTTGGAGAGCCCCTGATGTGCCTAAACATTGAAACCACCCAAAAGTGACACCATTTTGGAAAGTAGACCCCCTAAGGAACTTATCTAGATGTGTTTTGAGAGCTTTGAGCCCCCAAGTGTTTCACTACAGTTTATAACGCAGAGCCGTGAAAATAAAAATTCTTTTTTTTTTTCACAAATGATTTTTTAGTCCCCAGTTTTGTATTTTCACAAGGGTAACAGGATAAATTGGACCCCAAAAGTTGTTGTCCAATTTGTCCTGAGTACGCTGATACCCCATATGTGGGGGGGAAGCACTGTTTGGGCGCATGGCAGAGCTTGGAAGGGAAGGAGCGCCATTTGGAATACAGACTTAGATGGATTGGTCTGCAGGCGTCACGTTGCATTTGCAGAGCCCCTGATGTACCCAAACAGTAGAAACCCCCCACAAGTGACCCCATATTGGAAACTAGACCCCCCAAGGAACTTATCTAGATGTGTTGTGAGAACTTTGAACACCCAAGTGTTTCACTACAGTTTATAACGCAGAGCCGTGAAAATAAAAAAAATCTTATTTTTCCCACAAAAATGATTTTTAGCCCCCCACATTTTTATTTTCCCAAGGATAACAAGAGAACTTGGACCCCAAAAGTTGTTGTCCAATTTGTCCTGAGTACGCTGATACCCCATATGTTGGGGTAAACCCCTGTTTGGGCGCAGCGGAGAGCTCGGAAGGGAAGGAGCACTGTTTTACTTTTTCAACGCAGAATTGGCTGGAATTGAGATCGGACACCATGTCGCGTTTGGAGAGCCCCTGATGTGCCTGAACAGTGGAAACTCCCCAATTCTACCTGAAACCCTAACCCTAACACACACCTAACCCTAATCCCAACGGTAACCCTAACCACACCCCTAACCCTGACACACCCCTAATTCGAATCCCAACCCTAATCCCAACCGTAAATATAATCCAAACCCTAACCCTAACTTTAGCCCCAACCCTAACCCTAACTTTAGCCCCAACCCTAACTTTAGCCCGAACCCTAACCCTAACTTTAGCTCCAACCCTAACCCCAACCCTAATCCTAGCCCCAACCCTAGCCCCAACCCTAGCCCCAACCCTAGCCCTAACCCTAGCCCTGATGGGAAAATGTAAATAAATACATATTTTTAATTTTATTATTTTTCCCTAACTAAGGGGGTGATGAAGGGGGGTTTGATTTACTTTTATAGCGTTTTTTATATCGGATTTTTATGATTGGCAGCCGTCACACACTAAAATAAGCTTTTTTTATAGCAAAAAAGTTTTTGCGTCTCCACATTTTGAGACCTATAATTTTTCCATATTTTGGTCCACAGAGTCATGTGAGGTCTTGTTTTTTGCGGGACGAGTTGACGTTTTTATTGGTAACATTTTTGGACACGTGACAGTTTTTGATCACTTTTTATTCCGATTTTTGTGAGGCAGAATGACCAAAAACCAGCTATTCATGAATTTCTTTTGGGGGAGGCGTTTATACCGTTCCGCGTTTGGTAAAGTGGATGAAGCAGTTTTATTCGTCGGGTCAGTATGATTACTGCGATACCTCATTTATATCATTTTTTTATGTTTTGGCGCTTTTATACGATAAAAGCTATTTTATAGAAAAAATAATTATTTTGGCATCGTATATTCTCAGGACTATAACTTTTTTTATTTTTTTGCTTATTATGCTTTGTGGCGGCTCGTTTTTTGCGGGACAAGATGACGTTTTCAGCGGTATCATGGTTATTTATATCCGTCTTTTTGATCGCATGTTATTCCACTTTTTGTTCGGCGGTATGATAATAAAGCGTTGTTTTGGCTCTTTTTTTTTTTTTTTTCCTTACGGTGTTCACTGAAGGGGTTAACTAGTGGGACAGTTTTATAGGTCGGGTCATTACGGACACGGCGATACTAAATATGTGTACATTTATTTTTTTTATTTTTTTTTTTTAGATAAAGAAATGTATTTATGGGAATAATATTTTTTTTTTTATTTATTTATTTAGTACATTTTTTTTTATTTTACACATGTGGAAATTTTTTTTTTACTCTTTTACTTTGTCCCAAGGGGGGACATCACAGATCGCCGATCTTACAGTTTGCACAGCACTCTGTAAGATCGGCGATCTCACTGACATCGCTGCAGGCTTACCAGCACCTGCAGGCTACCCGGAAGTACTCCCTGCAGGGCCCGGATGCAGCCCCGCGGCCATTTTGGATCCGGGGACTGCAGGGAGAAGACGCTCGGTACACGGTGAGTACATCACCGTGTACCGATCGTCTCAGGGAAGCCCGCAGGGAGCCCCCTCCCTGCGCGATGCTTCCCTGTACCGCCGGCACATCGCGATCATGTCTGATCGCGGTGTGCCGGGGGTTAATGTGCCAGGAGCGGTCCGTGACCGCTCCTGGCACATAGTGCCGGATGTCAGCTGCGATAGTCAGCTGACACCCGGCCGCGATCGGCCGCGCTCCCCCTGTGAGCGCGGCCGATCGCATATGACGTACTATCCCGTCTCTGGGAATTAAGTCCCAGGTCACCTGGACGGGATAGTACGTCATATGGGATTAAGGGGTTAAACTGGGGAGAAAAAAGTAATATAAAAAGTGATTCTAAAAATCTTCATCTGCTTGCATGTTAAAGTAGCAAGAACTAGTTTAGGTAGAAACTTTGATTTAAATCACTGATTTAAATCAAGCCTTACTGACTAGTGATTTAAATCGTGATTTAAATCAGTTAGATTTAAATCAAATCCACCCTGCCTTAGAGCAAAGAATAGAGACACACCTAAGCGATAAAAGCTCCAATTAAAGTCAACTCATAATAAAAAAAAATGTTTTTAATTAAAAATCATCAAAAAGGTACCGTAACAGTATTATAAAAACTGATGAGAACAGCGCAAATAACAGAAAAAATGGTGGTACAGCCTGGACTGGTAACAAATTTATTATGAGTTGCCTTTAAATGGAGCTTTTGTCACTTAAGTGTTTTTCTGAAAGTTGATAAATGTAGGATTGCTTGAGGTGATCACAAAAATGGTGTTTCCATGACTCCCAACACTGGACCCACCTTATTGTGATCAGTGGGACCTCCCGAGACCATACTTTTATCTTCCATTCTGTTATCCGTCAACCACACCGGTAAAGCTGGCCATATATTTTCCATTCACTTTTGGAATAGTGTCCCTCTGGTTGACATCTACTCTTTTCATCCCAGCTTACACACATGCATCTTTGGCTTTGCTGAGCATACATATGTTCTGCAGGGTTAGAGCGGAGTACGCCGCTGGTAGACTTCACTTGGGCAACTCATATTGTTCTCCCTTGAGGATGAAATGATCTGGCATGTTGAAATTCCACAGTTTGATCCTCCTTTTGCCCGACATTAGTCATTGGGGCAAGATGAGACCGTCCCCCAACACATTAGATGGTCAGTGGATTGGACTAACATTAATCTAATGAATATGTTGGCACTAAAGGTACCGTCACACAGTGCAATTTTGATCGCTACGACGGCACGATTTGTGACGTTCGAGCGATATAGGTACGATATCGCAGCGTGTGACACGCTCCTGCGATCAGGGACCCCGCTGTGAATCGTACGTCGTAGCACATCGTTTGAAACTTTCTTTCGTCGTCCAGTGTCCCGCTGTGGCGGCATGATCGCATGGTGTGACAAAGGTGTGCACGATATTGTATACGATGTAAAGGGCGGAGGAGCTGGCTACGTAGGAGCGCTGAATTCTCCACCTCCCGTGTGCTGATTGGGCGGTACAATACTGTGCGCTCATTCGACAAAGGACTATTTTCTATATTGCTTAGATGGTATGGTTTAGATATATCGCCATTTCATACATATTAAGTTCCCCATATAATACTTGACTGCGACAGGGTTACTTATGTGTACATGTTTTTGTAACAACTTCAAACTGATGTAATAATCAGAAGTATAAAACATAAAATGCAGAGAAAAATTATGTAATTATAGGACACATTGGTGAACTTTCGTCCAAAGAGCTACTTACTTGTTGCCCTTGTGACTCCTGCTCGGCGTGGTTCTCCGAAACAATTTGTTCCACAGGTGCCAACAAGCGAAGACACGTGGAAGTCCGTGGCACCTCTTGGTCCCTCAGAAAATTAAGATGTTCAAAATACCAAAGTTTTGGCACATAAACATCTTCAGTGGAAGCTCCGGACCTTGTAGTCTGAAGAACCTTGTTCAGCTCCTTCCTCCACACCGTGCGGAGCGCCTGGATTTTCTTTTTAATAACTGCTTCGTTTGCTGCCTCTTCTGGTGCATGACGATTGTAAAGCTCAATGAGCTTTAAGTAATCCTCCCTCCTCTTTTCCCTGTTACAATACTCAGGAGATTTGATTTTCCAGAGGCAGGGAAAAGACTGATAAATTTCGATGAAATTCCTGATGAACTCCACACGATTTGACATCTGAAAAATAATTATAAAAAAAAATTACATGGTTGACAAAGAGTCCTTTAAACAATACTTTTGCCAGTGTGCCAAACGCTTAACAACAGCAGCCACACAAAGCGCTCATGCCTACCATCGCTTCTTCCATCTGCCACGCCATAGGCCACCATAACCCAAAACAGTGTACCGCCCGCTTCCCTACAGCAGCCACACAAAGCGCTCATGGTGACCATACATTGTACCATCTGCCACGCTCTAGCTCACCAGACACAACCGGTCATAACCAGTCACAACAGCGTACCATCCGCATCGCTTCAGCGGCGGAACGAAGCGGTCATGCCGACCAAACTGCGTTCCATCTACCACGCTGTAGCCCACCAGTCACGACCAGTCACAACCAGTCACAACAGCGTACCATCCGCATCGCTACTTCCATCTGCCGCGCCATAGGCCACTACCGCCCGCTTCCCCACAGCAGCCACACAAAGCGCTCATGGTGACCATACATTGTACCATCTGCCACGCTCTAGCTCACCAGACACAACCGGTCATAACCAGTCACAACAGCGTACCATCCGCATCGCTTCAGCGGCGGAACGAAGCGGTCATGCCGACCAAACTGCGTCCCATCTACCACGTTGTAGCCCACCAGTCACGACCAGTCACAACAGCGTACCATCTGTCACATTGTAGCCCTCCAGTCACAACAGTGTACCATCCGCTTCGCTTCAGCGGTGGAACGAAGCACTCATGCCGTCCATACAGCGTTCCATCCACCACGCCCAAGCGGTTTACATACCTCGAAGCAGCGGTGCAAAGCGTGGTATATTCAGCGAAGTACAAAATTCCAATTTCCAGGTCCACCAAGTGTCCAAGTACGAAGTGAAGAAAGGAAATTTTGAAAGCAGTGAGGTGGCATTGGGAACAATAGCGCTCAGGTGACAAATTTTCCAACCAATTGTGTGCACAGAACCTTTGGCCTATCAGCACACTAGCTAGTAGCACAACACGCCCCTAGTGAACAACGTCACGCACAGATTATGCAAAATTTGCTCTGAATCGTCGTGTGTGACACGACCGTACGACTGTCCCATACGACTTCTACATCGCAAATACGTCATGAATTTATCGCTTCAGCGCCGTGCATCGTGTAGTGTGACCGCAGTCTACGATGTTTGAAACGATAATTAAGCGACGATGCAACGTCACAAATCGTGCCGTCGTAGCGATCAAAATTGCACTGTGTGACGGCACCCTTAACTCCTTACTGATAACAAACCTGTATGTGCATTGATAGCAGCAGAGATCTCTGTGTAATCAGACCTTTGCTCCTGATTTCCTGACTATTGGGCCTGCAGAATGAATTTGTCTTATCAGCCCAGTCTAAAGTTTGATATGCAAGAGCCAATAGTAACCCAATGTGTACTGGCTATATATCTGTATCACAGGTAAAACACAAGTTGTGTTTTCAGCCTAGTTCTTGCTATAACAACTTGCTATAAGATTACTGTTTTTTGTTCACTCATTTTCAGGCTTCGTTTCAAAGGTCTAACAGCCATGACAAGGTTCGGAAGATTGTGGCTGAAGAAGGACGGACCGCAAGAAACTTGATAGCCTGGAGTGTCCCTCTGGAGAGCAAAGAAAATGAAGGTGCTTAATAAAATTGTACAATTTGGTTTTTAGGGCGGCTGCTATCTTTATGGATGTTTTTAGAATATTAATAAATGGCCAAGCTTGCTTTCTTTATAGCAGAGAGGTCAAACTGAAATACAAAGAGGGTCAAAATTTTCCATATGAAAAAGTTTACCGTCATATTGGACAAAGGCGCGGGCCAAGCTTGATATTTATTTAAAAAAAATGTCTACAATTGAAGAAGTTTTTCCTTCTCATCAAATATGACGGTAAACTTTTTCATATGGAAACAAACTTAAAGGGGTTGTCCCACTAACAAAATATATTTCAATTATTATACCTTAGAATAAAATATTGGAAAAATATAATATGTTAAAGCAGTAAATAGCATGTGGCCCAGTGGCCTAATTTAAGTATGAAATATCAAAGGGTAAAATACTTCGAATAATACAGATAATAGAGTATGATGCCAACAAATGTGCCCTCAAACAGTATGATTCCACTACAGTGAATTCCTTCACATTGCCCTCCACACGCATGGTATGATGACCATACTTTAGTGGGGTTCCTCAATCCGCCTACGAGAGAATCGGGACCCCCATCACAGTATGATTCTCCAACTGTAATACCCACATAGCCCCCCCATACAGTATAAAGGCCACAAAAAGTGCACTGTACAGTATATTAATCACCCCATAGTCCTATATACAGTATAACGGGGCATTGCATTGCCTTTCATACAGTATAATGACCCCACATAGGGCTCCATACAGTATAATGGCCCCACATAGTGCTCCATGCAGTATCCTGGCCCTACATAGTACTCCTTACAGTATAATGGCCACAAAAAGTTCTACATACAATAAAATGGCCCACATAGTTCTCCATACAATATAATCGTCCCACATTATGCTCCATGCAGTGTAATAGACCCACATAGTGCTCAATACAGTATAATGGCCCCACAGTGCTCCATACAGTATAATGTGCTCTATATAGTGTTCCATACAGTATAATGTACACCACATAGTTCACCATACAGTATAATGTTCCCCACTTAGTTCACCATACAGTATAATGTGCCCCACTTAGTTCACCATACAGTATAATGTGCCCCACATAGTGTTCCAAACAATATAATGTTCCCCACGTAGTGCTCAATACAGTGTAATGGGCACCTTATAATAGTGCTCCATTCAGTATAATGTACCCCACATAGTGCTCCACACAGTATAATGGGCACCACTTATTGTCCAATATTGTGCTCCATACAATATAATGGCCTCTCGATGGGCTCCATGCAGTGTAATGCGCCCCAAATAGTGCACCATGCAATATAATGCGCTCCATATAGTGCACCATACACTATAAAAGGCACCACATAGTGCACCATACAGTATAATGTGCCCCACATAGTACACCATACACTTTAATAGGCTCCACATAGTTCATCATATAGTGAAATGGCCCCACATAGTGCTCTATACAGTATAATGCGTCCTACATAGTGCTTCAATTAGTATAATGGCCCAACATAGTTCACCATACAGTATAATGTTCCCCACATAGTGCATTCACCCTACATAGTGAACCATATAGTATAATCGGCCCGTTATAGTTCTCCATACAGTTTAATGGGCCCCACATAGTGCTCCATACAGTTTAATGGGCCCAACATAGTGCTCCATACAGTTTAATGGGCCCAGCATAGTGCTCCATACAGTATAATGGCCCCACATAGTGCTCCATACAGTATAATTGCCCCACATAGTGCTCCACACGGTATAGTGGCCCCGCATAGTGCTCCACACGGTATAGTGGCCCCGCATAGTGCTCCACACGGTATACTGGCCCCACATAGTGCTCCACACGGTATAGTGGTCCCACATAGTGCTCCACACGGTATAGTGGCCCCACATAATGCTCCACCTGGTATAGTGGCCCCACATAGTGCTCCACCCGGTATAGTGGCCCCACATAGTGCTCCACACGGTACAGTGGCCCCACATAGTTCTCCACACGGTATAATAAACCCCACATTAAAAAAAATACTTACTGTACCTCTGCCCGTTCCCTCGCTGCTCTGGTCTGTTCAGATCCTCTGCACACCTTGGTACAGCTGGAGCATTGTAATGACGTCATCGCGTCCACTGCGCTGAGACGTCAGGCGCAGAGGGGGAGTGATGGGAGAGTGAGCATCAGCTTACGCTCCCTCCTCCATTGCTTTAACTGAATCAACAGTTGAAAGTACAATGCGGCGTCATGGGCAAGGTATACTCGGGACTACGGTGGAGGGATCTGTCGTTTTTATTTAAGGAACTTTCTTAAGGACTGTTGCTGCTGGATACATGGGCTTCGGTTGTGTTTTCTGTCGTCTGGAGGAGCGTAGACTGACTGCAGTCTATACTGGCCGGAGATGCGAAATCTGTGGGCCAACCCAAAGTTGGGAGACAGTGAGTTTCACCTTGGATGGAGGGTAGTAGGACTACCGACCCTGGGGAGAGGATCTTGTAGACTGGGGGCAATGTATTTTGGACAGCTCCCCGAGTTGTTGTAAAACCATGGATGTAAGGAATACAAAAATTGTAGTATCGTTAACCTGCCTAGGTGATTATTACAAACCACAACCTCAGATCTAAACACACATCTTTTATTTTGCCGTGCAACTGGTATCATGTGTCCAGTTCTACATGAATTATTTTATGAACGGTCCTCTTTTAATCTTAAACTCAAAAGTACAAATATAAGCTGTGGTTTGATTAATGCGTCTTACAACATTGCTCCACTTCAGAGGCATTTGGCTTGCTTGTCACAGGACGTTTACTGTACTTTTGGACTACAAGACCCAATTTTTAACAAGAAAAACTATTGTTAAAACGTGTGTGCGTCTAATTGACCAGAAGCAGGTTCCTCTGATGGAGGAGACCTCTGACACTTTGTCCTTCCCGATCACAGAGAGCGCTTCCCTCCCTCCCTCCTGCCCTGCCTTGATCTATGTAATTGGTGCAGAGCAGGAGAGGAACCTTACCAGGACCTGAATGGAGGCTGCAGGAGCTGAAGAACCTTCCACAAGATTAATTCAAAGACCTTTCAGGTCATGTGACTGATCCAACTGACCTGAAAGGTCCTTGAGTTAATTGTGTGGAAGGTCCTACTACTGATCAGCTTATGTAACCTCCGTTCAGGTCCTGATCAAGAACTGCAAGATGTGGTAATGTATAGTGTGTGTGTGTGTGTGTGTACTTGGAAATACTAGGATTTCATCAGCTCACCCTACCAGACGTGTTTGAATTCAATTCTCAGTAGACATGTGCAGAGCACGGATCACCACCAAGTTCCTGCCGGCCGTCTCACAGGTGAAAATGCAAATCACTTACTTATGCAGCTTATGCAAATATTGAATGGAGGAGATGATGATAGAATAAAAATCTTGTCCTTTATTAGTGCATCATAAAAACAAGCTAATGCGTTTCAGGCAATACTGCCCTTACTCATAGCATAATAAAAACACATTACAACACAATATATAAAGGCACATAACAAAAGGCTACAGCCAATCACAATACATGTCAATTAGCCATATATCACACACCTGAGTACCCATTAGACGAAGTCGCACACCCTGCCCAACCTGAGTGTTAGGCTAGTTTCACACTAGCGTTCGGCAGGGCTGCGGATGGCAGCCTTCTTCCTCCGTGAAGCTCCGCCCACTGCCACGCCTCTTCCTTCATCTCCGCCTACGTCGGCATGTGTCCTGTGTACCCTATCTTTATACTCACCTGCTCCCGGCGCGGTCCCTGGCAGCTTCCCTGATGGACTCTCCGGGCACGGCAGCTCTTCCAGCTTTGAGCAGTCACCGTTACCGCTCATTACAGTAATGAATATGCGACTCCACCCCTATGGGAATGGAGTCGCGTCCATATTCATTACTGTAATGAGCGGTACCATGTGACCACTCAACGCTGGAAGCTGCCGCTCCCAGAGACCATCGGAGATGCAGGGACCTCGCCAGGAGCAGGTATGTCACAGCTGCCGCTCCCCCTCCCCGCCGACCCCCCAGGGACAATGACTCAAGTATAAGATGAGAGGGGCACTTTCAGCCTAAAAAAATGGGCTGAAAATTTCGGCTTATACTCGAGTATATATGGTAATTTTAAAATCGAAGCTGCCTCTCTGGCTCGTAGAGTAGATACTGTGTCCCCTCCTCTGACTGCCCTCTTTACTTGTTCAATGGTAGCTACTCTCATGGAAGTCGTGTCACCAGCGTGAACCTCCTTGAAGTGTCTGCACACTCCTCACAAAGAGCGTTTATCATTGCTATTACCTGTAGCCACTCCTGATACAAGTTGTGCAGGCGTGTACTATGGAGGACAGAGAATGAACTTCAATCCAATATTGCAGCCAACATGCAGCCGGCGGGTAAGGAAAGGGTGAATCAAACACCCGAAAACCCCGCCCCTATGGCTGAAGATTGTTCCCTCCAAATTCAGGTGACAGAGTCCCTTTAACTGGTTTTCCTAAGCATTGCCTTGGCCAAATAACTTGACCAGGTCCACACTTACTTTTAGTTTGCACTGCAACCACAGCTATGCCTGTGACTGCAATGTACTCCTGCGGCCTCAATGTGCATCCTGGGGGATACATATAGACCCTCACATATGATCCTCCCCACTGCCTCACAGCATGCAGCAAAGCTGTGTGTTTCTATATGTGCATGTAGCAGAGCTGTGGGTTTCTCTATGTGCGTATATAGCTGAGCTGTGTGTGTCCATAAGTCCATACAGTGGGGAAAATAAGTATTTGATACAGTGGCCACTTTGTAAGTTTTTCCACCTACAAAGAATGGAGAGGTCTGTAATTTTTTTTATCGTAGGTACACTTCAACTGTGAGATACACAATCTAAAAATAAAAAACAGAAAATCACATTGTATAATTTTTGCATAATTAGTTTGCATTTTATTGCATGAAATAAGTATTTGATACAGTAGAAAAACAGAACTTTATATTTGTTACAGAAACCTTTGTTTTGTAATTACAGAGGTCAGATGTTTCCTGTAGTTCTTGACCAAGTTTGCACACCCTGCAGCAGATATTTTGGGGCTGTCGTTGGGCAACATTGAGTTTCGGCTCCCTCCAAAGATTTTCTATTTGGTTCAGTTCTGGAGGCTGGCTAGACCACTTCAGGATCTTGAAATACTTCTCACGGAGCCACTCCTTAGTTGCCCTGCCTGTATGTTTTGGGTCGTTATCATGCTGGAAGACCAAGCCACGATCCATCTTCAATGGTCTTACTGAGGGAAGGAGTTTGTTGGCCAAAATCTCACGATACATGACACCTTCCTTACTCCAAGAAGGTGCAGTCGTGCTGTCCCATTTGCAGAAAGGCACCCCAAAAGTATAATGTTTCCCCCACCATGCTTGACGATTGGGCTGGTGTTCTTGGGGTTGTACTCATCCTTCACCTTCCTCCAAACATGGCAAGTGGAGAGGATACCAAAAAGTTCTATTTTGGTCTCATCTAACCACATGAACTTCTCCCATGCCTCCTCTGGATCATCCAGATGGCCATTCGAGAACTTCAAATGAGACTGGTCATGTGCTGGGGGGAAGGGGAACCTTGCGTGCCCTGCAGGATTTTAATCCATGACAGCGTAGTGTGTAACAAGCAGTAATGTTTGAGACTGTGGTCCCAGCTCTCTTAAGGTCATTGGCCAGGTCGTTTTGTGTAGTTCTGGGCTGATTCCAGACATTTATCAGAATCATCCTTATCCCTCGAGGCGAGATCTTGGAGCCCAGACCAAGAAAGATTGTCAGTCATCTTGTGTTTCTTCCATTTTCTAATAATTGTTCCAATAGTTGTTGCCTTCTCACCAAGCTGCTTGTCTATTGTCCTGTAACCCATCCCAGCCATGTGCAGGTCTAGGTCCTCAATTTTGGAGAGGTTGGGGTGTGATTGAGTGTGCGGACAGGTGTCTTTTATACAGGTAATGAGTTCAAACAGGTGCAATTAATACAGGTAATGAGTACAGAGTAGGAGACTTTCTTAGGCTATGTGCACACGTTGCGGATTTTGCTGTGGATCTGAAGCGGATTGGCCGCTGCGGATTATCAGCAGTTTTCCATGAGTTTACAGTACCATGTAAACCTATGGAAAACAAAATCCGCTGTGCCCATGCTGCGGAAAAAAAAAACGCGCGGAAACGCTGCGTTGTTTATTCCGCAGCATGGCAATTCTTTGTGCGGATTCCGCAGCGGTTTACACCGCAGTGCGGATTTCCTGCGGATTTACCAAAATCTGTGCGGAAAAATCCGCACACCTTTCAGGACTGAAAGCCAAGTTCTTGCTGGTTCGTAGGTGATCAAATACTTATTTCACTCAATAAAATCAAATATAGACAAACGAATGGCACTCACCAGGCTAATTTTTCAGACTTTATTGCAGCATCTTCTGCTGGAGAATGGGAACAGGGGTTCGTTTTGTGCAAGTGTGCTTCAAAGGGTTACAGAATAAAATGCAATTTAATTATTTAAAAATCATACAATGTGATTTTTTTTTTTTTTTTTTTTTTTTTAATTCTGTTTCTCACACGTGAAGTGTACCTACGATAAAAATTACAGACCTCTCCATTCTATGTAGGTGGGAAAACTTGCAAAATCGGCAGTGCATCAAATATTTATTTTCCTCACTGTATATAGCAGAGCTATGTGTCTATATGTGCTGTAGCAAAGCCAGGAAGGCAATGGTTAAATCCTAGCTCTGCAGATTTTGTTTAGTACACCTGACTAGCTCTGCATATAAACAGGCTTGGTGTTCATATAAGATAGTCAGCTCAGGGTTGCTGATCAGACTGGATGCGTCTTGGAGCTGAAGGGAGCGACACAGGACAGAACCCCTCTCTGAGAAGAGTCTGCACAGGCCGTGTGTAGAGAACCCCAAGTATCAGTGACTGTCAGTGGACAGTAGTTGTTTTATTTGACCGAGCTGGGGTTAGCTTAGCCATGTACGAGTAGCCAGGGTCAGTTCTGTTTAGCTAGCGCCTGGACAAGGTCAGGGACTAAATGTTTGAGTTTGTTTTGGTTCTGTGGAAAGCAGTAAAAACTGCACGTGTTTGGACCAAAACCGCATTTCCTGTGTGAACGCTACCTAATGCCTACCAGAGAAGATGAATCCCTAGAGTACATATATAACAGAGTCCAGAATAAAGAGAAAAAAATGCAATCGCACAGCCGCTATACGCTAGACCCTTACTGCTCCAGGGGCAGAAAAATGCACTATTAAAGCCTTTTGTCAGAAAACAAACTAAACAAAAAAACCGCTAAAAAGATTATACCTTGGTGCTGCTTAAGAAAAACAGATCCAACATGATACATAAGAAGAGACTGAAAGCGCACTCACCGGTATATGAACAATCAAAGCGGTTTATTCACATGAGATCATGCGGTGCAAGGAGGGTATGTGAATACAAAAAAGGATGACAGCTATTTCGTGCTATGTGAGCACTTCAACAGATCCAATCGCCATTGGATCTGTTGAAGTGCTCACATAGCACGAAACAGCTGTCATCCTTTTTTGTATTCACATACCCTCCTTGCACCGCATGATCTCATGTGAATAAACCGCTTTGATTGTTCATATACCGGTGAGTGCGCTTTCAGTCTCTTCTTATGTAACATATATAACAGAGTTGTGTGTTTTATATGTGAATGTAGCAGAGCTGTGTGTGTACAATATACACTGCAGAGAGACTAACAATAGATTTCTTACCTCCCTTTTCTACCCTAGTACATTAAAATTTAGATTAGTGATAACGACTCCTCCACTTTACACTGCAAGGGAAATTTAAATTAATAGGAAACATGTTTTTCCTATTTTCTGCTGTCTGAACCTAGTGTCCATTTTATAGTTCGAAAAATACGTTTGTTTTTGTTTTTTTTTCCTGTATGGAGCATGCACCGTGATTACAATACATTTTTGGGAACCATCATTATGTTGCCTGCCCATATTATAAAAGTAAAAGAAATATGATGGAGAGAAATAGTTTATAATAAAGCAACATAATAAGGCAGTAAGGAGTCCTCTTTTATTTTGTGCTGTTACCTCAGATGTGGGTCACATATTGATTATGGGAAACACATCTCCTTCCAGGGGGCTGTCAGTGGTCAGGTTACACGGAAAGAGAATCCAAAATCGATGCACAAAATGGAATACATCTCTGGGCAATCGATATGCTTTGTACTGTACAGCCATGAATAAACCATCACAGGGGCTCTGCCTGCAGCTCCGTGCGCTTACCAGGGGACGGGAGGATGTAGAGCGCTGGAACCTGTTGTCATTGTACACGATTGTGTCTCTATTATCTCTGGTATATAAATTATGAGCAGATCAGTGGGTTTTTTTGTGTTCCGCTTCTCCATTTGGAACAGTAGAGCAATTTCATCCACAAAATGTGCCAAAACCAAGAGGTTAATGGAAATTATTATTATTATACATTTTTATAGCGCCATTTATTCCATGGCGCTTTACATGTGAATACGGGGCAAATACAGGGAATGTATGATCATATAATGACCTATTGTTCTAATCTATTTTTATGCTAAAGATCTTTTTTTAATTGTTTGTTACACTTTCATCTCATCTTTATTTGAAAAGAATCCTGACATCTTTAAATGTTCACCCTGACACCACCTCACAATACGCAGACGCGTCCTGTTCTGTAGAGATCACTTCTCAACTCATCTCATTATCATCACAGGTAGGATTACAGTGAAAAGGAACATCTTTTCATAGATAGCACAGGTCAGGTGTCTGTATACTTGATGTGAGAAGTGAGTGGATCTGGATTACCCCTTTAAGTTACCAAAATGTCGCTTACATTGCACAGGCTGGCACGGCTATATGGCCAAGTCCGTCTACGCTGAGAACTGACAGATCACAGAAACATTTTTTCACTTGAAAGGTAACAAATTAGTATTGATATAGAATATTAGGTATCTGAGAGCTCAAATGTGAGAAGTTTTCAAGGGCCGTTCTATATAATCTGTACTACGCTAATTCAGATGTGAAAACGACTCACATGCTTTGTCTTCTTCACAGGGAAAGCCAAGTGGCCATGTGGAAAACCTAAGCGAGGAATCCATGGAGCGCATAAACCTCCAAAACCGGTAATTTTCGTATTGTATTTTATGTACGTCAGCTCAGGGGTGACATGGGATCTCCAGTGCTCAGCCTGTTCCCTTCACTGTTCATTATATAGTTTTTCTGTAATGGAAAGAAGCCTCGTGTGGATAACCACCGTCTATTGGAGCCAAGGGCCACATCAGGGGCCCCTATTATATGGCAACTTATTATATCAGTATGGAAAATATCATATGTTCACATCATATGTGTATGACCAGCTTTAGAGACATGAATAACTGCAACTACATTTCTTGTTAAATTTCCATCCAAATTGGGTCAACATCTGCACACATTATTAACCTATACAAGCTGGGTAGAAATCATCCAGTGCCTCCTTTCACTTGTATTAGACAGATTTATTATCTCAGGATGGATCTACATACTCCTTATTGTATTACCACTGACAAATCCGCCTTAAAAGCTGCTTTTCTTCCATATGGATTTTGTTGCTGATTCAGATGTGCATGTTATATAGAAATGCTGCCGAATTGCAGCAAATTTCACTTTTTTTTTTTTTTGCAAAGAGTGAAAAATGAAGTACCGTGTATACTCGAGTATAAGCTGAGACTTTCAGCCCCAAAAAATGGGCTGAAAGTGCCCCTCTCAGCTTATACTCGAGTCATGGAAGGCGGGGGGGGGGGGGGGGGGGAGCGACGACAGTCACATACTCACCTGCTCCTGGCACGGTCCCTGCGTATCCCATGGTTTTCGGCACCGGCACCTTCTTCCTCTGTTCAGTGGTCACGTGGTACTGCTCATTAAAGTAATGAATATGGACTCCACTCCCATATGGGTGGAGCCGCATATTCATTACTGTAATGAGCGGTACCAGTGACCGCTCAATACAGGAAGAAGCTGCGGGCGCTGGAGACCATCTGTCCAGGAGAAGCTGCCAGGGACCACGCCGGGAGCAGGTGAGTATTTCATATTCACCTTTCCTCATTCCACCGCCGCTATGTCTTCCGCGTCCTCTGCAGTGACTGTTCAGGTCAGAGGGCGCGATGACGTATTAGTGTGCGCGCTGCCCTCTGCCTGAACAGTCAGTGCAGAGAGACGGGACGCTGAGGAGCAGCGGGCAGCAACGAGAGTATGTCATTTTTTTTTTTTAATTGTAGCAGCAGCATTATATTTGGCACATTGTTATATGGAGCGTCTATGGGGCCATAATGAACTGCATGGAGCATTACAGTATATGGGGCATATTTATATATGAAGCATCTATGGGGCCATAATGAACTGTATGGAGCATTATATGGGGCATATTTGTATATGGAGCATCTATGGTTCCATAATGAACTGCATGGAGCATTATATGTGGCACATTTGTATATGGAGCATTATATGGGGCGTATTTTAATATGGAGCATCTTATGGGGCCCATCATGAACTGTATGGAGCATTATATGGGGCTCCTGATTCAATATGGATATTCAAAAACACTTAACCTACTGATGTCTCAATTAATTTTACTTTTATTGGTATCTATTTTTATTTTTTTAAATTTACCAGTAGCTGCTGCATTTCCCACCCTAGGCTTATACTCGAGTCATTAAGTTTTCCCAGTTTTTTGTGGCAAAATTAGGGGGGGGGTCGGCTTATACTCGAGTCATTAAGTTTTCCCAGTTTTTTTGTGGCAAAATTAGGGGGGGGTCGGCTTATACTCGAGTATATACGGTAATTCAATCACAAATCTGCCTATGTCTGTGGGGCATATTTTTCAGTAACCAGTCTTAAACAGCCGGTGTGTGTCTAACCATATTGCTCAAATTTAGAGTTTCTGCTCATACATCATTGGTTATCCTGACTGATTACTGCTGGCTTCCTGCAGTTAGGCTACGGTGAGCCGGCTGTCAATCAGCATGATGTCGCCAGTCACTCATCGTCTACAGAGCAGGGTGGAAGAGAAGCAGCTGCTCTGTGGAAGTAATGTCTGCGGAAGCAGGGGTATCGCCAGCAGTGGCCGCTCTGTGTCGGCAGAGATCTGTGCTGGGCACAACAACAACTTCTTTGACCCGTAGTAAAAAATGTACCTAGTCCTGGATATCTCCTTTAATGAAAGAATTTAGGCTCCCACGATGAGTATTTGGTGTGTTTTTTTTTTCCCTCTGCGTATATTTGTGCACAAAAAAAGCCAGTGTATTACAGTTCCAGTAATGTGTATTGGGTTTGTAATCTGTAACATGTTAATGGTTCTTGCGGTAAAATGCGTTTTATTTGCAGATTTTCCCCATAGACTTGAATGAGATGTGGAAAATAAGCCGGTAAAAATAATTTGCTTTATTAGCGCCTTTCTACAGTGGAGAAACCGTAAAAATACATGACTTTATTAATAAAGTGCTTTAAATGCTAAGTAATGTGAAGTTTTAAAAATAAAGCAGTTTTAAGGACCGGGGTATTTCCGTTTTTGCATCTCCATTTTGTGCTCCCCTTCTTTCCAGAGCCATAACTTTTTTTTTTTTTATATTTCTGTCAATATGGCCATGTGAAAGCTTTTTTTTTTTTGCGAGACGAGATGGACTTTTGAACAACACCATTGGTTTTACCATACAAATTCAGAGTGCGGTGAAATTGCAAAAAAGTGAAATTCTACAATGGTTTTTTGGGTTATTTTTTTTTTTTTACCATGGTCACTAATGCCATTATAATTCTCCAGGTCATTCCGAATTCACAGACACCAAACTTGTTGTCTAGGTTCTTTTTTATTTAAATGGTGAAAAAAAAAATCCAGATTGTAAAAAATAAAAAATAAAAAAAAAAATTGCCATTTTCCGAGACCTGTAGCGTCTTTATTTTTCGTGATCTGGAGCTGGGTGAGGGCCTATTTTTTGTGCGCAGAGCTGACGTTTTTATTGATGCCATTTGGGGGTAGATATGATATTTTCATCGCCCGTTATTGCATTTTAATGCAATGTTGCGACTACCCCCCAAAAAATGTAATTCTGGCGGCTTGATTTTTTTTTTTCACGAACGCGGCGATACTAAATGTGTATTTTTATTATTTTTTTTTATGGGGCAAATGGCGGGTGATTTGAACTTTTATATTTTTAAAAGGATTTTTTTCCCCACTTTTTACTGGCTTCAATAGTCTCCACGGGAGCCGAGAAGCTGCGATCATTTGATCGCTTGTTCTACATACATACATACATACATTGTTCTGCTCTATGTAGCAGAAATGCTCACTTGCTATGATCGCCGACGGCACAGCAGTCCGGCTAGACGACCACAGATTAGCTGTCATTTGCCCAATAAACAGGGAGGTACCCAATGACGGACACTGCACGTCATTGGGTGTTAAGGGGTTAAAACATGAAAAAAACGCATGTAAGTAAAAAAAAAAAAGCGCACCCAAAAATGCAAGGAACCTAATTTTGCTAGTTGGTGCAGAAATTTGCAGCATCAAAACTCGGCAAATACTCATCGTGGGAACTTGGCCTAACTGTTCCAAACTGCATTAAGCATGTGGTGCTAGTGACCTTTTCTTCCTTCCGTGCTGCTCGCAGAGGGTTAAATCGAGTCTCTAGTGCAGTAAACAGAAGGCAGCATTGCAGGCAGCAGTTATTAGCGGCGGTGGCATAACAAGGCCCCGGCCTTACTTAGCGGTGCATTAGTGAGCTCATCACTCATTCCGCCAGCAGGAAGCCCACGCTGGGAGTTCTCGAGGTTGTTGATAGACCCATAATCTCCGGCAACGAAGATTAATTGAAATGAGAGAACTGTTTATGATATTTCATGGCTGCCCGCGATAAGCAAGTTTATTTTACATTCATTAATCCAAAGGGGATAAATCATCACAACAGAAGTTTATTCCTCAATCTCTTTAGGAAATGTTGACTCTGTGGGACCGAGGGGGGGTTTTATGATAATTCTTCCCCTAAAGACAATTTTCTATTTCTGGAGGAATTGAAGTGTTAATAAAAAAAAAGCAGAGCCTGACCGCCACCATATTTTAGCTTATCCCGTGTAGTTTATGTGAGTATAACAGATTATCATCCTGAATTTGGGGAAATTTAGTTGTATAGTTTTCATTTTTTTAAGTTATAAATAATCGAGAACTTTGTGTGAAAAATGTGTTTAATTTTAACAAGTGTATTCATGTCCTCCCCTACAGCCGCTTTCTCCGGGATCCAGCGCTGCTCTGCTCCTCTTCTCAGTGACATAGTGGCCGGCTCTCCCTACGCTCTATATGTGAGCTGGAAGTCTCTTTAATATTCCATAGGCTTACATTGTAAAATCCATTTCCGGGTCACACAGAGCGCAACGTGCGCCGGAGAGTCACGGAGAAGAGGAGCAGAGCAGCGGTAGGTGAGTATAGTAATACACTTACACCAAATGACATGCACATATGCAAACATTTAATCAAAAATATATAGATGGGAGTGCTTCATTAAGTTAATGTTTAAGGCAGATGTCCACACATTAAGCCCAAGATGCTTCAAAATATTTAAAAGAAAAGTATACTCACCTTACTTCTACCAATGCTGCTTCGGTCCCTTACTGTTCTTTGTGCTTCCTGTTCCAGGCGGTAAGACATGTGACCGCTTTGGTCAATCACTAGTCCGATCAGTGTTGTCAGCTGTGGTTACATGTCTGTATCTTCCAAGCAAAAAGTCCACAGCCCGTCTCTGCACCTTCTGTTCAAGCCAGATGTCCTGTTACATTCATGAATATACGTGTGTATCAGCATGTGTCACATACAGTGGAAAAAATAAGTATTTGATACACTGCCGATTTTGCACGTTTTCCCATCTACAAAGAATGAAGGTGTGTTATTTTTAGCATAGGTACACTTCATACATTATATTGCATGAAATAAGTATTTGATACAATAGAAAAACAGAACTTAATATTTGGTGCAGAAACCTTTGTTTGCAATTACTGAGGTCAGTCATTTCTTGACCAAGTTTGCAGACACTGCAGCAGGGATTTTGGCCCACTTCTCCATACAGATCTTCTCCAGATCTTTCGGGTTTTGGGGTTTTCGCTGGGCAACATTTTGTTTCAGCTCCCTCCAAAGATTTTCTATTGGGTTCATGTATGGAGACTGGCTAGGCCACTCCAGGACCTTGAAATGCTTCTTATGGAGCCACTCCTTAGTTGCCCTGGCTGTGTGTTTCAGATCACTGTCCTTGCCACGACCCATCTTCAATGCTATTACTGAAGGAAGGAGGTTGTTGGCTAAAATCTCACAATAGATGACCCCGTCCATCCTCCCTTCAATACGGTGCAGTGGTCCTGTCCCCTCTGCAGAAGAGTTCTCCCAAAGTATGATGTTTCCCCCACCATGCTTCACGGTTGCGGCTGTGTTCTTTAGCTGGTATTCATTCTTTTTCTTCCTCCAAACACTAGAGCAGTTAATACCAAAAAGTTCTCTTTTGGTCTCATCTGACCACATGACCTTCTCCCATGCCTCCACTGGATCATTCAGATTGTCATTAGTGAACTTCAAACGGGCCTGGACATGTGCTGGTGTGAGCAGGGGGACCTTGTGTGCCCTGTATGTTTCCACGTTCAGGAAACGCTGCGTTTTTGATGCTGCGTAGAGCCGCAGCGTCAAAAACGCAGTGTCCAGATGTTACTGCATAGTGGAGGGGATTTCATGAAATCCCCTCTCCACTATGCATTAAAAGACGCATGCGGCATACCCGCGAAAAGGCACATGCGGTGCATCTTTTAAGAACGTAGCATGTCCTTACATTGCAGAAAAAACGCAAGGACAACGCAGGTGACCTGCCAGTGACCTCAGGTGCAGATTTGGTCAGGATTTTACCTGCATAAAATCCTGACCAAATCCTGATGCAATCCTGAACGTGGACACATACCCCAAGTTCACACAGTGCGTTTTTGTTGTTTTATTTTTTTTTCTGCAGCAAAACCTGATCTTCTTGGCAGGAAAGAAGCTGTGTCAAAAATGCAGGCTTAGGTGCATTTTTGGTGCGTTTTTTTTCCTCTTTGTCCATGCTAATGTCCTTGGATTTTCAGCAGCAAATAATGATACCTACGTTTTTGCTGTGTTTTTTTTTCAACACCCATTCAAGTCAATGGGTGAAAAAAACGCAGCAAAAACGCTGAAAGAAGTGACATGCTCTATGTCCAAAAAACGCAGCAAAGCACAAAATACTGATCACACAAAAGACCAATGTGTGTGCATGAGATTTCTGAAATCTCATAGGCTTTGCTGGTACTAGAAAAAGCAGCTGAAAATTAGCATAAAAAAGCAGCAAAAACGCCCTGTGTGAACTTACCCTTAGGGCCCCTTTCCACTTGTGAGAAAAACGGACGAGTGCAATCCGATAAAAAATCAGATTGCACTCGGACCAATGTTTTTCAATAGGTGACATTCCATTTGCGATTTTTTTCCCAGCCGAAATCGGACTGAGAAAAATCTGTGTCGGCTGAGAAAAAAATCGCAGCATGCTGCGTATTGCTGAGATTCTCGGACGAGACTCGCTAATGCAAGTCAATGGGTGCGAGAAAAAAAACGCACAGCACTCGCACCATGCGAGTGCTGTCCGATTTTTACGCACCCGTGTCCTTAGAAAAGCCGGCAATTCAGCGCAGAGTACAGTGAAATCACACTGACAGGTTAGATGAGAGTAGATATATACACATAGAATAGGTATATCTACATATATTTATATGTCAGGGAGACACCTATATATATATATTTATATTTAATGCAGCGTGAGATAGCTTTAAAGCTGGTAATTCAATTACCGGCATTTGCTTTCTCCTTCACAAACCCGACATGATATGAGACCTGGTTTACATACAGTAAACCATCTCATATCACCATTTTTTTTTGCATATTCCACACTACTAATGTTAGTAGTGTGTCTATGCAAAATTTGGGCGTTCTAGCTACTATATTTAAGGGTTAAATGGCGGAAAAAATTGGCGTGGGCTCCCGCGCAATTTTCTCCGCCAGAGTAGTAAAGCCAGTGACTGAGGGCAGATATTAATAGCCTGGAGAGGGTCCATGGTTATTGGCCCCCCCCCTGGCAAAAAACTCCTGCCCCCAGCCACCCCAGAAAAGGCACATCTGGAAGATGCGCCTATTCTGGCACTTGGCCACTCTCTTCCCATTCCCGTGTAGCGGTGGGATATGGGGTAATGAAGGGTTAATGCCACCTTGCTATTGTAAGGTGACATTAAGCCAAATTAATGGAGAGGCGTCAATTATGACACCTATCCATTATTAATCCAATTGAATGAAAGGGTTAAAAAAATACACAAACTCATTATTAAAAATTATTTTAATGAAATAAAAACAAAGGTTGTTGTAATATTTTATTTAACGCCCAATCCACTCAGCGAAGACCCTCGTTCTGTGACAAAAAAAAATAAAATAAACCAACAATATACATACCTTCCGCAGATCTGTAAAGTCCAACGATGTAAATCCTTCTGAAGGGGTTAAAACATTTTGCAGCCAGGAGTTCGGCTAATGCAACGCTACTCCTCGCTGCAAAACCCCAGGGAATTAAGCTAAATATAGGTCAATGATCTATATTTAGCTTCATTTGTGGTGAGGCGCCCTCTGCTGGCTGTTCATACATCGTGGGAGCTTTCCTTTTCCTTGAATTACCAGCTTTAAAGCTATCTAGCGCTGCATTAAATATAAATATATATATATAGGTGTCTCCCTGACATATATATATGTATATATACCTATTCTATGTGTATATATCTACTCTAATCTAACCTGTCAGTGTGATTTTACTGTACTCTGCGCTGAATTACCGGCTTTTCAAAGGAGACCCGTGCGTAAAAATCGGACAGCAATACGGATGTCATACGGATGTTGCGATAAAAAAATCGCATGACACTCGCATGGCACTCGCAGACGTTACATCAGTTTTTTCGGTCCGTAAATCGGACCGTTTTTTTCTCAGACTAGTGGAAAGGGGCCCTTAGTGTGTTTCTAACAGTAATGTTTGAGACTGTGGTCCCATCTCTCTCTTCAGGTCATTGTCCAGGTCCTCCTGTGTAGTTCTGGGCTGATTTCTGACCTTTCTCAGAATCATCCTTACCCCACAAGGTGAGACCTTGCAAAGAGACTCCGACCGAGGAAAATTTGACAGTCATCTAGTGTTTCTTCCATTTGTGATTTTCTGTTTTTTTTAGATTGTTTCTCACAGTTGAGGTGTACCCACGATAAAAATTACAGACCTTTCCATTCTTTGTAGGTGGGAAAGCTTGCAAAATCGTCACTTTATGAAATACTTATTTTCCCCACTGTATGTATATATAATATACATAATACACACATATGTAATATAATATAGTGTGTATGTCACTTATATATACTGTTATATATACAAATTTATGTTGCACTCAATGGTGGTTAATGTTTATTATGGGCTCTAGTTTTAGTTTCCCTAAAGAAGAACACAAAAGAAAGACTGGTAATGTAAAAGAATACGGATTAAAAATACCTACCTTACATATTTGCTCAACTGCACAACGATGTGTCTTTATTTCACAGAATATCGCCTTGCACTGCAAATTAAATATTAACTCTGCAAATGACAAAAATCAAGACAAAAGCCCGTGCAAGACGAGGCTGCCTCGGAAAGTGGATCTTCGGGCTCGATATTGGGCATTTCTCTTTGACAACCTCCGGAGAGCTGTGGATGAAATCTATGTAACTTGTGAATCCGACCAGAGTGTTGTGGAGTGCAAGGTAATCTCTAATTCTTAATGTGTCCTCACAGAACTGCAGGCAGGGTTGTGGTCCCGGGTTGGATTCACCTTCTCAAAGATATTAACATGGAGACTGTAATTCTTTGTTGGTTTCATTAAAGGGGCTTCTGAGAATCAACACATGTCACCAATCTGCAGGACTGGCTAAGGCCTTTTTCTGGCTGTGATTAAAGGGATTGTCCCCCTATCTCTATTTTAACAGATATATATGATGGGGCACTTATTATTACTGGTGTACCTGCTCCTCACAGACTTCACAGACTTCCTGCTGATGGAGAAACATGCTACCAGATCTCTCCATCAGTCTCTAGTTGGAAGCTATGTTCCCCTTGTACAGTGTTTTTTAAATGGATGAAGGCTGTAGGACAGGTCTGGTCACATAAGCAGCCAGTTTGTGAACATGAGAGCTGTGCAGTCCCCAAAATCATGTCTTCTACTCAGCTGTTAAAATAAATTGGCCAACCCCTTTAATCAGACAGCGTTCTTTGCTTCATAGGCTGTCTTTTTCATTGTGCGAGTCCATGCCATGCGATGGTAGCCAAATGGCAAACTGCTGTTTTGTTACAGAGGACCTGTCACCAGGTTGAGGGTATGTGCAGACGGTCAGGAATTGGCAGCGCTTTGGATGCAGCACATGTCTGCTGTGTCCAAAACGCTGCCGTCTACTGAACTCAGGTGAATCAGCATGTGTTCGCTGAACTGTGCAGATTCACTGTGTCCAATACATTGTATGGGTGAAATTTCTCTTTCAGAGACAGACATGCTGCGGTATGGAGAGACGTGCTGCATGTCCGTCTCCGCAGGTCATCTGCGGGTGTCTCTGGACACCTAGTGGCCATGGGATTTCTTGAAATCCCATCCACCATGCCGTAACATCTGGGCGCTGTGGAAGTATGCCGTGTCCAATCCACAGCTTTTACTGACTGTGTGCACCTTCCCTGGCTTCACTCAAATCAATCAAAAACACTTGCTTTAGCAGCTGCATTTTTCCTGCCAAGAGACGCAGAAATGGTGCAACATACCCTTATTCCTGTTGCTGCCCTGAGTGGTATTCCATACGGTTCCAGAGATATGGGCTTTTTTTGTATTTAGCGCTAATAAGAGGTGTGGCATACAGGGTAAATAATGCAGATATCCTAAAAACACACCCTTAGAGAATCCCATTAGCCACACCCCCTCAGAGAAGACCTGAAAAATTAGCACTAAATAAAAAGGCTCATATCTTTAAAACCATATGGTGGCTTAACAAAAAAAAATTAATAATCGCTACTCAGGAGAGCAGCGGCAATAAAATAACAGCACAAACCACTCGCTTATTCACACTGAAGGCATCAAAACTATGAATTAACATATGTGGATTTATATACTGAAATTATGTCTTATATTCTAGGTTCTTCAAAGTAGCCACCTTTTGCTTTGATGACTGCTTTGCACACTCTTGGCATTCTCTTGATGAGCTTCAAGAGGTAGTCACTGGGAATGGTTTTCACTTCACAGGTGTGCCCTGTCAGGTTTAATAAGTGGGATTTCTTGCCTTATAAATGGGGTTGGGACCATCAGTTGTGTTGTGCAGACGTCTGGTAGATACACAGCTGATAGTCCTACTAAATAGACTGTTAGAATTTGTATTATGGCAAGAAAAAAGCAGCTAAGTAAAGAAAAATGAGTGGCCATCATTACTTTAAGAAATGAAGGTCAGTCAGTCCAGAAAATTGGGAAAACTTTGAAAGTGTCCCCAAGTGCTGTGGCAAAAACCATCAAGCGCTACAAAGAAACTGGCTCACATGAGGACCGCTCCAGGAAAGGAAGACCAAGAGTCACCTCTGCTTCTGAGGATAAGTTTATCTGAGTCACCAGCCTCAGAAATTGGAGGTTAACAGCAGCTCAGATTAGAGACCAGGTCAATGCCACACAGATTTCTAGCAGCAGACACATCTCTACAAGAACTGTTAAGAGGAGACTTTGTGCAGCAGGCCTTCATTGTAAAATAGCTGCTAGGAAACTACTGCTAAGGACAGGCAACAAGCAGAAGAGTCCAAATTTGAGATCTTTGGTTCCAACCACCGTGTTTTTGTGCGACGCAGAAAAGGTGAACGTATGGACACTATGTCCCTGGTTCCCCCTGTGAAGCATGGAGGAGGGGGTGTGATGGTGTGGGGGTGCTTTGCTGGTGACACTGTTGGGGATTTATTCTAAATTGAAGGCATACTGAACCAGCATGGCTACCACAGCATCTTGCAGCGGCATGCTATTCCATCCGGTTTGCGTTTAGTTGGACCATCATTTATTTTTCAACAGAACAATGACCCCAAACACACCTCCAGGCTGTGTAAGGGCTATTTGACCAAGAAGCAGAGTGATGGGATGCTAAGCCAGATGACCTGGCCTCCACAGTCACCATCTCTGGGAACTCCTTCAAGATTGTTGGAAGACCATTCCCGGTGACTACCTCTTGAAGCTCATCAAGAGAATGCCAAGAGTGTGCAAAGCAGTAATCAAAGCAAAAGGTGGCTACTTTGAAGAACCTGGAATATGACATATTTTCAGATGTTTCACACTTTTTTGTTAAGTATATAATTCCACATGTGTTAATTCAGAGTTTTGATGCCTTCAGTGTGAATGTACAATTTTCATAGTCATGAAAATAGAGAAAAATCTTTAAATGAGAAGGTGTGTCCAAACTTTTGGTCTGGACTGTATATGTATACTGTATACACACATATATGTATATTTTATGTTTCCAGTGAGAGGACACATTCTTACTTACATCCAGATATCTAAGCCCTGTGTGTGGCATGTGAACAGTGGCCGTAATCCTCAAATAGCTGTTGGCCAAATGCGTTTTTCGCTGACTCCTATTCCCCCCGCCTGGCATAGGTGTGCCATCATACATGACCACGTGCCACAGCTATATACATTTTTAGCAGCTCAGCTGATCTTTATTATGTATGGCTACACTTTACATGAACCTCCATGACAATGAGTGGGGCCTAAATCTTTACCCAGTGGACTTTATCCGCTTTAACCCCGTGCTTCCTTAATAAACTGGATAAAGAGCAAGCTCCTAGTTTCCTCTAACCTCTGACGACCGGCTCAGCGCGGCATACAGAATTATTCTTCCTGTAAAACAGAAGGGGCCCTGGTGGCCCCCACATACAGGCATAGTGGTGGGGTTTCTTTTATAAATGATAGCCACTGTGTGATGTGAACACAAAAGCATCATCTAAACTAGAAGAAGAGGGGACGGGAAGAAAAACATTAGACTCAAACAAAGACGACCCAGGAAAACATACTCAGAAGGGAGGTAAGAACATTTCTAAAACAATCCACAGTGAGGAGATTGGAACAAAACAAAATCCTCTAAACTGCATGCTCGCAAACGCCAGAAGCCTGACAAACAAGATGGAAGAACTAGAAGCAGAAATATCTACAGGTAACTTTGACATAGTGGGAATAACCGAGACATGGTTAGATGAAAGCTATGACTGGGCAGTTAACTTACAGGGTTACAGTCTGTTTAGAAAGGATCGTAAAAATCGGAGAGGAGGAGGGGTTTGTCTCTATGTAAAGTCTTGTCTAAAGTCCACTTTAAGGGAGGATATTAGCGAAGGGAATGAGGATGTCGAGTCCATATGGGTTGAAATTCATGGAGGGAAAAATGGTAACAAAATTCTCATTGGGGTCTGTTACAAACCCCCAAATATAACAGAAAGCATGGAAAGTCTACTTCTAAAGCAGATAGATGAAGCTGCAACCCATAATGAGGTCCTGGTTATGGGGGACTTTAACTACCCGGATATTAACTGGGAAACAGAAACCTGTGAAACCCATAAAGGCAACAGGTTTCTGCTAATAACCAAGAAAAATTATCTTTCACAATTGGTGCAGAATCCAACCAGAGGAGCAGCACTTTTAGACCTAATACTATCTAATAGACCTGACAGAATAACAAATCTGCAGGTGGTTGGGCATTTAGGAAATAGCGACCACAATATTGTGCAGTTTCACCTGTCTTTCACTAGGGGGACTTGTCAGGGAGTCACAAAAACATTGAACTTTAGGAAGGCAAAGTTTGAACAGCTTAGAGATGCCCTTAATCTGGTAGACTGGGACAATATCCTCAGAAATGAGAATACAGATAATAAATGGGAAATGTTTAAGAACATCCTAAATAGGCAGTGTAAGCGGTTTATACCTTGTGGGAATAAAAGGACTAGAAATAGGAAAAACCCAATGTGGCTAAACAAAGAAGTAAGACAGGCAATTAACAGTAAAAAGAAAGCATTTGCACTACTAAAGCAGGATGGCACCATTGAAGCTCTAAAAAACTATAGGGAGAAAAATACTTTATCTAAAAAACTAATTAAAGCTGCCAAAAAGGAAACAGAGAAGCACATTGCTAAGGAGAGTAAAACTAATCCCAAACTGTTCTTCAACTATATCAATAGTAAAAGAATAAAAACTGAAAATGTAGGCCCCTTAAAAAATAGTGAGGAAAGAATGGTTGTAGATGACGAGGAAAAAGCTAACATATTAAACACCTTCTTCTCCACGGTATTCACGGTGGAAAATGAAATGCTAGGTGAAATCCCAAGAAACAATGAAAACCCTATATTAAGGGTCACCAATCTAACCCAAGAAGAGGTGCGAAACCGGCTAAATAAGATTAAAATAGATAAATCTCCGGGTCCGGATGGCATACACCCACGAGTACTAAGAGAACTAAGTAATGTAATAGATAAACCATTATTTCTTATTTTTAGTGACTCTATAGCGACAGGGTCTGTTCCGCAGGACTGGCGCATAGCAAATGTGGTGCCAATATTCAAAAAGGGCTCTAAAAGTGAACCTGGAAATTATAGGCCAGTAAGTCTAACCTCTATTGTTGGTAAAATATTTGAAGGGTTTCTGAGGGATGTTATTCTGGATTATCTCAATGAGAATAACTGTTTAACTCCATATCAGCATGGGTTTATGAGAAATCGCTCCTGTCAAACCAATCTAATCAGTTTTTATGAAGAGGTAAGCTATAGGCTGGACCACGGTGAGTCATTGGACGTGGTATATCTCGATTTTTCCAAAGCGTTTGATACCGTGCCGCACAAGAGGTTGGTACACAAAATGAGAATGCTTGGTCTGGGGGAAAATGTGTGTAAATGGGTTAGTAACTGGCTTAGTGATAGAAAGCAGAGGGTGGTTATAAATGGTATAGTCTCTAACTGGGTCGCTGTGACCAGTGGGGTACCGCAGGGGTCAGTATTGGGACCTGTTCTCTTCAACATATTCATTAATGATCTGGTAGAAGGTTTACACAGTAAAATATCGATATTTGCAGATGATACAAAACTATGTAAAGCAGTTAATACAAGAGAAGATAGTATTCTGCTACAGATGGATCTGGATAAGTTGGAAACTTGGGCTGAAAGGTGGCAGATGAGGTTTAACAATGATAAATGTAAGGTTATACACATGGGAAGAGGGAATCAATATCACCATTACACACTGAACGGGAAACCACTGGGTAAATCTGACAGGGAGAAGGACTTGGGGATCCTAGTTAATGATAAACTTACCTGGAGCAGCCAGTGCCAGGCAGCAGCTGCCAAGGCAAACAGGATCATGGGGTGCATTAAAAGAGGTCTGGATACACATGATGAGAGCATTATACTGCCTCTGTACAAATCCCTAGTTAGACCGCACATGGAGTACTGTGTCCAGTTTTGGGCACCGGTGCTCAGGAAGGATATAATGGAACTAGAGAGAGTACAAAGGAGGGCAACAAAATTAATAAAGGGGATGGGAGAACTACAATACCCAGATAGATTAGCGAAATTAGGATTATTTAGTCTAGAAAAAAGACGACTGAGGGGCGATCTAATAACCATGTATAAGTATATAAGGGGACAATACAAATATCTCGCTGAGGATCTGTTTATACCAAGGAAGGTGACGGGCACAAGGGGGCATTCTTTGCGTCTGGAGGAGAGAAGGTTTTTCCACCAACATAGAAGAGGATTCTTTACTGTTAGGGCAGTGAGAATCTGGAATTGCTTGCCTGAGGAGGTGGTGATGGCGAACTCAGTCGAGGGGTTCAAGAGAGGCCTGGATGTCTTCCTGGAGCAGAACAATATTGTATCATACAATTATTAGGTTCTGTAGAAGGACGTAGATCTGGGGATTTATTATGATGGAATATAGGCTGAACTGGATGGACAAATGTCTTTTTTCGGCCTTACTAACTATGTTACTATGTTACTATGTTAAACATTAATTAGGGCATAACATTTAACCCTCCATTTGCTGATTTCAGATAATCTCACATCCCGTTCATCCATGAAGCAGTCCGGGTATTTTGGGCTGTTGGCAGGGTTCGTGCATCGGAGGGAGACCTGTCAAAGTCAGCGTATCACCATTGTGCGGGGTTAGGGCTGTCAGACTGTGTGCCCAGTACGTGATTCCTCTGCTCGTCTGTAGGTGGCACTGTTGTAGTTCGGGTGCGCCGTCTCCCTATTCCCTGGCTAGACAGCATCTTGGTGGTATCACTTACCTGGATCCTTTTTTAATTTGTCATTCGTGCTGTGAAATGTCCTATTTTGTGCCGGCCACTGTCGTAATACATATTTTAAGAATTCCTTTTTGCGGTTTGTGTGTGGAAGATCTGAAAGTGGTCTCGTCTTCTAATATATCTGATTTCACTGATTAGTTACCTTACGGGCACGTTTTACATTGGATCACTGTTTTAGTAGACTGCTATCTTACAGTAAATATTAGCGTAGGACATTTTGCTCCTTGTCTCATCGTATCTTTATTACTCATCATTGTATCAGTTTGACAGATACAGTTTGACCTTCGGAGACACTTGGACCCTTGTCTGCTTCTTCTCAGGTCCCCGCTCTAGTGTATCCTATAGATCGAGCAATTTCCACTGCTTCAGCACCAGCGTTTCATCCGCAGCGAGAAGCATTGTAGGTGAATAAGAGAGCTGTATTGATGTGCAGGGCCCTGGGGTCCTGGCGTCTTGGTATAGAGTGTCATCAGGACAAAGAGATGGCGCCAACCGTCCTGCCGGGCGCGCCAGTGACTAGAATTAATTACAAACCAATCGAATCCGTTGCAGCCAATTGGTAAACTAATTGGTAACTTAATCTGGGTATCTAGCTGTGGTGATCCGGGATGGGGGAGGCAGAGTCCTGAGAGACACTTTTGTCCAGCTGCGGGCGAGATGTCCGGAGAGAGATACGCCTGAGTGACGGACGGAGACCCTGCTGCTGCTTGTCCTGTTTGTATTCCCTTGTTCGGAAAACATGGCTTGTGTTACAGCTCTCCGGGCATGAAGCCTGATAGCCCGATAAGGGGAACAGAGCCAGTCCTTCAGTCAGGTATCTGCATGGGAGATGATCTCTCATTTACAAGCAGATGGGGCTATGCTTCCGCAAATTAGGACTAATTGCAGGTCGGTGACAACCATGATAGAAGCCAATGCATTTTAATTTATCTCTCTTGTGCCTGCTGAATTGGCATCTCTTTGCCCCTTTCTATATCTTGATTGTTAGCTCTACCTCAACAGAATTATTCTGCAGAGATGTGCTTGCAAACCTAGCAGTAACCGTGCCTGCGCTAGTCTTTGGGTATATCTGCATAATGCGTGGCTGTAACAGAAAGGTCTAGGTGAGTTTGCATTGTCCTCTGCTCTGTCAATGCACACACACTGACCCCGACACTGATAATGTGCACGCACCAGCCCCTGCACTGACGATGTACACGCAGCATCCCCTGCACTGACAATGTACACGCAGTAGCCCCTGCACTGAAAATGTACACACAGCATCCTGTGCACTGACAATGTAAATGCATCATCCCGTGCACTGACAATATATATGCAGTAGCCCCTGCACTGACAATGTACGCGTAGCATCCTGTGTACTGGCAATGTACACGCAGTATCCCCTGCACTGACAATGTACGCGTAGCATCCTGTGTACTGACAATGTACATGCAGCATCCCCTGCACTGACGATGTACACGCAGCATCCCCTGCTCTGACAATGTACACTCAGCATCCTGTGCACTGACAATGTAAACGCAGCATCCCACGCACTGACAATGTACACGCAGCATCCCCTGCACTGACGATGTACACGCAGCATCCCCTGCACTGACTATGTACACGCAGCATCCCCTGCACTGACGATGTACACGCAGCATCCCCTGCACTGACGATGTACACGCAGCAGCCCCTGCACTGACGATGTACACGCAGCAGCCCCTGCACTGACGATGTACACGCAGCAGCCCCTGCACTGACCTGCACTGACAATGTGCACTCAGCATCCCCTGCACTGACAATGTAAACGCAGCATCCTGTGCACTGACAATGTAAACGCAGCATCCCACGCACTGACAATGTACACGCAGCATCTCGTGCACTGACAATGTACACCCAGCATTCCGTGCACTGACAATGTACACGCAGCAGCCCCTGCAATGAAAATGTACACACAGCATCCTGTGCACTGACAATGTAAATGCACCATCCCGTGCACTGACAATATACATGCAGTAGCCCCTGCACTGACAATGTACGCGTAGCATCCTGTGTACTGGCAATGTACACGCAGTATCCCCTGCACTGACAATGTACACTCCGCATCCCGTGCACTGACAATGTAAACGCAGCATCCCACGCACTGACAATGTACACGCAGCATCTCGTGCACTGACAATGTACACCCAGCATTCCGTGCACTGACAATGTACACGCAGCAGCCTCTGCACTCACAAAGTTCAGGAGCCCGTCAGTGCAGGGGCTGACTGGTGCACGCACATTGATAGTTCAGGAGTCATCTGTGTGACAGCGTGGGAACGGAGATTATCAGTGGTAACGCGACCGCCGGTCAGAACACCGCTGGGTCATGCTGTCAGATGTCGGCATGACCCCGCATCTAGGACAGTCTCCCGCAGCGGTGACCTGCGATAAAAAGCTTATCGCAGGTCAGCAGGCGTGGGCTGATGAGGCTATTGCTCCCATCGGGCTATGTCTGCTGTCACTGATTACAATGACAGCAGGTGCCGCTGATGGGAGACATAGTCTAATCAGCCGGCGCCTGTGCTCTGTTAAGAAAAAAAAAAAAAAATAATTACAGTATTCACCACCAAATCCCTGATGCTCTCATCTCCTAGAAAAAAATGTAAAATAATAAACCACCGTATACTAACTTGTCTGACATAGTCCACATAATCCGAGTGTCCCATGGCGATCTTGCGTGTAGAACAGTCACATCGGTACATGTGACCGCTCTACCTGGCTGCCGGCGATATACTGACAGGAGGTACTCGTTCCTGCAATGTATCACTGAGCTGCCGTGAGAGAGTTCACCGGAGTTTATCAGCTGATCAGCTCCCCTGCTGTCACTTACGGCACCATTGTGTGAGAACTTTCTCACGGCAGCTCAGTGATACACTGCAGAAACGATTACCTCCTGTCAGTGTATCGCCGGCAGTCTTTGAGAGCAGTCACATTAGTGACTGCTCTCCAAGTCATCTGGATCGTCGTGGGACATTATGGATTATCTTCTTTGCCGAAAGGTGAGGAATATTGTGGTTTATTTTATTTTTGTGGCAAGAGATGTTGGTTTTGGTGGATTAGGCGTTCGGTGAGTATGGTGTAATTAAGATTATGAAAGGAGTCTGTGTCATTATTTCAATTAAAGGACTTTATTCTGGGTGTGTGTGTTTGTGCAATGTGATTATGGGGTTACTAATGGATAGGTGTCTTATAGACGTCTCACTATTACTAACCTGTGGACTTGATGTCACCTGACAATACGAAGGTGACATCAACCCCTCAAATATGAACCCCACTTACCACTGCTACAGGGCAAGTGGGAAGAGTGAGGCTAAGTGCCAGATTTGGGGCATCTTATGGATGCGCCTTTTCTGATGAGGCTGAGAGCTGATATTTTTAATCTGGGAGGGGTAATATCTGTGGCCTCTTCCTAGGCTATTAATATCAGCCTGCAGCTGTCTGCCTAGCCTTTGCTTGTTAGATTTTATAGGGTGACCCTTTGTCAATTTTTTTTCTTAGGTCCCTCTGTAAACTAGCCAGTAAAGGCTAAGCAAACAGCTGTGAGCTGACATTAATAGCCTTTTTTAATATCTTGATTTAGCTAAAAAAAACCTGCATTGCTGTACAAAAACGCCTGCAAAAACCCAACAAAAACTTCAGTTTTTGCCACAGCATTTTTCCTGTTAAGAGATGTGGAAACCTTGCAGAAATTTCTGCAAGCAAATACTCCGCGTGTTCACATAGCCTCAATGTGTATGATTGCACACAGGAGGGTTATGTTTAGCTAGCTTTTGCTCAAATAAGCGAGTGCTGTCACTTGAGATACATGAAAGTGTTTGGGAGATGCTAATTCAGGGGCAAAACAGTGTGCTTTTTTGTGGGTTTTCCCTTGTGTATAGTTCTGTAGGCTTTGAGGAAATTTCCTCTTATAGGGTATGTTCACACAGCATTTTTTCCTGGCAGATTCAATCCAGAATTCACCTGAAAACCGTAGCCAAAGTGCATATGTTGTGTCTTATGTCAATTCTTTTATCCTTTCCGGAGTTTGAAAACCCTGAGGTGGTTAAAAGAAGTGACATGCTCATACAGAAGCCTCCTCTCCTTTTATACTAAATTTATACTGTCAATTTATGTGCAAAGTTCTCAGTTACACAGGCAATGAGCTATCAATCAAGCTAAAGAGGTATGCTGGATAGGGAGACCACCTCGAGAGGTAGTGACTCGAAAAGTGCTCTGTCACACCCAGAGCACTTAAAAAGAAAAAAAAAAAAAAAAGATGTGTGTTGTAAGTGCGTTTACACCTTGCAAAACAACGATAAAAAAAAATCTAAACAAACATCATAAATTAAAAAAAGCAACAACATGTGGACCCCCATATTTGACAACCTAGCAGACGGCTGGGGGGCTCATATCAGGCTAGGAAGGTCCCTGGTTATTACCAGTCCGCAGCTGCCCCAGAATTGGCATGTCACGTGAGATCTGCCATTTCTGGTGTTTTGCCCGGCTCTTCCTGATTGATCTGGTGCGGTGACAATAGGGGCAGTGGTTATTGTGGTTGAGTTGATGAAGGCTGTTATTGTCAAAAATCAGAGCTGCCATCAACCCCCAGACACCCCCATTACTAACTCGGTAATCAGAACTAAAAACACAGAAAAACCCCCACTTCATGTGAATAAAGACTCCCTCGCCCTATTCTTCGATCACCAATTTATTTAAAAAAATTAAAAAAAACAAAAACCCATGCAGCTCCGAAGTAATACACCAAATCCGAAGTAGTCCAGAAAAGGATACCTGAAAAGCATAAAAAGACAGAAATAGAAACAGTAGACACACTCTCGTTCTCCAATTTATTATCCAAATTGTTCCCACAGACCACCGTCGTAATCCACTTTCCTCGACTCTGGCAACTATGAACAGCAAAAGTGACTGCTGTTCACAGGCTCCAGTTATTGACGACAACAACACTCATATCGTTGCCGGGTTTAGCTGAGTGTAGCGAGACCTGGCGGCTGTGATGAGAGTTGTACTCGGCCCATTTATACAAATAAAGTGTTGTTTTGTGTTTTTTTTTTGTTTTTTTTTTTTTTTTTATTGCCAGGTTAATAAGGGGATGTCTGATGGACACCTCTTTATTATTTACCCCAGGTCTTGATGCTAGCTGTGATTTTTGACAAATTACAGCTGCCATCAACCCCAACTGTCAATTCCTCGATTGCATCTGTACCAGGGCAATTGGGAAGAGCCAAGGCAAAGCGCCACAACTGGCTCATCGAATGTGTTGCGCCACTTCTAGGGAGGTTGTGGGCTGCTATTTTTAGGCTGGGAAGGGCCCAATTAACAGGGACCCTCCCAGCCTGGTAATATCAGCCCGCAGCTGTCTGCTTTACCTTGGCTGGTTACCAAAAATAGAGGTGACCCACGTCATTTAAAAAAAAAAAAAAAGTATTTATTAGGTTATTACAAGTACAGTAAGCTACACACTCAAAACACTAATCTCATGCATATCTATCTATTATCTGGCTACCCCATATCTATCTATACTTTACAAAAATGCATGAAAAACCCCGCAAGTGAGCTAAGGTGCGGAAATTCGGCTGCTTGAAAACCTGAGCAAGCACTGATTGTGGGAACGTACCCTAAGGGAATGTCCACACATTCAGTATTAGGCAGCGCTTTGGACACAGCACATGTCCGCTGCATTCAAAGCGCTGCCGGCTTTTGAACGCAGGTGATTCCGCATGTGTTCATTGAACAGTGCAGAATCACCTCATCCTGTACATTGGACTGTGATATTTATCTTGTAGAGACTCGCGTCTTCGCAAGATAAATAAACATGCTGCAGTCTGGAAAGATGCTCCACATGTCCGTCTCCGCAGGTAGGCTGCAGGCATCGGTGGATGCATAGTGGGCATGGGATTTCCTGAAATCCCATCCACTGTGCTGTAACATCTGGACGCTGCAGGTTGGACGCTGTGGATGTACGCAGTGTTTACTGACCGTGGGAACATACCCTAACATTCCCTGTTTTCTGCAGCTCTCTTTTTAGCTTCATGGTCATGATAATTCGAGAACAGAAATTTTAAAGTATTTCCAGCTCAGCTATTTATGTCCTCCTCGATATATATGCCATAAATACCTGATCCATCTCCCACCTTTGGGAAAACTATGCAGTGTCTGCTCTGCCAGCACGTTCTATCCACACTTAGTTTTTCAAGATGGATCTACGGTACTTACTGTCTATCGCCTCGGTGCAGTTCTGTTGGATGAAACGTTCCATGGCTGAATTTTTGCTAGCCCCTGATAATAAAAAAAGCTCTATAGCTAAAAGTTGTAATGAGGCACTATGGCTATTATAAGATAATTATAGGTTATTAATTGTAACAAACCAGCGATGCCAAGCCTAGGAGTATACCACAACATATACCATCTGGGTAGTCTTTCCAGGAAAATATATTAATAAGGATTAAAGATGAAGGAAGTTGCATTGTGGCTGCAGGTGGATCATTTTAAAGCTGTTAATCCTGCTCACTAAATTAAGAAGAGAGGACCTGGAGGGTAGTCAGGACTCCATTGTGAAAACGAAGATATCTGGGTTTACGGATCAGTATGAGGAGAGGTCCGCTTTATAGGCACCTGATGAAGAAACAATATCTAGGGCCTGCTTCACACCACATTATTGTAACTCTTGAAAACTACACGTTTTATATTGTAAATTAAAAAAAACTGATCATTTGTAAAACTGGTGCAGTGGGTTGCATTTTATAACAAGCATCTTTGTTTGATTTCTGTTTAACATATGCGTTGCATTAGTTTCTATCCCTTTTTTTTAAGACATTGGATATGGATCGTGTGACGTTTTCTGCGGTAAAAAAACATGAATAAATGGATGCAAACATATGACGATGCGTTTGCTTTTATCATCCATAGATTGCAATATTATAAAAAAACAAATGGAAAGGTTTTTCATCTGTTTTTGTAAAAAGATGAAAAAACACAACAGACTTATGTTCTTTGCATCCTGTAATGAAGTGGTTGAAAACGGATATGTGCGCAATCCGATGTCTAACAGATCCCCATTTCACATGTTTGTAACCTTTTACTACATTCTATGGAAATATAAGCATATTATTTTAGAGTGGGGAAATAATTATTTGATCCCTTGCTGGTTTAGTACGTTTGCCCACTGACAAAGACATGAACAGTCTATAATTTTAAAGGATGGTTAATTTTAACACTGAGAGACAGAATATCACAAATAAAATTCAGAAAGTCACATGTTTTGGGGTCGCCGCAGCATTGCATTAAAATGCAATAATGGGCAATCAAAAGATCGTATCCACACCAAAATGGTATCAATAAAAACGTCCGCTCGGCACGCAAAATATAAACCCTCACCCGACCCCAGATCACGAAAAATGGAGACGCTACTGGTCTCAGAAAATTACGCCATTTTTTTTACTCATTTATTTTTTTTAACAAACTTTGGATTTTTTTTTCACCATTTGAACAAAAAATGCAATCTATACATGTTTGGTATCTATGAACTCATAATCACCTGGAGAATCATAATGGCAGGTCAGTTTTAGCATTTAGTGAACTTGGCAAAAAAGCCAAACAAAAAAACAGTGTAGGATTGCACTTTTTTTTGCAATTTCACCGCACTTGGAATTTTTTTCCCGTTTTCTATTACACAACATGATAAAACCAATGGTGTCGTTCATAAGTACAACTCGTCCCGCAAAAAACAAGCCTCCACATGGCCATATTGACGGAAAAATAAAAATGTTATGGCTCTGGGAAGAAACGCAAAAACAAAAAAGAGCTGTGGTGTGAAGGGGTTAACATTTTGTCTCAGTTTATATGTAGCTGTTGTATGTTATCCTGATATTTCATGAACAGTTACTACACCTATTATAATCCGATATGTTCTATATAGTGATAAGCGAACGTGCTTGCTCGGACAAGGTGTTATCTGAGCATGCTTGTATGCTAGCAGAGTGACATCGGCGTGCTCGGATAATATGTTTGAGTCCCCGCGGCTGCATGCAGGGACTGCCTAACAAACAGGCAATGATCAGATAACGCCTTATCCGAGCACGTTCGCTCATCACTAGTGCTAAAATGTAGAATTATTTGTAATAAAACATATTATTCCGGAATATGGCTGACTGTAAAGCCGCGCCGCCAGAGATTCAAAATACAATGGGAAACCAAAAGGAGTGTGGATGCGGTTTTATTCGTCAACTCGTTTCGAGGTAATCCAACCTCTTTATCAGGACAAACCACAATGAACTTTGTTTCCTGTTGTATTTTGGATCTGTGGCAGCAGGGCTCTATACCCACCCATCTTCCTGCATTTGTATCCTGTCTACCTGGTGGTGCTGCAGGAGCCTTTCACCAGCTTCAAATAGTGGCTGTGACTGTCACAACCCACCAGGAGACCATACTCTGATTTTACCAGATAAAACCCTTTTTGCATCTTTTGTGTTTCCAGTTTTTATGTCACTCGTATTATTAGGCTGTGAGCTCACTAATCTGTTCTCTTACGCTATTCCTTACACAGGAAGTGCTCATGATGCTTGACAATTACGTGCGAGATTTCAAGGCTCTGATTGACTGGATCCAGCTACAGGAAAAGCTGGAGAAAACAGATGCACAAAGCAGGTAATACAAGTAGTTGTATGCATTCTATCTCTTTATCTACATTCCTTACCATTAAACATTAAAATGGTATTGAAAAGGCATTCTCAAGTTTGGTTAGGGCATAACCTCCTGATTGTTAGGGGCATGACCCCCATGGATCCCCGGAACTGATCCTAAGAACCAGGGTTCTGTGTGAATAGAACAGTGGTTGATCATGTGCACTTCTGCTCCATTCATTCTCTATGGGAACACCGGACATAGTCAACTGCAGTGTTCGACTGGGTTTCGGCACTCGCATTACGAATAAATGAGGTGTTGGAGGTGCACATTATTATTATTATTATTATTATTATTATTTATTATTATAGCACCATTTATTCCATGGCGCTTTACATGTGAGGAGGGGTATACATAATAAAAACAAGTACAATAATCTTGAACAATACAAGTCATAACTGGGACAGGAGGAGAGAGGACCCTGCCCGCGAGGGCTCGCAATCTACAAGTGGTGGGTGAGAATACAGTAGGCGAGGATAGAGCTGGTCATGCAGCGGTTTGGTCGATCAATGGTTACTGCAGGTTATAGGCTTGTCGGAAGAGGTAGGTCTTCAGGCTCTTTTTGAAGGTTTCGATGGTAGGTGAGAGTCTGATGTGTTGTGGTAGAGGGTTCCAGAGTAGGGGTGATACACGAGAGAAATCTTGTATACGATTGTGGGAAGAGGAGATAATAGGGGAGTAGAGAAAGAGGTCTTGTGAGGATCGGAGGTTGCATGCAGGAAAGTACCAGGAGACGAGGTCACAGATGTATGGAGGAGACAGATTGTGGATGGCTTTGTATGTCATGGTTAGGGTTTCGTAGTGGAGTCTCTGGGTAATGGGTAGCCAGTGAAGGGATTGACAGAGGGGAGAAGCTGGGGAATAGCGGGGGGACAGGTGGATTAGTCGGGCAGCAGAATTTAGAATAGATTGGAGGGGTGCAAGAGTGTTCGAGGGGAGGCCACAGAGCAGGAGGTTACAGTAGTCAAGGCGGGAGATGATGAGGGCATGGACTAGGGTTTTTGCAGATTCTTGGTTTAGGAATGTATGGATCCGTGAAATATTTTTGAGTTGAAGGTGGCAGGAAGTGGAAAGTGCTTGGATATGCGGTTTGAAGGAGAGATCAGTGTCAAGGAATACCCCGAGACAGCGAGCTTGTGGGACTGGGGAGAGTGGGCAGCCGTTTACTGCACATGATCGACCACCGCTCTCTACACACAGTCCCTGAGCAATCCAAAAGTAAGCCCCCTGTCCTATAGATAGGGGATAGCTTCCAAACTTGAGAATCGCACTTTAAGATGGAAATGCTTTTCCATATTTTATGAGTATATCTTTACACCTTCTGGACAGTTAGTAAAATATGTCAAGCTCACTCATGTCAGAAATCAGTCCTTGCTACCCCTTTATTTTCTGTCATGATGTAAACTCGTTCATGACTAGTCCTATATCTGCGGTGTCCTACATAAGGGAAATGCAGCTGCACAAGTTTTGATAATGTCTTGGACTCCAGTGTGAGCTATTTTCTCCAGTGTGCGATCCCAGCAGCTGTAAGAAAAGCTGTGTCTGTGCTCTGAAAGCTTGTGCAGCTCTTGAAACCTGTATTGTTGTGAAGCACAAAATATTTTAGAAATAAATTAGGAATTAGAACTGCGACAAAATCAATATGTGACACATGCAGATTCACTGTGGATTTCTTACAATTTGGCTTAAATCAGCAGAAATTATCTGCCATGCCTGAAGTTCTTCTTAGTTTACAGTAATGAATTATTACTTATGTAAGACTATGGATACCTTTTAAGTATCTTCTGATAAGGAGTTGTATTGTATAATTAAAGAAAGAAGAAAGAAAAAAAAATGCAAACTTTTTCAGTAAGGTTATACAACATCTTTAAATAGCTATGGATTAAAAAAGGTTAATAATATCCCCAGAACTAGAGATTTTTTATAAGTTCTAGAACAGTATTTCTTAACATTTCCAAGTCAAATACTTTAAATGTTAAGATCTGAATTGCATATAACAGTGTGCAGAATAATTAGGCAAGTGAGTATTTTGACCATACCATCATTTCATACATATACTGCTCAAAAAAATAAAGGGAACACTTAAACAACAGAATATAACTCCATGTAAATCAAACTTCTGTGAAATCAAACTGTCCACTTAGGAAGCAACACTGTTTGACAATCAATTTCACATGCTGTTGTGCAAATGGAATAGACAACAGATGGAAATTATTGGCAATTATCAAGGCAAACTCAATAAAGGAGTGGTTCTGCCGGTGGGGACCACAGACCACATCTCGGTACCAATGCTTTCTGGCTGATGTTTTGGTCACTTTTGAATGTTGGTTGTGTTTTCACACTCGTGGTAGCATGAGACTGACTCTACAACCCACACAAGTGGCTCAGGTAGTGCAGCTCATCCAGGATGGCACATCAATGCGAGCTGTGGCAAGAAGGTTTGCTGTTTGTCAGCGTAGTGTCCAGAGGCTGGAGGCGCTACCAGGAGATAAGCCAGTACACCAGGAGACGTGTAGGGGGCCGTAGGAGGGCAACAACCCAGCAGCAGGACCGCTACCTCAGCCTTTGTGCAAGGAGGAACAGGAGGAGCACTGCCAGAGCCCTGCAAAATGACCTCCAGCAGGCCACAAATGTGCATGTGTCTGCACAAACTGTTGGAAACCGACTCCATGAAGATGGTCTGAGTGCCCGACGTCCACAGATGAGGGTTGTGCTCACAGCCCAACACCATGCAGGACACTTGGCATTTGCCACAGAACACCAGGATTGGCAAATTCGCCACTGGCGCCCTGTGCTCTTCACAGATGAAAGCAGGTTCACACTGAGCACATGTGACAGAGTCTGGAGACGCCATGGAGAGTGATCTGCCTGCAACATCCTTCAGCATTACCGGTTTGGCAGTGGGTCAGTAATGGTGGGGGATGGTATTTCTTTGGAGGGCCGCACAGCCCTCCATGTGCTCGCCAGAGGTAGCCTGACTGCCATTAGGTACCGAGATGAGATCCACAGACCCCTTGTGAGACCATATGCTGGGGCAGTTGGCCCTGGGTTCCATCTAATGCAGGAAATTGCTGGACCTCATGTGGCTGGAGTGTGTCAGCAGTTCCTGCAAGATGAAGGCATTATTATTATTATTTATTGTTATAGCGCCATTTATTCCATGGCGCTTTACATGTGAGGAGGGGTATACATAATAAAAACAAGTACAATAATCTTAAACAATACAAGTCATAACTGGTACAGGAGGAGTGAGGACCCTGCCCGCAAAGGCTCACAATCTACAAGGGATGGATGAGAATACAGTAGGCGAGGATAGAGCTGGTCATGCAGTGGTTTGGTCGATCGGTGGTAGCATTAAAGCTATGGACTGGCCCGCCCGTTCCCCAGACCTGAATTGTATTGAACACATCTGGGACATCATGTCTCGCACCATCCACCAATGTCACGTTGCACCACAGACTGTCCAGGTCTGGGAGGAAATCCCTCAGGAGACCATCCGCCGCCTCATCAGGAGCATGCCCAGGCATTTTAGGGAGATCATATAGGCACGTGGAGGCCACACACACTACTGAGCATCATTTCTTTGTCTTGAGGCATTTCCACTGAAGTTGGATCAGCCTGTAACTTCATTTTCCACTTTAATTTTGAGCATCATTCCAACTCCAGACCTCCATGGGATAATAGTTGTGATTTACCTTGATCATTTTTAGGTTTTATTGTTTATTATTATTATTATTATTATTATTATTATTATTTATTTATTTATATAGCACCATTGATTCCATGGTGCTGTACATGAGAAGGGGTTACATACAAGTTACAAATATCACATACAGTAAACAAACTAACAATGACGGACTGATACAGAGGGGCGAGGACCCTGCCCTTGCGGGCTTACATTCTACAGGATTATGGGGAAGGAGACAGTAGGTTGAGGGTTGCAGGAGCTCCGGTGTTGGTGAGGCGGTAGCTCCGGTGTTGGTGAGGCGGTAGCTCCGGTGTTGGTGAGGCGGTAGCTTCGTTGGTGATGAGGCAGCAGCGGTGTCAGTGCAGGCTGTAGGCTTTCCTGAAGAGATGAGTTTTCAGGTTCCGTCTGAAGGATCCGACTGTGGTTGATAGTCGGACGTGTTGGGGCAGAGAGTTCCAGAGGATGGGGGATATTCGGGAGAAGTCTTGGAGGCGATTGGATGAGGAGCGAATAAGTGTGGAGGAGAGAAGGAGGTCTTGGGAGGACCGGAGGTCACGTGAGGGAAGATATCGAGAGATTAGTTCAGAGATATATGGAGGAGACAGGTTGTGGATGGCTTTGTAGGTCAGTATTAGCAATTTGAACTGGATACGCTGAGGGAATGGGAGCCAGTGAAGAGATTTGCAGAGGGGGGAAGCGGAGGAGTAGCGAGGAGAGAGATGGATTAGTCGGGCAGCAGAGTTAAGGATGGACTGGAGAGGTGCAAGGGTGTTAGCAGGGAGGCCACAGAAAAGGATGTTGCAGTAGTCAAGGCGGGAAATGATGAGGGCGTGCACAAGCATTTTAGTAGATTGGGGGTTGAGGAAAGGACGGATCCTGGAGATATTTTTGAGCTGGAGGCGACAGGAGGTGGAAAGAGCTTGGATGTGTGGTTTGAAGGACAGGGCAGAGTCGAAGGTTACTCCGAGGCAGCGGACTTCGGGTACAGGGGAAAGCATGATGTCATTGACTGCGATAGATAGGTCAAGTAAGGAAGATTTGTGGGATGGAGGAAAGATGATGAGTTCAGATTTGTCCACATTGAGTTTGAGGAAGCGAGAGGAGAAGGAGGAGGATATGGCTGATAGGCACTCTGGGATTCTGGACAGCAGAGCGGTGACTTCTGGGCCAGAGAGGTAGATCTGAGTGTCGTCAGCATAGAGGTGGTACTGGAATCCATGGGACTTTGAGTTGTCCCAAGCCAAGTGTATAGATTGAGAAGAGTAGGGGTCCTAGAACAGAGCCTTGGGGGACTCCAACAGAGAGAGGGTGGGATGAGGAGGTAGTATGGGAGTGGGAAACGCTGAATGTGCGGTTGGAAAGGTACGAGGCGATCCAGGATAGGGCGAGGTCTTTGATGCCAAAGGAGGAGAGGATCTGTAGTAAGAGGCAGTGGTCAACTGTGTCGAAAGCAGAGGACAGGTCTAGAAGGAGGAGTACAGAGTATTGTCAAGTAGCTTTGGCGGTAAGTAGGTCGTTAGTGATTTTGGTCATTGTTCTCAACACATTCCACTATGTAATGAATAAAGATTTACAACTGGAATATTTCATTCAGTTATATCTAGGATGTGGGATTTTAGTGTTCCCTTTACTTTTTTGAGCAGTGTATTTTCTACATCCAAGCTGTGGGGGCAGCACTCTGGGTATTTTTCTTACAATGCCCACTGACAATGCACTTTCTTGCTATGTTGTTACTTATGATGAGAGCTGGTGAAAGAGCACACTGTCACTGCGCATATTGCACAGTGGCAAGAGTCTACTGAACACGGAATTGACAGGTTTATTAACCCTTTGGATTGTCGGACAGCACTGTTCCACCTGCAAATCCATCCGCCTGCAAATTCCATCCAACTTTGTCCAGGGATTTTTGTCTGCCAAATGGGGGCAAGCTTCCCTTTATGCCCCATAGGGTGGCATTCATATCAGCCTCCCAATCACTGTCACCACTGCCACACTCTACTAAGCAAAAATAACTGGATGGGCTTTATTGGCTGAAACCTCGCTAATAGTTCAGTATAGAAAAAATGTAGTACCTTCCAGACGAATCAAAATTTAGGACTTTTGTCTCGGAGTTTGTGCTAATAAGTGGCTCCCACCACCACATTTCATGGACCTGTCTTCTGGTCCATAGATTGTGGAGTCACATTGGCCGACTAATCTCCACACTTATAGGCATTTCTGTCCGTGACTGACAGCTCTGATCCCTCACAGAGAGCAAGACTGAAATACTAAGTATGGTCTATTCCTTAGATAAGCTTTTTTCCATTGTGTTGTACATACTGTGCTATATTTTGTGTGCACTGTACCCGTAATGTCATCAGAAGAGGTTGACTATGTCTCTGAGGGACTTCATGTGCTCACCCTGACTAGAGATGGCACGCCCGTGTGACAGGATTAATGAATGACCACATGTATGACTTTACACACCACGCTTGCCTCTGGGGTATAGTAATTTTCCTTCTGTCTGCTTACAAGGCCAATACAATAGTTCCTGGATTATTTATCATACAGCAATCAAAGGATGCAAGGCTTAATTATCTGAGGCGAAGAACGGCTGGCTAATGCCAGTAATTAGCGAGGAATTACACCAATTACGAGACACTGTATTATCAGCTATATTATCTGTTCACTATGTAAGATCTGCAGAATAGAAATCCTTTTTAAGTCCCTCTCTTGTCTCATCTAATTTTTGGTCCCTGCACTTCTATCAGGCTGTGCTTTTCAATAACAGAAGCCCGGTGTCAGATACCACTGGTGCATGGTGGAGATCATGGACTTGTATGGGGTCTGTTGGTCTTTGTTGTGGTTTCTATCATATGTGCCTTATTTCTTACTGTATGTAAGTTGTTATTAGCGTTCACTTGGGCCTTGCTTGTTACAATTTTAATCTTTATTCCATAGACCTACCTCTTTGGCATGGGAAGTGAAGAAAATGTCTCCTGGACGTCATGTCTTGCCCAGTCCGTCATCTGACAGAGTGAGCTCCACCTCAAGTGCAAGGAGGGCTCTTAACTTTGGGTATGATCAGTGATATAACCATGATGATACAAAGCAGTGACTAGTTTGTATGATTCACTAATGTCTGTGCTGCACTTTCTGATCCGTAAAGTGTCCTACTAGATCAGATATTTGGTGTAAAACATAGATGTATATCAAAGGTTTTAATGCATTTAACGCCTTCACGACACGGCCAGTTTATTATCTTGTCTTTTTCCCTTCCTTCTTCTCGGAGCCATAACTTTTTTACTGCACTGTGCATATAGAAGTATGGGGGCTTGTTTTTATTTGTGGGACAAGTTGTAATTTTTAATTTTTTACCAAATGGGAAAAAATTCCACGTGGGGAGAAATTGTGAAAAAGAAAAAAAAACAAACCTCCAGTTCTAACATTGTTTTTTGGAATTGTTTTCATGGTGCACATTTTGTGGTAAAAAATGACCTCACAATGTGATTCTGCTCGACGGTACAATCACGGTGATACTAAACTTGTCCAGGTTTTTATTAATTTTGTGGTGAAAACAAAAAAAATAATCAATTTTCCACCAAATTTTTTGGGTTGAGTCGCCATTTTCTGAGACCTGAAGTGTTTTCATTTTTCGGTCGATGGAGCTATGTGACAACTTATGTTTTGCAGGCGAGACTACATTTTTATTAATACCATTTCGGGATTGATATGATGTTTTGATCACTTTGCAGCAACAAAAAAAAAACTAATATTGGCATTTTTGAATCTTTTCAGTTTATGAGGTTTACCAATCGTTTTAATTATTTTTATATTTTCATAGATCAGGCTTTTCTGAACTCTGTGATACCACATGTGTGTGTTTTTTCTTATTTTTTTATTTTCATTGTTTTTCATTTTTAATGGAGGGTAAAGGGGGGGTTGAACTTTAAAAAAACAAAAAAACTTTTTTTTTTTTTTATTTATACTTTTCACTATTCTTATTAGTCCCTATAGCGGACTTGAAGCTGTGATTATATGATTGCTTGTGCAATACACAGATGCTATAGCATCGATAGCACCCGGGCATGCTCAGATAACATCTTATGCGAGCACATTCTCTCATCACTACGGGTTAACAATCACGGGTGGTCCTAGCTGTAACATACAGCCATCACCTGCTGAGTACGAGGCAGGCTCACCCCGTGAGCCTGCTCCATACACCCGCTTCCGACTTGTGCCATACATGTACAGCGGATGTCGTGAAGGGGTTAAAGGACCGTATTTCTCAAAGTGCTGATAAGGAGTAAGGGGGAACGTTTCTCCTTGAGCAGAGTGCCAAGCTGGCATAAGATGACTTAGAGTCCTGTAAATTTGACAGTTTTTTTTTTTTTTTGAGGAAGAGGACTTGAACTCTGGTGCCATCTATTGGGTAGCAATCCTATAAGTCATTATTGAATGATCGACCCCTTAACGAGTCTCATCACGTGACTTAATATAATATTGCCAAACCAGAAACTTAATTTGCCGATACATTCTGGGGTATTTGCCTTTTATCAGTGGAAAGCAGGAGATCTGATTTGTCTAGGTGAGGGACCTCTGAGAGAGTGGCTAAAGGAGAACTTTTCTCCATGTGGAGAGTACCAAGTTCACATTAGCACACACATAGGCCGTGCAATGCTCGCTTGAAAATTTAAATATGCAAATTTCCTCTTCAGAGAGGAAGAGGGCTTGAACTCTAGTGCCACCTATAGGGTAGCATTCCTAAAGGTTAATGTCGACCTGATAACCTTTTTAATGCTTTGCACTGATGAGGGGCAAGCACTCTGAAACACATGTTTACACATACAATGTCTGGTGGCAAGGCTCCTTAAAGGGCCGATGTTGACCTTGCGGATTGCTACCCCTGTAGGGGGTCCTAGTTTCTAGTCCTCTTCCTCTTTAGAGGGTATTTGCATAAGTTATTTTAATGACATTTGAAACATCTTAGATTTGGACGTCTATACAGCCCAGTTACCATATAATATTATAAATAATAGCTGTAATATCATATTTGGCCACGTTTTCATGATGCGTTTTTTTCCGGAAACTTTCCAAAAACGTCATAAAATAGTAGCAATTTTATTGCTTTTTCAGAAAATTGCTGCAAAAAAAGCAACCCTGCATTGCAAACACATTGTGTGAACATGATCTTAGTTTGTAAGCGTGTGTATTTGGGTACATAGTGAAGTAATTACTATTGTTGTAATGTGTGTATAGTGTACACTGTGTGCATTTAGCATCGTTTCTTTCTCGTGCGTTGTGCTTTTACAGAGGACCTACACTCGCTTTAAATCCTGGACGTTTGACTCCTTCTGGCGTTAGCTGGGCTGATAAAGTGAAAGCAAATCATGGATCTTCTCCAAGGAATCCAGCCCCAGAGACTGTCCATTCCTGCACATCAGCTCCCAAGCCGAGGCCTCTGCAGGAGAACGGTGAGCAACGGTTATTTGTCATTGCCGGTGGTGGCTGCGCTTATAGATCACCAGTAGAATAGATTTACTCATTTTCTGTTTATCTCTATTGTATACAGTGATTTTGAATATATTTACATCGTAGGTACCTTAATGAATCTCCATTACTTTGTGTGTGTGGGTGGTGGGTTTGTGAATGTAGCGGTTATGTTTTGCGTTACTGTTTCCACCGGTGTTGAGCAGATATTACAGAGCACCTCCCTTTCTGCCTCTTAAACCTTCGACTTTATCCTAGTCATAAATCTATCAGCGAGGATCAGGAAGTGAAGTGGACAGGCTCCAGCAGGGAACACTAGTCCTGTGTCTTTGTTTTCCGACCAAATTGCTTTATGAATAGAAATTACAGGATACTCGGCAAAGTTAAGGAGAGCGAGATTTCGAAGACCCAAAAGCGCTTTAATGCAGCAAAATACTACAAGACCGTCCTAAGAATCTGTTTAGAAACCTCAAACCCATTAAATCTCCAAAACGAAAGGCAGTTAACCCTTGTTAAAGCACGGGGTTGGCGGAAATTGTGAAAGTATGCCTGTATGGTAAATGCATCTAGAGCGACTGATCAATAATACTGATACACGCTTTAAAGAAGATCTGTCACCAGGTTAAAAGTCACTACTTTTTTACTTGTATTTTATTCTCTCTGCTCTCCCGAGTATTTTTTTGTAAAGCCGTTATTCAGTTCCAGAGATACGGGACTTTTTCATTTACCGCTAATATTTGACAGTGACATACCATCTTTAAAGGGGTATTTCCATCACCTAGAACTTATCCCAATATGTATAAGGTGTACTAATATTAGCAAATACCTCCAATTAGAATTGCAGTCTAGTTCTTCTGATTCACTGTCGCTTACACCATGGGCAGTGCATTGTAGTAGCCTAGTAGCATGAGTGTCCATGGTTACGACCACTCATATATAGTGACAATTAGTTACTGGTCGTATCCATGGATACCTAAGCGACTGCAATGCCCTGCACATGGGGAAAGCAACATAGCAAATCCAAAGAACTAGATCACATTTCTAATAAGGGATATTTGCTAATATTATTACTACTACATATTGATATGGGAATACCTCGTTAAGTTTTCCATTTAGTTATTTATTGCAACTTTTATTTAGAATTTTTATTAGATATAAATTGTGAAGTCAAATACTCATTTTGAAGCTGTTTACAGGGTAAACAGGGATTTATTTATTTTGTGTTTCTTACCTGCTACATTACTGTGAAGTGCATGTATAAATGGACAGCAATTTTCCAAATATTCGTTCCTGATCCTCCTGTCATCATGGCAGCGATCAGCCTTTGTATGATCAATGATGAAGCTTCCTTTTATCCTATACACATTACCTTGGTGGCATGCAGCATTTTTTTGTCTTTTATCTTGTCGTGGCTGCAGATCAGATTGATGCTGAAGGATGGGAGACTGTGCAGCGTGGCAGGCCTGTTCGGTCCAGATCCTCGGCTATGACTATCAAGTCTGATTCTCCATCGGTGACCGAGCATAAGCTAAGAGATGACAGCGACAAGGAAAATAACTGCACTAAAGCTCCAATTGAGGCTCCAGAAGAGACTGCAAAGTCAGAACTCCCTCCTGTACTTGTTGAACCACCCCCTAAGGAATTGCTATGTCCATGTGAAATCCCTCTGACGGAAGTCACCCAGGTAAGTTGTGTGCCTATGTCCTTTGTGGTGGTTATTTCTGTAATCTTAGATGCCTCATTATAATGTTGTGTAACTGATCTATTTGGGTTTTGTGAATTGGAAAGTTATCTACATACACCACAATTTTTGCAAAATTGAATCAATGGATTTAACCCCTCATTGACATCCACCACATATGTACTTTGCTTGTCGGGTGCGGGTCTATGGAGCAAGTTCACGAGCTGATCCCAAACCATACCCTGCATCTATCTGTAATGGCAGCAAGCTCCATTCATTGCTGCAAACCCCTTAAATGCTGCTAACAATCTTTGACAGTTACACCCAAGGTGTGTGTAGTCATCAGGCGCCTTTTGGCCCCTCTTTGTGTGGTATTTTTTAAAAATATGAAAATTCCAGTCCCCCCCACCCCAAGAATGGAGACATTTACAAAAAAAATACAGTATCCACCTCCATAAAAGTCTGTTAAATCAAAATATAAAATGATCTAAGAAATAATCAAAATGACAGAATTGCTGTTTTTCACTTTCCTCACATCCCACAAGGAATGCAATAAGAAGCAATCAAGACCTCTTATGGACACTAAAATGTTACCAAGAAAAACTACAGCTTGATACACAAAACAAACCCTCACATAGTTCCATCAATGAAAAATTAACACATTTAGGGGTTTCAGAAAATGGCAACACAAACATTTTTTTTTACTATTTTTTTTCCCATTTCCAAATTTCTGAGTTTCATCATGCTAAAACTGTACGAGTTTGGTGTGGCTGTAATCCTACTAACTGGGAGAATCATTTTACCAGGTAATTTTTAATGCACAATGAATGCTGTAAAAGCAAGACCCTTGGAAGAAGGGGACAAAATAAAAATTGTCTGTGGTAGAAACGGATTAATTGACATCAGTCGTATTTTTCAGACTATAAAATGCACTTTCCCCAAAATTTGGGGGGATATGGAGGGTGCGTCTTATAGTCAGATTGTAGCTTACCAGGTGGGTTGTGGCGGTGGTGTAGTGGGATCACGGGAGGTGGGGTCCCTCGCTCAGGAAGCTGGCGGCAGCAGAAGCGGTGTCGTAGGTGAGGCAGGTCGGAGTATATTGCTTTTCTCGGCCCGGCCGAGATCTCAAGTCTGCTTAAACGCCTCCGAAAGTGGCCATTTTCCGTAAATCGTGGGCTTCAGGGAAATGGCCGCCTCTGGTGATTATTGCGCAGATTGAGATCTTGGCTGGGCCGAAATCCCAGTCTGCGCATGCGCCACCACAGGCGGACCACGGCTTTAGGAAGATGGCTGCCGGGAAAGCAGTGCACTCTGTTCTGCCTCACTGCCGACCCTGGTCTCGCAGTATCGCACTGATGGGTCACCCACTTCTACCACCCAAGGCCTGCAGCATCGCAGACTGCCTGACAGGTATGGAAGAGGAGAGGAACCTGTCCTCATGGGTTTACAATCTACAGGGAATTGGTTCATGAGGTGGTAGCGGGGTTATCACAGGCTGTAGGTGGTTTTGAGTAGATGAGGTTTGAGGTTACATCTGAAAGGCCCAAATGTGGGAGATAATTGGATCTGTTGAGGCACCAGAGGATGACAGATGCCTGGGAGAAATCTTGAAGGTGATTGGGTGCAGAACGTTAAAGAGAAGAAGACCGCAAGATGTCTTGGGAAGATCAGATATTACTTATGGGGAGGTATAGGGAAATTCGTTTGGAGATGTATCGGAGAGATAAAATATGGAAATTCTTGTAAGTCATTGTTAGTAGTTTGAACTGGATTCGGTAGGGGATTGTAAACCAGTGAAGGGTTGGGCGGAGGAGTAGCAAGGAGAGGTGGATTAATCGGGCAGTGGGGTTAAGGATGAACTGGAGATGTGTGATAGGTGGGAGATGATGAAGGCATGAACTAACATTTTAGTAGCATCTTTATATCTTCTGTCTGTTGCTGTATTACAGAGAAAGCAAAAATGTAATTCATATGCAAATCCCAATCAGCGCTGGCGTCCCTGTCCCCGCCTTCGGATGTTTTGAACATCAACAGGAAGCCAGGGCTGTGGCTGGTCTTGGACTTTCTCTTGAAATTCAATTTGTCTGAAGGCAGTGACGCCAGCAGGGATTGGGTGCCATGCTTACGTGTCGTAGCAATTGCACGAGAGCCCAGGGAACACGAGTACCATCACCGCTGAAAGGGAGTGTTTATTTTGACAAGGCCAAACATGAGGAATGACAAGGGGTTGTCCTAGTAGTGGACAACCGCTCTAAGTGCTCTGGACATGATAGAGCACTTCCTGAGCCTCTGCCTCCCGAGCTTGTTCCCCCACCCAGCACCAGTCTCTTTAGCTAGATTGAGTGTGACTGCAGGCGCCAGGTAGGGAGAGACAATGAGCTATCACACTAGAAAGGCTGGTTCTGGGATGGGAAACTACCTCTGCAGATGCTGACTTTATTGGGAATGCAGCAACAACAGATATAGGATAAAGGTGGCCATGGATTTAGCTTTCAAGAACCTGGATATCCATATATATGTGGCTTATCTAACAGATAAGAAAGCTCCTCAAAAATAAGTGTCAGATGCTGTTTTATAAAGAATTTATACTTTTACCATTCAGTATCCTCTATTCGGTGTACCATAGTTTAATGAATACTGGGTAAAAACAGTGAGAGATGCTTTATTTCTTATTTTCTACATTCATAAGAATAACTTTCAGCTCATGGAAAGCCATTCAGTGTTAAAAGAGTGAGTGGATGATAAAGGGTTAAGGATGTTTCTGTCATTAGATGAGTGTGCTGCTGTGGTGGTCCAGGGATTAATTACTAAGAAATGCAGTTACTTTGGCCCAGTGTTGAGCCAAGCTTGTCATTTGCTCCACACAATGAAGCTCGCACTAGTCCGTGGCTGGAATGTCTGGGCCTGGCAAACACAAGATATTTGTGCAGAAGAGCTCCCAGCTGGAGGACAACAGCAGTGGAAATTTCGGGTATGAATGATCGACTATCAGTGCTCGGCCAAAGTTTTGTTATAATTTGGCAGCAAATTGCTAAAGAATAAACTGATAGGGAACAAGCAATGAATTTTCCTGTAGCCAGCCGCTGACACAGATTAAAGGGATACAGCATGCATTGTGTGGCAGTAACCTGGTAATACAAGCATGGTGATACAGAGGGTTATACGGGAGAATGAGTTGTGCGCCAGATCAGTGGCATAACGGGCATACTGCAGGTTTAAAGTTCATGTGATGCTCTCATGTCAGCAGTGTAAAAATATCTTCCAAAAAGTGTCACTGATGCCCATTGCATCTAAGTTTTTTGTGTCTATTTCATGACATCGTTGAAAATGAGACATGATATGATTGTCTGCTGCAAACATCACTGACTGCTTTTCTTGGAGCAGTTGTCTGTATGAGGACCACATTGTTTCCTAGATGACAGAGCTAATGATATGTCACCAGAAGACCATAGAACAGTACCTAGATTTTAAAAGGAATCTGTCACCACATTCGACCTATCTTCGCTATTAATATGGGCATACAGGCAATAGAATGCTAACTTTATTGAACCTTTTGTGTCTTTTTTTTCATCTGTCTGTCCCCCTTTCACAAAACATAATGGGCTTTCCTTATCTCCTAAGACTACAGTTCCCAACAGCACCTTGCTTTTCCATAGGAATGCAAACCCCTGTCCAGTGTGCTCCTGACTAGCCCCACAAATCTAAGCGTCACATTCATCGTATCCTTCTGTGCACTCTGCTCCTGTACAATACCCTGACTGACTATGTCTTCTGCCACCTACGTCCGTGTAGCTGCACCGAGGTTTTGCATCATTAGCTGTTTATAACAGAGCTCATCTCCCTTCTACAACAGCACTGCAGAGCTATGTATCTTCTAACTGATGAGGTTTGTGAAACTGCAAATCTTGGTTTGTTCATGCATATCACAAAAGATAATTCTTTGCATTATGCATCAATTGAGCATCATTTGCAGTTTCATATCACTGGTCGCAGCAGCAAGCCACAAACACCGCTCAGCTAATATCAGCCCCTGTACATAGCCCCATCCTGCAGTATATCATCTCAGCCCCTCTATATAAAGCCCAATCTTGCAGTGCATTATCTTTCCTAACAGCCCAATCTTGCAGTGCATTATCTTTCCTAACAGCCCAATTTATAGAGCCCTGCTCCTGGAGTGTGTCGTCTGTACAGAGCACCATCTTGCAGTACATCACTCATTTCTGCCCCATCTTGTACTCTCTGTCTACTATTATCCCTCTACATAGAACCCCATCCTGCAGTATATCCTCTCAATCATCTGTACAGAGCCCCATCCTGCAGCACATTGTTTCTTCCAGTCCCCTCCTGCAGTATATCTCTCCTCTCGGCACTCTAAACAGAGCCCCATTTTGCAGTTTATCCTCTCACCCACTCTACAGAACCCCACTTGCAGTACATAACTTTTTACTTAGCGGTACATCACTTTTTAGTTATCAGCAACACCATTGCTTCCTGAAATGAACTCCTGCACTATAATGAAGGAGGTTCAGCCCGTTTCAGTTACGTCATCCTTCAGGGGACACACTCTATTCTAGACCGAGCACAGTTATGCTGGCATGATGCCAGCTGAGAGAGCCTGCACTGCACATAATCCACCGACCATGAGCTGGAGCTACAGGACTGTTCCGGTGGCAACTGGAGGGTAAATAGATCTTGGAAGGTTATCTTTAGCTGGGGAACATGGGGCAAACTTAAAAATGGGTTATATTAGCACATGAGGATAAATATATGTGTACGTTATGCTAAAACCACATTGTGGATTTGGGAATCATTTTTTAAGGCTACGTCCCCACGATGAGTAGTTGTAGAAATGCTGCAGAAAATCTGCAACATCAAAACTCTCTATCTATTATGCATATTAGGTTACTTGCATTATTTTTCACTGTTTTGAGTGTGTAGTTTTGGTACTACAGTATTTTGCCGCTCTTTGATTTGTCATGCTTTAACAAACATTAAAGATTCCAGAAATCTGATGCACTAGAGAGTATATAGGGATAAAATGTAGCTTTTATTCCATCCTTAAAATCACATAGCCAGGATGCAAAAATAGGATAGACGATGCAACATTTCAGCCATAATATTATTTCTGGCTTGATAAAAGGTCTATTATGGCCAAAACGTTGCATCGTCTACCTAATTTTTTATGACAATTTGACAAAATTGATGACAAATGGAAAAGAGGGATAATACGAATGGTAACCAAAGAGCCCAGAATAACTTCCAAAGAGGAAGTCCCAGGTACATCAGTGACAAATTACACCATCTCTCGATGTCTTGGCCAAAGTGGGCTTCATGGAAGACGACTGAGGAGGAAACCAGTGTTGAAATTAAATAAGAAAAAATGCGAGACTGAAACTTGCCAAAAAGCCATAAAGCTTTTGGGAGAATGTCCTTTGGACATATGAAACAAAACTAGAAGCTTTTTGACAAGTCACATCAGCACTATGTTCACATACACAAAAATAAAGCATACAGAGAAAAGAACATTGTTTCTATTGTGAAACATCGAGGAGTCTTGGTTATGTTTCGGGGCTTCTTTGCTGCATCTGGCACAGGGTCTCTTGAATATAAAGAGTACAATGAAATGTCAAGACTGTCGATGCATCCTGGAGCATTATGTGCTGTCTTCTGCAGATTATGACCTGTTGGAACTCTCCATTGGTTGGCTGGGCGAGCCGAAAGTCAGTACTCAATGTAAGTCTGAGACCCAGAAGGAGACCGTCCTAGACTCACATTGAGAGCTGGTGACCGCTATCGCTGACTTCCGGTCAGTCAGAAGCTGTAGGGACGAGATCGGGACCGGAGCGTCTGTGTTCTTACATACAGTATGATTGCTGTTTGATGAGGCTGTCAAAGTAGCTACAGGAAAATGATACTACTTGTCCTGTGCTCTGTCCATGGTACTGACATGGATGATTTTAGAATAGAGGAGATGACCTCAGTTAATATATATTGCTATTTTATAAAAAAAAAAATTGTTAAAAATACAAATGTAATTATGATATAACACATGACACACCAGCTATGAATGTGCGTCAACTATGTAGGGGTCCTAAGAGATAACAATCTATATGTGGAGAGCACAAAGCAGGCGTAGTGAGACTTATAGGCCATGCAATGCTCCCCTGGGAATTTATGTAAAGGGCCTCCAAGAAATAAAACAGAAAATCTAGTGTCACCTATTGGAAATAGCAGTTCGAATAGTCAGTATCGATTCTTTAAAGGGCTTTGCCACATGACTTAGGATAAGATGCCAGAGCAGAAACTCCATTTGCAGACATATGTTGGGGTATTTGCCCTTTATCAGTCTCTTACTGGGGGATACATTTTATTTTTGAAAAGGAAGACCAAGTTGGCTTAGGGTGATTTATAGGCCATGTCATTCTCTCCTTGGGAATTTAAATGTGTAAATAACATTCTTAGAAAGAAAAAGGACAGGAACTCTAGTGCCACCTAAACAGAAACTCCAAATTTGCACAACCCCTAGATGAAGCTAATGAATGCTCCTACATATTTCAGGCTTTGATTAGGTTCATTGATCGTGTTTTTGAAGCAAAACCAAAAGTGTTTTAAAAAATTAAATAAATAAATAAAAGAAAAAAATAATGTAGCTTCTTCTTTTTAAAAAATTATATTTCCCTTTTTTTGGGCTTCAAAATCTGCATGTAAAACCTGTGTGTGTTAGGCCTTATTCAGAAGTCAGAGTCTGCTGTGCATGTGCTGTTTTTTTTAACGGATAACACACGTTGTTGTTTGTTTTAAGTTCAGCACTGAAGTGGTATCACTATCGTCTGTTCTATGTGTAGTAAAATACTTACCCGTGGTCATCTTTTACTGATCCCTTCACTGCTTCAGTCCTTTTCTGCACCACATGACCGGAGTTGGGACTGGCCGGATCGCTCAAGTGTTTGCTCAGTGAGCCGGAAGTCACTTTTCAATGGAGTCAACGAGAGCCATAACGAGGCCAGAACAGGGCTCTCATAGACCAATATTGAGTGCTAGTAACCGTTAGCTGGTCAGTCATAATGAGATTACAAGATGGTGGAAAGGGAGTGGAGTGCTGCCGGCATCAGCTGAAGACGCCAATTGGTAAGTATTTTATTACACACAGGGAACAGACGGTGGTACCACTGCAGTGATGAAAGGAAAAAAAAACACCCCAATAGTACTTAAAGGGGCTTCCAGTCTTAAACTACAAGCTTGCAGTCACTCTATGTGAACGGGGCCGGCACATCTTTGAACATCCACCGTTTTTTACTGTAGGTACTGTGTTCTTTTCTGTGTAGGCCTCATTCTATTTTCGGTAAACAGTAGAATGATGTGCTTTACCTAAAAGCTCTATCTTGGTCTCCTGTGTCCCCAAGACACTTTCCCAGAAGGATTTTGACTTCTCACGTACATTTTGGCAAATTAAATTCTAGCGCTTTTTTTTATGTCTCTGTGTCAGCAGTGGAGTCCTCATGGGTCTCCTGCCGTGGAGTTGCATTTCATTCAAATGTCGACGGGTACTTTGCGCTGACACTGATGCATCCTGTGTCTGCAGGACTGCTTGGGAACTTCATTGGGGCTTCTTATCCACCATCCAGACTATCCTGTGTTGCAACCTTTCATTACTTTTTCTCTGCCGACCACATCCAGGGAGATTAGATACAGGGATATTGGTCGTAAACCTCTTGATTACGTTGCTCACCGTGGACAAAAGAACATCAAGATCTTTGGAGATGGACTTGTAACCTTGAGATTGTTGCTATTTTTCAACAATTTTGGTTCTCACATCCTCAGACAGTTCTCTTCTTCTCTTTCTGTTCTCCATATACAGACACGCAATGCAAGGACTGAGTCAACTTCTCCCCTTTTTATCTGGTTTCAGGTGTGATTTTCATATTGCTTACACCTGTTACTTGCAACAGCTGAGTTTGAATGAGCATCACATGCTTGTTACAAAGTTGTATACCCACAATTTTGGAAAGGTGCCAATAATTGTGTCTGGCCCATTTTTGGGGTTTTGTGTGAAATTATGTCCAATTTGCCTTTTTTTCCCCTCTCTTTTTGTGTTATTCCAATACAGACAAAGGAAATAAACTTGTATAACGAAACCTGTATAATTGCAGTAATTTTTTGGTTGACATACCTCATTTTCTGGAGCAATTTCAAGGTGGCCAACACTCTCGGCCAGAACAGTATGTTATATACAGCAAATATTCTACATTCGCAAACTACTTCTGAACAACTAAACCATTTTTATTGCCTAGTGTGCATGTGAAAATGCCTGTGTGTGTACATACCTATAAGTAGGACTGAAGAATGAGGATTGATGCTTGATTGAGAGCTGATGTATAATGAGTCCATTCTAGGTGCATGGATGATCCTCTGGGGAGCACGTCCAGGAGATTATTCTGCCGAGATTAGCGTGACTCGTATACGTGTCTAAGCTCTTTGACAGCCTGCCTTCTGGGATTTGCTCTCTATAGACTGCTTGTATAAATATTTCTTGTTTGCTTACAAATCTTTTTTCTTTAGTCTGTCTTGATGACGAAATTGATAGATGATCTTTCCTCAATTTTCAGGATTTAAAATATTTTTTTCCAGCGTTTTGATCTTGTTATCTCCGCGTTCGCTGTTCATTGAGTTACAAATGATGCGCTTCCTAGCACACAAACCGGTAGATAATTTGTTTTCTCCAGACTAAACACTTGTATTGTGCCCCGCTCTGGTTTCCATCACTGGGGAGAGACCTATTTTATCTTATCTTACGGTTTACATGTTTATGCTCTTGTATATTCAGAATAAAGTGTCTTGCCAAGACTCTCAGCGCAGGGAAAAAAAAGGATGTAAATGCTGGTTTAGCGAATGAATCTTCCTAGACAAGGGCAGAATTGTTGCCGCTGTTTCCTTTTGATGCTTTGTCAGAGATTTGCTTGCGCTGCTGGTGAGTTATGATGCATTTAATAGCGATGGTAAATAGTGAGACGGAGATGAATCTGGGGTGTCTTGCCAACTAAGAAAGAATGGTATACTAGGCTCTGAAAGGCTGCTGGCTGTTTTCAGGCACGTTAGTAAGTGATGACAGATCGCCCGGACAGGTCTCATTACTCAGCACTAAGAGCTGGTGACTCGTTTATATCAACATCCAAACAACTCCATATAATAGGTATTGATCTGTCAGAGAACTGGCAGTGATGCGATCTTCCCGAGAAGGCTGCCCCCTCCGCCCCCGTCATTAGTACGGCCAGTAACATTAATAACTATAATGGTGAATAATCACCTCTGATTGTCTTATTTGTTTGTATCAGCAAGACTGGGGTAGAGCAGTCGTGTCCATTTAGAAAGACAACATCTGCTTCTTCTAGGTAGACCGCTAAAATATTTTATCTGTGAGGCAGTGTATGCCATTTTTCTTTTTTAAAGAGAACGTATCGCCTATATTTTTCATTAACTGTAGCCTATTTTTATTTTCTGATCAGTAAAATGTATTCTAGGCATGCCCTATGACCTGTACTGGGAGGTGAGCTTGGACCATCAACTATTGCAAATGGCTTGATCCTTTCTGTAGTTAGGTGTTGCCTTTCATCTCCAACCTGTCAATGATGATGACAATACCATGACTACTGTAAAGCACAGTTGTCATTTTTTTTAATCCCACTCATGACTTGACATGCATCATTTGCTAGGTGTAAGTGTATGGAAGAGGTTCAGGAGATGATCTGAGCCTGCTGTATAGCTGGGAGGGAGAACTTTTTTTTTTTTTGCCAATGGCCATTTGGATATTTATACCATCCTTCAAGTCCGTCCAAAATTATCAACTTGAAAATTACTCTGCTATGTTTGGTCAAGCATTTAGTTATCTCGCCCCTAATGTGATGGCTGGAACTGTTTTTTGGTGCGGCTGTGATGTTAGGTGGTATGGATGACACTTGTAACTTTTTCCTAGATTTGCGTCGGTCTGGAGCGCAGGTGACTCTTTGTGATAAGTTTTGTAAAGCACTCGCAGCAGTAAGTTGTACCAAACACAAATGTATATTGTACTGCAGGTCTCCTTACAGTGGGAAATTCATCACTGCTCACATAATATTTATAAAACTCAAGCAGTGGGTGATCTGCAGAATACATCACATACGAGATACCAAGACTGCTGTATATACATCACATAGGAGAGACTGAGACTGCTGTGTATAAATTATATGGGACATGTCCATACTGTTATAAACATCAAATGGGAAATTCAGAGTGTGCTGAATACATCACATAGTAGACACCAAAACTTTTGTAATACATCACAGGAGATATGGGACTGGGGCACATACATCAAAGGAGACATGGGACTGTGGCATATCCATCACAAGAGATGCGAGACTGCTGCATAAACATCACAGGAGATGCAGGGCCGTGGTATAGTCATCATAGAAGACATTGGGAGTTTGGCATAGTCATCACAGGAGATGCTGCGGCACAGTCATCACAGGAGATGCTGCGGCACAGTCATCTCAGGAAATACAAGGGCTGTGGAGTAGTCATCACAGGACATACTGGGGTTGCAGAATAGTCATCACATGACACACTGGGGTTGCAGAATAGTCATCACATGACACACTGGGGTTGCAGAATAGTCATCACATGACACACTGGGGTTGCAGAATAGTCATCACATGACACACTGGTGCTGTGGTACAGTGAACACAGGAGACTCTGGGGCTGCGGTATGGTCATAACAGGAGACAAGGGACTTCAATATATACATTACAGGAGACACTGGGGATGTGGTATAAGCCTCACAGGAAACATGGGGCTGTGGTATGGTCATCACAGGAGATATGGGGCTGCGATATACACCACAGGAGATATGGGGCTGCGGTATACACCACAGGAGACAAGGGACCGCAATATATACATTACAGGTGACACGGGGGCTGCGGTATAAGCATCACAGGAAACATGGGGCTGCGGTATAAATTTCAAAGTTGTGGTTGCCGCTTCTGTTTTCTCCTGCGGGACAGGACTGTTTTGCCTGATCTCTCCGCCCACAAAGTGTGTGCTGGCACTGCCCAGCACGAGGACATAATCTTTCATGGCACGAGATTCAGGGCCTGCAGTCATCAAAACGCAGCTTCTGGTTCAAGCTTCGTTCCCTGGGAATCTGCTCGGAGTGCAGAGAAAGCATCATTGTGGGCCGTGGAAGAGAAATGAAGGATCCGGCATGTCCAATTTCCTACCGCTGATCCATTTGCTCGGCCAAACTAGTGTTCCTGTGTTTGGGAAATCAGTCCGCCATCTAATGTGTGTGGCACACTTAACAATCCGTAGCCCGCCATAGCATGATCTTGTGCTGCAAATGTATGCGTTGAAATAGTTTCTTCTTACGCCTTTACGAAGTATGCTGCAAAAACAAAAAAATCACAGATGTAAACCCAGTCTTTAAAAAGGCCATATGTGCTTTTAACATAAATGCGTGAACCTTGTGTGCGCTATTTCTCCTGTGGGTCAGAAATTAGACCTGTACTGGCAAGAGTCTGTGACCCAGTGTGACAGTGGATAAAAGAATTCAGGTGAATGATATCATTGTACAAAACATGTTTTTCAAGGAAGTCCTCACCAGCGGAGGCACAGAAGCAGAGAACATCCTAGGGATTACAGGGCACAATCTCTGGCAGAGTCTCAATGAGTAATAGGATTGAGAATCCTTCATGTCCTTCCAAGGTTTGCTCCGGAAAACTTCCCAAACCGCTGAAGATATTTGTTGTAAGCAGGTTAAACCTTCAGTGAAGAAATAGGATTTGGCATAGGAACTGTGTTTTAGGGGCTATGTGCACTGTTCATTGTTTGCAGACATACAAAAAAGGAAATCCAAAATCTTTGTGGTTTTCTGATTTAATACTTCATCTACAGTATATAAGTCAGGACTAGCTGGATATACAATCAGTGCAGCGTTTCATTGACTAGTAAGAATAATGGCTGGAAAGATTTCAGTGTCATTGGCTCTGTTCACATCATGTTAGTGGCCTCCGCCTGGCGTGTACAATGCGGGTCTTTAGTAGTCCCTGATTGTTAAGAATGACACCAAGGACGTCACACAGATCCCACTGCTGCCATCAGTTGTCATATGGATATTATATTATTCCAGGTTTGCTTTCCTCAGTATCAACTGGGCTGCTTAATATAGTTTTGATAACATTACTGTTTTATTAGCAGGATATTATCACTTGAGGACTAGTATACCTGCTGTCTGTTAGTCATCCATATTTGTGAGCTCTGTATAACCTCACCCCCGCCACTGATTGGCAGCTTTTTGTGTACACTGTTCATAGGCAGAATGCTGTCATTCCGTGGTGTGGGCTCAGCATTCAGAAAACTGCTAGATCTGCAACAGACTCATTTTATCAAAACCACAGCAAGCCACCCAGTAAGTGATATATCACTGGAATCAGTGTCTCAGTCCCTACATTATGCAGCTTTCAGACTACATAGCAAAATCCTGGTTTCAGATTCCCTTTGAGGTAGATTTCATGTGTTTGTCATGAGACATCTAGTGCAGAAGCCATTGAGAAATCAGGGTTGAAGTGCACTGGGAAGGAGGAGTCCAAGTGCAGTGATGTCCCCTAAATGTCTGATAGATGGGGGCTCTCCACCAGTCAGGAGAATGAAGGTCTGGTCCCCGCTCTTCCTGACCATTTTTGGGGCTTTGTGTGACGCTCTGTCCAATTTGCCTTTTTTTCTCTTTTTTTTTTTTTTTGTGTTGTTCTAAATACACACAAAAGGAAAAAAAAACATGTATGTAATAAAACCTGTGTAATTGCAATAATCTTCTTGGATAAATAATTCATTTTCTGGGACAATTTCAAGGGGGCCAACACTTTTGGGCATGCCTGTATGTACGTAATTGAACCTAAATAATAAATGTATTATATGTAAAATGGAAAAAAGTAAAAAAATGCCAACAGTCTGCCATAAGAAAATCCGATGGGTCTCTTGTAGCATTTGTGACTTGACACTGTTGCTTTTCCGTGCAGTTTACGGTCCACAGGGCCTTAGAGGAGTTGAAGAGCACAGGAACCTTTCCGCCACAGGCGACCCCGCCGCTGCCCTGCCTGGACATCCCTGTGGTGTTTCTGGACCCCTTGTCAAAGAAGCGAAAGGCTGAGGTCACCTGCACTGTAAACCCTGCGGGGGGCGCTAGGAGCAGCAGTGATCTGGACCTTTCAAACGTGAGTGCTGGAAAATTGGTAAGGACATTTCATCTTTTTCCTTTTTTTTTTTTTACGGCAGTTGTAGCCGTGTGTGGGATCAGTCCATAAAACGTGATGTACTGAATGAAGGGCGGCTTGGGAAGAAGAGCTGCGATGTTAGAAAGTGCTGAGTGCCCGGCGAGTGTCACCCATTCACTGCCTTTCTACAGAGCCCGCAGAATGGGTAGACATTTTATGGAACTACAGGCGAGCGACTTTCACAATATTTTAGATCCCTAGAAGGATAAGTCTCTGGCAGACATGACTGATGTGATTGTGTGGCCAGCTTTAGCCTTCAGTAGTGGCCCTCTGGTCCCTGATTCCCTAGGGGTATGTTCACACGTGGCCTTTGTGCTGGGCATTTTACACAACGTATTTGCTTTGTATAAATATGCAGCCTTTTACAGTACCAGCATAATCACTGAGATTTCTGAACTCTCACAATGCTTTTTTCTTTTAACTTATTTTAAGCCCCACTGTTTTTTTTTGTGTCAAGACGCAGCATATCCGTTCTTGTAGCGCTTTTCACCTATTGGGATAAATGCGTGAAAAACGGCCATCAAAAATGTGCGACTAAATTCTAAGCAGCATTTTTCCTGTGAACACTTTCAGTTTTGGTGCAGAAAAACACCCGCTGTAGTTGCGTAAAGTGTGAAGACCCCCTAAGCGCCCTTCTACAATAGTAATGCAGTGTTTCCGAAATTGGGACTGGACTGTGGCTGATGTGTAGGGGAATGAGACTGGGGATTTCTGACTTCTGGCGCCTAACCTTGTCTTCTTCTTATGTTTCTTCTGGTGGTGTACTTGTTCAGAGCAGGTAATGGCCTCCCCTCATTGTAGTTACAGATGTATAAAAGAGAGACTAGCGACAAACTTCAAAACCTTCCATGTTTTCGGTACATCGTGTCATTGTGTGTACATTTTTAGGTGTATATGTATGTATATATATATATATATATATATATATATATATATATATACAGTGGGGCAAAAAAGTATTTAGTCAGTCAGCAATAGTGCAAGTTCCACCACTTAAAAAGATGAGAGGCGTCTGTAATTTACATCATAGGTAGACCTCAACTATGGGAGACAAACTGAGAAAAAAAAATCCAGAAAATCACATTGTCTGTTTTTTTAACATTTTATTTGCATATTATGGTGGAAAATAAGTATTTGGTCAGAAACAAAATTTCATCTCAATACTTTGTAATATATCCTTTGTTGGCAATGACAGAGGTCAAACGTTTTCTGTAAGGTTGCCACACACTGTTGTTGGTATGTTGGCCCATTCCTCCATGCAGATCTCCTCTAGAGCAGTGATGTTTTTGGCTTTTCGCTTGGCAACACGGACTTTCAACTCCCTCCAAAGGTTTTCTATAGGGTTGAGATCTGGAGACTGGCTAGGCCACTCCAGGACCTTGAAATGCTTTTTACAAAGCCACTCCTTCGTTGCCCTGGCAGTGTGCTTTGGATCATTGTCATGTTGAAAGACCCAGCCACGTTTCATCTTCAATGCCCTTGCTGATGGAAGGAGGTTTGCACTCAAAATCTCACGATACATGGCCCCATTCATTCTTTCATGTACCCGGATCAGTCGTCCTGGCCCCTTTTCAGAGAAACAGCCCCAAAGCATAATGTTTCCACCACCATGCTTTACAGTGGGTATGGTGTTTGATGGATTCAACTCAGTATTCTTTTTCCTCCAAACACGACAAGTTGTGTTTCTACCAAACAGTTCCAGTTTGGTTTCATCAGACCATAGGACATTCTCCCAAAACTCCTCTGGATCATCCAAATGCTCTCTAGCAAACTTCAGACGGGCCCGGACATGTACTGGCTTAAGCAGTGGGACACGTCTGGCACTTCAGGATCTGAGTCCATGGTGGCGTAGTGTGTTACTTATGGTAGGCCTTGCTACATTGGTCCCAGCTCTCTGCAGTTCATTCACTAGGTCCCCCCGTGTGGTTCTGGGATTTTTGCTCACCGTTCTTGTGATCATTCTGACCCCACGGGGTGGGATTTTGCGTGGAGCCCCAGATCGAGGGAGATTATCAGTGGTCTTGTATGTCTTCCATTTTCTAATTATTGCTCCCACTGTTGATTTCTTCACTCCAAGCTGGTTGGCTATTGCAGATTCAGTCTTCCCAGCCTGGTGCAGGGCTACAATTTTGTTTCTGGTGTCCTTTGACAGCTCTTTGGTCTTCACCATAGTGGAGTTTGGAGTCAGACTGTTTGAGGGTGTGCACAGGTGTCTTTTTATACTGATAACAAGTTTAAACAGGTGCCATTACTACAGGTAATGAGTGGAGGAAAGAGGAGACTCTTAAAGAAGAAGTTACAGGTCTGTGAGAGCCAGAAATCTTGATTGTTTGTTTCTGACCAAATACTTATTTTCCACCATAATATGCAAATAAAATGTTAAAAAAACAGACAATGTGATTTTCTGGATTTTTTTTTCTCAGTTTGTCTCCCATAGTTGAGATCTACCTATGATGTAAATTACAGACGTCTCTCATCTTTTTAAGTGGTGGAACTTGCACTATTGGTGACTGACTAAATACTTTTTTGCCCCACTGTATATATATATCTTATGAATTTGCAAGTTTTGCAGAATTCTGAGCAGTAGGTTTATAGATCTGACCAGCACTGGTGTCCTGTGGAGCAAAGTGTCACAAGCTTCCCAATACCTGCCGGACTTCTGGGCGCCTCTTCTGATCAGAACATTATGCCCTTCCTACTAGTCATAAACGGCACCCTGGAAGCCGGCAGGTAGTAGGAAGTTCGCAGTGCTCTGGCGTGACCGCCTTTGGCTACCGACGTGGCAATTGTTTGGGATCCTGCAAATTGTTTTCTTCCACTCTGAATCATACAACTGAATCTGTTTTCTAGTTTTGAGTCGTCATGACCAGTTTTTTTTCATGCGGGTCTTGATGTTGGGTTGTGCTGGAGTTGGACATTCCCGGTTCATGAATGAGTGTGCGCTACGCCAGATATCCCACTCCAGTCTTTAACTGCAGGGAGACGTCACACCACTCCTCAGATGCTCGAGATTCATGAATCGGGAACGTCTGACTCCAGCACATCCCATCATCAAGACCGTTGTGAAAACCGTCAGACTGGAGTGATCTTTCAGGGGTATGGAACGCCACCGTTTGTCATGCTTACACGAGCAGAGATGTCACGCACACCCCTGACTTGTCCCAGCTACATTTTTTTGGAACTGGGAGAAACTGGTTTGAAGACACAAAAAGTCGAAAAATGTTGGCGCAACTCCAAGTTGCGTTTACATTTTGTGACGTTTCAAAGCTTTTCCACAGAATTATGGCGTGAGAGATGGATCAGGACCATGGTATTTAGTAGGTGATCGTTCTTCACTCCCCATAGTCATGGCCATATCTGTCATTAGATAGCGTTGTGTGTCCTGTGCAGCCAGTATAAATTATGGCTGTGCCATCGAGACGCACTTCATGTATTTTTTGCTGTGAAGCTGGAAAGCATGGCTGTGGAGTTTGTAGCCAAACGTCCGACGACTCTATTTTTTAACACTTTGGCTTCTTCTTAAGGCAAATCTGTCTATAGATTTCACTATACACACTTAGACCTGGTGACTCTGGTGGTCTTACACTGAAAAACCTATGTAACAATGGCTTTATATTCCTGATATTGACATGATTGATTTTATAGTAAAATCTGAAGTCACAAAATCCTCATTTTAATATTAGGCAGGGTAACTTTCACAAAGTGTTACACAGCCATTCTTCCATGGATTTTCAGAGTGAGTACACTATTCTCCTCAGGTCTAACAGGTATATTTATTAATGTATGCTGTTCCTGTTCTTAAATCGGGTGACAGGTCCACTTAGAAAAGCTCATGTATAATTGGTAATAATAAATTTACTGTAGTCAGGCTTTTCTTTACCTTCATATGTATGCCATACATTTAACAAAATAGTCATGTAATTAATATGTTAATTTTGAACATTTATTGGTATATCTGTCGACTTGGACTCCACATCCCTGGTGGGAAAAAAAAATTCTCCAGATTACATGTTTTAAACTGACAAGTAAAGTTAATTGTGAAATCTCTGGCATGTTTATACAGAGAATCTGTCGCTAGGTTTTGCTATATCCTCTGAGAGCAGTGATTTCCAGGCATAGACCCTTATTCCAGTGATGTATCACTTACTGGGCTTTTTACTGTAGTTTTGATAAAATCACTATTTTTTTCTGCTGCAGATCTGAGTGCTGAGATGTGTATAACTCCATCCACACCACTGATTGGCGATTTTGTGAGTACACTGTGCATAGCCAGAAAGCTACCAATCAGTGGTGGGGCTATACAGAGCCCTTTAATCTGGATGACTATATGGCAGCAGGTTTACTAGTCTTCTAATAATAATCTGCTGATAAAGCAGTGATTTTAGTGAATCTTCAACAAACAGCACAATGCAGTGCTAAATCCGGGTCTCTGTCCCTACATTATGCTGCTCTCAGATTAGATGATAGATTGCCTTTAATAATTCTACCAAAATGTTTTTAAAAATAGAGACGTTGTAAGGCATCATAAACTACGGCATGACCATGTTGTCTTCCTTTGTGTGTCCTAATAGGACAGTCCCTTACTGTATGGCACAGCATGGCGTCCATGTGGCATGTGTGGCTGCATCATTCTGCCCCTGCATGTGCTGTCGGGTGTTGCTTGTAGGTCATATGATATATATATATATATATATATATATATATATGATATATATGATATGACAGTAATATACCACTTTCATGGCGTTGTCGCAGTTTATCTGTGACTGTGTAATGGCTTTTGTACTATGTGCATACAGTGCAGGTGCCATTGTGATGATGTGACTTCTCTATATGGAAGATGATGTGACTTCTCTATAGGGAAGATGATGTGACTTCTCTATAGGGAAGATGATGTGACTTCTCTATAGGGAAGATGATGTGACTTCTCTATAGGGAAGATGATGTGACCTCTCCACAGGGAAGATGATGTGACTTCTCTATAGGGAAGATGATATGACTTCTCTATAGGGAAGATGATGTGACTTCTCTATAGGGAAGATGATGTGACCTCTCTATAGGGAAGATGATGTGACTTCTCTATAGGGAAGATGATGTGACTTCTCTATATGGAAGATGATGTGACTTCTCTATAGGGAAGATGATGTGACTTCTCTATATGGAAGATGATGTGACTTCTTTATGTGGAAGATGATGTGACTTCTCTATAGGGAAGATGATGTGACTTCTCTACAGGGAAGATGATGTGACTTCTCTATAGGGAAGATGATGTGACTTCTCTATAGGGAAGATGATGTGACTTCTCTATAGGGAAGATGATGTGACTTCTCTATAGAGAAGATGTGACTTCTCTATAGGGAAGATTATGTGACTTCTCTATAGGGAAGATGATGTGACTTCTCTATAGAGAAGATGATGTGACTTCTCTATATGGAAGATGATGTGACTTCTCTATAGGGAAGATGATGTGACTTCTCTACAGGGAAGATGATGTGACTTCTCTATAGAGAAGATGATGTGACTTCTCTATATGGAAGATGATGTGACTTCTCTACAGAGAAGATGATGTGACTTCTCTACAGGGAAGATGATGTGACTTCTCTACAGTGAAGATGATCTGACTTCTCTATAGGGAAGATGATGTCACTTCTCTACAGTGAAGATGTGACTTCTCTATAGGGAAGATGATGTGACTTCTCTATAGGGAAGATGGTGTGACTTCTCTATAGGGAAGATGATGTGACTTCTCTACAGAGAAGATGATGTGACTTCTCTACAGGGAAGATGATGTGACTTCTCTACAGTGAAGATGATCTGACTTCTCTATAGGGAAGATGATGTGACTTCTCTACAGGGAAGATGATGTGACTTCTCTATAGGGAAGATGATGTGACTTCTCTATAGGGAAGATGGTGTGACTTCTCTATAGGGAAGATGATGTGACTTCTCTATATGGAAGATGATGTGACTTCTCTATAGGGAAGATGATATGACTTCTCTATATGGAAGATGATGTGACTTCTCTATAGGGAAGATGATGTGACTTCTCTATAGGGAAGATGATGTGACTTCTCTACAGGGAAGATGATATGACTTCTCTATAGGGAAGATGATATGACTTCTCTATAGGGAAGATGATATGACTTCTCTATAGGGAAGATGATATGACTTCTCTATAGGGAAGATGATGTGACTTCTCTATAGGGAAGATGATGTGACTTCTCTAGGGAAGATGATGTGACTTCTCTATAGGGAAGATGATATGACTTCTCTATAGGGAAGATGATGTGACTTCTCTATAAGGAAGATGATGTGACTTCTCTAGGGAAGATGATGTGACTTCTCTATAGGGAAGATGATGTGACTTCTCTATAGGGAAGATGATATGACTTCTCTATATGGAAGATGATGTGACTTTTCTATAGGGAAGATGATGTGACTTCTCAATAGGGAAGATTATGTGACTTCTCTATACAGTATGGAAGATGATGTGACTTCTCTACAGGGAAGATGATGTGACTTATCTATAGGGAAGATGATGTGACTTCTCTATAGGGAAGATGATGTGACTTCTCTATAGGGAAGATGATGTGACTTCTCTATAGAGAAGATGTGACTTCTCTATAGGGAAGATGATGTGACTTCTCTATAGGGAAGATGATGTGACTTCTCTACAGGGAAGATGATGTGACTTCTCTATAGGGAAGATGATGTGACTTCTCTATAGGGAAGATGATGTGACTTCTCTATAGGGAAGATGATGTGACTTCTCTATAGAGAAGATGTGACTTCTCTATAGGGAAGATTATGTGACTTCTCTATAGGGAAGATGATGTGACTTCTCTATAGAGAAGATGATGTGACTTCTCTATATGGAAGATGATGTGACTTCTCTATAGGGAAGATGATGTGACTTCTCTACAGGGAAGATGATGTGACTTCTCTATAGAGAAGATGATGTGACTTCTCTATATGGAAGATGATGTGACTTCTCTACAGAGAAGATGATGTGACTTCTCTACAGGGAAGATGATGTGACTTCTCTACAGTGAAGATGATCTGACTTCTCTATAGGGAAGATGATGTCACTTCTCTACAGTGAAGATGTGACTTCTCTATAGGGAAGATGATGTGACTTCTCTATAGGGAAGATGGTGTGACTTCTCTATAGGGAAGATGATGTGACTTCTCTACAGAGAAGATGATGTGACTTCTCTACAGGGAAGATGATGTGACTTCTCTACAGTGAAGATGATCTGACTTCTCTATAGGGAAGATGATGTGACTTCTCTACAGGGAAGATGATGTGACTTCTCTATAGGGAAGATGATGTGACTTCTCTATAGGGAAGATGGTGTGACTTCTCTATAGGGAAGATGATGTGACTTCTCTATATGGAAGATGATGTGACTTCTCTATAGGGAAGATGATATGACTTCTCTATATGGAAGATGATGTGACTTCTCTATAGGGAAGATGATGTGACTTCTCTATAGGGAAGATGATGTGACTTCTCTACAGGGAAGATGATATGACTTCTCTATAGGGAAGATGATATGACTTCTCTATAGGGAAGATGATATGACTTCTCTATAGGGAAGATGATATGACTTCTCTATAGGGAAGATGATGTGACTTCTCTATAGGGAAGATGATGTGACTTCTCTAGGGAAGATGATGTGACTTCTCTATAGGGAAGATGATATGACTTCTCTATAGGGAAGATGATGTGACTTCTCTATAAGGAAGATGATGTGACTTCTCTAGGGAAGATGATGTGACTTCTCTATAGGGAAGATGATGTGACTTCTCTATAGGGAAGATGATATGACTTCTCTATATGGAAGATGATGTGACTTTTCTATAGGGAAGATGATGTGACTTCTCAATAGGGAAGATTATGTGACTTCTCTATACAGTATGGAAGATGATGTGACTTCTCTACAGGGAAGATGATGTGACTTCTCTATAGGGAAGATGATGTGACTTCTCTATAGGGAAGATGATGTGACTTCTCTATAGGGAAGATGATGTGACTTCTCTATAGAGAAGATGTGACTTCTCTATAGGGAAGATGATGTGACTTCTCTATAGGGAAGATGATGTGACTTCTCTACAGGGAAGATGATGTGCCTTCTCTACAGTGAAGATGATGTGATTTCTCTATAGGGAAGATGATGTGACTTCTCTACAGTGAAGATGATGTGACTTCTCTATAGGGAAGATGATGTGACTTCTCTATAGGGAAGATGATGTGACTTCTCTATAGGGAAGATGATGTGACCTCTCCATAGGGAAGATGATGTGACTTCTCTATAGGGAAGAGGATATGACTTCTCTATAGGGAAGATGATGTGACTTCTCTATAGGGAAGATGATGTGACTTCTCTATAGGGAAGAGGATATGACTTCTCTATAGGGAAGATGATGTGACCTCTCTATAGGGAAGATGATGTGACCTCTCTATAGGGAAGATAATGTGACTTCTCTATATGGAAGATGATGTGACTTCTCTATAGGGAAGATGATGTGACTTCTCTATATGGAAGATGATGTGACTTCTCTATATGGAAGATGTGACCTCTATAGGGAAGATGATGTGACTTCTCTATAGGGAAGATGATGTGACTTCTTTATGTGGAAGATGATGTGACTTCTCTATAGGGAAGATGATGTGACTTCTCTACAGGGAAGATGATGTGACTTCTCTATAGGGAAGATGATGTGACTTCTCTATAGGGAAGATGATGTGACTTCTCTATAGAGAAGATGTGACTTCTCTATAGGGAAGATGATGTGACTTCTCTATAGGGAAGATTATGTGACTTCTCTATATGGAAGATGATGTGACTTCTCTATATGGAAGATGATGTGACTTCTCTATAGGGAAGATGATGTGACTTCTCTACAGGGAAGATGATGTGACTTCTCTATAGAGAAGATGATGTGACTTCTCTATATGGAAGATGATGTGACTTCTCTACAGAGAAGATGATGTGACTTCTCTACAGAGAAGATGATGTGACTTCTCTACAGTGAAGATGATGTGACTTCTCTATAGGGAAGATGATGTGACTTCTCTATATGGAAGATGATGTGACTTCTCTACAGAGAAGATGATGTGACTTCTCTACAGGGAAGATGATGTGACTTCTCTACAGTGAAGATGATGTGACTTCTCTATAGGGAAGATGATGTGACTTCTCTACAGTGAAGATGATGTGACTTCTCTACAGGGAAGATGATGTGACTTCTCTACAGTGAAGATGATGTGACTTCTCTATAGGGAAGATGATGTGACTTCTCTACAGTGAAGATGATGTGACTTCTCTATAGGGAAGATGATGTGACTTCTCTATAGGGAAGATGATGTGACTTCTCTATAGAGAAGATGATGTGACTTCTCTATATGGAAGATGATGTGACTTCTCTATAGGGAAGATGATGTGACTTCTCTACAGGGAAGATGATGTGACTTCTCTATAGAGAAGATGATGTGACTTCTCTATATGGAAGATGATGTGACTTCTCTACAGAGAAGATGATGTGACTTCTCTACAGAGAAGATGATGTGACTTCTCTACAGTGAAGATGATGTGACTTCTCTATAGGGAAGATGATGTGACTTCTCTATAGGGAAGATGATGTGACTTCTCTATATGGAAGATGATGTGACTTCTCTATAGGGAAGATGGTGTGACTTCTCTATAGGGAAGATGATGTGACTTCTCTATATGGAAGATGATGTGACTTCTCTATAGGGAAGATGATGTGACTTCTCTATATGGAAGATGATGTGACTTCTCTATAGGGAAGATGATGTGACTTCTCTATACAGTATGGAAGATGATGTGACTTCTCTATAGGGGAGATGATGTGACTTATCTACAGGGAAGATGATATGGCTTCTCTATAGGGAAGATGATATGACTTCTCTATAGGGAAGATGATATGACTTCTCTATAGGGAAGATGATGTGACTTCTCTATAGGGAAGATGATGTGACTTCTCTAGGGAAGATGATGTGACTTCTCTATAGGGAAGATGATGTGACTTCTCTATAGGGAAGATGATGTGACTTCTCTATAGGGAAGATGATGTGACTTCTCAATAGGGAAGATTATGTGACTTCTCTATACAGTATGGAAGATGATGTGACTTCTCTATAGGGAAGATGATGTGACTTCTCTACAGGGAAGATGATGTGACTTCTCTATAGGGAAGATGATGTGACTTCTCTATAGGGAAGATGATGTGACTTCTCTATAGGGAAGATGATGTGACTTCTCTATAGGGAAGATGATGTGACTTCTCTATAGGGAAGATGATGTGACTTCTCTATAGAGAAGATGTGACTTCTCTATAGGGAAGATGATGTGACTTCTCTATAGGGAAGATGATGTGACTTCTCTATAGGGAAGATGATGTGACTTCTCTATAGAGAAGATGATGTGACTTCTCTATATGGAAGATGATGTGACTTCTCTATAGGGAAGATGATGTGACTTCTCTACAGGGAAGATGATGTGTCTTCTCTACAGGGAAGATGATGTGACTTCTCTATAGGGAAGATGATGTGACTTCTCTATATGGAAGATGATGTGACTTCTCTATAGGGAAGATGATGTGACTTCTCTATAGGGAAGATGGTGTGACTTCTCTATAGGGAAGATGATGTGACTTCTCTATACGGAAGATGATGTGACTTCTCTATAGGGAAGATGATATGACTTCTCTATAGGGAAGATGATATGACTTCTCTATAGAGAAGATGTGACTTCTCTATAGGGAAGATGATGTGACTTCTCTATAGAGAAGATGATGTGACTTCTCTATATGGAAGATGATGTGACTTCTCTATAGGGAAGATGATGTGACTTCTCTATAGAGAAGATGATGTGACTTCTCTATATGGAAGATGATGTGACTTCTCTATAGGGAAGATGATGTGACTTCTCTACAGGGAAGATGATGTGACTTCTCTATAGGGAAGATGATGTGACTTCTCTATATGGAAGATGATGTGACTTCTCTATAGGGAAGATGTGACTTCTCTATAGGGAAGATGATGTGACTTCTCTATAGGGAAGATGATGTGACTTCTCTACAGGGAAGATGATGTGACTTCTCTACAGGGAAGATGATGTGACTTCTCTATAGGGAAGATGATGTGACTTCTCTATAGGGAAGATGATGTGACTTCTCTATAGAGAAGATGTGACTTCTCTATAGGGAAGATGATGTGACTTCTCTATAGAGAAGATGATGTGACTTCTCTATATGGAAGATGATGTGTCTAATCTATAGGGAAGATGATGTGACTTCTCTATAGGGAAGATGATGTGACTTCTCTATAGGGAAGATGATGTGACTTCTCTATAGGGAAGATGATGTGACTTCTCTATAGGGAAGATGATGTGACTTCTCTATAGAGAAGATGATGTGACTTCTCTATATGGAAGATGATGTGTCTAATCTATAGGGAAGATGATGTGACTTCTCTACAGGGAAGATGATGTGACTTCTCTACAGGGAAGATGATGTGACTTCTCTACAGGGAAGATGATGTGACTTCTCTATAGGGAAGATGATTTGACTTCTCTATAGGGAAGATGATGTGACTTCTCTATAGGGAAGATGATGTGACTTCTCTATAGGGAAGATGATGTGACTTCTCTATAGAGAAGATGATGTGACTTCTCTATATGGAAGATGATGTGACTTCTCTACAGGGAAGATGATGTGACTTCTCTACAGGGAAGATGATGTGTCTTCTCTACAGGGAAGATGATGTGACTTCTCTATAGGGAAGATGATGTGACTTCTCTATAGGGAAGATGATGTGACTTCTCTATATGGAAGATGATGTGACTTCTCTATAGGGAAGATGATGTGACTTCTCTACAGGGAAGATGGTGTGACTTCTCTATATGGAAGATGATGTGACTTCTCTATAGGGAAGATGATATGACTTCTCTATAGGGAAGATGATGTGACTTCTCTATAGGGAAGATGATATGACTTCTCTACAGGGAAGATGATATGACTTCTCTATAGGGAAGATGATATGACTTCTCTATAGGGAAGATGATATTACTTCTCTATAGGGAAGATGATATGACTTCTCTATAGGGAAGATGATATGACTTCTCTATAGGGAAGATGATGTGACTTCTCTATAGGGAAGATGATGTGACTTCTCTATAGGGAAGATGATGTGACTTCTCTATAGGGAAGATGATATGACTTCTCTATATGGAAGATGATGTGACTTCTCTATAGGGAAGATGATGTGACTTCTCTATAGGGAAGATGATGTGACTTCTTTATGTGGAAGATGATGTGACTTCTCAATAGGGAAGATTATGTGACTTCTCTATACAGTATGGAAGATGATGTGACTTCTCTATAGGGAAGATGATGTGACTTCTCTACAGGGAAGATGATGTGACTTCTCTATAGGGAAGATGATGTGACTTCTCTATAGGGAAGATGATGTGACTTCTCTATAGGGAAGATGATGTGACTTCTCTATAGGGAAGATGATGTGACTTCTCTACAGGGAAGATGATGTGACTTCTCTACAGGGAAGATGATGTGACTTCTCTATAGGGAAGATGATGTGACTTCTCTATAGAGAAGATGTGACTTCTCTATAGGGAAGATGATGTGACTTCTCTATAGAGAAGATGATTTGACTTCTCTATATGGAAGATGATGTGACTTCTCTACAGGGAAGATGATGTGACTTCTCTACAGGGAAGATGATGTGACTTCTCTATAGGGAAGATGATGTGACTTCTCTATAGGGAAGATGATATGACTTCTCTATATGGAAGATGATGTGACTTCTCTATATGGAAGATGATGTGACTTCTCTATAGGGAAGATGATGTGACTTCTCTACAGGGAAGATGATGTGACTTCTCTACAGGGAAGATGATGTGACTTCTCTATAGGGAAGATGATGTGACTTCTCTATATGGAAGATGATGTGACTTCTCTATAGGGAAGATGATGTGACTTCTCTATAGGGAAGATGATGTGACTTCTCTATAGAGAAGATGTGACTTCTCTATAGGGAAGATGATGTGACTTCTCTATAGAGAAGATGATGTGACTTCTCTATATGGAAGATGATGTGACTTCTCTATATGGAAGATGATGTGACTTCTCTATAGGGAAGATGATATGACTTCTCTATAGGGAAGATGATATGACTTCTCTATAGAGAAGATGTGACTTCTCTATAGGGAAGATGATGTGACTTCTCTATAGAGAAGATGATTTGACTTCTCTATATGGAAGATGGTGTGACTTCTCTATAGGGAAGATGATGTGACTTCTCTATAGAGAAGATGATGTGACTTCTCTATATGGAAGATGATGTGACTTCTCTATAGGGAAGATGATGTGACTTCTCTACAGGGAAGATGATGTGACTTCTCTACAGGGACGATGATGTGACTTCTCTATAGGGAAGATGATGTGACTTCTCTATATGGAAGATGATGTGACTTCTCTATAGGGAAGATGATGTGACTTATCTATAGGGAAGATGATGTGACTTCTCTATACAGTATGGAAGATGATGTGACTTCTCTACAGGGAAGATGATGTGACTTCTCTACAGGGAAGATGATATGACTTCTCTATAGGGAAGATGATATGACTTCTCTATAGGGAAGATGATATTACTTCTCTATAGGGAAGATGATATGACTTCTCTATAGGGAAGATGATATGACTTCTCTATAGGGAAGATGATGTGACTTCTCTATAGGGAAGATGATGTGACTTCTCTATAGGGAAGATGATGTGACTTCTCTATAGGGAAGATGATGTGACTTCTCTATAGGGAAGATGATGTGACTTCTCTATAGGGAAGATGATGTGACTTCTCTATATGGAAGATGATGTGACTTCTCTATAGGGAAGATGATGTGACTTCTCTATAGGGAAGATGATGTGACTTCTCAATAGGGAAGATTATGTGACTTCTCTATACAGTATGGAAGATGATGTGACTTCTCTATAGGGAAGATGATGTGACTTCTCTACAGGGAAGATGATGTGACTTCTCTATAGGGAAGATGATGTGACTTCTCTATAGGGAAGATGATGTGACTTCTCTATAGGGAAGATGATGTGACTTCTCTATAGGGAAGATGATGTGACTTCTCTACAGGGAAGATGATGTGACTTCTCTACAGGGAAGATGATGTGACTTCTCTACAGGGAAGATGATGTGACTTCTCTATAGGGAAGATGATGTGACTTCTCTATAGGGAAGATGATGTGACTTCTCTATAGAGAAGATGATGTGACTTCTCTATATGGAAGATGATGTGACTTCTCTATAGGGAAGATGATGTGACTTCTCTACAGGGAAGATGATGTGACTTCTCTACAGGGAAGATGATGTGACTTCTCTACAGGGAAGATGATGTGACTTCTCTATAGGGAAGATGATGTGACTTCTCTATAGGGAAGATGATGTGACTTCTCTATAGGGAAGATGATGTGACTTCTCTATAGGGAAGATGATGTGACTTCTCTATAGGGAAGATGATGTGACTTCTCTATATGGAAGATAATATGACTTCTCTATATGGAAGATGATGTGACTTCTCTATAGGGAAGATGATGTGACTTCTTTATGTGGAAGATGATGTGACTTCTCTATACAGTATGGAAGATGATGTGACTTCTCTATAGGGAAGATGATGTGACTTCTCTACAGGGAAGATGATGTGACTTCTCTATAGGGAAGATGATGTGACTTCTCTACAGGGAAGATGATGTGACTTCTCTACAGGGAAGATGATGTGACTTCTCTATAGGGAAGATGATGTGACTTCTCTATAGAGAAGATGATGTGACTTCTCTATATGGAAGATGATGTGACTTCTCTATAGGGAAGATGATGTGACTTCTCTACAGGGAAGATGATGTGACTTCTCTATAGAGAAGATGTGACTTCTCTACAGGGAAGATGATGTGACTTCTCTACAGGGAAGATGATGTGACTTCTCTATAGGGAAGATGATGTGACTTCTCTACAGGGAAGATGATGTGACTTCTCTACAGGGAAGATGATGTGACTTCTCTATAGGGAAGATGGTGTGACTTCTCTATAGAGAAGATGATGTGACTTCTCTATATGGAAGATGATGTGACTTCTCTATAGGGAAGATGATGTGACTTCTCTACAGGGAAGATGATGTGACTTCTCTACAGGGAAGATGATGTGACTTCTCTATAGAGAAGATGTGACTTCTCTATAGGGAAGATGATGTGACTTCTCTATAGAGAAGATGATGTGACTTCTCTATATGGAAGATGATGTGACTTCTCTATAGGGAAGATGATGTGACTTGTCTACAGGGAAGATGATGTGACTTCTCTATAGAGAAGATGATGTGACTTCTCTATAGGGAAGATGATATGACTTCTCTATAGGGAAGATGATATGACTTCTCTATATGGAAGATGATGTGACTTCTCTACAGGGAAGATGATGTGACTTCTCTACAGGGAAGATGATGTGACTTCTCTATATGGAAGATGATGTGACTTCTCTATAGGGAAGATGATGTGACTTCTCTATAGGGAAGATGATGTGACTTCTCTATATGGAAGATGATGTGACTTCTCTATAGGGAAGATGATGTGACTTCTTTATGTGGAAGATGATGTGACTTCTCTATAGGGAAGATTATGTGACTTCTCTATACAGTATGGAAGATGATGTGACTTCTCTATAGGGAAGATGATGTGACTTCTCTACAGGGAAGATGATGTGACTTCTCTATAGGGAAGATGATGTGACTTCTCTATAGGGAAGATGATGTGACTTCTCTATAGAGAAGATGATGTGACTTCTCTATATGGAAGATGATGTGACTTCTCTATAGGGAAGATGATGTGACTTCTCTACAGGGAAGATGATGTGACTTCTCTACAGGGAAGATGATGTGACTTCTCTACAGGGAAGATGATGTGACTTCTCTATAGGGAAGATGATGTGACTTCTCTATAGGGAAGATGATGTGACTTCTCTATAGGGAAGATTATGTGACTTCTCTATATGGAAGATAATATGACTTCTCTATATGGAAGATGATGTGACTTCTCTATAGGGAAGATGATGTGACTTCTCTATATGGAAGATGATGTGACTTCTCTATAGGGAAGATGATGTGACTTCTCTACAGGGAAGATGATGTGACTTCTCTACAGGGAAGATGATGTGACTTCTCTACAGGGAAGATGATGTGACTTCTCTATAGAGAAGATGTGACTTCTCTATAGGGAAGATGATGTGACTTCTCTATAGAGAAGATGATGTGACTTCTCTATATGGAAGATGATGTGACTTCTCTATATGGAAGATGATGTGACTTCTCTACAGGGAAGATGATGTGACTTCTCTACAGGGAAGATGATGTGACTTCTCTATATGGAAGATGATGTGACTTCTCTATAGGGAAGATGATGTGACTTCTCTATAGGGAAGATGATGTGACTTCTCTATATGGAAGATGATGTGACTTCTCTATAGGGAAGATGATGTGACTTCTTTATGTGGAAGATGATGTGACTTCTCTATAGGGAAGATTATGTGACTTCTCTATACAGTATGGAAGATGATGTGACTTCTCTATAGGGAAGATGATGTGACTTCTCTACAGGGAAGATGATGTGACTTCTCTATAGGGAAGATGATGTGACTTCTCTATAGGGAAGATGATGTGACTTCTCTATAGAGAAGATGATGTGACTTCTCTATATGGAAGATGATGTGACTTCTCTATAGGGAAGATGATGTGACTTCTCTACAGGGAAGATGATGTGACTTCTCTACAGGGAAGATGATGTGACTTCTCTACAGGGAAGATGATGTGACTTCTCTATAGGGAAGATGATGTGACTTCTCTATAGGGAAGATGATGTGACTTCTCTATAGGGAAGATTATGTGACTTCTCTATATGGAAGATAATATGACTTCTCTATAGGGAAGATGATGTGACTTCTCTATAGGGAAGATGATGTGACTTCTCTATATGGAAGATGATGTGACTTCTCTATAGGGAAGATGATGTGACTTCTCTACAGGGAAGATGATGTGACTTCTCTACAGGGAAGATGATGTGACTTCTCTACAGGGAAGATGATGTGACTTCTCTATAGAGAAGATGTGACTTCTCTATAGGGAAGATGATGTGACTTCTCTATAGAGAAGATGATGTGACTTCTCTATATGGAAGATGATGTGACTTCTCTATAGGGAAGATGATGTGACTTGTCTACAGGGAAGATGATGTGACTTCTCTATAGAGAAGATGATGTGACTTCTCTATAGGGAAGATGATATGACTTCTCTATAGGGAAGATGATATGACTTCTCTATATGGAAGATGATGTGACTTCTCTACAGGGAAGATGATGTGACTTCTCTACAGGGAAGATGATGTGACTTCTCTACAGGGAAGATGATGTGACTTCTCTATATGGAAGATGATGTGACTTCTCTATAGGGAAGATGATGTGACTTCTCTATATGGAAGATGATGTGACTTCTCTATAGGGAAGATGATGTGACTTCTTTATGTGGAAGATGATGTGACTTCTCTATAGGGAAGATTATGTGACTTCTCTATACAGTATGGAAGATGATGTGACTTCTCTATAGGGAAGATGATGTGACTTCTCTACAGGGAAGATGATGTGACTTCTCTATAGGGAAGATGATGTGACTTCTCTATAGGGAAGATGATGTGACTTCTCTACAGGGAAGATGATGTGACTTCTCTATAGGGAAGATGATGTGACTTCTCTATATGGAAGATGATGTGACTTCTCTATATGGAAGATAATGTGACTTCTCTATATGGAAGATGATGTGACTTCTCTACAGGGAAGATGATGTGACTTCTCTATAGGGAAGATGATGTGACTTCTCTATAGGGAAGATGATGTGACTTCTCTATAGGGAAGATGATGTGACTTCTCTATAGGGAAGATGATGTGACTTCTCTATATGGAAGATAATGTGACTTCTCTATATGGAAGATGATGTGACTTCTCTACAGGGAAGATGATGTGACTTCTTTACAGGGAAGATGATGTGACTTCTCTATAGGGAAGATGATGTGACTTCTCTATAGGGAAGATGATGTGACTTCTCTATAGAGAAGATGATGTGACTTCTCTATATGGAAGATGATGTGACTTCTCTACAGGGAAGATGATGTGACTTCTCTACAGGGAAGATGATGTGACTTCTCTACAGGGAAGATGATGTGACTTCTCTATAGGGAAGATGATGTGACTTCTCTATAGGGAAGATGATGTGACTTCTCTATAGGGAAGATGATATGACTTCTCTATATGGAAGATGTGACTTCTCTATAGGGAAGATGATGTGACTTCTCTATAGGGAAGATGATGTGACTTCTCTATACAGTATGGAAGATGATGTGACTTCTCTATAGGGAAGATGATATGACTTCTCTACAGGGAAGATGATGTGACTTCTCTATAGTGAAGATGATGTGACTTCTCTACAGGGAAGATGATGTGACTTCTCTACAGGGAAGATGATGTGACTTCTCTATAGAGAAGATGATGTGACTTCTCTATATGGAAGATGATGTGACTTCTCTATAGGGAAGATTATGTGACTTCTCTATACAGTATGGAAGATGATGTGACTTCTCTATAGGGAAGATGATGTGACTTCTCTACAGGGAAGATGATGTGACTTCTCTATAGGGAAGATGATGTGACTTCTCTACAGGGAAGATGATGTGACTTCTCTACAGGGAAGATGATGTGACTTCTCTATATGGAAGATGATGTGACTTCTCTATAGGGAAGATGATGTGACTTCTCTACAGGGAAGATGATGTGACTTCTCTACAGGGAAGATGATGTGACTTCTCTATAGGGAAGATGATGTGACTTCTCTATAGAGAAGATGATGTGACTTCTCTATAGAGAAGATGATGTGACTTCTCTATAGGGAAGATGATGTGACTTCTCTATAGGGAAGATGATGTGACCTCTCTATACGTAAGATGATGTGACTTCTCTATATGGAAGATGATGTGACTTCTCTATAGGGAAGATGATATGACTTCTCTATATGGAAGATGTGACTTCTCTATAGGGAAGATGATGTGACTTCTCTATACAGTATGGAAGATGATGTGACTTCTCTATAGGGAAATTGATGTGACTTCTCTACAGGGAAGATGATGTGACTTCTCTATAGGGAAGATGATGTGACTTCTCTATACAGTATGGAAGATGATGTGACTTCTCTATAGGGAAATTGATGTGACTTCTCTACAGGGAAGATGATGTGACTTCTCTATAGGGAAGATGATGTGATTTCTCTATAGGGGAGATGATGTGACTTCTCTATAGGGAAGATGATGTGACTTCTCTATAGGGAAGATGATGTGACTTCTCTATAGGGAAGATGATGTGACTTCTCTATAGGGAAGATGATGTGACTTCTCTATAGGGAAGATGATGTGACTTGTCTATAGGGAAGATGATGTGACTTGTCTATAGGGAAGATGATGTGACTTGTCTATAGGGAAGATGATGTGACTTGTCTATAGGGAAGATGATGTGACTTGTCTATAGGGAAGATGATGTGACTTCTCTATAGGGAAGATGATGTGACTTCTCTATAGGCGGCACATCATCAAAGCAGAATTGTATAGGAAAGGGTGGTGGTAGCCATTGTGCTCATTGATGGTAAGGAGGAAATCCAAGTCCTGGCACAGCCTTACTGCTGGAAGAGAGGAGGCAACCCATAGCTTGTACATGTCTCCTTCCAATCAGAAAAGCTGTTTTTCTTACTTGCAGATGTGTACATTTCTTCCTTACTTCTTTTTGACAGTTTTAATTTATTTCACTGTTTGTGCTATTTTTTTTCTCAGTCTATGGCAGAGGTTCTTGCTAAAAAAGAAGAGCTTGCTGACCGTCTGGAGAAAGCCAACGAGGAGGCCATAGCCAGTGCTATAGCAGAAGAGGAGCAATTAACCAGAGAGATTGCGGCAGAAGAGAATGACATTGAGATGGACAATGAGAGCGATTTCTCGGTGCGTGCTACTTTATCCTCCATCCATCGTATACTCCACCTTTGGGACCCCGTATCCTACTCGGCCGTGGCATCTCACTCATAAGTACAAGTGATGTGATTGATGAAATAAAATCCATTTGTGTTGCTAGTAGATGATCTTTGTGAGCGCACACTTCAGCCCGTACAAGCAGAATACAGGCTGTCCTACACATCTGCTCCCTGGATTTGATACATTCTGCTTGTAAAAGAAATACACTTACTGACGCCAACATTTATTAAGGCTGTGTGCACACGATGCAGATTTAGTGCAGATTTAGTGCAGATCTGCAGCGTTTTTTTCCGCGCAGAAACGCTGCAGAACTGCACTGTGATTTACAGTACAATGTACATCAACGTGAAAAAAAAAAGCTGTGCACATGGTGCAGAAAAATCCACGCAGATGCGCTGCAGATTTCAAAGAAGTGCATGTCACTTCTTTTGTGCAGTTTTCTGCACTCCTCCATGATAGAAATCTGCAGTGGTAAAATCTGCACAAAAACTGCACAAAATCTGCAACAAAAACTGCATAGAGCACCACAAACACAAATCAGTGTAAAAATGTCCAGAGACTAACACCAAAATCAAATGCAAAAGTTTATTAGTACACAAAAAGACCTACAGACAGGACACATAGTAAGAGTGACAGATCCTCCCACAGAAAAAAACGGCGGTGAGGGAGCATGTGGAACAACCCTGGGAGACAACACTTGATCGTACTCACTAGTAAATAGTAACCATAATACACAGTGGCCGTGTCTCTGATAGCATACCTGAAAATACAGCAGGGTCACACGCGCACTCCCGCCCTCCCCGACGCGCGTTTCGGAAGTAAGAACTTCCTTCCTCAGGGGGAGGGCGGGAGTGCGCGTGTGACCCTGCGAAACGCGCGTCGGGGAGGGCGGGAGTGCGCGTGTGACCCTGCTGTATTTTCAGGTATGCTATCAGAGACACGGCCACTGTGTATTATGGTTACTATTTACTAGTGAGTATGATCATGTGTTGTCTCCCAGGGTTGTTCCACATGCTCCCTCACCGCCGTTTTTTTCTGTGGGAGGATCTGTCACTCTTTTACTATGTGTCCTGTCTGTAGGTCTTTTTGTGTACTAATAAACTTTTGCATTTGATTTTGGTGTTAGTCTCTGGACATTTTTACACTGATTTGTGTTTGTGGTGCTCTCTTTATGGACTTCAGTTTGTCCGTGTACGTCCTGTGATATACTATGGGTTATGTATATACCTATGAAACTTTATATTAATATGATGTCCCATAGTTTTATGTGTCTTCTCGTTTATTATTAACAAAAACTGCAGAAAATCTGCACCTGCGGATTCTGCCAGGAGATGCAGATTTAGTGCAGAAAATTCTGCACCACATTTCCTACATGTGCACATAGCCTAAAGGTTGTCTGGTTTCACAAATGTAAAAACAAAACACTACACACCCCTTGTATACCCCCAATTGAACCCTGCTGCTCCAGTTGTCCATGCCAGTCTTTGTTGACAAGCCGCCAGCAGGTGACCACTGCAGGTAGTCAGTGGCCACGACTGACAGGTGCTGTACAGGATCAGCGGAATATTATAGTATTTGCGGCTTATTTTATTTTGTTTTTCTTTTTTACTTCTGGAAAACCCTTTACGTTGTGTTCATTTGTCACATAGGAAATGGAGGCGGCTGGTAACTGTAATCCTGTAGGACTTCCTTGCGAATGATAACCGTGACTCTATGGTGTGAACAGAGCTTTAATTCACAAGGATTGAATTTTCTGTTTTAGTTGCATTTTGGGCACATGAACCATGACACAGAAACCATTGCAGATAGTAATCCGTTCATAAAAGACTATGTTTAGTGATGAAGCTGATTCCATTCCTGTACATTTCTTCCTATGTTTTAGGCTAGTATGGGCAGTGGAAGCATGTCCTTCAGTGGTATGTCCATGGACTGGAATGAGGTTTTAGCAGATTATGAAGGTATGTAAAGAGTAAAACAGCGTAATGTGTGAATTGTGCTTGCTTCTTGTCGGATTTTGTAGTTTTGAAATGTGGTGGATCAATGTGAAGTTCATGCTCACGGCAAACAAAATAGTGGCCATCGGTCTGTATGGTTAAGGGTTCAAAAAAGGGTTTACTGCAAAAAGAAATTTTATAGTCAGCGTAGGGGATTTGCTCTCATAATCAGTGCCTTTATGATGTAGGTATATATAAATGGGTATAGCTGATGAGGCCGGCTCTCCAAAGCATCAGCGCAGAGGAAGACTAGGAAATCTGTGACCCTGACAATCATTGAATGGTAACTTCGCTCCCATCAGTAATGTTGTCATTTTGTCCCATTCCAATGCCTCGGTCAGAAATAACAGACAAGAAGCAGTGCCTGCACGACAACAAACGGTTACGTGACCCACGACAAGATGCACTCTTAGGAGCAGCGCAGATGATGAAAGTATTTTAGAAAAGCGATTTTGAAGAATAGTACAAATGAAAGGGCACCAAATAGTAGTGGGACGACAAGGCGTCCTGAAAGTGATGATATGGCCCCAACAGAGCCCCGATCTCCACCTCACGAGTCTGTCAGGGAGTACATGAAGAGACAGAAACCTAAATCCATAGAGGATCTGTGGTTAGTTCTCCAAGATGTTAGCAACAACCTCCCTGTCGAGTGTTCCTTCAAAGCTGTGTGCACGTCTACCTGGAAGATTGATTTTTGATGCTGTTTTGAAGACAATGGGCGGTCACAGCAAATATTCTTTTGATTTAGGTTTCTGTTTTGTTTGCTCACTTTTTTATTGAAAAAAATAAACTATTAAGATGTTTTTATGCATTTTTACTTTGATTTTGAGCATTTTTCATATTTAAGTCCCTTTGTTTGTTTGTTTTTTCATTTTGGGGGAGGGTATTATTCAGATTTTGACATAAATGGGATGCAAATGTATTAATTAAATGGGATTATCTTTTAGCGCGTGAGTCTTGGAGACAGAACACGTCTTGGGGTGACATAGTAGAGGAAGAACCCTCTAGGCCACCTGGCCATGGGATCCATATGCATGAAAAACTGTCTTCACCTTCCAGAAAAAGGTTAGCTTGCTATACAGTACCCCAGATGCGCAAAATTTGTTCTCTCTGTTGGCGGTTACAAAATAACTAACATTGTAACCCCTTACTGGCATGCGGTATACATGTACACATGCCAGGCGCAGGTCCTGGGGGGCTGACTCCACGCCATACGCGGCATGTAAGAGCAGAGATCGGAGCAAAGTGAAGCTCTGATCATTGCAGTTAACTCCTTTATACTATTTCTGGGGCGTTCCATGCCCCCATAGACTCCCCAATGGCTTGTCTGCGGGATGCCATTGGTTTGCCATGGCAGTTAGTGGCTTCCTGAAGGCCCACTTGACTGCTATATCAGTACTTCTCTGAAGGCCAGCCACTGAAAGACAAAAGTCCTCATACTTTACTATTTGTTAGTGTGTGTGTGTGTGTGTGTGTGTGTGTGTAAAAATATATATGTACACACATATTAGGGATTCTGTCAGGTAGGCAACGTTTTTAGTCCGACAAGGCAAAGTTTCTTAGCTCCATAAGCCCCGATGGGTCTTTTGCACAAAGCAGCCATGCTTCGGGACAGAGGTAAACACCGCAGGAAAGTACAGCTCATATGGCAAGTCATTACTCTGCCAGGTGTACCTCCAATACCCCAGCAGGTACCATACACCCACACACAGGTCAGCACCAAACCTCTCCAGCCCCCACACTCTGGCAGACTGTCCACCTTTCAATTCTCCTTTTCTTCTCTAGGAGTACAGCTGACCCCCCAGTCACTCCATTCAGAGAGAGGCCTCCAGTTTTCAGCTCCATTTCACATCTTGGTTGGTCGCTCACAAGCCTTAACACACTCGCCTCCTCTTCAATGTCCAGCAGGCTCACAAGCAGCACGCTGAACCCCTTTCTGGGTTCTTATCGAAATGATTTGGTTGATTTGCATCTTCTTGGTCAGTTTTTGTTGCAAAGCCAGTAGGGTCTTTTTTTTTTTTACTGGACATGCTATGCAGGCTCCAGGAGACCCCATCTTGTGTCACTGTAAAGAGAGAAATGGGACTTGCAATCTATTAGACATTTATAACATATTCCTTGGAAATGCCATAAATGTCTAAGATGGGAATACGTCTTTAACCTCTTCACACCATGGCCAGTATTCATTTTTACTTTTGCTGCAATTATGACTGCTAGTCCCTTTGGATAAGTCTCTAAGTTTTCCACATCTTGCCACTCGCATTTTTGCACATTCCTCAAAGGAAAACTGCTCCAGCTCATTCAAGTTAGATGTTTCCTCTGGTGAACCGCAATCTTCTAGTCTGACCACAGATTCTCAGTTGGATTAAGGTCTGGGTTTTGACTAGGCCACTCCAAAACATTTACACGTTTCCCCTTAAACCACTCAAGTGTTGCTTTAGCAGTCGCTTTAGGTCATTGTCTTGTTGGAAGTGAATGTCTGTCCCAGCCTCATATCACTGACCGACTGAAACAGGCTTTGCGCAATAGTATCCCTGTATTTTGCATCGTCCATCTTCCCCTCGACTCACACCATTTTTCCTGTCCCTGCTGCCAAAAATGGTGTTTTTGGGGTGATGATCTGTGTTGGTTTGGCGCCAGACATAGCATTTACCTTGGTGACCAAAAACTTGGTCTCAACTGACCACAGCACCTTCCTCCATACATTTGGGGAGTCTCCCACATGTCTTTTGGGAAACTCAAAACAAGCCTTACAATTTTTGTGTGTAAGTAAAGGTTTTTTTTTCTGCCCACTCTTCCATAAAGGCCACCTCAATGGAGTGTACGCGTTATTGTGGTCATATGGACAGATATTCCAGTCTCTGCTTGGGAACTCTGCAGTTCCCTCAGGGTTACCTTTGGTCTCTGTGCTTCCTCTCTGATTAATGCCCTCCTTGCCCGGGCTGAGAGTTTTGGTGGGCAACCCCCTCTTGGCAGGTTTGTTGTGGTACCATATTCTTTCCATTTGATGATAATGCATGTGATGGTGCTCTGGGGAATCATCAGAGATTAGGATATTTTTTTATAACACAACCCTGGCTTGTTCTTCTCAACAACTTTGCCCCTGACTTGTTTGGAGATCTCCTTGGTCTTCATTGTTTGGTAAGTGCTGCCTCTTGCTTAATGGTGTTGCAGCCTCTGTGGCATTTCAGAAAAGATGTATATATACTGATAGACCATGTGACACTTAGATTATACACAGGGGACTTCCTATCACTAACCATGTGATTTATTAAGGTAAGCTACGTTCACATTTGCGTTGTGCGCCGCTGCGTCGGCGACGCAACGCACAACGCAAATAAAAACGCACCAAAACGCATTAAAAAACGCTGCGTTTTGCGACGCATGCGTCCTTTTTTGCCAAAATTTGGACGCAAGAAAAATGCAACTTGTTGCGTTTTCTGCGCCCGACGCTTGCGGCAAAAAAAACGCATGCGTCGCACAATGCAGCACAACGCATGTCCATGCGTCCCCCATGTTAAATATAGGGGTGCATGACGCATGCGTCGCCGCTGCGTCGCCCGACGCAAACACGCAAAACGCTAATGTGAACGTAGCCGTAGTTGCTTGCACCAGAAATTTTTAGGGGTTCATCGCAAAAGAGGTGAATACATGTTAATTTTTAGTTATGTGATCCCATGCACTTAATTTATCCCTATATTTTTCTCACTTCACCAACTTAGGCTATTTAGGGCTGATTTTGTTGCAAATCGGATTATAAAAATATTAACACTCAGGTTATAGTATGATAAAATAGGTAAAAAGCCAAGGAGGTGAATACTTTCGCAACTGTGTGTATCTATTTGTCAGGGGTGGTTGTGCATTCTAGATGGGAATTTATTCTTTGTAGGGGGCTTTTCGTCAGTCCGCTCCCAGGCTATAGATCACAATTGTCTTTTTGTAGGACAATTGCTGAATCCAAAAAGAAGCATGAAGAGAAACAACGAAAAGCACAACAGCTGAGAGAGAAGCTGCAGGAAGAGAAAGCTCTTAAGGTTCAGAAACTTCTGGAAAGGGTGAGTAGAGATTTGTTTCCAGGTAAAAAAAAAAAAGATAATTTTTTTTTTTTGCAGAAGTGTGGCCCATGGTGTAGACTGGAGTACAGTCCTTGTTTTGTGCAATCTGACCTTTTGATGCGCTTTTTGCATGTGGACTAGAGGACCAAAGGTTTTATTACACTTCTCACTCCATGTGATCGCACCACCTAGGCCGCAAATCATTTACTGTTTTGCCTGATTTGTCCTTTTCCGGGGAGAAACACATGAGGTCATTGAATCAAGAACTGTGTTTTACTGTCACTTCCATAACACTTATCCATCATAAAACTAGCCATTCATCAAGCAAGACCTTTGAGTTAAGCCAAACTGGTTTGCTTACTTTGCTACCACAGTTTTCCCAGAATCATAACTTGGCATTTTGATTGCTTGCTCCATAGCTACATACTGTATTTTTAAAAAAATATAAGATGCACTTTTTAGTAAGAAAAAACCTTGGTAAAATGTGTCTGCATCTTTTAGTTCAGAGGCAGGTTCTCATGATGTACACACTGACACAGCGTCCTTCCCGATCACTCAGGGAACTATGCATCACTGATGAGTCTATCAGGTCACATGCCTGGAAGGAGCTTTAACCCCTTAATGACCGCCAATACGTCTATTTACGGACCTGAGATATAAGAGAATCGCATCCCCACACAGGTACACTATAGCTGACAACTTGCTGCATCAGCCACGATCAGTGTTGGCACCGTCCATATCTCTTTAACACATTGATGCTGTTAATCATATAAATGGTTAACAGAGTGTGGGGGCTTCCCATCGGCTCCCTGAGATCATGATTGTGTGGTCCTGATATTCACCATGGCAATTCACGGCCAAATAACGGCTTAAAGAGTCTTCCGGCTGTAGCGGCCTGTTCAGAACGACCTTTAGCAACATTTAGGTGGTAAAAGTAAACTTTTTCATTCCTGGCAATGTCAAAATTATTTTCCTATTTTCTGCTGTCTAAATCTGTGTGCGGCTCATAGAAACATGTTTTTTAGAGTCTAATAAATACAGTATTTAAAAATGGTTTACCTCTTTGGATCTGTTATCTTATCAGTGATCATTTCTGTTTTCAATTCTTCCGGCATTTGCAGAAGACGGCAGATCTTGTTCCGATCATGGAGCGCCATGCACGGACTGGCCGCTGGTCTCCTGGCCCGAGGGTGACAGCCTCATAACAATACATGAAGCTGTCATGGTCTGGTTGGGAGACCCCCTGGCCAGTCAGTGCATTGTGCTCCGTGATCAGGCTGAGATCCATGAGCTTTCTCCTTATAGGCTGGAGTCTTCTCCCCGGGCTTATCTGTGTCAGTTCGGTAAATGATTTTGGTCCCGTTACTCCCTCCTTTTTCTCCGGATATTCTAATTTTTCTGTATATTATTAAGTTTCCTTTTTCATCATTAACTACTTACTGTGTAATTGTATCCGCTTTTTTTTCCCTAATTGAATATAAATTTTGCATTTTTTTTAAATTCTGATGGAGATTTTTGTGTTCTAGGAAAAGGATGTGCGAAAGTGGAAGGAGGAATTACTGGAGCAGAGGCGCAAAATGATGGACGAGAAGCTGCTTCATGCAGAATTTAAGCGGGAAGTCCAGTTACAAGCCATAGTGAAGAAGGCTCAGGAGGAGGAGGCCAAGGTATACTTTTTGGACAGGGTAGTAACGGGTCGCAAAAAATAACACGATAAACAGCCAAATGTAGCTTCCACTCTCCAAAACGAACAATCTCCACTAGATAAGAGGCGTGGATAGTGACTGGTGTGCATGTTCATCCGGGGACCCAAAGCCTCTACATCCGACATAAAACCACAAGATTCTGATGAGATCATTTAAAGCTGCTTTCTAACGCCTTTAAACCTAAAATCTAAACAGAGTATTCTCAATTTTAGCATGTCCACCATCCTAGCTACAGAGATCTGGGAGATCAGCTTTATTTAAGCTTTATAAACAACCATAGGAATGGGAGGAATTGATCAATCCAATGAATGAATTTGGCACAACCTTAGGCTGCCTGGTTGCAAGCGTGAAAAAAATGCACTTTACTCCTATAGTGTAAATTAAAGTAAATCTGTCGGACTGCACAAGGCCACACCTTTTTTTTTGCTAAGCTCCACCCACTTTTCAAAATGTTTGCCTAGCTGGCATAAAAGCCGCATATAGTTGTTCACAAATTTGCGTCTTTAACACACAAAAAAAAAACGGGCAGAAAAATGCTTATAGAATCTGCCTCTACGTTGTTTGTGCCTCCTCTATTTTAGTGGTTTAATTGCTTTCTTACCATCTATTCCGTAAAGTAATACATTGACTTCATTGTGATCTTATGGGTCAGTTGGTCTGAACAAGCGAGACTGCAGTGTAAAGCAGGGGCGAGTGTAAAGCAATGGCAATATCGTGGCTGTATGGTGAAACATGAGATTGATTTCAGAATGCAGCTAAAGGTTACTGATCACAGCTTATTGGAATAGTTAGAGAGCAGCCGTAACTGCCGAAGATCCAGAGCAGATCAGTCCTATCCATAAAAGAGCTAACAATTAAAGACATTGAATATTTTCTTGTAAGTCAAGATACCTTTAATTTATAGGTTTTTTTGTGCATTTTAGGCTGTTTAGAGGTTAAGTATCACTTCTGAATTTGCTTAAATTTACAGGTAAATGAAATTGCCTTCATCAATACATTAGAAGCTCAAAACAAGCGCCATGATGTCCTAGCTAAGCTGAAGGAGTATGAGCAGAGACTCAATGAGCTGCAGGAAGAACGGCAGCGTCGACAAGAGGAGAAGCAAGCTCGTGATGAAGCTGTGCAGGTAAAAACGGTCTTAAAAACAGAAAACTCCCATCCTTAGATTACAATTGGCCAGGTTTACCGTGGTTGATTTTTGGCACAAAATTCCTGCCTTTTATGCTCAGGAACGTAAACGAGTGCTAGAAGCTGAACGCCAGGCTCGTGTTGAGGAGCTGTTGATGAAGAGGAAAGAGCAAGAAGCTCGAATAGAGATGCAAAGGCAAGAAAAGGAGCGAGCACGAGAGGATGCAGCCAGGGAAAGAGCCAGGTAGGTTCAATGGAGCTGTGTGTTCTTACCCTAAACATTGCTCTTCATCTTCACTCCCTGGAGAAAGCTTATAAATCACCACTGCACATTCTCTGACATACAGTTGTTTTTATAATTCATGATTATTTTATATCTTTAGGTTTTATTTTACCTAAAGACCCAAAAAGAGCACAGCGAGGTCAAAAATACTCTGTTGTAAAGAAGTCACAGTAAATAAGCAAGTGCTAGTCAAAAAATGAAAAAAGTACAGGGTATTTAGTGAATACGTTTTTTTGCAAAAAAAATATATTAGGCTGCTCCACCAATCGCCAAGGTATACCCATATAGAGCAGTCCTATCTAATGTATATAATCCCTATCTGATGTATTTAAAAACCTGATCATCTGTATAGTACCTGTGTAAGCAGGGTTCAGAGAGAAAATATCCATGTGGACATGCTGGATGGAACAGCTTCAGTGCAAATGGCCCACAGAGGAGTGGTGGACTCCCCAGTCTTGTAGAAACAAGAGAACAATTATAGAACCAAAAACACATGGGCTACTTGCACAGTGAACAAGTAGAAACCTGTTCACACCACCAAGAAACTTGAAGACACAAAAAGAGCACAGCGAGGTCAAAAATACTCTTGTAAAGAAGTCACAGTAAATAAGCAAGTGCTAGTCAAAAAATGAAAAAACATGGATGGACATGCTGGATGGAACAGCTTCAGTGCAAATGGCCCACAGAGGAGTGGTGGACTGTTCTCTAGTTTCTACAAGACTGGGGAGTCCACCACTCCTCTGTGGGCCATTTGCACTGAAGCTGTTCACATGGATATTTTCTCCCTGAACCCTGCTTATACAGGTACTATACAGATTATCAGGTTTTTAAATACATCAGATAGGGATTATATACATTAGGACTGCTCTATTATGGGTATACCTTGGCGATTGGTGGAGCAGCTTAATATACATTTTTTCTGCAAAAAAACATATTAACTAAATACCCTGTACTTTTTTCATTTTTTGACTAGCACTTGCTTATTCACTGTGACTTCTTTACAACAGAGTATTTTTGACCTCGCTGTGCTCTTTTTGTGTCTTCAAGTTTCTTGGTGGTGTGAACAGGTTTCTACAGACTTGTTCACTGTGCAAGTAGCCCATGTGTTTTTGATTTTATTTTACCCAAGTAGTAACTATTGTTTTTATATGGATGCATTTAAATATGCTGCTCATATACTTATTAGTGCAGTAGATTAGTCCAGTGACCTAACTAAATAGGTCTAAACTTTAGGATCCACTCTTAAGTATTACGGAGCATCTCAAGTCTAGTGGTGTGTCATTAGTACAGATGCACAGACTCAGACTAGCAGTGTCAGACTGGGGTGCCATAGTGTCCACAGCTAGAAATTACTTTAGGGGCCCACACTGCAACTAGAAACAAATATTTTTTCAGCATTATTCCCTTAGAGTGGAGTGTTGACGGGTAAAGTACAGATGGCTTCCGCACATCCTTGGTGCCCACACCATAACTGTGATGTACAATTACGGTGGTTGTATTAAAGGGTTTCACGGGTGAAAACATATTATTGTTCGATGGGTGTCTGACCACATGGACACACCAGTTGGAAAAATGGGGAACTTTTATCCCCTGACATGTTGGATCCCTGACTGCAGCACCACTCATTCTCTATGGGGCTGTCGAAAAAAGCCTAGCGGGGCACTCAGCAACGTCATAGGGAATAAATGGAGTGGTGGTCATACAGTAATATCACATACAAGGGACAAGTACTATCTGAACATGACAGGACCGCATATTAGCGTCACTGCATTACCAATGCTGATCATTAACTAAAGCCGCAGTTCTAACACTAATATTACTACCAGTGACAGTTATACATAGGAGCTCTATAGACCGTATATAAGGCACAGTGTAAGTGCTCATGTAAATTCAGTGATCACCATTGACAGTCATACATAGGAGCTCTCTAGACAATTTATAACGCATAGTGTAAGTGTTCATGTAAATCCAGTGATCACCAGTGGCAGTTACACATAGGAGCTCTGTAGACAGTATATAAGGCATAGTGTAAGTGTTCATGTAAATCCAGTGACAGTTATACATAGGAGCTCTGTAGACAGTATATAAGCCAATATTGTAGGTGATCATGTAAATCCAGTGATCACCAGTGACATTTATACATAGGACAGTATATAGTGAAAGTGTTTTGCTAAATCCAGTGACTCATCCATGAGGTCTCTAATTGAAGTTATTAATTTTTGCCTTTTTTTTTTTTTTTTTTTTTTTTACATCCAGTGCAGATTGCTATCACTTCTTCCAGGCATTACTTGTATCTACAGAATGTAGTGCATACACATCTATGGCTATTCGCTTCTAGGGCACCCTCCCAATTATTTTTTTCCCACTTCTACACTGCGCCATGTGAAGAAGGAAAGTGCCACAGTGCTGCCCTGTACAATAAGCATACCTCTTTTTTGTTTTCCCCACAGTAACAATATCCACAAAAATAAAATATTTTACATTAGTGATGTTCCTCTTTGTGATCCCCTCACGGTGTGATCCCCTCACAGTATCAATGTTCTTTTCTGTGGCCCCTTACAATAGTAAAATTCCTCTTTGTGCCCCCATACAGTAATAATGTCTGTCTTTTTGCTCTAACATATCAGTAGTCCCGTTCCCAAATAGCACCCAAACAGTAGTAATGTACAGCTTTTGGCCCCATATATTTATTAATTAATGTATGAGGAAACAGGTTGGCATTGTTAATGAATGGGGCCACAATGATGACATTATAAATGTTCCCATTGTAGCACCATGCATTAATAAAGTCCTCCCTTGTGGCCCTGTACAGTAATAATGTTCCCCAATAGTCACCATACAGTAATAATGTCCCTCATTCTGGCCTCCATAAAGAATAATGTCCCCCATTCTGTTCCCAGTATAGTGATATGTTCCTCATTCTATCCCCAATATAATAATAATGTCACCCTCTGTGGCCCCCATACAATAATAATATCCCTCAATTTGATCCCAATATAGTAATGATGTCCCTCATACACTACAATGTCTCCCTGTGTGGCCCTCATACAGTATATTGTTCCCCTCTGTGGCCCCCATAAAGTATGATTTTCCCCTTCTGTGTCTTTGTTCTCTGTAGTATAATGTCTCTTTGTGTGGCTTCTATACAGTATACTGTCCCCCCATTCTGACCCCTTACTGTATATACAGTGATATGTCGTCCTCTGTGGTAACCATGCAGTATAATACCCCCATTTTGGACCTTATTCAGTATAATATCCCCCTTTGTGGCTTCCATACAGTATAATGTCCCACTCTGTGGCACACTTTACATGGCAAAAAACAAAACCATTTCTCTCACCTGTTGCCATGTTTCGGCCCCTGTTGCTGGTCTCTGATAGGCTAATGGCATGTACAGGTATTGCGGCACATTGAGCTGTTTGTTTTCTGCTATAGTTTTCAGGTTAAAATAGAGCAGACACCAGTAGGTTGCCCGATACTCTGGCTTCGGAGACCATCAGGTCCCCCAGTGAGCCCATCTGAACCCTTAGATTAGTGATATTTGCACTATATCAACTTCCATCAACTTCCCTTTAATTGTAGTCATGCATATCTCATTGGGTGAGTTTCATTAAGGGAGATTATACTCCCTATAAAGTTTCCTGTTGTAAGGGGGACATGACTTCAACATAAAGGACCAGTGGATTAATGCTCAATTGGTAGTGAGTAGTGATGAGCGAGTATACTCGTTGCTCGAGATTTTCCGAGCATGCTCGGGGAGTCTACCGAGTATTTGTAAGTGCTCGGAGATTCTGTTTTAGTTGACGCAGCTGCATGATTTACATCTGCTAGCCAGGCTGAGTACATGTGGGGGTTGCCTGGTTGCTAGGGAATTCCCACATGTACTTATGCTGGCTAACAGATGTAAATCATTGAGCTGCGGCGATAAAAACTAAATCTCCGAGCACTAAAAATACTCGGGAGGACACCTGTGCGTGCTCGGGAAATCTCGAGTAACGAGTATACTCTCTCATCACTAGTAGTGAGATGAGGGAGCGAGGAAGAGGCCCATAAGTAAAGAAAGAAGCAGATTTTTCTGATAAGATGTATTACAAAGATTTTTTTGACTTTGCAATATATCTTGCACTGTTGATTTATGCAAAGTTTCCTGAGCAGGCACCCATTGAACACTTGCCAGGCAGCCATTGGACACTGGCAGGCAGGCACCCATTGGACACTGGTAGGCAGGCAACCATTGGACACTGGCTGGCAGGCAACCATTGGACACTGGCAGGCAAGCAACCATTGGACACTGGCAGGCAGGCAGCCATTGAACACTGGCAGGCAGGCAACCATTGGACACTGGCAGGCAGGCAACCATTGGACACTGGCAGGCAGGCAACCATTGGACACTGGCAGGCAGGCAACCGTTGGACACTGGAAGGCTGGCAACTGTTGGACACTGGCAGGCTGGCAACTGTTGGACACTGGCAGGCTGGCAACTGTTGGACACTGGCAGGCAGGCAACTGTTGGGCACTGGCAGGCAGGCAGCTGTTGGACACTGGCAGGCAGGCAGCCATTGGACACAGGCAGGCAGCCATTGGACACAGGCAGGCAGCCATTGGACACAGGCAGGCAGCCATTGGACACAGGCAGGCAGCCATTGGACACAGGCAGGCAGCCATTGGACACAGGCAGGCAGCCACTGGACACTGGCAGGCAGCCATTGGACACTGGCAGGCAGGCAACCGTTGGACACTGGCAGGCAGACAACCGTTGGACACTGGCAGGCAGGCAGGCAACTGTTGGACACTGGCAGGCAGGCAACTGTTGGACACTGGCAGGCAGGCAGCCATTGGACACAGGCAGGCAGCCATTGGACACAGGCAGGCAGCCATTGGACACAGGCAGGCAGCCATTGGACACAGGCAGGAAGCCATTGGACACAGGCAGGAAGCCATTGGACACAGGCAGGCAGCCATTGGACACAGGCAGGCAGCCATTGGACACTGGCAGGCAGCCATTGGACACTGGCAGGCAGGCAACCGTTGGACACTGGCAGGCAGACAACCGTTGGACACTGGCAGGCAGGCAGGCAACTGTTGGACACTGGTAGGCAGGCAACCATTGGATACTGGCAGGCAGCCATTGGACACTGGTTTACTACATTAATATGTACTCTAGAAGCAGATTTAATTTGTGAGGCATAAAAGCCACAGAACCATGCTTTTACATAGGTTTTGTGTAAAAAGGACAACTACGCTATAAGTGCTTGCATGGCTCCCAATGTACGTCTGCTGGCAATGAAGTTTCACTTCAAGGTGACCGCGCACTGAAGTATTGTGTGGAGCGCTTTGGTATCCAGATTACTATTAGGACTCAGACCTTCAGAGCGATGTTTGGATTGTGTGGAAAATGTGACGTCTTCTAGCAATAAATATAACATTAGATCACTGATTTACAAGCTCATAAATCATTTTGCAGGCAGAGTGTAGATAATTTATAAATTGTAGAATAATTGTTGAACTGTTTCTGATGACTGCGATATTGATTTATTACATTAGCAGCATTTGTAGTGGTTTTCCATGTGCACAGTTTAACTTTAGTGTATATTTTTGTTTGGCGAAGTCAAGATGAAAAGTGCTTCATTGGAGATTTAGGTATAAGAGCTTTAGAGTTATGGATTAATAACTTACCCATCACTCAATAGACACATGATGCAATCTGTTTGCTCGCAGTGTACTCGCCAGGGAATTTCTACTTCTAAGGATTTGCCTGTTTTCTCTACAAGAAACATGGCTTCTTTGCTTAGAAGAGCACACAATTAGTTCTGTCAAGCCTGCCTTAGCATAAAGCAATACATCATATCTAATATGGCACCATGGGAGGTACCTGACCCATGCCAGCCTTTGTATTATAATGTCATGTGCCTGAACCATTCATATTGTGAAAATCCAAGGTTTTGTGTGATAAAGCCTCACCTTTAATATAATCTACTAGCTGAAGAGCCTGGCGTTGCCTGGGCATAGTAAATATCTGTGGTTAGTTATAGCACCTCACTTCTCTTATTTTCCCATCACGCCTCTCATTTTCCCCCTCACATCTTTCATTTTCCCCTCACATCTCTCATTTTATCCCTCACACCTCTCATTTTCCCCCTCACTCCTCTCATTTTCCCCCTCACTCCTCTCATTCCCCCCTAACACTTGTCATTTCGATCTCACATCTGTCATTTTCCGATAACTCCACTATTTTCCCTCACTCCTCTCATTTTACACTCACACCTTTTCATTTTCACCTCACACCTCTCATTTTCACCTCACACCTCTTATTTTCACCTCACACCTCTCATTTTCACCTCACACCTCTCATTTTCACCTCACACCTCTCATTTTCACCTCACACCTCTCATTTTCCCCTCAGTATATACCTGTATGTCATCTCCCTTATATATAGTATACACCTGTATGTCAACTCCTGTATATAATATATACCTGTATGTCATCTCCCCTGTATATAGAATATACCTGTATGTCATCTCCCCTGTAAATAGTATATACCTGCTGTATGTCATCTCCTCCTGTATATTGTATATACCTGTGTCATCTCCTCCTGTATATAGTATATACCTGTGTCATCTCCTCCTGTATATAGTATATACCTGTATGTCATCTCCTGTATATAGTATATACCTGTATGTCATCTCCTCCTGTATATTGTATATACCTGTGTCATCTCCTCCTGTATATAGTATATACCTGTGTCATCTCCTCCTGTATATAGTATATACCTGTGTCAACTCCTCCTGTATATAGTATATACCTGTATGTCATCTCCTGTATATAGTATATACCTGTATGTCATCTCCCCTGTATATAGTATATACCTGCTGTATGTCATCTCCTCTATATACCTATGTATCATCTCTTTTATATAGTATATACCTGTATATCATCTCCTCTTATATAGCATATACCTGTGTGTCATCTGCTCCTGTATATAGTATATATCTGTATGTCATCTCCTCGTGTATTAGACCGCGTTCACACGTTATTTGGTCAGTATTTTTACCTCAGTATTTGTAAGCTAAATTGGCAGCCTGATAAATCCCCAGCCAACAGGAAGCCCTCCCCCTGGCAGTATATATTAGCTCACACATACACATTATAGACAGGTCATGTGACTGACAGCTGCCGTATTTCCTATATGGTGCATTTGTTGCTCTTGTAGTTTGTCTGCTTATTAATCAGATTTCAATTTTTGAAGGATAATACCAGACCTGTGTGTGTTTTAGCGCGAGTTTCATGTCAAGTTGTGTGTGGCGACATGCATGTAGCGACTTTTGTGAGATGAGTTTTGTGTGGCGACATGCGTGTAGCAACTTTTTAGGTGTCGAGTTAATGTGACAGGTTACTGTAGCAAGTTGTGTGTAGCAAGTTTTGCGCATGGTGAGTTTTGCGCGTAGCGAGTTTTGCTCGTGGCGAGTTTTGTGTGGTGCGTTTTGAGTAGGTGCAAGTTTTGTGTGAGGCAACTTTTGCATGTGGCAATTTTTCCATGTGTGCAAGTTTTGCGTGTGACGAGTTTTCCATGAGGTGAGTTTTGCACGTGTGGCGAGTTTTGCGTGAGCCTAGTTTTGCATGTGGCGAATTTTGTGCGTGGCGAGTTTTGAGTGGCGACTTTTGTGTTTCGACCTTTATGTGGCGAGTTTGTGTATGTGTGGTAAAATGTGTGCTGAGGGTGGTATATGTGTAAAAGCACATGGTAGTGTGTGGCGCATTTTGTGTGTGTGTTCATATCCCTGTGTGTGGTAAGTATCCCATGTCGGGGCCCCACCTTAGCAACTGTACGGTATATACTCTTTGGCGCCATCGCTCTCATTCTTAAAGTCCCCCTTGTTCACATCTGGCAGCTGTCAATTTGCCTCCAACACTTTTCCTTTCACTTTTTCTCTATTATGTAGATAGAGGCAAAATTGTTTGAATTGGAACGCGCGGGGTTAAAATTTTGCCTCACAACATAGCCTATGACGCTCTCGGGGTCCAGACGTGTAACTGTGCAAAATTTTGTGGCTGCAGCTGCGACGGTGCAGATGCCAATCCCGGAGGCGCACACGTGCACACACACACAGCTTTATACATTAGATTTGAGCAAGGAACAGAAGAACGAATGTGTTGGCATTGCAGTCCTCATGGGATTGGTAAAGGTGAAGTTCAGCTTTATATTGGTGTCTTGTATACTGTTATGTGTTTAAGATTTTTAGGAGTTCCTGTGATTACTATATAAATCATATCTGGTACAGAGCCTTGAAAAAGTTTTCATGCCCTGTGAACTTTTTCACATTGTGAACAGCAATTTTCAAGTCAAGGGGATTTAGGTCTGGACTTTGACTGAGTCATTCAAGTACATGATTATGACTTGATCTAAACCATTCCATTGTAGCTCTGGCAGTATGTTTAGAGTCGATGTCCTGCTGAAAGGTGACCTTACGTCCCAGTCTCAAGTCTTTGGCAGCCTCTAACAAGTTTTCCTCCAAGGTTGCCCCATATTTAGCTCCACCCATCTTCCATCAACTCTCAACAGCTGTTCTGTCTGTGCTGAAGAAAAATATCCCCACAGCATGATGCTGCCACCACCATGTTTGATGATGGGGATGGTGTTTTCAGGGTGATGTGCAGTGTTCGTTTTCTGCCACATATGGCATTATGCATTTAGCTTAAAAAGTTCTCCTTTGATCTCATTTGACCAGATCAAATTCTTCCACATGTTAACTGTGTCCCTTAGGCTACTTTCACACTAGCGTCAGATTCGGCCCGTCGCAGTGTGTCGGGCCGAGATTCCGACGCTAGCGTTTGATGCGCCGCACAACGGGTGCAGCGGATGCATTTCTCCGGCGCATCCGCTGCCCCGTTGTGAGGTGCGGGGAGGTGGGGGCGGAGTTCCGGCCGCGCATGCGCGGTCGGAAAAAGCGGTCCGTCGGCAGCAAAAAACGTTACATTTAATGTTTTTTGCTCCCGGCGGTCCGCCACAACACGGCACGACGGTTGCAACGTGTGTCAATACGTCGCAATGCGTCGGTAATGTTACTCTATGGGGCAAAAACGCATCCTGCAAACAACTTTGCAGGATGCGTTTTTTCCCCTAAACGATGGATTGCAACGTATTAAAAAAAAAACGCCAGTGTAAAAGTAGCCTTACATGGCTTTTTGCAAACTGCAAATGGGACTTTTTGTGACATGCTGTCAAAAATGTCTTTCTTCTTACCACTCTTCCATAAAGGCCAGAATTGTGGAGCATACAAGTAGTTGTCCTGTGGACAGGGTCTTCCACCTGATCTGTGGATTTCTGCAGCTCCTCCAGAGTGACTATGGGCCTCTTTTCTGCTCTTATAATTCATGCTCTCCTTGCTTTGGATGCCGGTTTAGGTGGACGTCCATGTCTTGGTAGATTTGTAGTTGTGCCAAACTCCTATTTTTGGCTGATTGATTGAACAGTGGTCCCTGAAATGTTCAGAAGTTTAGCCGTCTTTTTTATTTTATTTTATTTTTTTATAAATCTAACCCTGCTGTACTTTTCTCGGCTTTATCTCTGACCTGTCTTGTGTATTCCTTGGTTTTCATGATGCTGTTTGATCCCTAATGTTCTCAAACAAACCTCTGAGGCCTTTACAGAACAGCTGTAGTTATACTGAGAATAAATTACACACAGGTAGATTCAATTTACTGATTATGTGACTTCTGGAGGCAACTCTGGATTTTATTTAGTGGTATCACACTACAAGGAGGCTGAATTTGTATTTTTAAAATATTTAGAAACCATGTATCATTTCCTTAAGGGTATGTGCACACGTTGTGAATTTTGCTGTGGATCCACAGCGTTTCTGCAGCTGTGGATCCGCAGCAGTTTCCCATGAGTTTACAGTTCAGTGTAAACCTATGGAAAACCGTAAAACGCTGTGCACATGCTGCAGAAAAAAACGCACAGGAATGCAGTGGTTTACAATCCGCAGCATGTCACTTCTGCACACATAGGAATGCATTGATCCGCTTACTTCCCGCATGGGGCTATGCCCACCATGCGGGAAGTAAGCGGATAATGTGCAGATGCTACCCGGGGTGGAGGAGAGGAGACTCTCCTCCAGGCCCTGGGAACCATATTTGTGTTAAAAAAAAAAAAAAAATAAAATAAAAAATAATTATATACTCACCTCTCAGCGCTGCACGCGGCAGTCCGGTCTCAGGTTTGCTATGCGAGCAGGGCCTGTGGTGACGTCGTGGTCACATGACCGTGACGTCACGAAGGTCCGTCTCGCACAGCATCTTTGGAACCGGACCACCGTGTGCAGCCCTGAGGAGATCGGAACGTCAGAGGGTGAGTATAACCATTTTTTTTAATTATTTTTAACATTACTATTGATGCTGCACATGCAGCATCAATAGTAAAACAAGTGCAGGAGTAAAACCCGCAGCGGAAACCGCAAGACAAACCGTGATAAATCTGCAGGGATAACCGCAGCGGGTTTGCCCTGCAGATTTATCAAATCCGCTGCGGAAGAACCCGCAGAGGACCCTTCCTATGTGTGCACATAGCCTTATACTTCATAAACACTTGCTGCTTAGTGTTGGTATATAACATAAAATCACAATAAAATACACTTAAGTTTTAGTGTAACGTGGAAAAATGTGGAAAAGTTCACGGGGTATGGAGACTTTAAGGCACTGTATGTTTTTTTGCAAGAAAATATCACTTTCAGCAGAAAGACACTCTAGTTCTTTAGAGTAGGTTTTATTCACTATCTGTTATATTTGTTGTCTCATTGTAGCAACTTTCATAAAGTCCATGTAGATATTTTGACAGCATGGCGCCAAAGTAATCAGCATTACTGCTTTGTTGTCTGTTCACATCGCGCTTTTTGTTTGCACACGAAGAAAGCTCCTGAAATACTTTGTGCATAGAGCTCCAAATTAGTGTCCTGGTAGATTGCAGAAATGGAATATCAGAGTAGTTCTACTATTCCGTCCCATGAGTCCAGTAAAAACGCACAGTGTACTTTTTATTTTAGCATGGCAGCCTATAGATTTTGGATGTCACAGTATGGAATCCATCACAGGCATTTGTTACATGACATGAATCTGTGTGTAACATATACACTAAGAGCTTTTCCCTGTATGGAACAGAAAAACGAACATCACGTTGGGGCAGATTTATCAAAACTGTCTCACTCTTGGTGCAAGCATAGACTAAATACTATTAATTGTGTCACCATTAAAGAGTGTCTCATGTTTAATGAACTCATTTAAAGCTGTATAGTCTGTTTACACCGCCTGTTAAATGGCTTACTTTGTGCCAGAGACATGCGCAACAATTTTGTCATACTGTGTTGCATAGATGGCCACACCCCATCGGAAAAGTCATAAAATGTCTCTAAAACACATAGTAAATATTGCACAAGTCATGAAAGACATTTTTGGGGATAAATTACACCAGTATTCTGACATGTCTGGCTTGGTAAATGTCCAATGAGCACCTCTGATAGCAGTCCTCATGGAATTGTATGTTCTCACCCATGTTGGACACACAATGATGGGCAAATTGCTGTAGAAATCTCTGTACATTTGTAAGTTTTTGTTACTATTTTGTAGCCAGGAAACTAAAACTTTTATAAATATTGAAGGAAGTATGCCACTGCACAAAATGCTATGTAGGGGACTAAACCCCTTTTAAGATCATACTTGGGGCTCTCGTGCTGGACATATGGAGGCTATGGGGTCTCATGCTGGATGAGAGGAGACTATGGGGGGTCTTATTATGGGCATGGGGAGGCTATGGGCCTCTACTGTTGAACATGGGGAGGCTTGTGGGGGTCTCATGCTGAACATGGGGAGGCTATGGGGTTTTCATGCTGGACATGGGGTGTCATGCTGGTTGAGAAGATATGGGGCTCTCATTCTGGACATAGGGGAGGCTTACAGGTGATCTCATGCTGGACATTGAGAGACTTTGGGGCTTTCATCCTGGACATAGAGAGGCTAAGGAGCTCTCATGCTGGACTTGGGAAGGCTGTGTGGCCTCATGCTGGACGAGAGGAGGCTATAGGGTTCTTTTGCTGGACATGGGGAGGCTATGAGGCTCTCATGCTGGACATTGGGAGGCTGTGGGGATCTAATGCTGCATGAAAGGAGGCTATGGGGGTCTCATGCTGGACATGGGGTCTCATGCCTGACATGAAGAGGCTATGGGGTGCTCATGCTCAATGAAAGGAGGCTATGGGGTTCTCATGCTGCACTTGGGAGGATATGGAGGGTCTCATGCTGGACATAGGGAGGCTATGGGGCTCTCATGCTGGACATGGGAATATATGGGGGTTTCATGCTGGATGAGAGGATTCTATGGGGGTCTCAGGCTGGACATGGAGAGGCTAAGGGTTCTCATGCTGCACATGGGAAGATATAGGGGTCTCATGCTTTACATGAAGAGGCTGTGGGGCTCACATTCTGGACATGGGGAGGCTTACAGGTGATCTCATGCTGGACATTGAGAGACTTTGGGGCTCCCATACTGGACATGGGAAGGCTGTGGGGCCTCATGCTGGATGAGTGGAGGCTATAGGGCTCTCATGCTGGATATGGGAGTATATGGAGGTCTCATGCTGGATGGTAGGAGGCTATGGAGTTCTCATGCTGGACATGGAGAGGCTTACGGGGGGTCTTATGCTGGACATGGGGAGGCTATGAGGCTCTCATGCTGTATATGGCAGGCTGTGTGTGTGCTTATACGATATACAGTATAGAAGGGGCTGTGTGCAGGCTCATGGTATATAGGAGGATGTCCGCATACTTAATTCTGCTCCACATTAAGTGATACAATTAATATTAACAGAAACTAATTATAATGTGTTAATACTGAGCAGAATTAATTTCAGCCTATTGGTTCGGCCCTCCACAACAGTCACAGCCTCCCATGTGGCTCATCGGGAAAATTAATTGCCCACCCCTTGTTTATTGGGTTGATATCAGCCTTGTAATATCAGCTGGCATCAAGCCCAGGGGTTAGTAACGGAGAGGCATCTATCCAGAGACCCCATTACTAACCCAGTAAGTTAAATAAAGAAAAAAAAATCCACACACGCAAATGTTATTTTCGAAAATACTCCCCATACATCGTTCACCGATTTTTGAAGATCCGAAGTAGTCCAAAAATGGGAACCTGAAAGACATAAAAAGAGAGGTAAAGAAATAAATAAAAACTAGAAACACTTCCTCATTCACCAATTTAGTGTTAAACAAAAATCCCCGCAGCTGTGACATATTCCATCCGGATCCCACGACGTCCAGCATTCTATGCTGCAACCTATGGAGCATCGTTCTGAAAACGGGTTACTCTCGGCCATGTCTCACGCCTGAGGACGGTACGGAGTTACTGACGTCCTCTGGATGGAATATGTCAGAGCTGCGGGGATTTTTTTAAAATACTTAATTGGTGAATGAGGGAGTGTTTCTTGTTTTTATTTCTTTACCTCTCTTTTTATGTTTTTCAGGTTACCATTTTTGGATTTGTGGACTACGTCGGATGTTCATGTTTGTTTCTTGTTTTTTTTTGTATTAAATTGGTGATCGAGGTGTGAGATTTTTAAAAATAAGCTTTTTTCTGTGTGTTTTTATTTTTGATTACTGGGTTAGCAATGGCAGTGTCTGATAGATGCACTCCATTACTAATTACTGGGCTTGATGCAGGCAGACATTAGAAAGCTGACGACAACCCCATAGGCCATTACCTCGATTGCCACCGCACCTAGCAAATAGGGACAGCCGAGGCAAAGTGCCAGAATTGATAGAATGTCGGGTTTCCTGTTGACATGTGTGCGCAAAAACCACACCACACTGCACTCGCATAGCCCATGTGCCATGCGATGATTTTTTTTTCCCCTCGCACCCATTGACTTGCACTGGCGAGTGCGATCCGATTCTTGCATCCACTCGCAGCATGAAGCAAATTTTTTCTCAGCATGATTCAAGCTGAGGAAAAACTCGCAGCTGAGCAGTGACTTATTGAATAACAATGGTCAGAGTGCAAGGCGATGTTTTCTTGCACTGCACTCATCCGATTTATACGCTGGTGTGAGTGAGCCCTCAGCGTGCGCTCTTATCTCCGGCTCATGTCTGCAATGCAATACCAAGCAGTGGGCACACACAGAAGCCAGCGACGAAAGCTCCGGCGGCGTCACTGAGGAGGAGCAGAGCCGCTCATTGAGTTCAGGCAGTGATCGATTGAGTGCGGTCAGTCAAGATATGACACTGTTCAAAATGCAAATTGATAAGGAGTAATGGTGCGCCTAAGGCCCCTCATTTGCATTCAAATTAAACCTAGGTTGTTTTTCTGGCAATTAAACAAAATATATGCAACAGGTATGATTTTTATAGGGGCTTGTACTTGTGTAAGCTGTTTAACCCCTTAATGACCGCCAATACGCGTTAAAATCGGCAGCTGCTAAGGGTACTTATTCTCTCATTGCTGTTTTAAAACAGGCTGTAGCACCCCCAGAGTCTGAAAATCTCCAGGGTTTCGGCTACCGTGAGTAGCGGAGACCCTGGAGAACATGATCAAAGCCGAATTTTCTGGTCCCTGATCACAAAAAAAAAAGGTGAGCCCGCCGTTACAATGATTTCAATCTCTTCCGACATGTTCACATTGCGTTAAAGCAGCCCGTTCAACACATGCATTAAACAGGCTGCGTTAACGCAAGTGCCGACATGCTAGCGCAGATAGAGCTAGCTGATGCTCTATCTGCGCTAGCAGTGACGGACCCGGAAACGCTGCAGCCCGCGTCCCAGGGTCCGTCACTTAATGACAGCACATCGCTAGCGCACGCCCATTGTGGACGTGTGCTAGTGATGTGTCTGACATAGGGCTTAATGGCGGATTTAACGACTGCGTTAAACAGTGTTATGCCGCGGTGTAACGTAGTCCGTCTAACTGACTGCCAAAACGTAATGTGAACCCAGCCTTATGCATGTAAGAGGAGAGAGAAATAATGCCCCCTGATATCTCTGCCATCCTTGGGCCCTCCTGATCTGTCCCCTGGCCCTCCGTGTCCTCTTCCTTAAAAAAAATTTTAAAAAATGGCGAGCGCATGCACAGTACGCCCACCAAGATCTGCCTGGCGGTACCCGGCAACAATAGGGAATTTTTCCTATTGGTTCCTTTTGATCACTGATAGACACTATCACAGGGATCAATTGCAAAAAAAAAATAGTAAATCAAACCCCCCCCCCCCCTTTTTTAACCCCTTAGTTAGATAAAAATGATAAAATTAAAAACTAACAAACATGTTTTTCCATTCTGTGTGGTTCAGGTTGTTAGGTTTGGGGTTACGGTTGTTGTTTTTTTTTCTTTTCTAAAGTAAAAGAAAAAAAATTACGATATGATGGCTAGTGTTGAGCGCAAGTGCTCGCTATGTGAGTTTGCATCGCAGATCCCCGCATTTTTTTGGGGGGTGTTTTAGCAGCAGCAGAACATGGAGTGTCTTGAGCATGTCACTCGAGCGCCGGCGATATTTGGTGCATATCCGAGCACCCGATACAAGCTGAAGTAGCGAGCACTCATGCTCAACACTAAAATTCTTAAGGGGTGTAGTTTCCAAAATGGGGTCACTTGTTGGGGGTTTCCACTGTTTAAGGCACATCACGAGCTCTCCAAATGCGACATGGCAACCGCTAATTATTTCGGCAAATTTTACATTCAAAAAGTCAAACGGCGCTCTTTCTCTTCCGAGCCCTGCCGTGCACCCAAACAGTAGATTTCCCCCACAAATAAGGTATTGAGGTACAGGAGAAATTGCACAACAAATTTTGGGGTCCATTTTCTCCTTTTACCATTGTGAAAATGATGTCGTTCAACAGTACAACTTGTCCCACGAAAAATAAGCCCTCACATGGCAATATTGACGGAAAAATAAAAAAAGTTATGGCTCTGGGAAGGAGGGGAGCGAAAAACTAAAACGCAAAACCAAGAAAAGCTGGGGTCATGAAGGGGTTAAAGAAAATAAAAAAAAATTAAAGAAAATTACCAAAGTGCCTAAGAGCCACCAGAAAGTTCCTAGTCACAAGATCTAACTAACTTGTATTTGCCCAGTATTATACCATTGTGTTTTGGGGAATAAATACAGTTGTAGGGTTACATGTCTTCAATATTTTCATCTATGTTCCTAGTTCTGATGCCTCCTGTTGCTCCCATTTGCTTGCTGTTTCCCCCTTGTATTATGGCCCCCATATATTACTGAGATCCTCAGTCCTATGCTTGCTCGCATGGCAATCCGTCCCACGAGGATCCTTACAGCAGTATTGATGCTGATGTTTCACAAAGACATAGCATTGAGGTGAACGTGACCAGTCCAGCTCCAGCTGTAGCGGGGCGGCCATGTGAGATTTATAGTTTGCTACGTTGTGACTGATCCCTGTGCATAATATCGTGATACAGCGGTGAACACCATTTCCTATAAATGCTTAGATATTGCATGCAGACAATATTGTCTTCCAGAGTTCATTCATTATCTGTCAGTACCGTGCGCTGATGATTTGTATTGTGGCAAGTACGGTCTTTATATAAAACGCTGCAGTAACCTGACTTGGGAAGATGAACCCTCCAACGGACCGGGCTATGATACATGCTTGAAATACAAACATTGGGTAATGGCTGGTAGTTCCTAAGCTAATTAAGCATAAAGCCTACAAATATCCTTGCATTTTTTGTTTGTTTGCTTGCACTGTGCAAACTGACGCAACTTTGTAATGTCTTCCTTAAAGGGAACCTGTTATAAGATTCGTGCTGAGTGAGCCCTAGGCAGCATGAGTACGAGCCCACCGGTGCGATTGTAGCCACATATCCCGACCCCAGCCCATTTAGCCTATGTACACACAGAGACCTGTCCATCAACTGGCTCAGTCATACAGGGCAGACTGTCAGTCACTGTAGGACCGCCCACTGGACTCATGCACACATACACCAGGGATTTCAGTGAATAAAATGCAAGTTTTACTGAACCTTTTCCCACAGATCTGCTCCGCTCCAGCTCTATAGCATCCTGTCTGCAGGTCAGATACCATTTACAACATATCACTCTGTGATTCCGTTAGGCAAAACATGCGTCGGCGTTTCACAGCCTTAGTGTCTATATAAATATTCTATTATTTTGCAGCTTTGATTTTTTTTCTGGCACGGTCCGGACTGTCTCCAGTATCAGGTGTCTGGTAGAGCCCGCTTATTAGGGTGCTTTGCAGAGCATTAGGCCAGTTGCTTGTATGTGTACCATAAGTCTTTCCCTGCAGGATTCATACTCTCTAGTGCTGATACATGCATTGTATTGTCATTTAGTTTTCTGTACATGGAATCCTACACAACTTTTTAGAGGCTTCTTTTTGTGATTCTCCCAAATTTTATAGAATAGTTTTATTCTTATTATCCGGCAATATAGGATCCCGAGGAACTACTCTTTGTCTTATTTGCATATATTGAAATTGCATCCTATGGTATACGGAAGATACTCTTTAATCTGTATAAAAAACAGTCCCAGGACTTGTGTTTTGGAAGGGGGGTGTTGGTACCTTTTCTGTTTTGTATGTGATACACTAGGGGAGATGTTCCACGTGTTTGTAATTATTTGAAAAAATGTTTAATAAAAAGAATCTGATTTAAAAATATATAAACTGCTACATACTTAGGCAATTAACTGGTTCATGCAGCTTTACATGAACACCCGAGCCTTACACTATGGCCGGTCCGAATAACTAAAGCAATTGTTACCATCCACCTCTCGTATCTCCTCTTTTCCTCATAGTCTGTAAGCTTGCGAGCAGGGCCCTCATTCCTCCTGGTATCTGTTTTGAACTGTATTTCTGTTATGCTGTAATGTCTATTGTCTGTACAAGTCCCCTCTATAAATGTAAAGTGCTGCGGAATATGTTGGCGCTATATAAATAAAAATTATTATTATTATTATTATAAATACAGAAAGATAGGATCAATTTTGCATATGTTCCGTTTTCGTTTTTTTTTTTTCCAGTAAAGAATAATAGTCTTGAGTCAGCCATTGACGATCTCCCCTATAGGGGCTTAGATATGTCTAGGGGGTCACGTTTGAAACTAGGAACTGGCTGCAAACTGCACATCCGGGGGTCTGAGAATGAATGAAATGATGGATATTACAGCCTGAAACTTAGAACTACTTTTCAACTTTTTTTTCCCTGCTCAAGTTGACCATTGGCATATGTAAAAATCGTGTCGTTTTGTTGTTGGAGGTGAATCTGTGTTGTGACCCCATTGCCCGACATCATTTCATATAGGATTTTTGGGTTACTCTTAGTAACTACACAAATATGATATACTGCTATATACATATGATAATAAATAATGCCCCATTCCCTTGTCTGTGTAGGGACCATGTACATATACAAGCCATTAGTACACATTGCAGAGAGGCATTTTGTTCCACCCCTATCATACTGGAGAGCCATTATGTCTCATTTCTAATACTATTTTGCCAATCCGTTTAATTACTGACATGACCCATCTTTAAAACCTCATAACTCACATTGAAAGCTCATAATTCATAGACCAGAATGCCAATCCAATCTTTGCTCCTCATCACGTCCTGTCCCGTCCTTTGCTGTATCACCTTTTATTCAGTCCTGTCGTTTTGCGTTCATTAATCACTTATCAATGTCATATCTTAATTAAAGGGACAGGGAAGAACGGTTGGCCGCTCTGACCGCAGCGCAGCAAGAGGCTATGGAGGAGCTACAAAAGAAGATCCAGCTCAAGGTCGGTAATAAGAATCTAAGGACCTGCTAGAACGCCATAATGATAGCCCGTGTGGCGGGGTAGTTGGAGTTCAATTAAGCTACCTATGTTTTCGATTTAGTCAGAAATTAAGGCCTGGGGTTCTTTCTTTTTTTTTTGTATATGTTGTGGCAGGATGGATCATTCAAAGCATTCCCTTACCTAATTTTGGAGCCTTAAAAGCTAGATATTGGGAGCAGATAAGCTGCCTGTAGCCCACCTAGTTTGTGAAGGGAGGACAGGACATGTCCTTTAGTCTATGGGAGTAAACCACCCCCCGAGACGTGAAGCTTTCAGGCAGCACCCCGTGCCCTGCGGCCAGTCTCTCCCTCTAGATGTTATCTGTGTGTGTCTGTGAGCAGAGCGCTCTCCAGCAGACTCCTGTGTTACTGCTTCACCGCATCCTGGCTTTGGAGCCAATTAGCATTGTTAGGCTGCAGATTAGCGCATGACCTCTCTAATATCCTCACTCCTGTGAGCCACAAGCCCTCTTTATGCCATCAGAAGAGCATTCTGGATGTGATTAGCGGCAGCGGGATGGCATGGAGGCAGCCTGTCTGTTGGGAAGCTCATTCCTACTGCTCCTGGGTTTTCTGGCGGAGCAGGCAGAGCTCGTATATCTCACTGCTAGAAGATAGTGATAGCGATGATTTTCATTGTATCTAGATGGGGGGTTTATCTAGAAATCCTAATTGGTAAATGTGTCATCACCTAGTGTATGCTCATGTAGTTGCTGGAAACAGCTGTATGATCCAATTATTAAGGGGTTGTCTCCTGTTCATCAAAGGAGTTGTGTAACAGACCTCACCCTTATGCAGTTTGTAAAAAAAAAAAACGAAAAAAATGCGTTTTACTCACCCTCTCTGAGTCCAGCATTGAGTCTATGCCGCTGCTCCTGGGTGTTTGTTATTGTCTGCAGTGCTGATTGCATGTCAGCAGCGCTGCAGCTAATCAATGAGTTGCTCATGCCTCAACTCAGGCAAAATCGATAAGCTGAATTATCAGCCGCAGCGCTCCACACAATAACAGACAAGGACTCAGTGCTGGACCAGGGGAAGGTGAGAAATCAGAATAAAAGAAAAAAACTTTCTGAAACCTGAAAATTCCTTTGTGTTTGTAAAACTATCAGCGTTGCTATTTACTTCCTATTAAAAATCCACTCTTGTCTCAAGAACAGAGGGATTTTTAATTCTCTAGTTTACTGCTCATTGCCAAGGTTACCAGCCACCTAGAGCTGGCTTCCAGGCACTGCTCTGAAGCTAGCCGGATGGCTGAGTGCTGCCAGTCTCCATTCCCCTTCATTTCTCCCAAGCTGAAGAGGCAATGCTGCCTTCACTAGCGGCATGAGAGACCGCTCAGTTCATACCGGTGGCGTGAGCATGCCGCCCATCTGAGCCGTCACTCTTCAGGAGTGCACTGGGAGCGGGAAACCTGAAGACAGAGGAGCACACCCCTTTAAGGAACAAAACACAAGAAATTGAATGGGAAAAATATAGGCTAACCTTTGAATCTGCTACAGAAAAGCCTTGCTATACGGCATCAATCTTCATACTGCACATTCAACTCAAGTAATGTAAATAATAATACATTGTAAAAGCAAAATATGTAAGAAAAAGGGAGAAGGAAAAACAACTAAATCTGACACATGACACACATGTCTCTGGTGTGAATTATCTGCTAACAGGACACTTACCTGGGAGCTGGATTTCCACACTCCGATTCCTGGGCGCTCAGCCTGATTGTGCAGATGATGATATTGGCCCCAGATGATTGTTCAGATCCACAGATAATTAGCGAGGCCTCGTTCTGCGCTTCTGTATAGTCATCACCACCATTGTGATTGGCGGACAGATCTGTGAGCATGAGCAAAAGTTTGTGGCAGATGTGATAGATTTCCATCAGATCAGTTCCCTATTTACGCACAAGTTGACACATTACAGTGGTCAGAGCCCATCTGCCTTGTGGGGGCTCCCAAGTGTTCCCCAATAACCGATGTCCTTACAGTTGTGGCCAAAAGTATTGACACCCCTGCAATTCTGTCAGATAATACTCAGTTTCTTCCTGAAAATGATTGCAAACACAAATTCTTTGTTATTATTATCTTCATTTAATTTGTCTTAAATGAAAAAACACAAAAAGAATTGTCCTAAAGCCAAATTGGATATAATTCCACACCAAACATAAAAAAGGGGGTTGGCAAAAGTATTGGCACCGTTCGAAAAATCATGTGATGCTTCTCTAATTTCTGTAATTAACAGCACCTGTAACTTACCTGTGGCACCTAACAGGTGTTGGCAATAACTAAATCACACTTGCAGCCAGTTGACATGGATTAAAGTTGACTCAACCTCTGTCCTGTGTCCTTGTGTGTACCACATTGAGCATGGAGAAAAGACCAAAGAACTGTCTAAGGACTTGAGAAACCAAAGTGTGAGGAAGCATGAGCAATCTCAAGGCTACAAGTCCATCTCCAAAGACCTGAATGTTCCTGTGTCTACCGTGCGCAGTGTCATCAAGAAGTTTAAAGCCCATGGCACTGTGGCTAACCTCCCTAGATGTGGACGGAAAAGAAAAATTGACAAGAGAATTCAACACAAGAATGTGCGGATGTTGGATAAAGAACCTCGACTAACATCCAAAAAAGTTCAAGCTGCCCTGCAGTCCGAGGGTACAACAGTGTCAACCCGTACTATCCGTCGGCATCTGAATGAAAAGGGACTGTATGGTAGGAGACCCAGGAAGACCCCACTTCTTACCCCGAGACATAAAAAAGCCAGGCTGGAGTTTGTCAAAACTTACCCGAAAAAGTCTAAAATGTTTTGGAAGAATGTTCTCTGGTCAGATAAGACACAAGTAGAGCTTTTTGGGCAAAGGCATCAACATAGAGTTTACAGGAGAAAAAGAGGCATTCAAAGAAAAAGAACACGGTCCCTACAGGACGTTCCCTGATGTTTTGGGGTTGCTTTGCTGCATCTGACACTGGACTGCTTGACCGTGTACATGGCTTATGAAGTCTGAAGACTACCAACAAATTTTGCAGCATAATGTAGGGCCCAGTGTGAGAAAGCTGGGTCTCCCTCAGAGGTCATGGGTCTTCCAGCAGGACAATGACCCAAAAACACACTTCAAAAAGCACTAGAAAATGGTTTGAGAGAAAGCACTGGAGACTTCTAAGGTGGCCAGCAATGAGTCCAGACCTGAATCCCATAGAACACCTGTGGAGAGATCTAAAAAAGGCAGTTTGGAGAAGGCACCCTTCAAATATCAGGGACCTGGATCAGTTTGCCAAAGAAGAATGGTCTAAAACTCCAGCAGAGCATTGTAAGAAACTCATTGATGGTTACCGGAAGCGGTTGGTCGCAGTTATTTTGGCTAAAGGTTGTGCAACCAAGTATTAGGCTGAGGGTGCCAATACTTTTGTCTGGCCCATCTTTGGAGTTTTGTGTGAAATGATCAATGTTTTGCTTTTTGCTTCATTCTATTTTGTGTTTTTTCATTTAAGACAAATTAAATGAAGATAATAATACCAAAGAATTTGTGATTGCAATCATTTTCAGGAAGAAACTGAGTATTATCTGACAGAATTGCAGGGGTGTCAATACTTTTGGCCACAACCGTATGTTCTCCCAGGAGGTAGACTGCCAGCAGAGGTGTTTATTAAAAGCTCTTCTCTCTTTATTTAGAAAAGATAAATGTTGGTCCAAACATTTGTGTATGCTGGGAGACTGGAAAGATACCTTATCTGTCAGCTGACAGCCATCAACGGTGCTTCAGTAACGGAAATTAGGTTTACACGCAGATTTCTGATCAGACTGTTATAGATTCTGTAGTTGGTCTGAGTTGTCCATTTAGACCAGTTCTCATCTTATGATCATCCTAAAATACCTTCCGGATATCTTTCAGATGCCGTTTACACAGTAAAATCGTTGAGATTGGCAGACAGATTTCTAAGCGCTTCCAAACTGTTTTCTAGTTATTGCGATAGATCTTAATCAAATCCGCTCACTACTCACTCGCACCAATTTAGATTATTATTAATCTGAGTGGAAAGAGATTGGTCATTTGTATGTGTAAATGCAGCTTTGGGGTCCTTGTATATTGGCAGATTTCCTCCCATAACGAATACAGAGGAGCGATAGAGCAAGTTACTCAGCACTTATTTAAAGACCCTTATACGTGGGCCATTACAAACTACAGTACATAGGAGTGATCATTCCTATCGTATTTAGATTGTATTTTATCGCCAGCATTCCCCCAGTTTACACGGAGAGATATATTACTGACAGTGATTGCATTTTTAGGCTTCATAACAAAATGAGCATTTGCCCGTCTGTCACCTGACTGCTGCCATGTGCACAGAGCAGTGTTTGTAATTGAGCGCTCTTGTGAACCAGTTATCTCTCGGTGTCATAATGCCTTTATTTATTGGCTCTCTAATGGCAAACAATATATCACAAGTATAAGCTGGCATAACTGAAGCATTGTGAAAATGTATAAGAACCTACTGTATGCAAATTTGTCCACTTAAATATCTATATAAGCGACTTGGCCCCCATAGAAATCATAATAGTAACATAGATTTTTGTGGTGTAGGAAGAGATGAAGCCTAGCACTCCCCATGAAGTAAAACAGCGATCCCCAGCCTTCCAATGCATTAATAATAGCAATACATATTATGTTACACAAAAAAGACCTTTCTACTTACTGTACGCACCCCACACTGGCATGAGACACTTAGTGAAAATGGCACACGTTAGAACATTAGTATATTCAGCATCAACTTAAAGCATACAAACATTGCAAAGACATACCAAAGGAAGGAATATATAACTATATGGACACAATTTATAAAATGATAATACATTAACGATGATATACCAGATCATGCCTGTGATTTAAACATGTAGGGAAATAAGTATTCATTGAAATGGTCCAAAAGGCTCCATGGTTCAATAACAGCTGCTTTCTGTCTCCACCTCTGCTAGGCAAATTAACCCTCTCAGTGCCAAAGAAACCAGTGTAGATATGGGCACGCTCTAATCTCCAGCTCTGAGTGCAGTGAGCCGCAGCCACAGATTGGCAGGAGCTGAAGATCAGAGCTTCACCTGATGATTTGATCGCCGGCTCCTGCCAGTCTGTATCTGTCACTCACTACACCCAGCTTAAAAGAAGAACCGTAGATTCAGGGCCGGCTCCAGGCTTTCGTGGGCCCGGGTGAAAGAGTCTCAGTGGGCCCCTTTAACACATAGCACAATACATGATGCACTGCTACAGCAGATAAATATAGGTATAGTACAATGCCAAAGATTTCACTTCTTGCATTACATGAGTGATATATATTGCAAATTCTACAATAGATCAGACAGTATATTCCTCCATACAGTAATATGGGCACCACATAGTGCTCCATACAGAATAATGAGCCCCATATATTGCTCCATACAGTATAATGAGCCCCATATATTGCTCTATACAGTATAATGAGCCCCATATAATGCTCCATGCAGTATAATGAGCCCCAATTAATACTATATACAGAATAATGGGCCCCATATAATGCTCCATAAAGAATAATCAGCCCCATATTTTGCTGCATACAATATAATGAGCCCCATATATTGCTCCATACATAATGAGTCCCATATAATGTTCCATACAGTATATAATGGGCCCCATATAATGCTCCATAAAGAATAATCAGCCCCATATTTTGCTGCATACAATATAATGAGCCCCATATATTGCTCCATACATAATGAGTCCCATATAATGTTCCATACAGTATATAATGGGCCCCATATAATGCTCCATAAAGAATAATCAGCCCCATATTTTGCTGCATACAATATAATGAGCCCCATATATTGCTCCATACATAATGAGTCCCATATAATGTTCCATACAGTATATAATGGGCCCCATATAATGCTCCATAAAGAATAATCAGCCCCATATTTTGCTGCATACAATATAATGAGCCCCATATATTGCTCCATACATAATGAGTCCCATATAATGTTCCATACAGTATATAATGGGCCCCATATAATGCTCCATAAAGAATGGGCTCCATATAATGCTCCAATATATGATGGATCCCAAATATATTGCCCCATACAGTCATGGCCAAAAGTATTGACACCCCTGCAATTCTGTCAGATAATAATCATTTTCTTCCTGAAAATGATTGCAAACACAAATTATTTGGTATTATTATCTTCATTTAATTTGTCTAAGATGAAAAAACACAAAAAGAATTGTCCTAAAGCCAAATTGGATATAGTTCCACACCAAACATAAAAAAGGGGGTGGACAAAAGTATTGGTACTGTTCGAAAAATCATGTGATGCTTCTCTAATTTGTGTAATTAACAGCACCTGTAATTTACCTGTGGCACCTAACAGGTGTTGGCAATAACTAAATCACACTTGCAGCCAGTTGACATGGATTAATGTTGACTCCAGCTCTGTCCTGTGTCCTTGTGTGTACCACATTGAGCATGGAGAAAAGAAAGAAGACCAAAGAACTGTCTGAGGACTTGAGAAACCAAATTGTGAGGAAGCATGAGCAATCTCAAGGCTACAAGTCCATCTCCAAAGACCTGAATGTTCCTGTGTCTACCGTGCGCCGTGTCATCAAGAAGTTTAAAGCCCATGGCACTGTGGCTAACCTCCCTAGAAAAATATAGAGAGTAGAACGGCACTAGAGTAGAGCGTCTCCAAGCAGTCAGGACTATTAGCGGACAGCTGTGTATTCAGGCGCCACAATCACTGAGGGAACCGGTGCTCTGCATAAATATCCAACAAGAAAATCCATAAACAGCAGAGAAGAAGAAAATATGCGGCACTCACCCCGGAATAACTGTGAAGATTGTGGTCTTTATTGGAGAAAAATGCAAGTTACATCCATCAGGACATCAGGTATATACGAGGGTGCGGTATAGGAGCTCCTATACCACACCCTCGTATATACCTGATGTCCTGATGGATGTAACTTGCATTTTTCTCCAATAAAGACCACAATCTTCACAGTTATTCCGGGGTGAGTGCCGCATATTTTCTTCTTCTTCTCTGCTGTTAACCTCCCTAGATGTGGACGGAAAAGAAAAATTGACAAGAGATTTCAACGCGAGATTGTGCGGATGTTGGATAAAGAACCTCGACTAACATCCAAACACGTTCAAGCTGCCCTGCAGTCCGAGGGTTGTACTCTACGTCGGCGTCTGAATGAAAAGGGACTGTATCGTAGGAGACCCAGGAAGACCCCACTTCTTACCCCAAGATATAAAAAAGCCAGACTGGAGTTTGCCAAAACTTACCTGAAAAAGCCTAAAAGGTTTTGGAAGAATGTTCTCTGGTCAGATGAGACAAAAGTAGAGCTTTTTGGGCAAAGGCATCAACATAGAGTTTACAGGAGAAAAAAGAGGCATTCAAAGAAAAGAACACGGTCCCTACAGTCAAACATGGCGGAGGTTCCCTGATGTTTTGGAGTTGCTTTGCTGCCTCTGGCACTGGACTGCTTGACCGTGTGCATGGCATTATGAAGTCTGAAGACTACCAACAAATTTTGCAGCATAATGTAGGGCCCAGTGTGAGAAAGCTGGGTCTCCCTCAGAGGTCATGGGTCTTCCAGCAGGACAATGACCCAAAACACACTTCAAAAAGCACTAGAAAATGGTTTGAGAGAAAGCACTGGAGACTTCTAAGGTGGCCAGCAATGAGTCCAGACCTGAATCCCATAGAACACCTGTGGAGAGATCTAAAAATGGCAGTTTGGAGAAGGCACCCTTCAAATATCAGGGACCTGGAGCAGTTTGCCAAAGAAGAATGGTCTAAAATTCCAGCAGAGCATTGTAAGAAATACAGAGTATTAGGCTGAGGGTGCCAATACTTTTGTCTGGCCCATTTTTGGAATTTTGTGTGAAATGATCAATGTTTTGCTTTTTGCTTCATTCTTTTTTGTGTTTTTTCATTTAAGACAAATTAAATGAAGATAATAATACCAAATAATTTGTTTGCAATCATTTTCAGGAAGAAAATGAGTATTATTTGACAGAATTGCAGGGGTGTCAATACTTTTGGCCATGACTGTATAATGCTTCATACAGTATAGGATGGGTCCTATACAGTTTATTGAGCCCCATATATTGTTCCATATAGAATAGGCCCCATATAATGCTCCATATATAATGGACCCCATATATGATACTCCAGTGTATAATGGGCCCAATATATTGCTCCAAAAAAAAAAAAAATGAAATCCTCACCTCTCCTCGCTGGCCGCTGCTCTGCTTCGGACTCCTCAGCGTCTGAGTCTTCCGGCTCTCTGCACTGACTGTTCATGGTGAGGAATCGGAAGACACCCCAGTGGTGGAGCAGGGAGAGGTAAGTATTGCACAGGCACCGGGTCCCCATAGCGCGCCTGTGTCCTCGACAGCGAGTGAGCCCCTCCGCCTGCTCAGGGCCCCCGGCACTTGCCAGGGTACACCGGGTGCTGACGCCCTGCGGAGATCAGAGCGTTTCCACACCCGCTCTTAGGCTGTGAGCACGCAGCTGGGCTCCTCCAGTGTCAGTCCTGTAACGTGGGCACTGGGCTTTGATTTTAGGGAGCGCTGTGAGAAAGTGATCACTGTCAATCAAGCTCAAAAATGGTAAGAGATGTGCAAATCAGAATGTGTAACTGAACATCAAAACACTGGCCGTGCTAAGGGTGCACCAAAGTGCCTTCATTTGCATATCAATTAAAAGTGAATTTTTCTGCAACTATGCCACTAAAAGGTATTTTTTGATTTAATTTATATTGGGTCTCAGACCACTATATGGATGTTTAATTAGCTGAATTTGCACTTTGGTGATGAGACTCCCATTAAAATCATATACATGTAGATATACTAGGTTTTTATCTTGGGGTAATAAATCTGGAAGCTGTAGCATTGGGCTAGCCATTCTCTCTGTGTGTCCATAGTTGTGGAGGGTATTGGCTTTTTGGAATCCTTTCTTATCATAATGATTTAGCTGTTGGTGAAGGTCACTGGGGGGGTCTGGTTTTTAGAGAGGAGTTATTACTTTAATTCCGTGGTTAGAGATGGCAGAAGAAGTGTTGTATGATTGACCCCAGTACATTTCCTGCTGTAGGAAAACATGTATACCTATGTTGTTGGTCCCGATTCAGCATAGAGGCTATCATTGTCAGACAGTGGACTGGCCGATCGGCAGGGATTAGCCTACCCATAGAGATTCAGAACTGTTTGTATATAGAATTGTGGCCAAATGTTTTGAGACTTAAACAAATTATGGTTTTCACAAAGTTTGCTGCTCCAGTTTTTACAGTGTCAGTGTGCAATAACTGCAGATTATTATGAAGAGTGATCAGATGCATTGCAAAAAATTACAAAGTCATTCCTTGTCATGAAAAGTATCTTAAAGGGGTTGTCCGGTCTGAAATGAATAGACGGCAGTCACTCCGTATGACAGCAGACTTGTGAATCCTCCCAGTGTACGCTGCAAGGATTCGCCGTTATCTGCCCCGGGAGCTGTGGTCAGGTATGTAATATGTGGGCATACCAGCGTCTAGGGGGCTCAATATTGGATATGTGATAACTTGTTGATTGGTGGGTGTCTGACCGCGGATCTGTAGAATCTTTGGAATGGAGCCGCAGTGCGCACGCTTGATAGCTAAGGCCTCTTTCACACTTCAGTCTTTTGGCGTCAGTCACTACCGACATATTGACGGATCCGTCACAATTGTTGCGAAAACGGTTCTAACGGATCCGTTTTTTTGACGGATCCGTTACTTGGGGGTTGTCTGGGAGAAGTATCTACTTTTTGGAGCATGCGCAATTGAAAAAACGGATTGGGGCGACGGATCCGCCGAAAAAACTGTTGCGGCGGATCCGTCGCCCATAGGCGGCCATTCTATGGAATGGCGGACGCGACGGATCCGTCGCGATCCGCCATTTCGGCGGTGACAAAAAACGTTCCAATGTCCGTCTATTTTCAGAAAACGTCCGCCAAATTTCGACGGATCCGTCGCATGGCGGATGGAACGGACGACCATCCGTCACAATCCGTCACTAATGCAAGTCTATGGGAAAATAACGGATCCGTCAAAAAAAAAAATGACGGATCCGTTATTTGAGGAAAATGGCGGTTTTAGACTGATGCCAAATAACTGAAGTGTGAAAGAGGCCTAATCTATTCATTCCTAATATGGCTGCTGAGCGCTGCGCCGGCCTTTTTCTGGCAGCCCCATAGAGAATAAATGGAATGGTGTTAGGTCACCTGACTCTGCCCCGTTTTGTTTCGATGGTAAAAGTGGCCTATCATGGATAAAAATGAATTGTCCTGCGGAGCGGTGCAGGCTCCTGCCATCGGGCACTCGCTGATCAGTAAGTTATCACCTATCCTGTGGAGAGCGGATAGAACCTTTTTCACCGGACAACCCTTTAATTCCCCGAGCTCTGTAATGTTGTGTCATAAGCTCTTGTTTGTGTGACATTCAGCACGATGAGGGAGTCCGGAGACACCTGGAACAGATTGAGCAACGCAAAGAAAAAGCCGCAGAGTTGAGCAGTGGGAGACATGCAAACACTGACGATGCCCCGAAGCTCACCCCGTTTGAGCGGAAGAAGCAGTGCACGCTCTGCGGAATAATGGTAAGTCTTATCTGGCTCGCTCTGCACCCAGTATTTCTGATAACCGGGTACCTTCTTCCTTTTTTGCTTAGATATATTACCATAAAGACATCATTTTCCCACTCTGCTGCATGTGAAACCCCTTATTCTGTTTTCTCTTTAAATGTCCTTTTTAAAGGGATAATATCAATTGAAAATTGGCTTTGTGTTTCACATCAAAATCCAGTTTAATGTTAAGAATTTATTTTTAAGATTTTGTTTTCCCTTTTCATTTTCCATGTCCGTATTAGTATTAAAAACATGAATTCATGTGATTTCTACACTGGCCACTAAGGCCCCTTTCACACATCAGTTTTTTGCCATCAGTCGCAATCTGTCAAATTTTGAAGAAAAAAAAAAAAAACGGATCCAGCGACTGATGCCACTGGATCCGTTTTTTTTCTCATAGACTTGTATTAGCGACGGATGGCCTCACGTTTCATCCGTCGTTCGCCGGATCCGACGAACATTGTTTGTCCGGCGGCCGGAGACAACAGACAAAGTAACGTTTTTGTGTACGTTGAAAAAATGGACAGATCCATTGCCATCCGTCGTTTTCTAGAATGGAAGTCTATGGCGCCAGATCCGTCAAATGACGGAATCCGGCAACTGATTCCGTTTTTTTTAACTGAGCATGCTCTGATTTATTTTGGATCCAATTAGCCTGATCCGCTAGTTGGATCCGTAGAAAAAACAAATCTGTCGCATCAGTTTGTCAGAATCTGCGACAGATCCGTGTGAAAGGGGCCTTAGCCAAATATTAGGCTGACACTTCCAGTTCTCTAGAGATCACCTCTCGCTAACTATAGGCAGGATTATGATGAAAGATAACTCCTACGTACAGATAAAACAGGCTCACACCATTTACAGAAACTGACCGGCGGCACTAAACAACTACCGTTTGGTAAATATTTGCCAATCTGTGGTTGTTTAGTAGCCTATTAACAGGCAAACTACCCTTAAGGTACCGTCACACTCAGCGACGCTACAGCGATATAGACAACGAGCCGATCGCTGCAGCGTCGCTGTTTAGGTCGCTGTAGAGATGTCAAGCACAGCAACTCCAGAACGATGCAGGAGCGATCCAGTGACGTAACGGCGACTCACTTATCGTTCTCGCTGGTTGTTAGCTCCATGTAAAACATTGCAGGCATCGTTGCTTTTGATGTCAAACACGACGATACACGCCGACCTGACGACCAAATAAAGTTCTGGACTTCTAGCTCCGACCAGCGATGGCACAGAGGGATCCAGATCGCTGCTGTGTGTCAAACACAACGAGATCGCTGTCCAGGACGCTGCAACGTCACGGATTGTTGTCGTTCTCTTTGCAAAGTTGCTGAGTGTGACGGTACCTTAAGGCTGTGTGCACACGTTGCGTTTTTTTCGCTATAAAAACGCATAAACGCATACATATGCATCCTATCATTTAGAATGCATTCTGCAATTATGTGCACATGATGCGTTTTTTTTTCACGGTAAAAAACGCAATGTTCATTAATTTTGCGGGGTTTTTTTTCTCGTTTTTCCCACTATATAGTGCATTGGGAAAGCTCCAGAAAAAAATGCGCAAAAAACGCGGTAAACACGCGGAAAAAAACGCATGCGGATTTCTTGCAGAAAATGTCCGGTGTTCAGGAAATTTCTGCAAGAAATCCTGAAGTGTGCACATAGCCTTAACGATACACACTGAACAATCAGTAATCGATAGTTCAGATCCCATCAGTTGTCCTTTTTTCTCAGCAGCGCAAGTCCTATTTACAGATGGCAATGTGCTGTTGAGAACAATGATTTTAAAAGCTAGCTTAAAAGTCATTTCACTCAACAAACGAGCATGTTACTTGTTCATCAGGTGGTCAACAGCCTGTTTGCACTGACCTATTATTGTAAAATGAGTGTTCCTCCATATAGTATAATGCACAGTCTTCCATATGGTATAATGCACCCTCCATAGTCCTCCATATAATATAATGCACAGCCCACAGTCCTTCATATGGTATAATGCTCCCTCCGTAGTCCTCCATATTGTATAATGCACCCTCCGTAGTCCTCCATATAGTATAATGCCCTCCCCATAATCCTCCATATAGTATAATGCACCTCATTATATAATGCACAGCCATTAGTCCTCCACATTGGTATAACTCACAACCAATATCCTTCATATAATATAATGCACAGTCCATATTCCATCATGTAGTATAATGCACATCCAGCTGAAGTATTTGCTGGCGTCAGCGGACCCCTACCCGATGTAGTTGCCCCCTTGCTGGTTGCCATGATCCATGTTTTGCTATAAAGCACATCTCTGAGTGCTCTTAGTAGCTGCTTCGGCAGGATAGCTACCCTAATTATGTACAGAGAACATAATCTACACTCATAAAAATAGATGAGAAAAATATGTATATGTTTCAGTGGTTATATTTTATTTTTAACATTTAGACTCTACATTGACAAATTCCCATTAACATTCCGCATCCTCTAGTCACCCTTTCTTCTGTGTGCTAATTTACATAAATGGGTGTATAATGGACATTCTGATGGCATGTTATATTCATGTTGTCTTGACTTCTTTTCCAGATTTCTTCGGAGGTTTATCTCTTCAGTCATATTAAAGGAAAGAAACATCAGTTAACTGTGCGAGAAAACAGCAGCATCCAGGGCCGGGAATTATCAGATGAAGAAGTGGTAAGTAGGAAACTTAGCCCGTCACTGCATACATGTCAAGTGTAAAAACAAGATGAAGTACATTACTCAAGGCATTGTAGTGATTGCAATTGTGTATCATTGAAAACACAACTGTAAGGGAATTTGTCACCAGAGTTTTTCGATCCCATCTGAGAGCAGAATGATGTAGGGGAAGAGACCCTGATTCCAGCGATGTGTCACTTACCGGGCTACATTCTGTCATTTTGATCCATCGCTGGAATCAGGGTGCTTTACAATATGCTGCTCTCAGACTAGGTAACAGATTCTCTAACTTTTTCATGACCAATGGTGTTTTTGGCTTCTGTGCCCTGAGCAAGATTTCAACCTTTGGAATGCTACATTGTAAAGGGGAATTGTTATGAGCGAGGGCACAAAACCAGATAGGACAGGAGTAGAATCCGCAAACAGTGGTGGCAAGGGGGATGGTTAAAGGTAATCTGTCATCAGGTTTATTCCTCCCAATCTGAGGGCAGAATAAAATAACTACAGAAACTATGATCCCAGTGGGGTGTCACATACTGGTCTCCTCAATGTTTTAGCTGCTGCAAATCTGCTAGTCCTCTCATTGATAAGCTCAGTTTAACCCCGCCCCCACCATTTTTGACAGCTTTCTGTCTAACCTGTGCATAGGCTGAAAGTTGCCAGTGGGGGCAGGAATAGCTCATGAATGCTACACATACAATATATAATGAACGGGAGTGCACCCCTCACATTTTTTGTAAGTATTTTCTTCTTAATCTTTTCATGGAACAACACTGCAGATCTGACACTTTGATGCAATGTAAGTAGTCCGTGTACGGCTTGTATTAGCCCATGTGCACACTTTGCGGATTTGCCTGTGGAATTTTCTGTGCGGATTCTGCATCGGTTGGCAGAAAACGCAGGTCAAAATCTGCGCGTTTTTTAATGCGGATTTTGTGCATTTTTCCTGCGGATTCTGTGCAGATTTAATGCGTTTTTATCCCTGCGTTTTCCTATAATGGAATGGGTGCAGAAACGCACAAAGAAGTGACATGCTCCTTCTTTTAATCTGCTGTGTTTTCCATGCGGAATTTTTCTATTCGCCACGACAGCACCCACTAGAGAGAGGGGATCCGCCCCTAGGAACAGGAAACCTACAGAGAGATAAAAGGGACGGCCCCCCCTCGCTCCTCAGTTGGTTTCCTGTTCCTAGAGGGGAACCCACAGAGAAGACTCTATGGCTAAGAAGAGGAAGACCTGCCTGGGTTACCGCCTGTTCGTCTCTGCTGAGCGTCAGGGGTCCCAGAGCAGGTGGACAGTGTCGGGGGAATGTTCCTGCGGGCTCCCCCCTCATCTGGTGCGGCTGGCATGCAGCCTGAAGGTAACCAACGGTCTCCCTGCTGGGACACCGTTGTGTGAGGAGCTGACTGCGGGGGTACCTTAATCTGGCCGGGCCGGGAGCAGGTACAGGACGCCCTCTTGATGTCATCTGAGCGGCGGGGTGATGATTCCGTGGTCCGGATTTCCCTCCTGTCCCTCCAGGTAAGAGGTGACATGATGTGAAGGGAAGCGCTTGCAGCAGCGTCCTCCGATGTACTGCAGACGCGGGCGCATGCGCAGTAGCGTCGGCGTCCCGAAAATGGAGGACTGGTACTTCCGGGGTCACGAGGTTAGAGTTTCATTCCCGGGGGAACCGCCATATTGGATTCCTCTATGCGGTGCCATTACCCTGACGCCGGACCTGTGAGTAAAAAAAAAAGAAAAAGAAAGAGGAAATGAGGTGTGTATAGAGAGTTACTGCACTATAAAAGGAAGTTAGTAGTGCAGTCTGTGTGCCATTATGTCGTCCCAAGAGGAGGTCAGTGTGCACCCTATGGAAGAGCCATTAGTTCCTAGTGGTGAAGCCAGGAAAAGGAATAGTGGACACTCTAAAATAAGTGACTCCACTGATAAATCAGGAAGAAAATCCTCCCGTTCCACACCCCAAGCTAAGACATCTCCGCAGCCGGTATAAATATTACGCTGGGTGAGTGTATACATAGCTTCACTGAAGCTTATATTGATTCCTTTGCTTATATTATTTCTAGGCAAAGAGGACGGGGAAGAGTAAGCACAAACAATGTGCCATATGTACCGAACCCCTGCCTGACTCCTATCTTAAAAATCTGTGTCAGGCATGTATAGACAACACCTTACGGCAGGAGGAATCGGTTAAAATGAATGAGATACGTCTCATAATTCGGGAAGAACTTCAGTCGTTGGGAGGTGGTTCTACTTCTTCAGTAAATATGGAGAAACGAAGGAGAAAAATATCCTCTCCTAGAGCTGACACATCAGTGGAGAGTGGGGAGGTTGACTCTGATATTTCTCAGCAATCTAATTCCTCAGAGGAAGAGGACTTCGTCTGTTTTCCAACTGAGGGCAGAAACAACCTAGTAAAATCAGTGAGAAATACGATGGGGGTATCTGAATCAAAAGAACCCCAGACACCACAAGAAGTTATGTTCGCTGGTCTTTCTCAGAAGAAAGGCCACGTATTTCCAATAAATCAGGCCATAAAAGATCTTGTTAAAAAAGAATGGAGTAGAGGTCAAAAGGGGTTGATCCCAATATCCTGTAAGAGACGCTACCCCTTTGATGAAGATTTGAATACCTGGGCCAAGATACCAAAAGTCGATGCAGCAGTTGCGTCTACATCTCGCCGTTTCTCCTTACCAGTGGAGGATGCAGGTTCCTTATCAGATCCTATGGACCGGAAATCAGACGCACTCCTTAAAAAATCGTGGGAAGCCTGTGTCACGGCATTCAAGCCGGCTATTTCAGCCACATGTACTGGCAGATCAATGCTAGTCTGGCTGGATCAGCTGGATCAAAAGATTAAAAGTGGCGTATCCAGAGAAAAATTACGGGCATCTATCCCTTTGATTAAAGGTGCAGCGGCTTTTATATCAGATGCCTCAATTGATTCCCTCCGCCTGGCGGCCAGAACAGCTAATCTCGCTAATACGGCTCGGCGGGCTTTATGGTTAAAGAATTGGAAGGGGGATGCCCAGTCAAGATCCAAATTATGTTCCATACCCTGTCAGGGTGAGTACCTGTTTGGAACAGTCCTTGATGATATTCTCACTAAGGCGGGCGAGAGGAAGAAAGGATTCCCTAATCCCTTTATTCCGTCTTACAGAAGGGCGTTCAGGAAGCCACCATTCGGAAGAAAGGGAGGCTTCAGAGACAGGTGGAATAATAAAGATTTCAAACAAAAAGGAAATCTGTTTAATAAACGCCCCTTCAAGCCAACCGATAAATTCCATCAGTGATATTTCTCCGGTGGGTGGAAGACTAAAACAATTCAGTCATCAATGGAAAGAAATAACAACTAATCAATGGTAGCAGTTTGTATAGAGGGGCAAATTCGTCATCTACAATATAGAGCAATGCCCTTTGGGTTATCTATGGCCCCAAGGATTTTTACTAAGTTACTATCAGAAGTAATGTCTTTTTTACGGGTAAAGGATACTTTGGTCATCCCATATCTAGATGACCTATTGATTGTAGGAAAAAGCCCCCTACAGTGTGAGCAGAGATTACGGGAAGTAGTGTTATCCTTACAATCCCTGGGTTGGCTAGTTAATTGGGAAAAATCTAGACTTCAGCCTGTAACGTGTCAGAAATTCCTTGGGCTCCTTCTAGATTCGGTCGACCAGATTTGTAAACTGCCTGAGGATAAGAAATTCTCCATAGTTGATAAGGTGTCCTCAGCAATAAAAAGACGTAGTATGTCACTAAGACAGGTCATGTCGTTGCTAGGCTCTCTAACATCGTGCATTCCTGCGGTACAGTGGGCACAGTTCCATACTAGGCAGCTACAAAAATTTGTATTGGAGGAGGACATTAAGAATAGAGGATGTCTGGATAGAACAGTTTTTCTAACATCGGAAGTATTACACTCCCTTAGGTGGTGGTTGGATCAGAATAATCTTTCAAAGGGGGTTCTATGGGTAATCACTCCTTCTAGTGTTGTGACCACAGATGCTAGTCCTGAAGGCTGGGGGGCACATTTTCAGGATCAATGGGTTCAGGATCTTTGGTCCAGCTCAGATCTTAATAATTCCTCGAATGTCAAGGAGTTGAGGGCGGTATATTACTCCCTTCTCCACTTTCTTCCCCAGCTCAGCGGCTCTCATACAAGAGTATTCTCCGACAACACCACTGCGGTGGCTTATCTGAACCATCAGGGAGGTACAAGGTCGGACAAACTCAGGGAGGTGGCATCAGACATCATGGAGTTAGCCGAAGGTCATCTACTATCACTATCGGCAGTACACATCAGAGGCACAGACAACTTTCGTGCCGATTTCCTGAGCCGTCATACTCTTCATCAAGGGGAATGGATGCTGAGCAGGAAGATTTTCAAATCAATAACAGCTCGATGGGGTGTTCCTCAAATAGACTTGTTTGCCACAAGAGCCAACCGTCAAGTCAAGATGTTTGCCTCTCTAAACAGGGAGGACAAGCCAGACATACTCGATGCCCTCCAGACGCCATGGACATTCGATCTGGCCTATGCTTTCCCTCCATGGAATCTATTACCTATAGTAATAAGAAAAATAAGGGAGGAGGGCGCAAAAGTTCTGTTGATAGCCCCATTTTGGCCCAAGAGGCCATGGTTCTCATGGCTGAGGGCGATGTCAGTGTCAGATCCATGGATTCTGCCTCAGTCCAAGGACCTGCTCTCTCAAGGTCCATTCCTCCATCCTCAGGCAAAGGGCATGAACTTAACTGCCTGGAGTTTGAGAGGCGGTTACTAAATCTCAGGGGGTTTTCTAATGGATTAATCGATACTCTTATGAAGAGCAGAAAACCTTCAACTACCAGGATTTATGTTAGAATTTGGAGGAAATTCCTTCAATTTCATACTACACAATTTTCCTCTGAGATTCCTATATTTGCAATGTTAGAATTTCTACAAAAAGGGCTGGAATTAGGGCTCTCCGTGAGCACTCTGAAGATGCAGGTTTCAGCATTAGGAGCTCTTTTTAATCATAACATTGCAGGAAATAAATGGATATCCCGGTTTATATCCGCTTGTGAAAGATCAAAACCAATTAACATTCCTCGGGTTCCTCAGTGGGATCTTTCGATAGTTTTAAATGCATTAACACAACCACCTTTTGAGCCTCTCCATACAGCCTCACTAAAGAATATTTCTTTAAAGACGGTTTTGTTAGTGGCGTTAGTCTCTGCCAGAAGAGTGAGCGATCTCCATGCATTATCTATAGATCCTTCCTTTTTAACGGTAACATCAGATAGGATACTTTTAAAAACAGATCCTTGTTATCTCCCTAAGGTGGCTTCTACCTTTCATAGATCCCAGGAGATCCTGTTACCTACCTTTTATGAGAACCACTCAACTCCAGAAGAAGAAAGACTTCACACCCTAGACGTAAAAAGGTCTGTCCTAGCCTATTTAGAGAGAACTAGGGACTGGAGGAAGAGTAGGGCTCTCTTTGTGTCTTTCCAGGGTAAAACCAAGGGTGCCGGAGTCACAAAGAACACATTATCTCGCTGGATCAGAGAGGCCATAATCTTGGCGTATAAAGCTGGAGTGAAAGATCCTCCAATGCATGTGGGAGCGCACTCTACAAGAGCCTTGTCGACTTCCTGGGCAGAAAGGGCGAATGTGCCAATAGACCTTATATGTAAGGCTGCAACTTGGTCTTCACCAAATACCTTCTATAAGCATTATAGATTAGATCTATCCTCTGCTTCTGATCTAACTTTTGGTGTATCGGTCCTTGACTCAGTAAACCCACCCAGTCTATAATCTCTGCAATTCTCTCTAGTGGGTGCTGTCGTGGCGAATAGAAAATACCGGATTATGTACCGGTAATGCTCTTTTATAGAGCCCACGACAGCACCCGTTCACATCCCTCCCTTTTCTGTATATAGTTGCACATGGTGCTTGTTTGGTGAGATGTAAATATTAGAAAGATGTAGTATGAAGTTGTAAATATGTGTATATATATGTATATACTTGGACCTGTTAACTAAAACTTGGCGGCGGTTCCTCCTATTCTCTGTAAAACAACTGAGGAGCGAGGGGGGGCAGCCCCTTTTATCTCTCTGTAGGTTTCCTGTTCCTAGGGGCGGATCCCCTCTCTCTAGTGGGTGCTGTCGTGGGCTCTATAAAAGAGCATTACCGGTACGTAATCCGGTATTTCCGCACCATTAGCACAACGTTTTTTTTTTTTTTTTCATTGATTTACATTGTACTGTAAATCACTTGCGGATCTGCAGCGTTTCTGCGCGAAAAAAAACTGCGGATCCGCAGGAAATCTGCAACTTGTGCACACAGCCTAGCAGTGTAAATTCGGTGTGCTATCTAAATAACTCAACACAGCCATTAATGTCTAAACTGCTGACAACAAAAGTGAGCACACCCCTAAATGAAAATGGCCAAATTGTGACCAAAGTGTCAATATGTGTGTGGCCACCATTATTTTCAAGCACTGCCTTAACTCTCTTGGGCATAGAGGTCACTAGAGCTTCACAGGTTGCCACTAGAATCCTCTTCCACTCCTACCTGATGACATCAGCTGATGGATGTTAGAGACCTTGTGCTCCTCCACCTTCCATTTGAGGAAGCCCCAATGATCCTCAATAGGTTTTAGGTCTGGAGACATGCTTGGCCAGTCCAGCACCTTTACCATCACTTTATTTAGCAAGGCAGTGGTTGTCTTGGAAGTCTGTTTTTAATCGTTATCCAAGGGATAGGATCATGCTCTGCTTCAGTTTGTCACAGGAGATGATGGCATTCATGGTTCACTCAATTAACTGCAATTTCCCATAGTCGCCAACAGCCATGCAGCCTCAAACCATGACACTCCCACCACCATGCTTTACTGTAGGCAAGACACACTTAACTTTGTACTCCTTACCTGGTTGTCGTCACACACTCTTGACACTATCTGAACCAAATACGTTTGTCTTGATTTCATCAGCCCTCAGGACTTGGTTCTAGTAAGCCAGGCTCTTAGGCTGCTTGTCTTCAGCAAACTGCAGGCTTTCTTGTGCATAACCTTTAGAAAGAGCTTCTGGGATGACAGCCATGCTCACAAATTTGATGCAGCATGTGGCGTATGGTCTGATCACGGACAGGCGGACCACCCACCCCTTTAACCAATGCTGGCAGTACTCATGTCTATTCTGACAAGACCACCTCTGCATATGACGCTGATCACATGCACTCACTTCTTTGGTAGACCATGGCGAGGCCAGTTCTGAACGGAACCTGTCTTGTTAAACCGCTGTATGGTCTTGGCCACCATGCTGCCGATCAGTGTCAGGGTGCTGGCAATAACCTCGGCCATCTTTATGTAGAACGACAATTCTTTTTTCCAGATCCTCAGAGAGTTCTTTGCCATGAGGTGCCATGCTGAACGTCCAGTGACCAATATGAGGGAGTGTGAGAGCGAGAACACCAAATTTAACATCTGCTCCACATTCACACCTGAGACCTGGTAACACTAATTAGTCGCATGACAGCGGGGAGGGAAAATAGCGAATTTGGGATTAATTTGGCCATTTTCACTTAGGGGTGTACTCACTTTTGTTGCCAACGGTCTAGACATGAATGGTTGTGTTGAGTCATTTCGAGGGCACACCGCATTTACACTGTTAAGCTGTACACTCACGACTTACATTGTAGCAGTGTCAAATCTTCAGTGTTGTCCCATGAAAAGATAGAATAAAACATTTACAAAAATGAGGGGTGTACTCACTTTTGTGATATACTGTAGCAAGAGCTTATCACTAAGAGGACTCGCAGAGCTGCAGGAGAGGAGTCATGAATCAGGACTATTACAAGCAGCAAAGGTTAATTTACGTGATCCAAGCCGTGACATTGAATGATGAGCGATCAGGAAATCTTTATTATTGTCAGTCTTTTTGTAACCTGTTAACACCTAACAGTGTGCAGTGACCAGTCAGTCCTAGATCTCTCAGGGCACACTGGCTGCCCGTCCGTGTTCTCACCGGATGATGCGCTGGAGAGAGCGGTGATCGTTTGTGCAGCACTAAAGATCATTTCATCCTATGAACGATCCTTTTGCTCGTTCGTCAAGTGATCGGCAGCCTGTTTACACGGCAATAAACTCGTGAAAGTGCGTTCCTGCTCCCAAACTCCTTTTAGTTTAATTTGCAGACTAGTTTAGGGCTCGGGGTTCCCTGCACATTGTCCATGCAGTCAGCTAGCCTAGACTGATACCAGCCATGTTACTCCGCAGCGTGCCAGCCAGTCTATGGATGCGTCTGGAACTGTGTTATTGGATTAATAAGAGTTCATGAACTAAGTGTGAATAATAAGGCCGCAGTTCATCTGATGTCCTTGTTCGCGTGTAGGTGAAGCTTCCGTCTGACTTGCTGTCATTGTAGTACGCCTTCCCACCAGCATACAAATAACCTCAGCCAATTGCCATATAAACATTTAAGATGTCAGTAGGGGTTTAAACTTCATTTATGATTTTAAGATTAAACAGCAGCGCATGCTATAAAAGATAATTGGAAAATAGAAAAAATGGAAGTCTTTTCCAAATGAGCTTAAAAATCTGCTGAAACATGCAGAGCGCTGAAGACTACTGCCCTGCAGGTAGAAGAGCCACTGCAGACATTGCTGAAGCCTCCAGCCCTGCGATCAGCCCCTCCAGGCATTAAATAAATGATTCTCTTCTTCAGAGCTGTCTGTCACCTCTTCTGGTTAATCTGTATTTCACATCTGACATAGGCTGTGTTTACTTTTTCAATTTTTTCAGGTTACAATATTTTTGATTTACAATTGTTGTTCCTGGCTCATCATAACTCAACACCACATTCAAACCGCAGTGCCGCAGGCAGTGCAAGTCTGTAAGGAAAATGCAATTTACTGAAAGATTAAAGGGAATCTGTCACCAGGTTTTTGCTACCCCATTGGAGAGCAGCATAGTGTAGGGGCAGAGACCCTGATTCCAGCGAGGTATCACACCCTGGGCTTGTTATAGTTTTGATAAAATCATTGTTTTATCTGCTGCAGATCTCTGAATACTAAGCTTGATATAACTCCATTCACGCCACTGATTGTCTGGTTTCTGTTTAAGCTGCACAGAGGCAAAAAGCTGCCTATCAGTGGCGGGGGCAGGGTTTAAAAAAAGTTCCTGAACATGGAGAACTACATGGCAGCAGATTTACTAATGCTCTAATGATAGTATGAAAAAAGAAGAACTGCGGCAGCACTCACCAGATAGCGTAGATCAAACCTTTATTGAAGGTAAAAAATCCATCATGACGTGTTCACGGCTCGGAGGAGTGCGGACATACTGGAAGTGAGCAGGGGAAGACAACAGCTGTTTCGCGCTCTACCAGCGCTTCTACAGGTCCTGATGGATTTTTTACCTTCAATAAAGGTTTGATCTACGCTATCTGGTGAGTGCTGCCGCAGTTCTTCTTTTTTCATATTTATACTGGATTGTTTGTTTTTTCGTAAGCGAGCACCTCCAGTTACTGAAGCCCTACACCCACAAGTGACTGTGTTCTTACCAGTACGTTACATTCAGGCTGTGCAGCAATACTTTTTTCTCTTCATTGATTGGCTCTAATGATAGTCTTCTGCTGATAACATTTGATTATATCAAAACTACAGCAAGAAGCTCTGTAAGTGATACATCGCTGGATTCAGGGTCTCTGACTGTACATTATGCTGCTTTCGGATTAGGTCACAAAAACCTGGTGACCGATTCCCTTCAAGCCAATCAGTTTTTACATCCCACTGGTAAAGTGCCCATGAGTTAGTTTATTCCTAGTACAGTACTACTAGTAAGTGGGAGCTGTTACTTTAGACTGAATGTGTTACATCGTCAGATGTGCAATATTAACCCGTAGATATTGGATTGATATACAGCTTAATAGCGTTAGGAAGGTGACTGGCCACCATACTGTGGGATGAAATTAATTTTACTCCTCCTGGGAGCCTCCGTTTTTCAGTCATACCTGTGTGCCAGTGCGGCTGTAAGCACACACCAGCGCTGTGACTGACAGCCAGCTCTGCCTTGATGCAATGCAGACTGTGGATGCTCCGACACAAATGTATGACTGAAAGCCGGCTGCTCACAGTACCATCACCAACATGTTATCTGGCATTGTGCCATGGCCATTATTCTATACAATAATCGGGCAAATGGTCATACCACTAGTGCCACTACCACATCATTGCAATGCCGAACTGCTAATGTACCTGGAATGAAGACAAAGGCTATGTTCACAAGCAACATTTTTTATGCCAATAATAATCTACATTTTACAGCAACAGCTATTAGATGTCAGAATTCTCATCCACACACTTGTTTTGTTTCCTGACTCAATTTGAGCACTTGCAGCATTTTTTAAAATCTGCATCAGAATTTTTCACCTGCAGAAAGCAACTGGAGAGTACAAAAACACTGCAAAAAACTGGTTTTGCATTTTTTTTGCAACGTTTTTGGTGAATAAAAGTTTATTAAGCGTGTACTGTAAAATAATTACACATGGAATCCGCATTAAAAAACCGCACATTAAAACCTGCCAAGAGAGCAACTTTTCACTGCAAAAATGCTGCATGTGAACATAGTCTACCATTCGTTATGCTACCCTACATGATAATTCCAGGAGTAGGACCGATCTTTCAGTCACTCATGAAGGCATCTTCATGGCATTGTTCACATGTTGTTATCAGATTAAAACAATGGTATGACATTGTTTGACTGGAACACCTACCCCTCTCCGACATCCCTTCCTATTATCACTGTAACAATGAACAATATGAGCAAGGCAGGTCACTGAATTTCTGAGTTTACATCTCTGATGGTCAATGAAGCCGTTCTGTGTTTTTCCATCTGTGGCCGTGGTCCCCTAAGCTGACATCCTGTAGAGTCTCTTGGAACAGAGGAAAAAGTCTACTTATATATTTCACAACTGTCCTTCAAGCTAGCATCCATAGGTCAAGAGAAAGATGTGAATGAGGTTAACTTACATTGGTTTCATTGTTTATACGCAGAGGTCCCCAACGTTTCAGACCTTGAGAGCCACATTCAGCTCTGAGATAGGGTCGTGAGCCACATTAAGCTCCCGCCCCCCTCACAGTAGTGGCAACCAAAGCCCATTACAGGCATAATGGTAACCAAAGCTTTTCTACAAAAATCAATCACCCCAAAGCAGTATACAAAGATCCAGGGGTTCCTACAATACTCCCCATTCAGTATTCTCCTATCAAGCACTCCCAAGTCACTGTCACATCCAGCTTCAAACACCTCGTCTGACAGGTGGTGTCATCTTGTCTCCAGTGTACCATACTTAAATCATCTCAAAACCCCTAAGGCCTGCTCACAAAATTCACCATTTTCAAATGTGGTGTTCATACCTGTTTGTCAGCTTGGTGCATTAGCTCCAGTTCTAGCAGACAGCCGGGAACCACAATTCCTAAAAACTCATTTGTTCAGACTGGCCTACCGCCTCAATGCATTAACCTAACGATCCCTGTGTGGCCTATATTAAAAAAAAAAAAAAAATAATTAACTGGTTCATGCAGCTTTACATGAACACCCAAGCCTTACACTATGGCTGGTCCGAATAACTATAGCAATTGTTACCATCCACCTCTCGTGTCTCCCCTTTTCCTCATAGTTTGTAAGCTTACGAGCAGGGCCCTCACTCCTCTTGGTATCTGTTTTGAACTGTATTTCTGTTATGCTGTAATGTCTATTGTATGTACAAGTCCCCTCTATAATTTGTAAAGCGCTGCGGAATATGTTGGCGCTATATAAATAAAAATTATTATTATTATTATTATTATTATTCATGGGACCACGAGCCACATGTGGCTCCCGAAATACAGGTTGGGGACCCCTGGTTTATAGTTTATCATTCAATGTTTGCAAGTCAGTTAACTGTATGGCAATGTGTAATCAACATTTCAGCAAGCATCATTTGTCAGTGTCCTTGCATCTGTGTTTTGCAAAGATAACCGTACAATAAACTGTAGGAGCTGAAATAGGAAATAAATAACCATTCATCCATTTGCAAATATCAATTCAACCTAGTTAATATTTCAGACAACAGTTTATGATTATGTGCCTACTGAATTTACATCCGGCATAATTAAGAAATGCTGTGTTGTCACAGTGTTGCATTACGGTGGTATATAAAACTCAAAATTATTCAAAACTTTTTTTGGATGCAATTAGTCATCCATACAGTTTAATGTAGTTAGTATTACATTATGGTAGTATTAAAAACTCCCAAAAAAAAGTTAACTTTTTTTTTATGGATTCAATTAGTCATCCATAGAGTTTAACGTGCTCTGTGTAAAATTACGGTGATTTTAAATTTTTAAAAACCGCTTGGCCTGCTACAGTTGACCAAATTTTTAGGTTCATTAAAAAATTTAGTTTCAATTACTAAATGAAACTTGGTTCCAGAGACATAGCAACTAGAAAATGCGTAAGCGACTTGGAAGTGTAAATGCTGGTGATGATGGTGCATGCAGTCACCGAGGACGTGGGGCAGGTGCGACTACACCTGTTGCTGGAAAACAAGAAGCACGCCCATCCACGACACATAGCTTTCTGTCCCACTTTGCAGGGAGGCATGGAGCACGACGTCTGAAACCACACCAGTGCAAACTGGTGGTCTGTTGGATAGCAGAATATGCTTCCAGCATGCCTGCTAGCACCACCACACAGTCCAGTCCCACCAGCCAACAGTCTAGATCACTTAATCCTCACCCTGATCATCCTACCTCCCACCATGTTGAGTCCAAGGAGACCAGTGATCCCACACTAGGACACTCAAAGACCTCTTTACAACATCATCTCTTGTTTGTAGCCTCCCTGCATGTTCCAAGAGGGACAGGTGGAGATGCTGTGTACTGATGTACAAAACTTTGAGCAGATACGATCACAAGAAGATGACTGTGGGGAAAGACCAATTTTGTCTAATGATGATGACACACAGTTGCCGATAAGTCAGGTTGTAGTTAAGTCACCAAGTCAGGAGGACCAGGGTGCAGATGTGGAAGACAAGGTAGTGGATGACGAACCCACCGACCCAGCCTGGGAAGCTGGCATGTAGAGCGAGGCCAGCAGCGCTGAGGGAGTGGGATCGGCAGCACCGAAACCGGCAGGAAGACGCAGGTCTTCTTGACTGATTGTACATGGTTTATCTAGTCCTTCAGTTTACCTTCCCTTCCTGTGTGCATGATGGCAGTCAACATTTTCCATGCTTTTCTTTTGTTTTGTTCTGCTTTGAACAGCATTTAGTTGGCAAGAACGGCCATGTCATCTTCTAAAGTAATCTAATTTATCTTTGTTTAATAATGAAACTGTAACAGATGATTTCATTATGTACTTTAATGTTAAATTTTGTGTTTTTTTTCATACTGTATTAAAGAACTTAAAATGTGATATATGTAGAGAGATTAAAATGTGGCATTATTAGAACCCTTACACTTTAGGGAAATCTGATAAAGCTATTGCATTTTGGAATCTTCTGTCCCTGTATAAAACATGCAGCTTTTTACCCCTCGGAGGTACAATGTAAAACTCCTATTCTTGCATGCGCTAGAACAAGATTGTGATAAAATAGTGGAATCATGTGATAAATATGTTGCAAAGGTTAGCAATGCTAAACTTCTGCATAGTGTAGTGTGTGAATGGAAACAGCGTTTAGATCTATTATTATTAAATAAATGTAATAAAAGGGCAAATATATTAGGTTAACTAGTCTAGATGAGGTCATGAAGGCCTTTTTGGTGCTATTTTTTCATGCATTTTTAATTAATGAAGGTCAGGAGTGTTATCCTGTTACCCACCTCTCCTGGATCCAGTGCCAGGCTCTCCAAAATCAGGTAGTTGGCATCCACCCCACGTTAGGGGTTTAGTTTGGGACTATAACCTTCACTCTGATGTGTTCAGTGCCCCCTTACATACCCAGCAATTCTGTCCCAGTTTTTCTAAATTGCTACAAGAGGCTTTCTTGACATATCCACCTCTGCTTTTCCTCTGTGATTTGCGGCATCGCTATAAGAGTCAATTGACATATTCAGCTCTGCTATTCCACTGGACTCTGCTATTCTACTGTACTCTGCTGGTATTTGGTACATCGCTAAGTCTCTTACCCAGCTCTGCTATTCCACTGTCCTCTGATACATCATTTAACTCTGTCTGCTTTTTCACTGGGCTTTGCTTCATATACAGGTCTTCTTTACTTTGCTGTTGTCTTGACTCTGATTTTTTGAGTATTCGACCTCCCTATGGTGCACTACAACCTCCGGCCACTACAGCTTCCGTTTTTCCAGTTGCCGTTCAGCCTCTAAGACCTCTTGAGCTTTTACCGGTTCACCTTGCTGCACTAATGTCATCTTTTTGTGCAGCATTATGACTTTTCTTCTGGAGTAAAAGCTTTGAGAGTCGACCTTGCCAGGTGAGATATAACTTATGTAGGTTTCCATACATTTGGGAGTTACCATTGATACACTGCAGATTGAGTGTATGCCAAAAGCTGATAGGACTGTGTCTTATTCAAAACCTACTTCCACCTCTGCAGCTCGGAATATGCTAAGGTTCCTGACAGAGAGTAAATACACAACCACAGTATTTTAAGTCTGCCAGGCAAAAATGCTAGATGGATCATTGTTGATCACTGAAAGTACCTTTCCACGTACACAAAATGGCACTGAATAAAGGTTTTATACTTATGGATTGGATCTAGGAACATGACTGTGACTTTATTTCCTGCTCTTGTATTCAGTCACTGAGTCTTAATCCTATATCTGGTAATATCTCTTGGATGAGAGAGAACATTCTGATTACATCATGCTAGTGCTGTAATTATGAGAAGTTTAAATGTCTGCATAGGCCACTCTTTCTGTAGAACAGTTTTAAAATCTAGTGGAAGCTACACCACAACAAATCGCTGCACTTCTGAAGGCCAAAGGAGGTCCAACTGGATGGGCAACATTATGGATGCCTCTAACAAAAGTGGCTCTACAGACCAAACTTTGATTAGTTTGTAAAATTAAGCACCAAGCCAATCATTAGGAATATTTGTCAGAAGTACTAGGAAACTGACACTGCTGAGGCCTATACAAATCTCAGCTTTGGCTACAGAATCTGAGTGCTGCAAAAAAAGAGAGCTGTTCCTTGAAATTTAAAATATGTCCAGCGCTGATGTCCGCTTTGGAGCAAAGTCAAATCTATAGACCCGAGAAGTTATGTCAGAAGTTGATGCAAAAAAAAGTGCCACAAATTGAAAAGGAAAGGCAAAGGGCTCGATTGCACCAAAATAACATAAAGATTAGATAACCAAGCACTGTTTTCAAGTGTTTTTTGTTTCCTAAAGTGTGTAGCATTTAAGCAAGGGTTAGACAGTGAGTTTGACCCTGATAAGGGTTCTGTGGTCAAAGATCGCAGCGTAATGCAGGTGACTGAGATAACATTGCGACCCCATTCATCTGCAATGTGGCAGCTCCACCAAGCAGTATTTTGCCCCATGTCTGGTGTCACAGCCTACAGCACCGTCTAGCCTCATCCTTAATATTTTGCCTCCAACCAAAGGCTCTCTGCCCACCGGAGATCTGGAAAGTGCTCTTTATGGAAATGCTGGCATACAACAGTGAAACACAGTGGAGGTTTCCTGCCGGTTTGAACAAATAGAATTGGTGATTTGGTTAATATTAATAGAATTCTCTGAAGAGTACAAATTCGAAGCCACCAGCCAATGCCATATGGACACATCATCAGTAGCAACTGTTTTATGTATGATACCCAAGGAATGAAAATGGAAGCAGATGTGACTTCACATAAATATATAATTGTTAATCTTTATTGAAGAAATTATTATTCATAAAATCATTCAAAGACATTTTTTGTATGGAAAAAGTTCCACACCACTCCATAGAGCATATGAAATACAGATTAGATCTAACAGTCCAATGGGATAAATTACTTTCAGAATTGCACAGAAAAAACAATAACTAGGGCTAAGCCCATTAGTGGGTATAAAGTGTCGTGTGTGGAATCAACTTGTACAGTACAGCCACAGTAAAGTCTCAAAAACATCACATGTAGAATCACAAAGAAGCTGTAAGAACAGCGGTCCAATAAGATGAAATGGCGTTATAAACTACTTAAAAATGATGTTCCAAATTATTAAGCAGGCCTCAGTTTTCAAGTAACATGGGAAAGAAAAAGGATCTCTCTGCTGCCGAAAAGAATCAAATAGTGCAATGCCTTGGTCAAGGGATGAAAACATTAGATGTTTCCCGAAAACTTAAGCGAGAACATCGTACTGTTAAGGCTAGGTACACATTGCATTAGGGCAATCCGTTTAGCGCATATGCTAGCGGATTGCGCTAACGCAATGTCCCAAAAGGGATCGCGTTTGGCGATCCCGCTAGCGCAGAAACCCGATCTGCACTAGCGAGGAACGTCCGAGGTCCATCCAAAACTAACAGGACATCGCTAGCGCATGCCAAAAATGTCATGCGCTAGAGATCCGTTAGCACATTGCAGTCAATGGGTGCGCTAACGGATCCGTTACGTAGCGTTAATTGCGACAATTGCGCATGTAACGGAGTCCGCTAGCAGACACCCATTAACGCAATGTGAACCTAGAGATATGTGGCTGAATCTGAGCACAGACGTGTTCATGCTGATAAAGGCATAATGAGGAAGGTTTCTGCCAGGCAAGTTCATCGGATTAAGAGAGCAGCTGCTAAAAAGCCATTACAAACCATCAAACATATTTGAAACTGCTGGTGCCTCTGGACTCCCTCGAACCTCAAGGTGTAGGTGTAGGATCCTTCAAAGGGTTGCTTTGGTTCATAAACCTACTATTCGGCCACCCCTAAACAGTGTTCACAAGCAGAAACGGTTGCAGTGTGCCCAGACATACATGAAGACTAATTTTCAAACAGTCTTGTTTACTGATGAGTGTCGAGCAACTCTGGATGGTCCGGATGGATCGAGTAGTGGATGGTTGGTGGATGGCCACCATGTCCCAACAAGGCTGCGATGTCAGCAAGGAGGTGGAGGAGTCATGTTTTGGACCTGAATCATGGGGAAACAGTTGGTAGGGCCCCTTTAAGGTTCCTGAAGGTGTGAAAATGACCTCTGCAAAGAATGTAGAGTTTCTGACTGACAACTTTCTTCCATGGTATAAAAAGCAGAAACGTGCCTTCAGGAGCAAAATCATCTTTATGCATGACAATGCCCCATCTCATGCTGCAAATAATACCTCTGAGTCATTGGCTGCTATGGGCATAAAAAGAGATAAACTCATGGTTTGGCCACCATCTTCCCCTGACCTCAACCGTACAGGGAACCTTTGGAGTATCATCCAGCACAAGATCTATGAGGGTGGGAGGCAGTTCACATCAAAACAGCAGCTCTGGGGGGCTATTCTGACTTCATGCAAAGAAATACAAGCAGAAACTCTCCAAAAACTCACAAGTTCAATTGATGCAAGAATTGTGAAGGTGATATCAAAGAAGGGGTCCTATGTTAACATGTAACTTGGCCTGTTAGGATGTTTTGGAGTTAAATAGCTGTTTTGTCCAGTGAATGTGACCTCCTAATGCTGCAAATTCCACAAATGATCATTTTCAGTTCTTTAAAACATGTCAAATGTTTAGAAATTCTGCTGTGCCTAATAATTTGGAACAGTGCATTTTGAGTTTTTATTCATTTTGGATATTATACTGTTATTATTGTGAGGTTTCTTCAATAAAATTCGATGTATACTCTAACGGGTGATGACTTTTATTACACTGGCTGTCATTTGCAGCGACCATTTAGGAAAATCTGAGAAAATTGTCATTTGCATAATACGGTAATTTGAAACATGGTGTATTTATCTGTGCAGTTCTGAATGTAATTTATCCTATTGCGCTGTTATATCTGTTCTGTATTTCTTGTGCTCTCTGTAGTGGTGTGGCACACTTTGTCACTTTTTCTATATAAAAATAGTTATTTCTTCAATAAAGATTACCCTACCTCTTATATATTTACGTGAAATCGCATCTGCTTCCATTTTCTTTCTTTGAGTATTATATCTACATGGAAGTGAGTATATTATTGAACAGTTTTTTTCTTGGGTACCTGTTTTCTGTATGATGGCTATGACATGAAAGATTATAAAGGAAAACAAAATATTCAGCAAAAAGAAGTATGAGAAGTTCTGCAGAGGCCTGTACTCACCGTCATCAAGGCTGTCCGGGATTACCTACAAAACCCCTATCAAGTGAAACAGCCAGTGTTTTTAGAAAACTGCAAAGACCGTTTTAGTGCCTGTATATGAATCCATATATTTTTACTAATATTGCAATTATTTTGTTTTGTTCATTCAGTTATTATTCAAGTAATTACTATAGGTTATGGTTCATGTAGTCCATTTAATGGGCCCAAATCATCAAAGCTTTTATGCTAGAATTCTGCGTAAAAAGGCTGCTTAAAGTTTATTTTTTGGCGTTCTCACGCCATTTTCAGTCAGCTCTGACAAAGCGATCTCCCCATCAAGACCAACATCAATAACACCGTTTTTGATAAATCGGACCCTTAGAATTTCATATTTTCAATGATCAGAACATGACGATTTTCTGCGCTGCCGAATCATACTGCTATTCTTTCAGGTATTAGTAATCTAATCATAGCAGAGAATAGTGATCACTAGAGTTGTTCTAAATCGATTCCTCCTACCTGGTCCATCAGCCACGTCTGTAATCTGTGACCCCCGGAGGAAGGCTTTAGCACTGCCTCTTACCTAACCGCATCTGCTGCTCTTTTTTTGATTATCGGCATAGCGGCACGTCACGAGTACATCAAGCCACAATAATGACATCATAAAAGGTCAGCTTATTAAGAGAGGAACCACGGATACTGTCAGGTAAGAGGCCGTTCTCAGGCCTCCCATCCAGTGACCATAAATTACTGATATGGCCGAAGGGCCAGATATGGCAAATTGATTTACACCACCTCCACTGCTCACATATGTGCCGGTAATTATTGTGTTACTAGGATTCATGAACCATACTATTACCACTATGGAATGTCATCCTTGTTTTAGTCAAGAGTAAGTTTAACACTAATAGAGATGGTCCAACTTTTGTAAGCAATCACTATATAATACATAATTACATTTACAGCAATCCCTTAATATGTATGTTTTGGCTGTGTGACTAATGGTTGAAAATGTTGGGCAAGAGGTATAGGGAATTTCATTTATCCATGCCAGCTCTTTCTTCTTCACTGTTGGCCAAGTAACCTTCCAGCTAGGTTACATTCCTCTTGACAGCTCTTCCTCGGCTGTCACAGATGACTTCACTGTCCCTGTGGACTGACTACAGGCTCATCTGTAAGGTATATAGGTATTTTACTTTTTCTTGGGCTGTAGACGTTTGGAAAACACTGTCCCAATAGAAATTAAACCACCACCATCATTTATTTTAACTTTAAGTTTAACTCTGGGCCGACTTTTGGGCTCCTTCGGCACCTTGACCTTGCTGCCACCTTCATTCTATGCAGACATTACTTTCTACTGTAAGAACCTGTTGCTTTCGTTATCACTATTACTTTTGTTATCTCTATATTCTCGTTGCTGAATAATTGTTCAGCTCATACAACTACATCACAATAGGTAAAAATCGCACCCATATAAATGAGAAAAATAATTGTTGATCGAGGCAACAAACAATGGCAAGTGTAGATGTAAGAAGTAGACACCACCGTTATGTAGTCCGCCATAGTGTGGATTTACTAGTTATAGTTAGAACGTAACCAGCAGTGTTGACTGTTATTTGTTCCATTCTTAATCAGTGAATGTAAGTACTCAGGGTTATTAGATGCCAGGCGGCATGTGGCATGTGTAATATATCCGTCTCTGGTGGCCTCACGCGTTTGTTGCCTCCTCGATAATAAACACCTCTCCTGTGAGCTCCCCACAGCTGCCACTCTGACCTCACTCACTTGGCTTATATATTGCATTGACCCCACACATTTGACATATTTTGTATTGATGCCTAAACGGTAAGGCTGGTCACATGAGCGGGCGCGCTTTTCTGCTGTTTAACCCCTGGGCTCCCACTGTAAGTAATCTGGATGGTTGCTGTATGAGAAGCTATGGGAGATATGTCTAGCATAGTAAGTCTGCAGCTAGCTCGCACTTTATGTAGACCAGGGGTCTCAATCTGGAGCAGGTAAACGGGCTAACCAAAACTTTTTAAGTTGACGGGCTTCATTTCTTGTTGATGATTTCAGCGATAAAATTTTTTTTATACAACTTATTGATCACTTTTTATTGATTTTTTGTGTCTGTCTCATTATAATGAAGTTGCTAGATTTTTTGCATGTTTTTTTTTTGTCGATCGTTTTCATTGTATGTGTTATGGTATAGTTTTATAGCTTTGGTCGTTCCTGACTCCAAACGTGTACTTTTTTTGTTTACTTTCATGTATGCATAATATTTTTTACTTTATTTTATTTTTTATTTTTTTTAATTTGTACAATTTTTCTTTCTACTTATTTCCCTATATGGGTCTTTAACTTTGACTTGCTTTATCGTTGATATAATATCCTTCAATACTTCTGTACTGCAGGGTTATTACAGCTGTCAGCTTTCCACTGACATTTCGCCTGGTGGACCCTGCTTATTGCACAGCCTTACAGGCCACCGTAGCTTTCTGACCTCTAGGCCAGTTGCGTGGTACCAGAAGGCTTAATGAGGTAACTCCCTTCTCAAATAACCATCTAAATACTGCTGTCACTATTTACAAGTGGTATTTAAGAGCTTAAACGGCTATGCTAATACCGATAATGGTCATTGAAGCAAGGTACAAGGTGTCAGCTATGATATACATGTGACACCCGCTGATGATGGTGCTGATGATGATACTTGTGATTCAGCGCCACTATTGCGCTGTACATGTATGGCGGTTTACAGGAAGTCCATAGACCTCTGCCTATTTGCCTGCTACAGGTGTTTCATCAGCGCGGTAAGAGATGCCTTCACTCTAGACTTAGTGTTCTTCAGCTTAATGTTGTTAAGGTGCCCCAGTGCATTCCTCCTTTAGCCTGCTGTCCCGGTGTTGTCTCGTGAACTCTAGTGGCCCACGGACTGCAGATGACAGCTCTAAGGTCCAAATGCGGCCCCCAGGCCATGTGTTTGAGACCCCTGATATAAAATAAAGAGGTTTATACTAAGCTAGGTATTGTGAGATCTGATTCTCAGATATTTGTATATGTGACACTTTACTTGATGGTCCCACAACTAATCCAAACTGAATTGTCAAAATTGGCATCTCTCACCAAAATACATTCTATGACTTGAAGTTATCATTCTAGAACTTTGAGAGACATACACTGCTCCATCACTGGGTCTGTCTCCTGTAACTTGTAGTTCTCCTGAGGATAAGTCCTCAATGACAGATCGGTAGGAGATTCCTGACATCTCCACAATAATCTAATTATTGGGGCGACAGTAACAGTTCCAACCTCTTAATCGTTTTCCATGCATAGCCCTTTACATTTTGTTGAGGCTGTGCCTGGTATTTCTGATCACTGCAGTTCTTTCCTATTTAGATTAAAGTACCACTCCAGCGGTTTTTGTTTTTTTTCAGGGCTGGGGTGGCGCTTTAAATTTAAGCCCCCTGCCCCCATTCTTATACTTACCTTCGGCATCTTCACCTTTTACTAACGCCGCACCGGTCCCGTGGCACCATCTTGTGCCCGTCACTTGTAGCTGGCTGCAAGTCAGAAGCTACGTCACAAGAGTTCAATGCAAGTCTGAGAGGCAGGACGAGGATCTCGGAGATGTGTTGAAAAGTGACCTCCGGCGCTCCATGAAACACTGGAATTTTCAATAGGTCACTCTTCGACGGAGATCGACGGGAGCGACGCTGGAAAGGATGAAGGTGGCAGCAGGTGAGTATGAGACAGCGGGCAGGGGAATCACATTTAAGGCGCCACTCCAGTGGTGCAATAAAAAAAAAAACCCTGACGAGGCGCTTTAATGCGTCTGAGTTACAATACCAGACATAACCACTACAAAATGTACACAGCTGTGCTTTATAATGAAGGGAAAATGTGGCACTCGCCAGAGTTCTGGGTTTCCTATAATCAGCTGATCGATGGGGATGCTGTATTGCGTGGGTTTCCTCCGGGTTCTCCGGTTTCCTCCCACACTCCATAGACATACTGATAGTGATTTAGATTGTGAGCCCCGATGGGGATAGTAACGAGAGTGTAAGCGCTGTAGAATGTGTTCGGTCTATAGAAGCTAGTATACTAATAGTATTAGTTTCAGCACATTTTAATAACAAGTCCTTCCCACTTAATTTCCACAGCAATGAAAATGTCTTATTTATGAATCCTCAGGAAGATATTTTGATTTTCATTACTCCAGGAATAAAATGTGAATGTCAGTACAAGGGGTCAAGTTTTATGGTTGACGGCTCAACTCAAATCTGTTTACATAAGCTGTTTACAATGGCACATTCTGCATTAATTGGCCGGCCACAAATTAATTCTCTTGTGCATCTGGCTCCTGATCCTCTTGTTTAATGTAATGAAGTCATGAGAGGTGCCTAAAATGTAATGCCAGCACTGTACAGATTCCAGAAGTCAGGGCACTGTGATATCGTCTGTTGGTATAAATTTCAAAGTATTCTGACCACGTGGCACCATGATTTGTGTGGCGGTATAGATGTAGATGTGACATTCTATGGAGATGGAACTATAGAAATGATCCCTTCTATATAGAACTATGGAAATGACCCCAAATATCAATGGATATTTGTCTAGCTGAAAATTAAGAATTGAGCTTCTGCCTAATAATGTTCTTTTGGTTTCTAACCATAAGTGGAAGGAACTACCCCTTATTTGTCTGACCGCAGCCTGATCAGTCATTCCTTGCACGGCCACTTTACTCAGACGTCTTCCATGTTTGAGTGGCAACTGGAGATGTCCTTCTTTAGAATGGAAGTCGGCTGAATACTCTGGATCCACGATGTTTCAAAATTCTGCAGACTTTGACGGTTTTTACTTAATTTACCACTAATAATTAGGACTTGGCTGTCCCTGTCTCCTGTCTTTTTCTCACCTTCCTCTTTTTTTCTTTACTTTATTTCGTGCAGCATCTATGGGCTTCAGGATGACTCCTGCTCAAGTCCTTGATCGACTTTTATAATTTTTGAAGTATACACTAATCTGCAGAGAGGAACACCTTGAAACTAAGAAGGTGGAACATTTTGTATGACCCCTATGAATAAACCTTCTTAGGCTACATTCACATTTGGGTTGTGCGATGTTGCGTCGGAGACACAACGCAAACCAAAACGCATGCTAAAACGCAGCATTTTGCGACGCATGCGTCCTTTTTTGCCGAATTTTGGACGCAAAAAAATGCAACTTGCTGCGTCCTCTGCGCCCTACGCTTGCGGCAGAAAAAACGCATGCGTCGCAAAACGCAGCACAACGCATGTCCATGCACCCCCCATGTTAAATATAGGGGCGCATGACGCATGCGTCGCCGCGGTTGCGCCCGACGCAGCCCCGCAAAACGCTAATGTGAACGTAGCCTTTTAATCCTACAAAAAACAAGGAGTAAAGATCCCATACACAGGTATAAAAAGGACGTATAACAATCTTTATTTAACAACTATACAACATACAGACTGACTATACAAGGTTCAGAAACTGGTGCAAATACAGAGGACTGTCACTGTCACAGCCCCCCGAGGAAGCCCAACGCGAAACGCGCGTCGGGGCTGCTGGCGTCACGCACTGGCACATGTACGTGGGTAAGATGAACGGTGTACCTCCCACTTTTGTTATGATTTAACTCTAGATGTGACAGGCAATATGTGGAGTCTGGTAGTCAGTTACGGTTCAGGTTACATATAATCTAATACCATATAGAACCTACAGCACAGTATTGAGATACGTTTGATTACCTTTCATCTGAGGCCATCCGTTTACTATGCCCCATGTGTTACCACAGTGTTTGTGTCCTCTGTATTTGCACCAGTTTCTGAACCTTGTATAGTCAGTCTGTATGTTGTATAGTTGTTAAATAAAGATTGTTATATGTCCTTTTTATACCTGTGTATGGGATCTTTACTCCTTGTTTTTTGTAGGATTAATATGTTTGGAGTGTCCTGGTGACTAGTATATGGTCCAAAAAATATACGGGATGATTTCCCGTTACTTTTCTAAGTTATGTATCAGTGGAACTTGTTCTGTGAACGTAGCCTTACAGCTGCTCCTTTTGCTTCTGCCTGCTGTATTTCAGTTTATTAGGAATCAGGAGGGGATATTCTATTAACTTGTCAAAATGCAATGGGTTTTCAGGATGAGAATGACTTTGCATGTTACAGTATCAGCAGTGTATTTGAGATTGTAAGAACACCCCCTGAGGAAGCTACTGTTAGTGGCGATACACATGGGCACTCCCTCTTCTTTCCTTAATCCAATTTGCCTTGTAGCGCTTGCGCTCAGTATGCTGTTATACTTTGGACAAGGTTAGAAGGTAATTATGTGTATGAGATTGTAATCCAATAACTACTGTTTGGGTATCTTGCACATATAGTGTGGTATACTTGTATACAATGTGGGTAGTGACCTGTGTTTTAGGGTCCATTATCATGGGAGGCGTCTTAGAGTGTGTTGCGCATTTTCATAATTCTTAAATGTTTTTATTCTGTCTGTATATATGTGTTTTGGGTTATTAATAAAGAATTGCAGCAATACACCAAAAAGGAGTTGAAATCCAAAAATCGCAGAAAAAAGTGGCCAACTAAGTCTAGCCCCCCTCATCAGTGGTCAGCGTGTGAGTGGTCATTCATCGGTATTTTACACCTGTGCCGTCTCTGCCTTTTATCACTGGGGCCTGTCTGCATCCTACAGTTCAGTGTATTGATATTCTGATCAGGAATTCGTAAATTTGACCTTTTTTCTCTGATGTGTTTGCCTTGATGTCCTTTTCAGTAAATTAATTTGTGTGAGGAATAGCAAGACCATGAGAACCCTTGATGCGGTTGTGAGCTTGTGTATTTTCGCCAAAATATTTACTAACACCTCATTTATTTTAACATCTTTGTAGGATTAGGTAAGCCTTGTTGTGTTTAGTGGGGGACATTGGGTTTTTGTGGGGTGCACTTGCATAGCCACCTGACTTAATAATACTAATTTTATATATTATAGCGCCATGGATTATAGAGGATATTTGTCTTAGGTTATTAGGGAAATGGAGGGCACAGGTAGGGTGGTATTGGCATGCCCAGTAGGCTGTTAGCCATGATGATACACTATATATCACCCCGTGACTGGCGCCGTATACAGGATGTATCTGGGTGCACTTATAACCCTAAGCAGCCATACCCCTTATGTTTGATAAGTGTGTGAGTGGGTGCTCTTCAGTGTGTGTAACATGTCTTGGCAAGTATGGCTAAGAATTGGGTAGCTTTTATAACTTATTTGGTGTGCCACCCTGTTGTCGTTCAATAGCTAGTTTTCTTTGCTGGATTCAAAGTGCTTTTTTTTCTTTTTTTTTTTTTTACAAGCAACGTAACGTCCATTTTGTGCAGATCTCATGCACATCTAGAGAAAAAATATGCAGTGCAATTTGTCAAAGCGGATGTCAGTTTATGCTGTGGATGGTAGTGCGCGTTTCACCATTAGCTTTTCAGGGGGTGAAATGTGCAGCTTACCAACATATCCCAGTGATAAAAAACACTGCACCATCTCTTCTATGAGAAGTCCATAGCTGCAATACCCGTGTGAATGTACTCTTAGATTTCTTTTTTTTTTTTTTTTTTTTTTTGTCTATTTGTTTTTTTTTTTTTTTCAAGTTTAATTTAGTAAATGTTGAACAAAACTATAAATTTAGGATATGTTTTGTTTATTTTTATTAAACTGGGCTTCTGTTCAACTCTGTGTGGTTAAAGGAGACTTGAGTTTTACATTATCCTCATTTCTCTCCAGTATACTTGAGCTCCTTGGCATACAAATACTTTGTACCTTTTTCTTACCAAGCTATTACCTGGCGAGGCACCTGACTAAGCAAAGAGGCAGATATACCACTGAGAAACTTTATAACACTTCTTTTAACTCTTGGCTCATTTAGTCCAATGTCTATCATGCACCTTTTTTCTCTTCTTTATCTATTATTTTTAATTAAAAGGTTGTCATTAAAGGGAACCTGTCACCCCCAAAATCCAGGGTGAGCTAAGCCCACCGGCATCAGGGGCTTATCTACAGCATTCTGTAATGTTGTAGATAAGCCCCCGATGTATCCTAAAAGATAGGAAAAAGAGGATAGATTATACTCACCCAGGGGCAGTGGTGGTCCCGGTCCGGTCCGATGGGTGTCGCGGTCCGGTCCGGCGCCTCCCATCTTCATCAGATGACGTCCTCTTCTGGTCTTCACGCTGCGGCTCCCTGTTGAGGGCAGAGCAAAGTACTGCAGTGTGCAGGCGCCGGTAAAGGTCAGAGAGGCCCTGTACACTGCAGTACTTTGCTCTTCCCTCAACAGGGCAGATAAAGTACGCCTGCGCCGGAGCCGCAGCATGAAGACAAGAAGAGGACGTCATCATAAGAAGATGGGAAGCCCCAGACCGGACCGCGATGCCCATCGGACCGGACCGCACCGGGACCGCCCTTGGGTGAGTATAATCTAACCTTTTTCTCATCTTTCAGGATACATCGGGGGCTTATCTACAGCATTCCAGAATGCTGTAGATAAGCCCCTGATGCCGGTGGGCTTACCTCACCCTCAATTTTAGGGGTGACAGGTTCCCTTTAAATGTAAAAGTTTAGTCTTCTTGATGTCACAAAACTCAAATTAGTTCACCAGAGGTCACAGTATTACCAGCTTTCAGTCTCCGTTTTCACTGCCCCTTTCCTCCGAACACCAGACTTTCTTCTGTAAGAATGGACTTCATCCTTTGATTATACGTTTTATTAATAGCGTGAATATTTTATATAGTTTGATTACATGGACCTCTCCAACAATTAAGGTGTAATGTCCATTAAACCATGAGGTTATTTAATATGTCGTTTTACTTCATTTATTTTGGAGACCTCACTAATCCTTCTTTTTGATGTGCATTGGGTATATATGACACTCCAACCTGGGCATTTCGGATATTCCTATTCCTGTCTTTTGATGAGTTTTTGAATGTAAAGTTTGGACTAATCCAATCATCCCTCTTGTGAAAGATGAGAAGGCTGAGAAAGCTGCGAAACGCCCTAGAAAGCAGGCCGTCAATTAGAATAAAGAAGCAGGATCCTGACTATGACCAATATATACTGTCCCAGGTTTTATATTAAGCGAGACACAAGACATTATAGCTGGAAATATGTGGTTACAAGCCATTATTATTTATAAGAATAATCTCCTATAGCAGATCTTGTTAAGGCTATGGGTGAGACAAAAGGGCACAAAGCGCAGTATGCCAGTCTATCTAGTTACTGGTTAGAGTTAGACATTTCCTTTTCAATCATTTTTTTTTTTATTATACTGTAAAAGTGTTCATTACAATATATGTACTGATTGCCTATGTACAATCTCTGCTTTTATTGATTTTCAATTTTTTTTTTGCTTTATCACACACATACCTTACTTCTGTTAAATGATACAATGAATCAATACAAAATATGCAAAATTACTTTTTAAGAATGAAAAACTGTTGAAGTCAGTTAAGCTTGGTGCAAACGTCTGTTGTTTTTAGCTTAAAAAACATTATCCACCTTAATCATCTCTGAATTAAATGCCCTGCTGTAGCTGATTGTATTCTGTCTTTTTTTTTTTTTTTTAATTTTTATTGAAATTTTACCGGACTTATAAAAAATAAAAAAAATTCATGTTAATGTTCAGTGTTCTGAACACTCAATAATATGTACAATACAGTGTTTAATAAGAAGAGAAAAAGAAAAGATGAAAGTTGATCAATCAATTGCTCATATAGATCTAAGCAAGATAGGGGCTGTGTGTTTTCAGGCTCTTGCTATGTGAGATTTAGCAGCTATGGAAATGCTTAGGAACAGCCTGACTGACTTCTTTTTCAATCCCCTGGGGGTGGGAAAGAGGGGGGCACATTTAGTAAGTAATTTGTGGGGTCCAGGGAAGGGCTGTGGAGTTGGTAAGCCAAACCCCCAACTCCTCAATTTCCCTGACTCCCGACTACGACTTTCCGACTCCACAGCACTGTTCGCTACTAAGCATGTATATAAAGTGCAGCACAGATTCATCTCATCTATGACTCCACAGCACTGCCTCACTACTGAGCATGTACATAAAGTGCAGCACAGATTTATCTTGTCTACGACTCCACAGCACTGACTCACTACTGAGCATGTACATAAAGTGCAGCACAGATTCATCTCATCTGCGACTCCACAGCACTGACTCACTACTGAGCACGTACACAAAGTGCAGCACAGATTCATCTCATCTACGACTCCACAGCACTGACTCACTACTGAGCATGTATATAAAGTGCAGCACAGATTCATTATTATTATTATTATTATTATTATTATTATTATACATTTTTATAGCGCCATTTATTCCATGGCGCTTTACATGTGAATACGGGGCAAATATAGACAAATACATTAAACATGAGCAGATAACAAGGCACACGAGTACATAAGGAGGGAGGACCCTGCCCGCGAGGGCTCACAGTCTGCAGGGGGTGGGTGAGGATACACTAGGAGAGGGAAGAGCTGGCTGTACGGCTGTTCAGTAGGTTGAGGATCACTGCAGGCTGTAGGCTTGTCGGAAGAGATGAGTCTTCAGGTTCTTTTTGAAGGTTTCTATGGTAGGCGCAAGTCTGATGTGTTGGGGTAGAGAGTTCCAGAGTATGGGGGAAGCACGGGAGAAGTCTTGGATGCGGTTATGGGAAGAAGAGATGAGAGGGGAGAAGAGAAGGAGGTCTTGGGAGGATCGGAGGTCGCGTGTAGGTAGGTACAGGGAGACCATGTCACAGATGTATGGAGGAGACAGGTTGTGGATGGCTTTGTATGTCAGTGTGAGGGTTTTGAACTGGAGTCTCTGGGCGATAGGAAGCCAGTTCATCTCATCTACGACTCCACAGCACTGACTCACTACTGAGCATATATATAAAGTGCAGCACAGATTCATCTCCTCTATGACTCCACAGCACGGCCTCACTACTGAGCATGTACAGTGCCTACAAGTAGTATTCAACCCCCTGCAGATTTAGCAGGTTTAATAAGATGCAAATAAGTTAGAGCCTTCAAACTTCAAACAAGAGCAGGATTTATTAACAGATGCATAAATCTTACAAACCAAAAAGTTTTGTTGCTCAGTTAAATTTTTATAAATTTTAAACATAAAAGTGTGGGTCAATTATTATTCAACCCCTAGGTTTAATATTTTGTGGAATAACCTTTGTTTGCAATTACAGCTAATAATCATCTTTTCTAAGAGCTGATCAGGCCGGCACAGGTCTCTGGAGTTCTCTTGGCCCACTCCTCCATGCAGATCTTCTCCAAGTTATCTAGGTTCTTTGGGTGTCTCATGTGGACTTTAATCTTGAGCTCCTTCCACAAGTTTTCAATTGGGTTAAGGTCAGGAGACTGACTAGGCCACTGCAACACCTTGATTTTTTGCCTCTTGAACCAGGCCTTGGTTTTCGTGGCTGTGTGCTTTGGGTCGTTGTCTTGTTGGAAGATGAAACGACGACCCATCTTAAGATCCTTGATGGAGGAGCGGAGGTTCTTGGCCAAAATCTCCAGGTAGGCCGTGCTATCCATCTTCCCATGGATGCGGACCAGATGGCCAGGCCCCTTGGCTGATAAACAGCCCCACAGCATGATGCTGCCACCACCATGCTTGACTGTAGGGATGGTATTCTTGGGGTCGTATGCAGTGCCATCCAGTCTCCAAATGTCACGTGTGTGGTTGGCACCAAAGATCTCGATCTTGGTCTCATCAGACCAGAGAACCTTGAACCAGTCAGTCTCAGAGTCCTCCAAGTGATCATGAGCAAACTGTAGACGAGCCTTGACATGACGCTTTGAAAGTAAAGGTACCTTACGGGCTCGTCTGGAACGGAGACCATTGCGGTGGAGTACGTTACTTATGGTATTGACTGAAACCAATGTCCCCACTGCCATGAGATCTTCCCGGAGCTCCTTCCTTGTTGTCCTTGGGTTAACCTTGACTCTTCGGACAAGCCTGGCCTCGGCACGGGAGGAAACTTTCAAAGGCTGTCCAGGCCGTGGAAGGCTAACAGTAGTTCCATAAGCCTTCCACTTCCGGATGATGCTCCCAACAGTGGAGACAGGTAGGCCCAACTCATTGGAAAGGGTTTTGTACCCCTTGCCAGCCTTGTGACCCTCCACGATCTTGTCTCTGATGGCCTTGGAATGCTCCTTTGTCTTTCCCATGTTGACCATGTATGAGTGCTGTTCACAAGTTTGGGGAGGGTCTTAAATAGTCAGAAAAGGCTGGAAAAAGAGATAATTAATCCAAACATGTGAAGCTCATTGTTCTTTGTGCCTGAACTACTTCTTAATACTTTAGGGGAACCAAACAAAATTCTGGTGGGTTGAGGGGTTGAATAATAAATGACCCTCTGAAAAGACTTTTCACAATTAAAAAAAAAAATAAACAAAGAAATAACATTCTTTTTGCTGCAGTGCATTTCACACTTCCAGGCTGATCTACAGTGCAAATGTCACAATGCCAAGTTAATTCCAAATGTGTAAACCTGCTAAATCTGCAGGGGGTTGAATACTACTTGTAGGCACTGTATATAAAGTGCAGCACAGATTCATCTCATCTATAACTCCACAGCACTGACTCACTACTGAGCATGTACATAAAGTGCAGCACAGATTCATCTCATCTACGACTCCACAGCACTGACTCACTGCTGAGCATGTACATAAAGTGCAGCACAGATTCATCTCCACTAAAATCCGAGATCCTTAGATCGGGAACAGAACAGACACTTATAGGACATTTCATAACTTTCCCAACTTATTATGGAAGCATTTACAGCACATCCTGCACTGTACTACTGTACCCCATTTATTATATATTTTAGGAGTCTGAGGCGGTCCATTTTATACAGACTCCGTCTCCACCAAAATGGACACCAACTCAGACAGCCCTGGTCCAGGCGAATGTGAGTTGAGAAGATGCCCTCCACCAGTTCCCCCACCATACCCCTAATAGTGGTCATAAAACTACAATCTCATAAGATATGAATGAGGGAGCCAGTATACACCAAGCACCTCCAGCAGGTGGACAGCATTGATGGGGTTAGAGGATTCTATCTTTTGTAGATCAAAATTTAGAAATATTTGTAAAATAGTCTTATGAATGCATGCATGGAGAAAAATATTAAGTTATAGATGGGGCTAAGAAATCATCTTTTAATGTATTGCTCCTCTGGGCTAGGATGTAACTATGCAGCTCACATAGTAGAGGACTTCACACAACCACGTTTGTCACTTATTTATATGAAAGGGGTGCTTTGTGTTACTACATTATTACTACTTTTGCAAAAGAAACATCTCCATGTCTGCTTTTGGATCTAAGGTGCCCACAAATGAGTTTACTGGTGTCATGACGTGGCCACCCCTTTTAAAACACTGCAGCATAACAGCCTTTGAAGATCCGTGAAGCTATGTTACATGCTCATTTATTAGAACATTTATTTAACATTAAAATAGATTTGATATAGAAAGGGATTAGCTCTGTTTTTCCTAATTGGATAAATCTTTCTTCCAGGAGCATCTCTCCCTGAAAAAATATATTGTGGATATTTTGGTTGAGACACCGGTTCCTGTAGAACCGGTAAAGGATGTCGAAGAGAAGCAAAAGAATAAAAAGAAAGTTAAAAAGCTGAAGACTCGAATTAACTCAAAGTATGTTTCCTAATTCTGATCCCCCTGTCTACCTGTTGTGAAAGTCCCATCACTGTTTGTCCGATTGTAAATTCTTCTCTATAACCGGCATAGCATAACTTCCTTTTAGCTATACCAGTTGGAATTTTTATATATATATCTATGATTTTTAAACATACGTGTCTGCTTATGAAGATTGGTGTATATGCTTGTGTATGTGTATGTATATATGTATATATATATATATATATATATATATATATATATATATATATATATATATATATATGTATATATATATTAGATGTTGGCCCGATTCAAACGCATCGGGTATTCTAGAATATGCATGTCCCCGTAGTATATGGACAATGATGATTCCAGAATTCGCGGCAGACTGTGCCCGTCGCTGATTGGTCGAGGCAACCTTTATGACATCATCGTCGCCATGGCAACCATTATGACATCTACGTCGATACTGTGCCCATCGCTGAATCAGAAACGTGGGATTTCTACGTCCTTTATGACATCATCATCGCTGTGCCCGGCGCCGATTGGTCGAGGCCTGGCGGCCTCGATCAATCAGAGACGCGGGATTTCCAGGACAGACAGAAAGACAGACAGACGGAAAAACCCTTAGGCAATTATATATATAGACTAGATTGTGGCCCGATTCTAACGCATCGGGTATTCTAGAATATGCATGTCCCCGTATTATATGGACAATGATGATTCCAGAATTCGCGGCAGACTGTGCCCGTCGCTGATTGGTCGAGGCAACCTTTGACATAATCGTCGCCATGCTGTGCCCGTCGCTGATTGGTCGAGGCCTGGCGGCCTCGACCAATCAGAGACTTGGGATTTCCAGGACAGACAGACAGAAAAACCCTTAGACAATTATATATATAGATATATATATTTGTCTAAAGGGTACTTCCGTCTTTCTGTCGGCAACTTCCGTAACGGAAATCCCGCGTCGCTGATTGGTCTCGCCAGCTGCCTGTCATGGCTGCCGCAACCAATCATCGACGGGCACAGTTCAATTAGTCCCTCCCCTACTCCCCTGAAGTCAGTGCCCGGCGCCCGCTCCGTAATCCCCTCCAGTCACCGCTCACACAGGGTTAATGCCAGCGGTAACGGGCCGCAGGTACCGCACTCCGTTACCGCTGCTATTAACCCTGTGTGGCCCCATTTTTTTTTTACTATTGATGCTGCCCATGCAGCATCAATAGTAAAAAGATGCAATGTTAAAAATAATAAAAAAACAAAAAACCTGCTATTCTCACCTTCCGTCGTCCGACAATGCGCTCGCGCCGGCCGCCATCTTCCGTTCCCAGAGATGCATTGCGAAATTACCCAGAAGGCGAGACCGCTAAGTCATCTGGGTAATTTCGCAAAGCATCCTGGGAACGGAAGATGGCAGCAGCCGCGCGCGCATCGCCAGAGTTTCGCTGGATCCCAGGGGGTGAGTATATAATTATTTTTTATTTTAATTATTTTTTTAACAGGGATATGGTGCCCACACTGCTAAATACTGCATGGGCAGTGTTATATACCGCGTGGCTTCTATATACTACATGGGAAGTGTTATATACTCCGTGGGCTGTGTGATATACTCTGTGGGCTGTGCTATATACTACGTGCCCTGTGTTATATTTTACGTGGGCTGTGTTATATACTGCGTGGACTGTTATATAGTACGTGGGCTGTGTTATATACTCCATGGGCTGTGTGGTATACTGCGTGGGCTGTGCTATATACTACGTGCCCTGTTATATACTGCGTGGCCTGTGTTATATACTACGTCGCCTATGTTATATACTGCGTGGCTGCTATATACTGCGTGGGTTGTGTTATATAGTATGTGGGCTGTGTTATATAGTATGTGGGCTGTGTTATATACTGTTTGGGCTGTGTTATATACTGCGTGGCCTGTAATAACGCATCGGGTACTCTACAATATGTATGTATATAGCAGCCACATAGTATATAGCAGGGGTCCCCAACTCCAGTCCTCAAGGCCCACCAACATGTCATGTTTTCAGGATTTCCTTAGTCTTGCCCAGGTAATAATTGCATCACCTGTGCAATGCAAAGGAAATCCTGAAAACATGACCTGTTGGTGGGCCTTGAGGACTGGAGTTGGGGACCCCTGGTATATAGCACAGGCCACGTAGTATTTCCTATATACTATGTGGCTGCTATATACATACATATACTAGAATACCCGATGCGTTCGAATCGGGCCACTATCTAATATATATATATATATATATATATATATATATATATATATATATATATATATATATATATATATATATATATATATATATATAGTGAAAAAATTGGAGCAGCATCAAATTACTACCTTACAAGGCATGCAGAGCTCTCCCGACCAGCAATCCAATGGTCAAAAAGTAATAAACTATAAAAAAAGGAAAAGCAGCACTAAATAATTGAAAAAAAAGTGGACTTTTTTTTGAGTGTATATATATATATATATATATATATATATATATATATATATATATATATATATATATATATATATATATATATATATATATATATATACCGTATATACTCGAGTATAAGCCGAGATTTTCAGCCCAAAATTTTGGGCTGAAAGTGCCCCTCTCGGCTTATACTCGAGTCAAGGTGGGTGGCAGGGTCGGCGGGTGAGGGCGCCGAGGTATACTTACCTAGTCCCAGCGATCCTCGCGCTGTCCCTGCCGTCCCACGGTCTTCTGTGCTGCAGCTTCTTCCCCTCTTCAGCAGTCACGTGGGACCGCTCATTACAGAAATGAATAAGCGGCTCCACCTCCCATAGGGGTGGAGCCGCCTATTCATTCCTCTAATCAGCGGTGCCGGTGACCGCTGATAGAGAAAGAAGCTGCGGCACCGAAGACCAGGCAGAGGGACAGCGCGAGGATCGCCAGGACTAGGTAAGTATAGCATATTCACCTGTCCTCGTTCCAGCCGCCGAGCGTCGCTCCATCTTCCCGGCCGGCGCCTCCATCTTCCCGGCGTCTGCGCTCTGACTGTTCAGGCAGGGGGCGCGATGACGCATATAGTGTGCGCGGCGCCCTCTGCCTGATCAGTCAGAGCAGAGACGCCGGGAAGATGGAGGCGCCGGAACGAGACGCCGGGAGCTGCAATCAAGGGAGGTGAGTATGTGTTTTTTTTTTTTATTGCAGCAGCAGCAGCGGCGGCAGAGATTTATGTGGAGCATCTATGGGGCACAGTGAACGGTGCAGAGCACCGTATAAGGCACAGCTAGGGGGCACAATGAACGGTGCAGAGCACCGTATAAGGCACAGCTAGGGGGCACAATGAACGGTGCAGAGCACCGTATATGGCACATCTATGGGGCACAGTGAACGGTGCAGGGCACCGTATATGGCACATCTATGGGGCACAGTGAACGGTGCAGGGCACCGTATATGGCACATCTATGGGGCACAGTGAACGGTGCAGAGCACCGTATATGGCACATCTATGGGGCACAGTGAACGGTGCAGAGCACCGTATATGGCACATCTATGGGGCACAGTGAACGGTGCAGAGCACCGTATATGGCACATCTATGGGGCACAGTGAACGGTGCAGGGCACCGTATATGGCACATCTATGGGGCACAGTGAACGGTGCAGGGCACCGTATATGGCACATCTATGGGGCACAGTGAACGGTGCAGGGCACCGTATATGGCACATCTATGGGGCACAGTGAACGGTGCAGAGCACCGTATATGGCACATCTATGGGGCACAGTGAACGGTGCAGAGCACCGTATATGGCACATCTATGGGGCACAATGAACGGTGCAGGGCACCGTATATGGCACATCTATGGGGCACAGTGAACGGTGCAGAGCACCGTATATGGCACATCTATGGGGCACAGTGAACGGTGCAGAGCACCGTATATGGCACATCTATGGGGCACAGTGAACGGTGCAGAGCACCGTATATGGCACATCTATGGGGCACAATGAACGGTGCAGAGCACCGTATATGGCACATCTATGGGGCACAGTGAACGGTGCAGAGCACCGTATATGGCACATCTATGGGGCACAATGAACGGTGCAGAGCACCGTATATGGCACATCTATGGGGCACAGTGAACGGTGCAGAGCACCGTATATGGCACATCTATGGGGCACAATGAACGGTGCAGAGCACCGTATATGGCACATCTATGGGGCACAATGAACGGTGCAGAGCACCGTATATGGCACATCTATGGGGCACAGTGAACGGTGCAGAGCACCGTATATGGCACAGCTATGGGGCACAATGAACGGTGCAGAGCACTGTATATGGGGCACAGTGAACGGTGCAGAGCACCGTATATGGCACATCTATGGGGCACAGTGAACGGTGCAGAGCACCGTATATGGCACATCTATGGGGCACAATGAACGGTGCAGAGCACCGTATATGGCACATCTATGGGGCACAGTGAACGGTGCAGAGCACCGTATATGGCACATCTATGGGGCACAGTGAACGGTGCAGGGCACCGTATATGGCACATCTATGGGGCACAGTGAACGGTGCAGGGCACCGTATATGGCACATCTATGGGGCACAGTGAACGGTGCAGGGCACCGTATATGGCACATCTATGGGGCACAGTGAACGGTGCAGGGCACCGTATATGGCACATCTATGGGGCACAGTGAACGGTGCAGAGCACCGTATATGGCACATCTATGGGGCACAGTGAACGGTGCAGAGCACCGTATATGGCACATCTATGGGGCACAATGAACGGTGCAGGGCACCGTATATGGCACATCTATGGGGCACAGTGAACGGTGCAGAGCACCGTATATGGCACATCTATGGGGCACAGTGAACGGTGCAGAGCACCGTATATGGCACATCTATGGGGCACAGTGAACGGTGCAGAGCACCGTATATGGCACATCTATGGGGCACAGTGAACGGTGCAGAGCACCGTATATGGCACATCTATGGGGCACAGTGAACGGTGCAGAGCACCGTATATGGCACATCTATGGGGCACAATGAACGGTGCAGAGCACCGTATATGGCACATCTATGGGGCACAGTGAACGGTGCAGAGCACTGTATATGGCACATCTATGGGGCACAATGAACGGTGCAGAGCACCGTATATGGCACATCTATGGGGCACAATGAACGGTGCAGAGCACCGTATATGGCACATCTATGGGGCACAGTGAACGGTGCAGAGCACCGTATATGGCACAGCTATGGGGCACAATGAACGGTGCAGAGCACTGTATATGGGGCACAGTGAACGGTGCAGAGCACCGTATATGGCACATCTATGGGGCACAGTGAACGGTGCAGAGCACCGTATATGGCACATCTATGGGGCACAATGAACGGTGCAGAGCACCGTATATGGCACATCTATGGGGCACAATGAACGGTGCAGAGCACCGTATATGGCACATCTATGGGGCACAGTGAACGGTGCAGAGCACCGTATATGGCACATCTATGGGGCACAGTGAACGGTGCAGAGCACCGTATATGGCACATCTATGGGGCACAGTGAACGGTGCAGGGCACCGTATATGGCACATCTATGGGGCACAGTGAACGGTGCAGGGCACCGTATATGGCACATCTATGGGGCACAGTGAACGGTGCAGGGCACCGTATATGGCACATCTATGGGGCACAGTGAACGGTGCAGAGCACCGTATATGGCACATCTATGGGGCACAGTGAACGGTGCAGAGCACCGTATATGGCACATCTATGGGGCACAATGAACGGTGCAGGGCACCGTATATGGCACATCTATGGGGCACAGTGAACGGTGCAGAGCACCGTATATGGCACATCTATGGGGCACAGTGAACGGTGCAGAGCACCGTATATGGCACATCTATGGGGCACAGTGAACGGTGCAGAGCACCGTATATGGCACATCTATGGGGCACAATGAACGGTGCAGAGCACCGTATATGGCACATCTATGGGGCACAGTGAACGGTGCAGAGCACCGTATATGGCACAGCTATGGGGCACAATGAACGGTGCAGAGCACTGTATATGGGGCACAGTGAACGGTGCAGAGCACCGTATATGGCACATCTATGGGGCACAGTGAACGGTGCAGAGCACCGTGTATGGCACATCTATGGGGCACAATGAACGGTGCAGAGCACCGTATATGGCACATCTATGGGGCACAATGAACGGTGCAGAGCACCGTATATGGCACATCTATGGGGCACAATGAACGGTGCAGAGCACCGTATATGGCACATCTATGGGGCACAGTGAACGGTGCAGAGCACCGTATATGGCACATCTATGGGGCACAATGAACGGTGCAGAGCACCGTATATGGCACATCTATGGGGCACAATGAACGGTGCAGAGCACCGTATATGGCACATCTATGGGGCACAGTGAACGGTGCAGAGCACCGTATATGGCACATCTATGGGGCACAGTGAACGGTGCAGAGCACCGTATATGGCACATCTATGGGGCACAATGAACGGTGCAGGGCACCGTATATGGCACATCTATGGGGCACAGTGAACGGTGCAGAGCACCGTATATGGCACATCTATGGGGCACAGTGAACGGTGCAGAGCACCGTATATGGCACATCTATGGGGCACAGTGAACGGTGCAGAGCACCGTATATGGCACATCTATGGGGCACAATGAACGGTGCAGAGCACCGTATATGGCACATCTATGGGGCACAGTGAACGGTGCAGAGCACCGTATATGGCACAGCTATGGGGCACAATGAACGGTGCAGAGCACTGTATATGGGGCACAGTGAACGGTGCAGAGCACCGTATATGGCACATCTATGGGGCACAGTGAACGGTGCAGAGCACCGTGTATGGCACATCTATGGGGCACAATGAACGGTGCAGAGCACCGTATATGGCACATCTATGGGGCACAATGAACGGTGCAGAGCACCGTATATGGCACATCTATGGGGCACAATGAACGGTGCAGAGCACCGTATATGGCACATCTATGGGGCACAGTGAACGGTGCAGAGCACCGTATATGGCACATCTATGGGGCACAATGAACGGTGCAGAGCACCGTATATGGCACATCTATGGGGCACAATGAACGGTGCAGAGCACCGTATATGGCACATCTATGGGGCACAGTGAACGGTGCAGAGCACCGTATATGGCACAGCTATGGGGCACAATGAACGGTGCAGAGCACTGTATATGGGGCACAGTGAACGGTGCAGAGCACTGTATATAGGGCACAGCTATGGGGAAATATGAACGGTGCAGAGCACTGTATGGCACATCTATGGGGCACAATGAACGGTGCAGAGCACTGTATATAGGGCACAGCTATGGGGAAATATGAACGGTGCAGAGCACTGTATGGCACAGCTATGGGGAAATAATGATCTATTTTTATTTTTGAAATTCACCGGTAGCTGCTGCATTTCCACCCTAGGCTTATACTCGAGTCAATAAGTTTTCCCAGTTTTTTGTGGCAAAATTAGGGGGGGTCGGCTTATACTCGGGTCGGCTTATACTCGAGTATATACGGTATATATATATATATATATATATATATATATATATATATATATATATATATATATATATATATATATATATATATATATATACCGTGTATATATATTCCATATATATGTACTGTATTTTCTGGCGTATAAGACTACTTTTTAACCCCTGAAAATCTTCTCAAAAGTCGGGTATCATCTTATACGCCAGGTGTCGTCTTATAGGGCAAGTGCGGAGTAATCTGCGGTCGCCGCATATTGTGGGGGGAGCGACCCCAATGACGAGGTGAGGGGGCGCCTCACCGGGAAGGTGTAAGTGAAGCAGAGGCAGAGAAGGAGATAATAGGATACAAGGGCGAGCCAGATTAGTGAAAGAGGAGTGTTTTTCTAGGCACAGCACCGCTCTCTCTCTCTCTTTTTTTGCATAACCCTGGCATGTATATATATATGTATGTATATATGTGTGTGTGTATATAGTACACCCCACACACAAATACTCAGTGTGGAAAATAAGTATTTGACACACTGCTGATTTTAAGTTTCTACAAAGAATGGAGTTTATTTCATTTTTATTGTAGGTACACTTCCATTGTGACAGACAGAATCTGAAAATAAAAAACAGTAAATCACATTGTATAATTTTTAATTAATTAAATTGCATTTTATAGCATGAAATAAGTATTTGATCACATACCAACCAGCAATAATTCTGACTCTTCACAGACCTGTTAGTTTTTCTTTAAGAAGCCCTCTTGCTCTGCACTCATTACCTGTATTATTGCAGCTGTTTGAACACATTAAATGTATAAAAGACATTTGTCCACACTCTCAATCACACTCCAACCTCTGCACCATGGCCAAGACGAAAGAGCTGTCTAAAGACACCAGGCTCAAAATTGTAGTCTTGCACAAGGCTAGGATGGGCTATAGGACAATAAGCAAGCAGCTTGGTGAGAAGGCAACAACTGTTGGCACAATTATTAGAAAATGGAGGAAACACAAGATGACTGTCAATCTTCATTGGTCTGGGACTACATGAAAATCTCACCTTGTGGGGTAAGGATGATTCTGAGAAAGGTCAGGAATCCGCTCAGAGCTACACAGGAGGACTTGGTCAATGACCTGAAGAGAGTCTCAAATATTACCGTTAGTAACACACTATTCTTTCATTGTTTAAAATCCTGTAGGGCACGCAATGTCCCCCTGCTGACGCCAGAACATGTCCAGGCCCATTTGAAGTTCACCAGTGACAATCTTGGTGAACCAGAGGAGGCATGGGAGAAGGTTATGTGGTCATATGAGACCAAAATAGAACTTGTTTGGTATCGACTGTACTTACTTTGTTTGGCGGAAGGAGGATATGTACAACCCCAAGAACACTATCCCAACCGTGAAGCATGGTGGGGGAAACAGCATACTTTGGGGGTGCAGGATGACTCCAACGTATTGAAGGGAGGGTGGATGGGGTCATGTATCGTGAGATTGTGGCCAACAACCTCCTCTCAGTAAGAGCTTTGAAGATGGGTATTCCAGCTCGATAATGACCTGAAACGCACAGCCAGGGCAACTAAGGAGTGGCTCCGTAATAAATATTTCAAATGTTCAAGCGTGACCTAGCCAGCCTCCCGACCTAAACCCAATAGAAGATCTTTGGAGAGCACTGAAACTCAATATTGCCCGTCTACAGCCCCAAAACCTGAAAGATCTGTATGGAGTAGTGGGACAAATTACTTGCTGCAGTGTGTGCAAACTTGGTAAGGAATTAAAGCAAACATATGACTTCTGTAACTGCAAACAAAGGTTTTTGTGCCAAATATTAAGTTCTGTTTTTTTGTATTGTATCAAATACTTATTTCATGCAATAAAATGCAAATTAATTATTTAAAAAATCATAAAATGTGATTTTCTAGGTTTTTATTTATTTGTATAAGATTCTGTGTCTCACAGTTGAAGTGTACGATAAAAAATACAGACCTCTCTATTCTTTGTAGATGGGAAAACTTGCAAAATCGGCAGTGTATCAAATACTTATTTTCCCCACTATGTGTATGTGTATATACAGTTGTGCACAAAAAAAAATTAACTTACCCCGGCAGAATTTTTGCATTCTTGGCCTTTTTTCAGAGAATATGAATGATAACGCCAAAACTTTTTCTCCTCTCATAGTTAGTGGTTGGTTGAAGCCATTCATTGTCAAACTACTGTTTACATGGACCTCTCCAACAATTAAGGTGTAATGTCCATAAAGACATCTCAGTCTCCTGACCTCAATATCATTGAGCCACTCTGGGGAGATCTCAAGCGCGCAGTTCATGCTAGACAGCCCAGGAATTTACAGGAACTGGAGGCTTTTTGCCAAGAAGAGTGGACAGCTTTTCCATCTTAGAAAATAAAGAGCCTCATCCACCACTACCACAAAAGACTTCAAGCTGTCATTGATGTTAGTAGGGGCAATACATGATATTAACCCCTTTAGCCCCAAGGGTGGTTTGCACGTTAATGACCGGGCCAATTTTTACAATTCTGACCACTGTCCCTTTATGAGGTTATAACTCTGGAACGCTTCAACGGATCCCGGTGATTCTTACATTGTTTTCTCGTGACATATTGTACTTCATGAAAATGGTAAAATTGCTATGATATTACCTGCGTTTATTTGTGAAAAAAATGGAAATTTGGCAAAACTTTTGAAAATTTAGCAGTTTTCCAACTGAGTTTTTATGCAATTAAATCACAGAGCTATGTCACACAAAATACTTAATAAGTAACATTTCCCACATGTCTACTTTACATCAGCACAATTTTTGGAACCAAATTTTTTTTTTGTTAGGGAGTTATAAGGGTTAAAAGTTGACCAGCAATTTCTCATTTTTTTTATTAGGGACCACATCTCATTTTGAGGGATCTATATGATAGAAAATAACCAAGTGTGACACCAAGTGTGACACCATTCTAAAAACTGCACCCCTCAAGGTGCTCAAAACCACATTCAAGAAGTTAATTAACCCTTCAGGTGTTTCACAGGAATTTTTGGAATGTTAAAATAAAAATGAACATTTAACTTTTTTTCACACAAAATTTACTTCAGCTCCAATTTGTTTTATTTTACCAATGGTAAATTTGTCCTGAGTACGCTGATACCCCATATGTGGGGGTAAACCACTGTTTGGGCGCATGGGAGAGCTCGGAAGGGAAGGAGCGCCATTTGACTTTTCAATGCAAAATTGACTGGAATTGAGATGGGACGCCATGTTGCGCTTGGAGAGCCACTGATGTGCCTAATCATTGAAACCCCCACAAGTGACACAATTTTGGAAAGTAGACCCCCTAAGGAACTTTTCTAGATGTGTGGTGAGCACTTTGACCCACCAAGTGCTTCACAGAAGTTTATAATGCAGAGCCGTAAAAATAAAAAGTCATATTTTTTCACAAAAATGATCTTTTCGCCCCCAATTTTTTATTTTCCCAAGGGTAACAGTTGAAATTGGACCCCAAAAGTTGTTGTCCAATTTGTCCTAAGTATGCTGATACCCCATATGTGGGGGGAAACCACCGTTTGGGCGCATGGCTGAGCTCGGAAGGGAAGGAGCTCCATTTGGAATGCAGACTTAGATGGATTGGTCTGCAGGCGTCACGTTGCATTTGCAGAGCCCCTGATGTAACTAAACAGTAGAAACCCCCCACAAGTGACCCCATATTGGAAACTAGACCCTCCAAGGAACTTATCTAGATGTGTTGTGAGAACTTTGAACCCCCAAGTATTTCACTACAGATAATATTGCGCAGAGCCGTAAAAATAAAAAATCATTTTTTTTCCACAAAAATTATTTTTTAGCCCCCAGTTTTATATTTTTCCAAGGGTAACAGTTGAAATTGGACCCCAAAGATGGTTGTCCAATTTGTCCTGAGTACGCTGATACCCCATATGTGGGGAGGAACCACCGTTTGGGTGCATGGTAGAGATCGTAAGGGAAGGAGCGCCATTTGGAATGCAGACTTAGATGGAATGGTCTGCAGGCGTCACATTGCGTTTGCAGAGCCCCTAATGTACCTAAACAGTAGAAACCCCCCACAAGTGACCCCATATTGGAAACTAGACCCCCTAAGGAACTTCTCTAGATGTGTTGTGAGAACTTTGAACCCCCAAGTGTTTCACTACAGTTTATAACGCAGAGCCGTGAAAATAAAAAAATCTTTTATTCCACAAAAATTATATTGTAGCCCCCAGTTTTGTATTTTCCCAAGGGTAACAGGAGAAATTGGACCCCAAAAGCTGATGTCCAATGTGTCCTGAGTATGCTGATACCCCATATGTTGGAGTAAACCCCTGTTTGGGCGCACGGAAGAGCTCGGAAGGGAAGGAGCACTGTTTTTCTTTTTCAACGCAGAATTGGCTGGAATTGAGATCGGACGCCATTTCGCATTTGGAGAGCCCCTGATGTGCCTAAACAGTGGAAACCCCCCAATTATAACTGAAACCCTAATGCAAGCACACCTCTAACCCTTATCCCAATGGTAACCCTAACCACACCCCTAACCCTGACACAACCCTAATCCCAACCCTATTCTCAACAGTAAATGTAATCCAAACCCTAACCGTAACTTTAGCCCCAGCCCTAACCCTAACTTTAGCCCCAACCCTAACCCTAACTTTAGCCCCAACCCTAACTGAAGCCCAAGAACTGACCCTAGCCCTAACCCTAGCTTTAACCCTAGCCCTAACCCTGATGGTAAAATGGAAATAAATACATTTTTTTTAAAAAATTTATTTTTCCCTAACTAAGGGGGTGATAATGGGAGGTTTGATATACTTTTATAGTGGGTTTTCTAGCGGATTTTTATGATTGGCAGCCGTCACACACTGAAAGACGCTTTTTATTGCAAAAAATATTTTTTGCGTTACCACATTTTGAGAGCTATAATTTTTCCACAGTTTGGTCCACAGAGTCATGTGAGGTCTTGTTTTTTGCGGGACGAGTTGACGTTTTTATTGGTAACATTTTCGGGCACGTGACATTTTTTGATCGCTTTTTATTCCGATTTTTGTGAGGCAGAATGACCAAAAACCAGCTATTCATGAATTTCTTTTGGGGGAGGCGTTTATACCGTTCCGCGTTTGGTAAAATTGATGAAGCAGTTTTATTCTCCGGGTCAGTACGATTACAGCGATACCTCATTTATATCATTTTTTTATGTTTTGGCGCTTTTATACGATAAAAACTATTTTATAGAAAAAAATAATTATTTTTGCATCGCTTTATTCTCAGGACTATAACTTTTTTATTTTTTTGCTGATGATGCTGTACGGTGGCTCGTTTTTTGCGGGACAAGATGACGCTTTCAGCGGTACCATGGTTATTTATATCTGTCTTTTTGATCGCGTGTTATTCCACTTTTTGTTCGGCGGTATGATAATAAAGCGTTGTTTTTTGCCTCGTTTTTTTTTTTTTCTTACGGTGTTTACTGAAGGGGTTAACTAGTGGGCCAGTTTTATAGTGTTTTAAAGTGTTTTCAATAAATTGACTTTTTAGAAGATCCATGCTGGAGATTATTTTTTCTTTTTCATTGCTGGCTCTGGACTACGCCCTTGACCAAGGCGGCGCCGTGCATGGACATCATTGCACTGTTGAGGAATTGGTGAACTGACTTATTTTCTTCCCATTTTTTCCTTTTTCCCTATTTTTTGAGTTTTATAGGTCGGGCCGTTATGGACGCGGCGATACTAAATATGTGTACTTTTATTGTTTTGTTTTTTTTATTTAGATAAAGAAATGTATTGATGGGAATAATATATATTTTTTTCATTATTTAGGAATATATATATATTTTTTTTTTACACATTTGGAAAAATTTTTTTTTAACTTTTTTACTTTGTCCTGGGGGGGACATCCCAGATTGTTGATCTGACAGTTTGCACAGCACTCTGTCAGATCACCGATCTGACTTGCAGCACTGCAGGCTTCACAGTGCCTGCTCTGAGCAGGCTCTGTGAAGCCACCTCCCTCCCTGCAGGACCCGGATGCCGCGGCCATCTTGGATCCGGGTCTGGAGCAGGGAGGGAGGTAGAGACACCCTCGCAGCAACGCGATCACATCGCATTGCTGCGGGGGGCTCAGGGATGCCCGCAAGGAGCCCCCTCCCTGCGCGATGCTTCCCTATACCACCGGCACATCGCGATCATGTTTGATCGCGGTGTGCCGGGGGTTAATGTGCCAGGAGCGGTCCGTGACCACTCCTGGCACATAGTGCCGGATGTCAGCTGCGATAGGCAGCTGACACCCGGCCGCGCTCCCCCCGTGAGCGTGGCCGATCGCGTGTGACGTACTATCCCGTCGGTGGTCATAGGGGCCCACCCCACCTCGACGGGATAGTACGTCTGATGTCAGAAAGGGGTTAAAATTGCTAAAAGACATAATACATCATCACACAGAAATACCCATAGAGGGGACCAAGTAAACCACCTCCAAGAATAATTATGTAATGACTACCTACAATGTAAACATATTCGGACCTGGTGCCTAACAAAAAACAGTATTGCATAAAGCTATATTGCACATGTAAACAGTCATACATGGTATTATATGTTAGTATAATAAACCAGTGCCTATGGCATCCTTGAATAATAACATTCTTAAGTGAAGACCCTGTATAACAGTATTGCACATCAGGTATACATTATATTAGCTCTTGCTGAGGAGCCACCAGTACATAAGATGGTAAACAGCAACGTTATGGGTGGTTAAGCTGTCCCCTCTCGCCCCGACGCGTGTTTCGTCCTTGGCTTCTTCCGGGCGTATCTCTCAGTTTAACAAACTTTGCATATATCAGTGGTACAGGTGAATATAATGGATTTTATACTGTATCTTAGCAGAGAAATGTGCTTCTTTCTCCGCTATGAGCAGCTTCTTCCCCTCCCTGCGTGAAGTCTATTATAGAAATCATAGCAGTTAATCTTCACCAACAAGCCAGTATACATGTCATAATGGCCAGAAATACAGGAATTATTGATGTACACACACATTACATTATTCTGAGATGTTACCTGAAACAAGAGGTAAGCTTTAAGGTTTATTCACACAAATTGGCAAGGTTGAGGTTTTTTTTATGCGATTTGTTCGCAAAGCCATTGAGTTTTGGCTCCCGCCTGTCCGTATAATGCATGGATGACCTCTTTCTACTTTAATATTAGAGTCCTGAGCAGTTGTAGTAACTTGTTTGTACCTGGCTGCAATTATTTAACATTATGCACTGCTCAAAAAAATAAAGAGAACACTTAAACAACAGAATATAACTCCAAGTAAATCAAACTTCTGTTAAAGGGAACCTGTCACCCCGAAAATCGCGGGTGAGGTAAGCCCACCGGCATCAGGGACTTATCTACAGCATTCTGTAATGCTGTAGATAAGCCCCCGATGTTACCTGAAAGAGGAGAAAAAGAGGTTAGATTATACTCACCCAGGGGCGGTCCCGCTGCTGGTCAGGTCAGATGGGTGTCTCCGGTCCGCTGCGGCGCCTCCCATCTTCATTACAAGACGTCCTCTTCTGATCTTCAGCCACGGCTCCGGCGCAGGCGTACTTTGCTCTGCCCTTTCGGGGTGACAGGTTCCCTTTAAATTAACCCCATTCATGATCCAGCCTATTTTGACCTTAATGACCTGGCCATTTTTATGAGGTAATATCTCAGGAACGCTTCAACGGATCTTAGCGGTGCTGAGATTTTTTTCGTGACATATTGGGCTTCATGTTAATGGTAAATTTAGGTCAATAAATTCTGTGTTTATTTGTGAAAAAAATGGAAATTTGGCTACAATTTTGAACATTTCACAATTTTCAAATTTTGAATTTTTATTCTGTTAAACGAGAGAGTTATGTGACACAAAATAGTTAATAAATAACATTACCCACATATCTACTTTACATCAGCACAATTTTGGAAACAAATTTTTTTTTGCTAGTAAGTTAAAATTTAAGGGTTAAAATTTGACCAGCGAATTCTCATTTTTACAACGAAATTTACAAAACCATTTTTTTTAGGGACCACCTCACATTTGAAGTCAGTTTGAGGGGTCTATATGGCTGAAAATACCCAAAAGTGACACCATTCTAAAAACTACACCCCTCAAGGTACTCAAAACCACATTCAAGCAGTTTATTAACCCTTCAGGTGCTTCACAGCAGCAGAAGCAACATGGAAGGAAAAAATGAACATTTAACTTTTTAGTCACAAAAATGATCTTTCAGCAACAATTTTTTTATTTTCCCAATGGTAAAAGGAGAAACTGAACCACGAAAGTTGTTGTCCAATTTGTCCTGAGTACGCTGATACCTCATATGTGGGGGTAAACCACTGTTTGGGCGCACGGCAGGGCTTGGAAGGGAAGGAGCGCCATTTGACTTTTTGAATGAAAAATTGGCTGCACTCTTTAGCGGACACCATGTCACATTTGGAGAGCCCCCGTGTGCCTAAAAATTGGAGCTCCCCCACAAGTGACCCCATTTTGGAAACTAGACGCCCCAAGGAACTTATCTAGATGCATAGTGAGGCACTTTGAAACCCCAGGTGCTTCACAAATTGGTCCGGAAAAATGAAAAAGTACTTTTTTTTCACAAAAAATTTATTTTAGCCTCAATTTTTTCATTTTCATATGGGTATCAGGATAAATTGGATCCTAAAATGTGTTGGGCAATTTCTCCTGAGTACATCGATACCTCATATGTGGTCACAAACCACTGTTTGTGCACACGGCAAGGCTCGGAAGGGAAGGAGCTCCATTTGACTTTTGAATGAAAAATTAGCTCCAATCATTAGCGGACACCATGTCGCGTTTGGAGAGCCCCTGTGTGCCTAAACATAGGAGCTCCCCCACATGTGACCCCATTTTGGAAACCTCCCATGGAACTAATCTAGATGTGCGGTGACCACTTTAAACCCCAAAGTGCTTCACAGAAGTTTATAACGCAGAGCCGTGAAAATAAAAAATCATTTTTTTTTTCGCAAAAATCACAAGAGTATCAGGAGAAATTGGACCCGAAAAGTTGTTGTCCAGTTTGTCCTGAGTACGCTGATACCCCATATGTGGGGGGGAACCACTGTTTGGGCACACGTCGGGGCTCGGAAGGGAAGTAGTGACTTTTTAAATGCAGACTTTGATGGAATGGTCTGAGGGTGTCACGTTGCATTTGCAGAGCCCCTGATGTGCCTAAACAGTAGAAACCCCCCACAATTGACCCCATTTTGGAAATTAGACCCCCTCCCGAGGAACTTATCTAGATATGTGGTGAGCACTTTGAAACCCCAAGTGCTTCACAGAAGTTTACAACGCAGAGCCGTGAAAATAAAAAATAATTTTTCTTTCCTCAGAAATGATGTTTTAGCAAGCATTTTTTTATTTTCACAAGGGTAACAGGAGAAATTGGACACCAATTGTTGTTGCCCAGTTTGTCCTGAGTATGCTGGTACCCCATATGTGGGGGTAAACCATTGGGCGCACGTCGGGGCTCGGAAGGGAGGGAGCACCATTTGACTTTTTGAATGCAAGATTGACTGGAATCAATGGTGGCGCCATGTTGCGTTTGGAGACCCCTGATGTGCCTAAACAGTGGAAACCCCTCAATTCTAACCCCAACACACCCCTAACCCTATTCCCAACTCTAGCCATAACCCTAACCCCAACACACCCCTAACCCTAATCCCAATCCTAACCCTAATCCCAACCCTAACCCCAACACACCCCTAACCATAACCCTAACCACAGCCTAATCTTAACCCTATTTCCAACCCTTGCCCTAATTCCAACCCTAACCCTAAGGCTATGTGCTCACGTTGCGGATTCGTGTGAGATTTTTCCACACCATTTTTGAAAAATCCGCAGGTAAAAGGCACTGCGTTTTACCTGCGGATTTCCAGTGTTTTTTTGTGCGGATTTCACCTGCGGATTCCTATTGAGGAACAGGTGTAAAACGCTGCGGAATCCGTGCAAAGAATTGACAAGCTGCGGAAAATACAACACAGCGTTTCCGCGCGTTTTTTTTCCGCACAATGGGCACAGCGGATTTGGTTTTCCATTGGTTTACATGGTACTGTAAACCTGATGGAAAACTGCTACGAATCCGCAGCGGCAGATCCGCTGCCGAATCCGCTGCGGATCCGCAGCCAAATCCACACCGTGTGCACATAGCCTAATTCTAACCCTAACCCTAGTTCTAGCCGTAGCCCTAAAACCCTAACCCTAGTGGGGCAAAAAAAAAAAAATTTAAAAAAAATTTCTTTATTTTATTTTTGTCCCTACCTATAGGGGTGATAAAGGGGGGGGGGGGGGTTATTTATTACTTTTTTTATTTTGATCGCTGTGATAGGTTCTATCACAGCGATCAAAATGTACTTGTAACGAATCGGCCGGCCGGCAGATTCGGCGGGCGCACTGCGCATGTGCCCGCCATTTTGGAAGATGGCGATGCCCATGAACAGACGGACAGACACCGGGAGGGACACAGGAGGTCGGTAAGTATGAGGGGGGGGGATCGGACAGAGGAGGGGAAGATCGGACTGCGGGGGGAGCGGACAGGAGGACGGAGGGCAGCGGAGGACTCTAGATCAGGGGTGTCAAACTGTATTCCTCGAAGGCTGCAAACAGGTCATGTTTTCAGGATTTCCTTCTACTGCACAGGTGATAATTTAATCACCAACTCATTATTTGTGTAGGTGATTAAATTATCACCTGTGCAGTACAAGGAAATCCTGAAAACATGACCTGTTTGCAGCCCTTGAGGAATGCAGTTTGACACCCCTGCTCTAGATCACGGTCTCCAGCCATATGGCTGATGCTATTGCAGCATCGGCCATGGCTGGATTGTAATATTTCACCAATTTTCATTGGTGAAATATTACTATCGCTCTGATTGAAAGTGAAAGCGAAACGTCACTTTCAACAGCCTATCAGAGCGATCGTAGCCACGGGGGGGGGGGGGGGCTATGCCCCCCGCCCCCCCCCCCCAGGTTCAAGTACAACTCCCCCTGTCCCTGCAGGCCGGGTGAAATTACAGTTAACCCTTTCACCCGGCCTGCAGGAGCGCTATCCGACCATGATGCATATGCTGCGTCACAGGTTGGATTGGCACAGGTTTTCATGACACATACGGTGCGTCAAAGGTCAGTAAGGGGTTAAACTGTCCACTTAGGAAGCAACACTGATTGACAATCAATTTCACACGCTGTTGTGCAAATGGAATAGACAGAAGATGGAAACTATTGGCAATCATCAAGACACCCTCAATAAAGGAGTGGTTCTGCAGGTGGGGACCACATCTCAGTACCAATGCTTTCTGGCTGATGTTTTGGTCACTTTTGAATGTTGGTTGTGCCTTCACACTTGTGGTAGCATGAGACAGTCTCTACAACCCACACAAGTGGCTCAGGTAGTGCAGCTCATCCAGGATGACACACCAATGCGAGCTGTGGCAAGAAGATTTGCTATGTCTGTCAGCGTAGTGTCCAGAGGCTGGAGGCGCTACCAGGAGACAGTCCAGTACACCAGGAGACATTCCAGTACACCAGGAGACGTGGAGGGGGCCGTAGGAGGGCAACAACCCAGCAGCAGGACCGCTACCTCCACCTTTGTGCGAGGAGGAACAGGAGGAGCACTGCCAGAGCCCTGCAAAATGACCTCCAGCAGGCCACAAATGTGCATGTCTGCACAAACTGTTAGAAACCGACTCCATGAAGATGGTCTGAGTGCCCGACGTTCACGGATGGGGGTTGTGCTCACAGCCCAACACTGTGCAGGATGCTTGGCATTTGCCACAGGACACCAGGATTGGCAAATTCGCCACTGGCACTCTGTGCTCTTCACAGATGAAAGCAGGTTCACACTGAGCACATGTGACAGAGTCTGGAGATGCCATGGAGAGCGATCTGCTGCCTGCAACATCCTTCAGCATGACCAATTTGGCAGTGGGTCAGTAATGGTGTGGGGTGGCATTTCTTTGCAGGGCCGCACAGCCCTCCATGTGTTCGCCAGAGGTAGCCTGACTGCCACTAGGTACCGAGATGAGATCCTCAGACCCCTTGTGAGACCATATGCTGATGCAGTTGGCCCAGAGTTCCTCCTAATGCAGGACAATGCCAGATTTCATGTGGCTGGAGTGTGTCAGCAGTTCCTGCAAGATGAAGGCATTAAAGCTATGGATTGGCCCACCCTTTCCCCAGACCTGAATCCGATTGAACACATCTGAGACATCATATCTTGCTCCATCCACCAACGTCACGTTGCACCACAGACTGTCCAGGAATTGGCGGATGGTTTAGTCCAGATCTGTTTGGAGATCCCCCAGGAGACCATCCGCCACCCCATCAGGAGCATGCCCAGGCTTTGTACAGTAGGGAGGTCATACAGGCACGTGGAGGCCACACACACTACTGAGCATCATTTCCTTGTCATGAGGCATTTCCACTGAAGTTGGATAACCCTGTAATTTGATTTTCTACTTTGATTTTGAGTATCACTCCAACTCCAGACCTCCATGGGATATTAATTTTGATTTACATTGATAATTGTTGTTTTTAATGTTCTGAACACATTCCACTATGCAATGAATAAAAATCTGCAACTGGAATATTTCATTCAGAGATATCTAGGATGTGGTATTTTAGTGTTCCCTTTATTTTTTTGTGCAGTGTATTTTGTTTGTGAATAGTAGAAAATATATTATTTGCTTGTCGCACAGTAACATAGTTTCCCAATTCATGAAGATGGTGTCCTAGAGACAGATTTTCCGATTTTAAAGATTTACTTCACTTTTTCATTTGTAGTTTATCTTCATATATATTACACTAGATGGTGGCCTGATTCTAACACATCGGGTATTCTAGAATATTATGACTGACAGAATGTGTTCAGTGAACGTGACTGAACTATGTCGCACTGTGACTGACTGAACGTGTTCAGTAAACATGAGTGAGCTATGTCGCACTGTGACTGACAGAACTTGTTAAGTAAACGTGAGTGAACTGTGTCGCACTGTGACTGACAGAACTTGTTCAGTAAACGTGACTGAACTACGGCCGGACTGTGCCTGGCAGAAATAGACGATTATATAGTAGATGCTACCCTAAGATTTGATAAAGTTAGTTTGTAAGCCCAAACTAACAGTGTAAACTAAGCTCATAGCCTTGTCTGCAGTCCCCGAACTGGCAATCTGCCAAGTCGGACAAAACCCGCTGGGCCAGAGCACTAAACTACAAAGTGGGCCACCGACCCTTTAATACTTTAGCTTGCCTAGCACTGTGTGTGTGCATGCATGCACACGTGTTCACATTCACGGCTCTGCCGCGGCACACACAGTTCTCTTACCATCTACTACGCTGGCCAGTACCAGCGTGAGGACGTTAGTGTGTCCAATACAATGTATATGCACAAGCTGCAGTGTGTCCCATATAATGTATATGCCGCAGTCGCAGTGTGTCCCATATAATGTATATGCCGCAGTCGCAGTGTGTCCCATATAATGTATATGCCGCAGTCGCAGTGTGTCCCATATAATGTATATGCCGCAGTCGCAGTGTGTCTCATATGATGTATATGCAGCAGTCGCAGTGTGTCTCATATAATGTATATGCCGCAGTCGCAGTGTGTTCCATATAATGTATATGCAGCAGTCGCAGTGTGTCTCATATAATGTATATGCAGCAGTCGCAGTGTGTCCCATATAATGTATATGCAGCAGTCGCAGTGTGTCTCATATAATGTATATGCCGCAGTCGCAGTGTGTCCCATATAATGTATATGCCGCAGTCGCAGTGTGTCCCATATAATGTATATGCCGCAGTCGCAGTGTGTCTCATATGATGTATATGCAGCAGTCGCAGTGTGTCTCATATAATGTATATGCCGCAGTCGCAGTGTGTTCCATATAATGTATATGCAGCAGTCGCAGTGTGTCTCATATAATGTATATGCAGCAGTCGCAGTGTGTCCCATATAATGTATATGCAGCAGTCGCAGTGTGTCTCATATAATGTATATGCCGCAGTCGCAGTGTGTTCCATATAATGTATATGCAGCAGTCGCAGTGTGTCTCATATAATGTATATGCAGCAGTCGCAGTGTGTCCCATATAATGTATATGCCGCAGTCGCAGTGTGTCTCATATAATGTATATGCCGCAGTCGCAGTGTGTTCCATATAATGTATATGCCGCAGTCGCAGTGTGTCTCATATGATGTATATGCAGCAGTCGCAGTGTGTCTCATATAATGTATATGCAGCAGTCGCAGTGTGTCCCATATAATGTATATGCAGCAGTCGCAGTGTGTCTCATATGATGTATGTGCAGCAGTCGCAGTGTGTCTCATGATGTATATGCAGCAGTCGCATTGTGTCCCATATAATGTACGGTATTCACTTTAACAAATTCAAAGGTGTGTAGGTCAGGAAATCCATCATAAGTGTGCCTCCGATGTACACTGAAACTGTAAGCTTAAAGGGATACTCCCATCTCCAAGATCCTATCCTAACATGTAGTAGGTGTAATAATAATAATATTAGCAAATACCTCCAATTAGAAATGTAGGATAGTTCTTCTGATTCACTTTGTCGCTTATACCATGTGCAGGGCTTTGCAGTAGCTTAGGTATCCATAGTGATAACCACTAACATCTAACTGTCACTAGTTGAGTGGTTGTAACCATGGATACCTAAGCTACTGCAATGCCCTGCACATGAGGTAAGCAACATAGCAAATCAGGAGAACTATACTACATTCCTAATTGGAGGCATTTGTTAATGTTATTATTATTCATACTATATATACGTGGACATGCATATTCTAGAATACCCGATGCGTTAGAATCAGGCCACCATCTAGTACTATATATTGAGAGAGGATCTTGAAGATGGAAATACCCCTTTTATTCTTTACAGTTTCTATGCCAGTACTCAGGAACTCCCATTTGTGAGCCCAATCAAAATTGTGTAACCCCACTTTAGATCTATTTCCTTTGTGTTCAGTATCATAGCCAATTATTTTTTTGTTTATTGACTTATAGAATTATATACGTTTAGATGGTCTGAAAACAAAAATGTGCGCACTACTATATGTGTGGTACAGTCGGTGCATGCTGTGCTGTAAATGATAAGTTTTATTGTTTGTGTATCTCATTGTGTTAAAATAATGTACAGAATATTTGCTATGCACTTGTCTGGAGATTCCCAGAGATGAACCTAATTTATGGCCACTTTCTCTGATTGAGCGAGAAAACGGAGTATTGATTTTTAAGATGATGTTTCACCTGTTAAGAGCTTTTCCATAATTGGAAGGCCCTGTCGTGTGAGTCTATGGCTCTCGTCCAGTTCACAATACACTGGGTAAACCAGGCCGATTCTTCCACACGTTTATTGATTTTTAAATGAAGTATCAAAGAAAATCAATAATAATCAACAAATAGAAGGCGTCCGCTGCTGGTGTCAAATCTCAGGGCTGGTTTAATCAATTTAGTGTTCTGTCACAACACGGGACAAGCTAAAATATCATCCCAAGCCCGGCGAGTGGTCAGGCCTGCCATTTGTCAATGTTGGGTAAGGATGCAAGATCAAAATGGATAAGTATGGCATCATTCTGTCCGGGTCCTTGCAGACCCTCGGTATTTTACACCATTTTTCTAGAAACAGATGTCTGTTTTTCTGTTACTATAACCTTGATGGCATCACTTTGTACAAGTGTGTGTGCACATACCGATTCTTCATTACTCTTATTTCCAGGCTAGGCCTTTGTAATTCTCTTCACCCAAACATCTTGATTTTCACAAACCTTGCTTGGACAGTGCGCATTGGAAAGGCCGAGTTTTCTAGGGAGTGGGATTACCCTTTTAGCTGCGGTTAATAGATGAGAATCCAAAATGGGGCACCCCTCCCTATTAAAGGGGGGGGGGGGGGGGGCGGTATTAACATCATATCAAAATAAATGTGGGTCTTTTTTGGGAATCTGAGGCTGCGTGTCCACGATCAGGAATGCTAAGTTCTAGACGCAGCATGTTTTAGCTGTATCTAAAATGCTGCATTGTGGCTTTGTACAGTACAAGCACATTGGATGGGATTAACACAAATCCCATGTCCATTGTGCTTCTTTTTTACACTGCGTAGACTCCCTTGTGGTGCGGGTTGCCAAGTCGCAGCATGTCAATTTCTCTTGCGGGAACGCTTAGTTTTTTGTGCTAAATTTCCCCATAGACTTGCATTAGATGAGGATAATCCGCAGTTAAGAAAATGGACATGCGTTGTAAAGTGCACAACGCAAAGAACGCATCTATATCATTAATAAATTTTAAAAAACACGTGGCGTCCCACCCTATTTTTGATAACCAGCCCAGGGAAAGCAGGAAGTTGCGGCCTTATATTGTCAGGCTGGGAAGTTCCATGGATATTTGGCTTTTCCCAGCCTAAAAATACAAGTCCGCAACCACCCCAGAATTGGCGCATCACATTAGATGCACCAATTCTGCCACTGCGTTTTTCAGGATCCCAAAGTTCCACCATACAAGCATGAACAATACAAGGTGTTAAGCCACCAGTGCAAGAGATATGTAAAGCCATAAAACCGTTTTGGAAAAATGGCCAATTTGATCGACTTATTTTTGCTATAGCTGTAAAATAGTGACTATTCTGAACAAAAAGGTTCATATGAGTTCATGCAAAAAATACACAATTGCAAATGTTAAAATAGCGGAGGGAGTTGAATTTGTCGGGCATAGTTTACCTAACACATTGGCAGTGCATTGAGTTGGTCAGGCATTGTTCAATGTCACACATTGATCAGGCAATCTTTACTTTTACACATTGCGCACAAAGTACATCCTGACTCTGGCACTGATGTCAGGACGTAATCTTTAATTGCATGCCCTTCAGTGTTCAGCTCCTTGCCCAAGAATGCGGTCCCTGAGAATCTGCTCGGGAGCCTGATAAAAGGTTATCGAGGGCCATAAATGGCCCTGGTGCCTGAGGTTCCCCGCCCCTGCTCTAGACCCTTGTCTCGCCTGGTAAGGCAGGCTCTGTGAATGGACACTTTTTTGTCAGTTCATGCTTGCTCAAATGTTTTTAAAATTCCCAAAAAGAGGTGAACAGAACCATGCATGTGTGGCCACTAGAGTTGAGCGACCTTGACCTTTTTAGAGTCGAGCCGGGTTTCGCGAAACCCGACTATCTCAAAAGTCGGGTCGAGTGAAATCGGCCGATTATGACGTAAAGTCGGGATCGACCGAAACACGAAACCCAATGCAAGTCAATGGGGCAGCATAGTCGGCAGTGAGTGGGGGCCAGGAAAACACCTAGAGTGCCCATTTTAATGTCAAAACCATCCATTCTTCTTAATGAAGCTTGTCAAGCGTAATTTACCTTATAATAATTGGAAGGCATTTGAAATTGGGGGTCATTTGGCTAAAGTTGTGTGGGGTAGGGCTGGTTCAAGTAATTAGTGGGCCCAGGAAATCTGGACCACGTCACGGCAGTGGAGCAGGGAGAGGTAAGTATTTCAACTTTGCAAGTGCTGTGATCCTGAGCAAGCAGGGGGGGCCCACTTGTTGGCATTGGCACTGGCACAGGGCCCCTCAAAGTACAGCGGTGTGTTTGCACGGCGGGGGCGCCTCCCACCGGCAGCAACACTTTTGCGTACTATGAGAGGCCCTGTGCCAGTGACGTCGCCAACTAGTATTCCTCCCCCCACCTGATGAAGGAACCTGCACTTTCATCTGCACCTTCCTCTTTGTCCCCGTGTAAGGTGGTATGATATGCGGGAAGAGCAACCTGACTTTCAGCAGGGTCACAATGTTGTTGTGTAGCATGCACGGGGAATGTTGCGTTATGGGTCAATGTACCAGCAGACTCATCTATCACTGGCTGGGCAATGGGCACGATGAAGTGGAAACACAGATATAGGCCCAAAGAATAAAGTGGGCTAAATGCAGTTCAAAATTGGTAACACAGGAATAACCAGGGGGCATTGCAGTGGAGGACAACTGGAATGAGAGGCTGACACAGAGAGTAGGGCCAAATCAGTAAGTAGTCGAAATGCAGTTCAAAATTGGCAACCGTAGTAAACAGGCGGCACAGCTTTGTTCAGTGGAGGAGAACAGCAAGGAGTGGCAGACACCGATAGTAGGCCCCAACCCAACTAGTAGGCCAAATGCAGTCTAACATTAACAACTACTTAACGAGAGCCTGAAAATGGAATTTCAGGACAGGAAACCAGGAGAACAGCAAGGAGTGGCAGACACCGATAGTAGGCCCCAAACCAACTAGTACGCCAAATGCAGTTGTTCCATTTAACCACAATTTAATGAGAGCCTGAAGATAGAAGCTCAGGAAAGGCAACCTGGGGAACACCTTGGAGTGTAACACACCATCTCTCTCCACCCCATACCCAATTTGTAGGCCTAATGCAGTGTAGTTTCCAAGAACTACTAAACGAGAGCCGGAAGATCGAAGCTCAGGAAAGGCAACCTGGGGAACACCTTGGAGTGTAACACACCCTCTCTCTACACCCCATACCCAATTTGAAGGCCTAATGCAGTGTAGTTTCCAAGAACTACTAAACGAGAGCCGGAATATCGAAGCTCAGGAAAGGCAACCTGGGGAACACCTTGGAGTGGAACACACCATCTCTCTACACCCCATACCCAATTTGAAGGCCTAATGCAGCGTAGTTTCCAACAACTACTAAACGAGAGCCGGAAGATCGAAGCTCAGGAAAGGCAACCTGGGGAACACCTTGGAGTGTAACACAACGTCTCTCTACACCACGGAAGAGCTGATTCTTAGGAAGGAAGGCTGTTGGAAATAAGCATTGGGCGTCCGAGGGTGATTATATTCTTATTAGGTATATACTCACCCTCGGACGCGCCCTGCTTCTTTATTTGGAATGAATGTTTATTTGCAATGTGGTGTTGACTTTCTCTATTATTTTGGTAATTAATGATTTTATTATTTTCATTGTTTTGCATCTTCTCGGCAATAATATAAAGAAAACGCGACAGGACAACACTCGGTGGATGCCATATCTGTGTTTTCAATTTAAAAAACCTTTCAGTTAACTACTTGCAGGAGAAAGTAATTGTAGCTGGTGGCCGTTTTTAGTACTGTACCAGATTTTAGTTGTGTGTTTGTTTTTAATGTTAAAATGTCTGCATTTGATATCTCTCCAGTATTTTCTTTTTTGTAAGCAAAATACTTATTTTTATATTTTCTGATGTTGGTTCCAGGGGTACACGGGCAGCAGTGCCCTGGTCAGTATAGTAGTAGTTGAAAGAATGGACCACAGACAGGCATCGAAGGCCTAAAATAAAAAAATTGGGCTGGCTGTAGGCAATTTTAAATTGGTTCCAGGGGTACACGGGCAGCAGTGGTGTGGTCAGTGGAGGCCTAGTGGAAGGAGTGACCGCAGACAGGCATCGAAGGCCTAAAATAATAACACATGGCTGTAGGCAATTTTAAATTGGTTCCAGGGGTACACGGGCAGCAGTGGTGTGGTCAGTGGAGGCCTAGTGGAAGGAGTGACCGCAGACAGGCATCGAAGGCCTAAAATAATAACACATGGCTGTAGGCAATTTTAAATTGGTTCCAGGGGTACACGGGCAGCAGTGGTGTGGTCAGTGGAGGCCTAGTGGAAGGAGTGACCGCAGACAGGCATCGAAGGCTTAAAATAATAACACATGGCTGTAGGCAATTTTAAATTGGTTCCAGGGGTACACGGGCAGCAGTGGTGTGGTCAGTGGAGGCCTAGTGGAAGGAGTGACCGCAGACAGGCATCGAAGGCCTAAAATAATAACACATGGCTGTAGGCAATTTTAAATTGGTTCCAGGGGTACACGGGCAGCAGTGGTGTGGTCAGTGGAGGCCTAGTGGAAGGAGTGACCGCAGACAGGCATCGAAGGCCTAAAATAATAACACATGGCTGTAGGCAATTTTAAATTGGTTCCAGGGGTACACGGGCAGCAGTGCCCTGGTCAGTGTAGTAGTAGTTGAAAGAATGGACCGCAGACCGGCATCGAAGGCCTAAAATAATAACACATGGCTGTAGGCAATTTTAAATTGGTTCCAGGGGTACACGGACAGCAGTGGTGTGGTCAGTGGAGGCCTAGTGGAAGGAGTGACCGCAGACAGGCATCGAAGGCCTAAAATAATAACACATGGCTGTAGGCAATTTTAAATTGGTTCCAGGGGTACACGGGCAGCAGTGGTGTGGTCAGTGGAGGCCTAGTGGAAGGAGTGACCGCAGACAGGCATCGAAGGCCTAAAATAATAACACATGGCTGTAGGCAATTTTAAATTGGTTCCAGGGGTACACGGGCAGCAGTGACCTGGTCAGTGTAGTAGTAGTTGAAAGAATGGACCGCAGACAGGCATCGAAGGCCTAAAATAAAAAAATTGGGCTGGCTGTAGGCAATTTTAAATTGGTTCCAGGGGTACACTGGCAGCAGTGGTGTGGTCAGTAGAGGCCTAGTGGAAGGAGTGACCGCAGACAGGCATCGAAGGCCTAAAATAATAACACATGGCTGTAGGCAATTTTAAATTGGTTCCAGGGGTACACGGGCAGCAGTGGTGTGGTCAGTGGAGGCCTAGTGGAAGGAGTGACCACAGACAGGCATCGAAGGCCTAACATAACAAAAATGTCAATACAATGGTATTGTCAGTGGCAGGCATTGAAGGATGTCAGCGCATAGACTAAACATTGGTGGAGCTGTGAGATAATTTTGCAAGTGGTAGAGCACTGTTTGAGCTGGGGTGGGGGGAAACTGTCTTGTGGCCGGCGGTACAGGCCCAGGGCCCCTCATATTACAACGGTGTGTCTGACGTTGGGTGCGCACCACCACCGCCAGAGACACTTTATTGTACTAGGAGGGGCCCAGTGGCAGTGCCGTCGACCAAAAGCGGGCTCACCCACCTCTTCAGACAAACTGCACTCTCACGGGTGCTGTCGCCAAGTGTCGATACCACGGCCCCGTGTGGGGAGTTTGGCCATTTAGTGAGGTGTAAACATGTCGTATGCTGGACAATCAGGTGCTGAAAATTACGAGATTGGAAAAGGCATTCAGAATAGTCCACAGGCAAGACCTTTTCATAGGAAAGCTAGGTGTCAGCCGGGCAAGGTGGGGCAAAAGATTTCGAAATCCAGTTGTGGTTCATTTTAATGAAGGTTAGATCATCTACATTTTGGGTAGCCAGACGAGTCCTTTTTTCTGTTAGTATTGAACCTGCAGCACTGAATACTCTTTCTGATAGGACACTAGCTGCCGGGCAAGCAAGCTCCTGCAATGCATATTCTGCCAATTCTGGCCAGGTGTCTAATTTTGATGCCCAGTAATCAAATGGGAATGACGGTTGAGGGAGAACATCGATAAGGGATGTAAAATAGTTTGTAACCATACTGGACAAATGTTGTCTCCTGTCACTTTGAATTGATGCTGCAGTACCTGTCCTGTCTGCGGTCATAGCAAAATCACTCCACAACCTGGTCAGAAAACCCCTCTGGCCAACGCCACTTCTGATTTCTGCCCCTCTAACTCCTCTGGTCTGCTGGCCCCTGCAGCTCGTGTGAGAACGATCACGGGCGCTGTGTGCAGGGAATGCCAGAAGCAAACGGTCAACAAGAGTTGATTGTTTGGTTGCTAATATTAATTCCAAGTTCTCATGTGGCATTATATTTTGCAATTTGCCTTTATAGCGAGGATCAAGGAGGCAGGCCAACCAGTAATCGTCATCATTCATCATTTTAGTTATGCGTGTGTCCCTTTTGAGGATACGTAAGGCATAATCCGACATGTGGGCCAAAGTTCCAGTTCTCAAATCTGCGGTTGTGCTTGGTTGAGGGGCAGTTTCAGGCAAATCCACGTCACTTGTGTCCCTCAAAAAACCAGAACCCGGCCTTGCCGCGCCACCAATTTCCAGTGGCCCCGGAAAAGCTTCCTCATTAAAAATATAATCATCCCCATCATCCTCCTCGTCCTCCTCCTCCTCTTCGCCCGCTACCTCGTCCTGTACACTGCCCTGGCCAGATAATGGCTGACTGTCATCAAGGCTTTCCTCTTCCTCAGCTGCAGACGCCTGATCCTTTATGTGCGTCAAACTTTGCATCAGCAGACGCATTAGGGGGATGCTCATGCTTATTATGGCGTTGTCTGCACTAACCAGCCGTGTGCATTCCTCAAAACACTGAAGGACTTGACACATGTCTTGAATCTTCGACCACTGCACACCTGACAACTCCATGTCTGCCATCCTACTGCCTGCCCGTGTATGTGTATCCTCCCACAAAAACATAACAGCCCGCCTCTGTTCACACAGTCTCTGAAGCATGTGCAGTGTTGAGTTCCACCTTGTTGCAACGTCTATGATTAGGCGATGCTGGGGAAGGTTCAAAGAACGCTGATAGGTCTGCATACGGCTGGAGTGTACGGGCGAACGGCGGATATGTGAGCAAAGTCCACGCACTTTGAGGAGCAGGTCGGATAACCCCGGATAACTTTTCAGGAAGCACTGCACCACCAGGTTTAAGGTGTGAGCCAGGCAAGGAATGTGTTTCAGTTGGGAAAGGGAGATGGCAGCCATGAAATTCCTTCCGTTATCACTCACTACCTTGCCTGCCTCAAGATCTACAGTGCCCAGCCACGACTGCGTTTCTTTCTGCAAGAACTCGGACAGAACTTCCGCGGTGTGTCTGTTGTCGCCCAAACACTTCATAGCCAATACAGCCTGCTGACGTTTGCCAGTAGCTGCCCCATAATGGGAGACCTGGTGTGCAACAGTGGCAGCTGCGGATGGAGTGGTTGTGCGACTGCGGTCTGTGGACGAGCTCTCGCTTCTGCAGGAGGACGAAGAGGAGGAGGAGGGGGTGCGAACGGCTACAGCCAATTGTTTCCTAGACCGTGGGCTAGGCAGAACTGTCCCAAACTTGCTGTCCCCTGTGGACCCTGCATCCACCACATTTACCCAGTGTGCCGTGATGGACACGTAACGTCCCTGGCCATGCCTACTGGTCCATGCATCTGTTGTCAGGTGCACCTTTGTGCTCACAGATTGCCTGAGTGCATGGACGATGCGCTCTTTAACATGCTGGTGGAGGGCTGGGATGGCTTTTCTGGAAAAAAAGTGTCGACTGGGTAGCTCGTAGCGTGGTACAGCGTAGTCCATCAGGGCTTTGAAAGCTTCGCTTTCAACTAACCGGTAGGGCATCATCTCTAACGAGATTAGTCTAGCTATGTGTGCGTTCAAACCCTGTGTACGCGGATGCGAGGCTAAGTACTTCCTTTTTCTAACCATAGTCTCATGTAGGGTGAGCTGGACTGGAGAGCTGGAGATCGTGGAACTAGCGGGGGTGCCAGTGGACATGGCAGACTGAGAGACGGTGGGAGATGGTATTGTTGCCACCGGTGCCCTAGATGCAGTGTTTCCTACTACGAAACTGGTGATTCCCTGACCCTGACGGCTTTGGCCTGGCAAAGAAACCTGCACAGATACTGCAGGTGGTGCGGAAAATGGTGGCCCTACACTGCCGGAAGGGATGTTGCGTTGCTGACTAGCTTCATTGGCCGAGGGTGCTACAACCTTAAGGGACGTTTGGTAGTTAGTCCAGGCTTGCAAATGCATGGTGGTTAAATGTCTATGCATGCAACTTGTATTGAGACTTTTCAGATTCTGTCCTCTGCTTAAGGTAGTTGAACATTTTTGACAGATGACTTTGCGCTGATCAATTGGATGTTGTTTAAAAAAATGCCAGACTGCACTCTTTCTAGCATCGGATACCTTTTCAGGCATTGCAGACTGAGCTTTAACCGGATGGCCACGCTGTCCTCCAACAGGTTTTAGCTTTGCCACGCGTTTTGGGCAAGATACGGGCCCGGCAGATGGAACCTGTTGCGATGTTGATGCCTGCTGCGGCCCCTCCTCCTCCGCTTCAGAACTGCTGCCGCCTGCACCCTGTTCCCCCAATGGCTGCCAATCGGGGTCAAGAACTGGGTCATCTATTACCTCTTCTTGTAGCTCGTGTGCAATTTCGTCTGTGTCACCGTGTCGGTCGGTGGTATAGCGTTCGTGATGGGGCAACATAGTCTCATCAGGGTCTGATTCTTGATCAGCACCCTGCGAGGGCAATGTTGTGGTCTGAGTCAAAGGACCAGCATAGTAGTCTGGCTGTGGCTGTGCATCAGTGCACTCCATGTCAGATTCAACTTGTAATGGGCATGGACTGTTAACTGCTTCACTTTCTAAGCCAGGGACGGTATGTGTAAAGAGCTCCATGGAGTAACCCGTTGTGTCGCCTGCTGCATCCTTCTCTGTTGTTGTTTTTGCTGAAGAGGACAAGGAAGCGACTTGTCCCTGACCGTGAACATCCACTAACGACGCGCTGCTTTGACATTTACCAGTTTCACGAGAGGAGGCAAAAGAGCTAGAGGCTGAGTCAGCAAGATAAGCCAAAACTTGCTCTTGCTGCTCCGGCTTTAAAAGCGGTTTTCCTACTCCCAGAAAAGGGAGCGTTCGAGGCCTTGTGTAGCCAGACGACGAACCTGGCTCCACAGCTCCAGACTTAGGTGCAATATTTTTTTTCCCACGACCAGCTGATGCTCCACCACTACCACTACCCTCATTACCAGCTGACAATGAACGCCCCCGGCCACGACCTCTTCCACCAGACTTCCTCATTGTTTTAAAAACGTTACCAAACGAACGGTATTTGTTGCTGTCACACAACTTACACGGTGAGCTATAACTTCAGTATGATTTAGCTACCCCTTTACAGGTGGGTGAGACCACAACGAAAATCAGCCACAATGTTACACACTCTGTTGTTGTTGGCAACAAATGAGATGGCGCACACGCAGGACTGTCACTGAAGCGCAAATGTAAATATTTATCTCCCACTGATTTGTGTTTGGTTTTTTTAAAAGGGAGACTTCAGAAAAAAAAAATTAAAAAAAAAATTATTTTTTACAGAAGAATTTATAAAACAAATAAAATGAAATGATTGTTTCAGGGAGAATTTAGGAAAAAAAAAAAAAAAAAAAGGCTTTGTAGGGCCCACTGAGTGAGAGAGGACGCACACAGGAGTCAGGAGTGGCACACAAGCCCAGAGGCCAATATTAATCTCCCACCGATTGATTTAGTTATTTTTTTTGGTAGATTTTGGAACCCAAATCAAGCAAAAAAATTAATAGGCTTTCTATGGCCCACAATTGGGGAGAGAGAGAGAGATGGCACACCCAGGAGTCAAGACTGGCACACAAGCAGAAGGGGCAATATGAATCTCCCACAGATTTTTTTTTTTTTTTTTTTTTTTCAGGGAGACTTGAGAGAAAAAAAAATACAAAAAAAATGATTTTTTTCAGGAATAATTTAGAAACCAAAGAAAATAAAATGATTGTTTCAGGGAGAATTTAGAAAACAAATAAAACCAAAAATAGGCTTTCTAGGGCCCACTGAGTGACAGATGACGCACACAGGAGTCAGGAGTGGCACACAAGCCCAGAGGCCAATATTAATCTCCCACTGATTGATTTAGTGATTTTTTTTGGTAGATTTTGGAACCCAAATCAAGCAAAAAAATTAATAGGCTTTCTATGGCCCACAATTGGGGAGAGAGAGAGAGATGGCACACCCAGGAGTCAAGACTGGCACACAAGCAGAAGGGGCAATATGAATCTCCCACAGATTTTTTTTTTTTTTTTCAGGGAGACTTGAGAGAAAAAAAAATACAAAAAAAATGATTTTTTTCAGGAATAATTTAGAAACCAAAGAAAATAAAATGATTGTTTCAGGGAGAATTTAGAAAACAAATAAAACAAAAAATAGGCTTTCTAGGGCCCACTGAGTGACAGATGACGCACACAGGAGTCAGGAGTGGCACACAAGCCCAGAGGCCAATATTAATCTCCCACTGATTGATTTAGTGATTTTTTTCAGGTAGATTTTGGAACCCAAATCAAGCAAAAAAATTAATAGGCTTTCTATGGCCCACTATTTGTGAGAGAGAGATGGCACGCTTAGGACTGGCACACAAGCCCAAAGCCCAATATTAATCTCCCACTGATTGATTTAATGATTTCTTCAGGTAGAATTTAGAACCCAAATCAAGCAAAAAAATTAATAGGCTTTCTATGGCCCACTATTTGTGAGAGAGAGATGGCACGCTTAGGACTGGCACACAAGCCCAAAGCCCAATATTAATCTCCCACTGATTGATTTAATGATTTCTTCAGGTAGAATTTAGAACCCAAATCAAGCAAAAAAATTAATAGGCTTTCTATGGCCCACTGAGTGAGAGATGGCACACACAGGAGTAAGGAGTGGCACACAAGCCCTGAGGCCAATATTTTTCTCCCACTGATTGATTGATTGATTTTTTCAGGTAGAATTAGGAACCCAAATCAACCCAAAAAATAAATAGGCTTTCTATGGCCCACTATTTGTGAGAGAGATGGCACGCTCAGGACTGGCACACAAGCCCAGAGGCCAATATTAATATCCCACTTTTTTTTTTTTTTTCCAGGGAAAATTTATAAACCCAATAAAAAAAATAATAATAAATAGGCTTTCTATGGCCCACTATCTGAGAGAGAGAGATGGCACGCTTAGGACTGGCACACAAGCCCAAAGGCCAATACTAATCTCCCACTGATTGATTGATTTTTTCAGGTAGAATTATGAACCCAAATCAACCAAAAAAATAAATAGGCTTTCTATGGCCCACTATTTGTGAGAGAGATGGCACGCTCAGGACTGGCACACAAGCCCAGAGGCCAATATTAATCTCCCACTTTTTTTTTTTTTCCAGGGAAAATTTATAAACCCAATAAAATAATAAAAAAATAGGCTTTCTATGGCCCACTATCTGAGAGAGAGAGAGATGGCACGCTTAGGACTGGCACACAAGCCCAAAGGCCAATATTAATCTCCCACTGATTGATTTATTGATTTTTTCAGGTAGAATTTAGAACCCAAATCAAGCAAAAAAAATAATAGGCTTTCTATGGCCCACTGAGTGAGAGATGGCACACACAGGAGTAAGGAGTGGCACACAAGCCCTGAGGCCAATATTTTTCTCCCACTGATTGATGTTGTGATTTTTTCTGGTAGATTTTGGAACCCAAATCAAGCAAAAAAATAAATAGGCTTTCTATGGCCCACTGAGTGAGAGATGACACAGACAGAGATGGCACTCTAGCAGAAATGTCAATCTTAATCTCCCACAAAAAAAAAAAAAAAAAAAGGAACTGTCCTTCAATTACTATCTCCCTGCAGTAATCTCAGCCAGGTATGGCAGGCAGCAATAAAGCCCCCGTCTCACATAGCGAGATCGCTAGCGAGATCGCTGCTGAGTCACAAGTTTTGTGACGCAACAGCGATCTCAGTAGCGATCTCGCTATGTGTGACACGTACCAGCGATCAGGCCCCTGCTGTGAGATCGCTGGTCGTGTCGGAATGGCCTGGGCCATTTTTTGATCGTTGAGGTCCCGCTGACATCGCTGAATCGGCGTGTGTGACGCCGATTCAGCGATGTCTTCGCTGGTAACCAGGGTAAACATCGGGTAACTAAGCGCAGGGCCGCGCTTAGTAACCCGATGTTTACCCTGGTTACCAGCGTAAAAAAACAAACAGTACATACTTACATTCAGCTGTCTGTCCCTTGCCGTCTGCTCTTGCACTGACTGCTGGCCGTAAAGTGAAAGTGAAAGCACAGCACAGCGGTGAGTCACACAGCGGTGACTCACCGCTGTGCTGTGCTTTCACTTTCACTTTACGGCCAGCAGTCAGTGCAGGAGCAGACGGCAAGGGACAGACAGCTGAATGTAAGTATGTACTGTTTGTTTTTTTACGCTGGTAACCAGGGTAAACATCGGGTTACTAAGCGCGGCCCTGCGCTTAGTTACCCGATGTTTACCCTGGTTACCGGGGACCTCGGATCGTTGGTCGCTGGAGAGCTGTCTGTGTGACAGCTCTCCAGCGACCAAACAGCGACGCTGCAGCGATCCAGATCGTTGTCGGTATCGCTGCAGCGTCGCTAAAGTGTGACGGTACCTTAAGGAGTGGACTGATGCACAAATTAAATAAAAAGTGTGGACAAACAAACAAGATAGCTGTGCAGAAAGGAAGGAACAAGAGGATTTGTGCTTTGAAAAAAGCAGTTGGTTTGCACAGCGGCGTACACACAGCAATGCAGCTATCAGGGAGCCTTCTAGGGCAGCCCAATGAGCTACAGCGCTGAGGAAAAAAAAAAAAAAAGGAGCTTCCACTGTCCCTGCACACCGAAGGTGGTGTTGGGCAGTGGAAATCGCTACAGCACAAGCGGTTTTGTGGTTAATGGACCCTGCCTAACGCTATCCCTGCTTCTGACGAAGCGGCAGCAACCTCTCCCTAAGCTCAGATCAGCAGCAGTAACATGGCGGTCGGCGGGAACTCCCCTTTATAGCCCCTGTGACGCCGCAGACAGCAAGCCAATCACTGCAATGCCCTTCTCTAAGATGGTGGGGACCAGGACCTATGTCATCACGCTGCCCACACTCTGCGTTTACCTTCATTGGCTGAGAAATGGCGCTTTTCGCGTCTTTGAAACGCGACTTTGGCGCGAAAGTCGCGTACCGCATGGCCGACCACGCACAGGGGTCGGATCGGGTTTCATGAAACTCGACTTCGCCAAAAGTCGGCGACTTTTGAAAATGTTCGACACGTTTCGCTCAACCCTAGTGGCCACCACTAATTTCGGAGCGTCTACCTCATGAGGGAACATACCTACAGTGCTGTGAAATAGCATTTGCCATCACCCGATTATTATTTTTTTCAGCTTGTGATAAATTGTCCCATCTATATTTTTTGTATCGTCCAATGAATTCATTATAAAATAAAGACAACATACGGTCAGTAAGCACAAAATGCAGGTTTCATATGATCGTTCCATTTTCTGAAGATGAAGATTTAATCAAAACCTATATTTCCAATGTGAAACAGTAATTGACCCTCCGTAAACCTGATCACCGGCGGTGCACTGCAGATGTTTGCGATCACTTGTGTTGCGTCTTTCACATTGCTGTGCAGAAGTTTCACACCGCTTTTTTTCAGAATTGTGTACTACTTCTCCCTGAGTGAGTTGCTATCTGATAATCCCCACTTGGACTTAACAAACGTTAATTCAGCTGGAAGGTGAAATTTAAAAAAAAAAAAGATTTATTTCACCTTGCAGCCACTATTACATTGTTTCCAGTTCAGATTTGTTGGAAGGTCCCCTTTAAAGGGAACCAGACAGCAGGTTGTTGCCCCATAACTAATTGCAGCGCTGTATTTGTCATGTAGCATTGATTTCTAGCAACCCCAATGTTAAGGAAAAGTTGTCAGCATGATTGTAAAATCAGAAGTGTAAACTTGTGGTGCCGCATTTTCTTATTGACTTGACTAGTTGGGCAGGCATGCAATCATTGCTAAGCAGTCCAGCCAGCCAGCTAATATGACGTCCATAGAGGCGCGATTATAGTCTCTAGTGCCCCTGCACGTCCTCCGTGCTTTCTAAATCGCACATGGTGACTTTGGGCATGTATAGTGATCTGCCTATGTCTGTGTCACAGTCTGCAGGCCCAATGTCTGTCCAGCCGAGTGCTTCCTTCTGCGACCCTACTGCACATGAGCTGTGCTGCACTGCTGTGTATACTGCTGAGCCAAGAGGTAGTGGCATGTACAGTGACATTCTGACTATGTGCCACTACTTGAAAGCTCAGCACTGTGCACAGGTTATAGACTGCTGAAAACAGTCCTACCTGTGCGCCTTATAGATGATGCCTTGTTATTGAGAAATCAACTTTTATCACTTTATATAAATGACCTCTTCCAGGCTCTGGTGCAGATGGTGCCTGAAAGCTAAATCTGCCTCCAGAGCTTATTATACATGAAGAGGGAGTTACCAATGTGATGTGTAATGGATAACTGTGAATTGTAATGGCCGCTCTCTTGTCTCCTAGTAAGGGACATCTTGCAGGTTCCTCTCCGCTCCAGCTCACAGGCAGACAGGGCTGTAATATTGTTACAATACAGCAGAGCGGAGAGAGAAGCAAAAAAAAATGTGTTTGCAAGAAGACACATTTCACTTCTCCTGTTCTGTGTTGGTTACTTGTCTCACACTGGTAACTCTCCCTTCATGTAAAATAAGCTCTGGAGGCAGAGTTATCTTCCAGGCACCCTCCGCCCCTTAACCTGGACGAGGTCATTTGTATTTAGGAAAAACATGGATTTCTCTGGAATAAGACATCAGATCACAGATATCAAGGGATCATGTTATTCAGTTTACTATGACCCTCATGCCAATATATGGTTGATCTGACAGATACTCTTTAAGTAATATTTAAATTCTGCTGTTAAGTTCACTTTAAGTGATTTTCATATGCAACAGATTAGTCAGTCATCATGGATGGTGAATTATGGCATATTTGTCAGTTTGGTTAACTGGTTAATGTAGTAGCCAAAGAGGCAATTGCTTTCTCACTAGGTCCAGCTTTTTCTTCAATAAAATAAATCCTAATTTAAGAACTGGATTTTGTATTTATCTGGGCTCTTTAATATTAATGCTAGTTTGATGATCTGAAACATTAAAGTGTGCCAAATATGCAAAAATGGAAAAATTAGAAAGAAGGCAAATACATTTTTCCCAGCACTGTATGTTAGACATTTATGAAATATCTTGTAAGAGGTGCAATAAATATCAAGTATGGTAATGCCCCTCTAAAAGCGACCTCAAAATGCATTTTCAATGACTAATACAGTGATATGGATGATTTAGTCCCTGTAAATATCATATTAGCACTGCCAAGTGCCTGAGAAAATAACTTTTAATTCATATGTAAATTAGGGGGCTTTAGTGCGCTCTAGGCATGTTGGGGGCTTCACTAACTTCTGATTGACAGCACTCGTTTCCTAGAGTGAGCGCTGCCTAAAGTCAGCCTTTTTGTGTATGCGTATTCACTGGCAATGGCAGTGTCAGTGTGCATGTGTACACACCCAGTGTGAAAAAGGAGCAATCGGCTCACCTGTCCGGGTGCATGGGTTTATGAGAAATCGCTCCTGTCAAACCAATCTAATCAGTTTTTATGAAGAGGTAAGCTATAGACTGGACCACGGTGAGTCATTGGACGTGGTATATCTCGATTTTTCCAAAGCGTTTGATACCGTGCCGCACAAGAGGTTGGTACACAAAATGAGAATGCTTGGTCTGGGGGAAAATGTGTGTAAATGGGTTAGTAACTGGCTTAGTGATAGAAAGCAGAGGGTGGTTATAAATGGTATAGTCTCTAACTGGGTCGCTGTGACCAGTGGGGTACCGCAGGGGTCAGTATTGGGACCTGTTCTCTTCAACATATTCATTAATGATCTGGTAGAAGGTTTACACAGTAAAATATCGATATTTGCAGATGATACAAAACTATGTAAAGCAGTTAATACAAGAGAAGATAGTATTCTGCTACAGATGGATCTGGATAAGTTGGAAACTTGGGCTGAAAGGTGGCAGATGAGGTTTAACAATGATAAATGTAAGGTTATACACATGGGAAGAGGGAATCAATATCACCATTACACACTGAACGGGAAACCACTGGGTAAATCTGACAGGGAGAAGGACTTGGGGATCCTAGTTAATGATAAACTTACCTGGAGCAGCCAGTGCCAGGCAGCAGCTGCCAAGGCAAACAGGATCATGGGGTGCATTAAAAGAGGTCTGGATACACATGATGAGAGCATTATACTGCCTCTGTACAAATCCCTAGTTAGACCGCACATGGAGTACTGTGTCCAGTTTTGGGCACCGGTGCTCAGGAAGGATATAATGGAACTAGAGAGAGTACAAAGGAGGGCAACAAAATTAATAAAGGGGATGGGAGAACTACAATACCCAGATAGATTAGCGAAATTAGGATTATTTAGTCTAGAAAAAAGACGACTGAGGGGCGATCTAATAACCATGTATAAGTATATAAGGGGACAATACAAATATCTCGCTGAGGATCTGTTTATACCAAGGAAGGTGACGGGCACAAGGGGGCATTCTTTGCGTCTGGAGGAGAGAAGGTTTTTCCACCAACATAGAAGAGGATTCTTTACTGTTAGGGCAGTGAGAATCTGGAATTGCTTGCCTGAGGAGGTGGTGATGGCGAACTCAGTCGAGGGGTTCAAGAGAGGCCTGGATGTCTTCCTGGAGCAGAACAATATTGTATCATACAATTATTAGGTTCTGTAGAAGGACGTAGATCTGGGTATTTATTATGATGGAATATAGGCTGAACTGGATGGACAAATGTCTTTTTTCGGCCTTACTAACTATGTTACTATGTTACTATGTAATAATACTCCCACAATAGCAACAGCCCAAACAAAGGACCATGCAGGTCTGAAGCATGTTGCCTGGGAGCACAGCAAATATTTCTTTTTTTACCTTTTTAATTTTTGTGCTGTTGTGTTCAAATATTTTTTGTGCCTTTTTCAACTACCGGATCAATAAAGCAGTTCTTAAGGCTATGTGCACACGTTCAGGATTTCTCGCAGAAAATTCCTGAGAAAAACTGGACTTTTTGTGCAAGAAATCCACAAAAAACCGCTTGTTTTTTTGCCGCGGTTTTGACGCGTTTTTGCCGTGGTTTTGACGCGTTTTTGCCACGGTTTTTTCCGGACACTTCCCAATGCATTTTGTAGTGGGAAATCCGCAAAAAAACCGCAAAATTAATGAACATGCTGCGTTTTTTACCGCGATGCGTTTTTTTTCGCGGAAAAAAAACGCATCATGTGCACAAAATATGCGAAATTCATTCTAAATGATGGGATGCTTATTGTATGCGTTTTTTGCGGTTTGATAGCGTTTTTATCGGGAAAAAACTTGAAAAAACCGCAACGTGTGCACACAGCCTAAAGATGTAAATGCCGACTATCGTTTGGACTATTGTGTACACACCAAGGCTGACTTTAGGCTGTAGTTTTTTTGGGAAACTATTAATCCAAAGTGAGGGAACGAAATGGTGCACCGAAGCCCCCTTATTTGCATACAAGATGAGTTATCTCAGGCTCGGTACCACCAGCAAGTATGTATTTTATAGAGGCTAAGTTCCCTATATCACTATATAGCTCATTTCAAATGCATTTTGGGGGTGACAAACTCCCTTTACATCTGAACTCCCTAATAGGGTATTTAAAAATGGCGTTTCTACACCAGACAGCCGTCTAGTAAAACAATTCCTGAAATACTAATGTTCTGTATTCTTCAGTCGGAATAAAAAAAACAATGTGTATAGTGCGATTGTGCTGGTTCATTGTATAGAAAGGGTTTACAACCTGCTCCTCTTCAAAATCTGTACATTACAGGGGGCAGAGGCGAGCAGCTGGAAAGAGGGTGATAAATGGCTTATTATTTCTCCGTAGAAGTTTTGTTGGTCTTATTAATATTATTTATATCCTTAGGTTATTAAATGAGGTTGTAGGAACCGTGGTGATTTATGTGCAGGCGTATGAACTGTGTAACATGTGAGGAGGGCCTGTCACAGAAACACTTTAATCTGTCAGAGCGGAGGGATGTGTATATGACAGAGTCACAGGAGAAACTATCTACTGAGCAGCGGACTCGCTGATGAATGGATAAGCAAAAAATGTCCAAAATACATGTGAAGCTGGCACTTCAAATCAATATTGTAACCACCATTCTGCATTCTGATGTCATTATCATCACCAGAAATATGTAGAGATTCAGATTTTATAAAATATATAATTTTTATTAACAATAGATTAAAACAACATCATCAAGGGGAAATAAAAAAAAAAATAAAAAAACAGAAATGTCTCACCATGAAATGCCACAAAATCCCTTAAAAGAATTAACAGTAAATCAGTATGAATATCTGAATATAGTCAGATATAACAGACGCCCCCGGAAGAAGCCAGCGGTGAAACGCGCGTCGGGGTGGAGAGTTGCCACTTATACCTACATATAGCTGTATTACATATACCCTATTTTCTGGCTGCAGTTTGTTTCCCCCTTCACTGCTAAGTATATTTTTGCTCAGTACCAGTTGGGGATTGTCCTGTGTCATATGGGTTCTACTATTTGCATAGTTATAGCACTGATTTGGCTGTTATATCTGACTATATTCAGATATTCATACTGATTTACTGTTAATTCCTTTTAGGGATTTTGTGGCGTCTCTCATGGTGAGACATTTTTATTTCCCCTTGATGATGTTGTTTTAATCTATAGTTAATAAAAATGGGATATTTTATATACTCTGGATCTCTTCATATTTCTAGTGATGATAGTCATCAGAATGGTGGTTACATCACTGATGAATGGGACTGGTGGCTTGGCTTACCTTATGGTCACAAATGCTTAACTGGCTGTCTGGGACAATGGCTTGAGACTTTTCTAGATAGGAGATTTATGAAGAATAATTTAAGAATGAAACACCGGCCATTGATAGAAAATTAGTGACCTGTTAGCAGGACGGGTAAATATTTCTACCTGACTTATGTGCAGAATGTTGATCTTAACATCATGGAGAGCTGTGATAAGGTAACACAACCTTTTCTCCACTCACCACTTTTTTTTTAATTCGAACATTAAAAAGATTTTAAAAACAAACAGAACCTTTTTTAAACCCTTAGGCTACACTTACAGAATGGAAACCCTGCAGTTTTTCCATTCAAGATTTTACCATTTCATCTTCACATTATGAATCTATAAATCTGCTGCACGTAAATTCTTTGTGGATCTTGGCTTTTGCAATACAATGGGTGAAATTCGTGCCAAAAGCCGCCTGCAAAACATGAATATTTTTCCTTGGAATTTGAAGCAAAATCTACAACAGATTTTTCCTTCCCAGTTGTGGACATGTTTAAAGAGATTGCCCACCGCTTGGATAACCCACACTTAAATTCACCAGTTCCCCATGTAAAATAAAAACACTGTATACTCACCTCCCTGACTAGCGCTATACCAGCATTGTTAGTGCTGTATCTGCCAGCTCTCTCATGACATGGGCTGCAGTGCTCAAATTTCCTGGTCCGAAACCGCATTGTCTTTGGGAAGTGTGGGCACTGTCTACCGCCCATCAGCAGCCACCGATGTGACGTTATAATGTTACACTAGTGCTCATCAGCATCGCTGCAACGGCGCCATTCTGGAAGGTGACTGTTTTTATATTTCAGAGAGTGGCCAAGTATAATGGTTCCTTTTCCTTCAGTCTGTACAAATAAAGTCTCTCCCGATGAGTTTCATGTTTGAAGCTTCCGTCATGATTTTTGCAGCTAAGCTTTGGACCCGTTCTATCTCATCAGTGCTGAAGTCTCCAGAACGGAACATAAAATTCACACAGCTACCTATTCACTACTAAGACTTTCCGAAGTGAGCATTTTACATTTGGAATCCTTGAACAGCAGTTTTTTGTTGTTTTGACCATTTTGCCAGTAAAACAATCACTTTCAATGTTGCAGTCACACTTTTGGGAACTTCAGTCTTAATGCACCCTCTGTATGCAGAGTTCGGCTGGTGATCTAACCCTATGTGCCTTCTGAAATAGGATCATACTCCAGTCATTTCAGCCTAAGTCGAGCAAGACGTTAAAAGGCAGTATAGTGAACCTTGGATCTCCTGTAAGCAACATGTTAGTTTTTTTTACATTTATGTGCAAAGTAACTTAGAACAGCCAAACAATGAGAACTTTCAAGGAAAGTTGGTACCTTCCTTATCTGCGTCTAAAGCATCTTTTGTTTTTTAACCAAACAGTACCTAGTTTTATACTGATGAGGGGCATAAACCCCGAAACAGTACTGTCTACAGATGGATCACTGGTTTGACTCATATGCGTTACTTTTCAGATTCTTTCCCCATAGAGCATTGCCTTAAAAAATTAGACTCCTTCAATTTTTGATTCTATTTAGTGAGAGACTGTACTCCCCATGAGTTAGACTGAGTTGCCACCAATATAATGAAAATAATCAAGTCATTTTCACAAATTACGGACGAGTGCCAGAGCTGCCTTTATATTGCATGCATTATTCTGGTCTGTACAATGGACCAGAATAGTGCATGCTGTGATTTATCCTATGCAGACCATCGGTCTGCTTTGAAATAATCTATGTGCGTCTGTACACTAGCTATAATGGGCCCATGTGTGGTCCATGGCACACGTAACTGCATACGGACCGACTAGATGCCTGTCTTAAAGTGGATATGTCAGCAGGTATTTGCTATTTAATTTGAGGACAGCATGAGATAGAGGCTGAGACAATGATTTCATTGATGTGTCACTTTTTAAGCTGTGTGCTGTTGTTTCAGTACAGTGAGTGTTTTATCAGCAAGAGATTATCACTACAGAACTACATTTCCAATACTCCCTGGTCTAACCACACCCCCAGCACTGATTAGCAGCTTACTGTCAATATACAATGTGTGCAGAAGGCTGTGGTGTGGGCTGGGTTAGCTTTCTCAGCTCTGCTTTATGCTATATCTATGAACTCTGATTGTGTCACAACTATTACGCCCAGTAAACTAAGTGATGCATCACTGGAATCAGAGTTTATTTCCCTACATTATGGTGCGCTCAGATGAGGTACCAAAACCTGGTGAACTGATTCCCTTTAATAAATGCTTACATGATGTATTTTTTGTCATCTGTAAATAAATGTCTATGAGAGCCCTAGTTATAAGCTGTGTTACCATGGATGTCTGGAAGAAGTGTGACGTTCATTGGTTTCACACTGTGCTGTATGTCTTCTTTCAGAATGAAGGAATACGAGAGTGTTCTGGAAATTAAAACTCCTGTGTCCGATTCTCCATACAAAGCAAAGTGAGTATAGTGTTGTGATATCCGTGCAATGCACTTGACTGCAGATAGTTTGGACATTTCATTGGAGAGTGGAAAAGCTGATAATTAGTCTGTGTGTTGTACAGTACAGATTATTGTAGTTGTTTTTTAAATTCCCCAGTGTTTCAATGTTATGATTGAAAATAATTTTGCAGAACTTTAAGTATACCTATAGTTTACATAATATCTTATAAATTGTATGTACTGTGTGTCACTTTGCAATATACACAGTACAGACCAAAAGTTTGGACACACCTTCTCATTTAAAGATTTTTCTGTACGTTCATGACTATGAAAATTGTACATTCACACTGAAGGCATCAAAACTATGAGTTAACACATGTGGAATTATATACTTAACAAAAAAGTGTAAAAACAACTGAAATGATGTCTTAAATTTTAGGTTCTTCAAAGTAGCCACCTTTTGCTTCGATGACTGCTTTGCACTTTCTTGGCATTCTCTTGATGAGCTTCAAGAGGTAGTCACCGGGAATGGTTTTCATTTCACAGGTGTGCCCTGTCAGGTTTAATAAGTGGGATTTCTTGCCTTATAAATGGGGTTGGGACCATCAGTTGTGTTGTGCAGTAGTCTGGTGGATACACAGCTGATAGTCCTACTGAATAGACTGTTAGAATTTGTATTATGGCAAGAAAAAAGCAGCTAAGTAAAGAAAAATAAGTGGCCATCATTACTTTAACAAATGATGGTCAGTCAGTCCGAAAAATTGGGAAAACTTTGAAAGTGTCCCCAAGTGCAGTGGCAAAAACCATCAAGCGCTACAAAGAAAATGGCTCACATGAGGACCGCACCAGGAAAGGAAGACCAAGAGTCACCTCTGCTTCTGAGGAGGTTTATCCGAGTCACCAGCATCAGAAATCGCAGGGTAACAGCAGCTCAACTGCTAAGAGGAGACTTTGTGCAGCAGGCCTTCATGGTAAAATGGCTGCTAGGAAACCACTGCTAAGGACAGGCAACAAGCAGAAGAGACTTGTTTGGGCTAAAGAACACAATGAATGGACATTCGACCAGTGGAAATCTGTGCTTTGGTCTGATGAGTCCAAATTTGAGCTCTTTGGTTCCAACCACCGTGTCTTTGTGCGACGCAGAAAAGGTGAACAGATGGACTCTACATGCCTGGTTTCCACCGTGAAGCATGGAGGAGGAGGTGTGATGGTGTGGGGGTGCTTTGCTGGTGACACTGTTGGGGATTTATTCAAAATTGAAGGCATACTGAACCAGCATGGCTATCACAGCATCTTGCAGCGGCATGCTATTCCATCCAGTTTGCGTTTAGTTGGACCATTATTTATGTTTCAACAGGACAATGGACCCCAAACACACCTCCAGGCTGTGTAAGAGCTATTTGACCAAGAAGGAGAGTGATGGGGTGCTACGCCAGATGACCTGGCCTCCACAGTCACCAGACCTGAACCCAATCGAGATGGTTTGAGCTGAGCTGGACCGCAGAGTGAAGGCAAAAGGGCCAACAAGTGCTAAGCATCTCTGGGAACCTCCTTCTAGATTGTTGGAAGACCCTACCCGGTGACTACCTCTTGAAGCTCATCAAGAGAATGCCAAGAGTGTGCAAAGCAGTCATCAAAGCAAAAGGTGGCTACTTTGAAGAACCTAGAATATAAGACATATTTTCAGTTGTTTCACACTTTTTTGTTAAGTATATAATTCCACATGTGTTAATTCATAGTTTTGATGCCTTCAGTGTGAATTTACAATTTTCATAGTCATGAAAATACAGAAAAATCTTTAAATGATAAGGTATGTCCAAACTTTTGGTCTATACTGTATATCCAAAATATGTCTGTGCACTTTTTAGCTGCTCCTTTACCCCATTCGCATGCCGCTGGATATCTGCACAGTATTTATAAGAGAATGCTGCAGATTTTAATATTTCCAACATTTTCTATTCTTCCTTGGGTTTGCTCCATATCTTACTCCAGGTTTCCAATAGCTCCCTGTGCGAAGGATGATGAGTGGTGAAATCTGCTTAATATCTGCCCACAAGCCCAGCTTAATGCTTTGTTTTCTGGTTGCCGTCTTTTCCTATAAACTCTTATTCACTTGGAGGCTATACTTTTAGTCTGCCAAAACTAACAAATTAGGAAGATTGTTGCTCCTGGCAATTGATTTACCAGGGTCAATGCATTCGTCAGGTATATTGACCAATTAGGAGCAATCATCTAGATAATGAGCAGAATATTTTCAGGCAGATCCCACCGCTGCTACCAATAAATTAAGAGACGCAACTCCGCTGCCTTCAATCGTCAGGACAATTATGCAATTGACTGACGAGTGATGGCCTAGGCTGTTTCCACTACTAGGCCGTAAACAGGGGAACTCAAAGTGAGTATTTGGTATATACATCTCTGATTCTGACTCATGCCATGCAGATTCTCAATGACAAATATAATACTAAACCTTAACAACCATATGTGTTTTAATATACTACCAGTATTAATCTAGAGCAGACCTAATAACGCCAAATGGGTACAAGCTTCTGTCTCTGACTCTGGTGGACACAGGAATGTTAACGATCACCTGGCAGGCTTCTTTTTAATAAGACCAACTCCATTAGTAACAGGACTATTTACTCCATTGCTTGGTCCATAACATTTGCATAAGGTCATCAGATATCCACCATCTCCAGGTCTAGAAGATAATGACGGGACAAGCGATCAAGATTATACCATTTGGCCCAATCTAACCAACTACACGTAGCTCACCAAAGCACCCCTTTGTACTTACCTTTCTTAGCCAGAATTTCTTGGCTTCATGCGTACATGCACATAGCCATCACCCCTCCATCACTCCTTACAGGGCCAGTGCGCTACGCTCATTGGTACAACAAACTTACAACATTAAACTCCCCCGTCTAGCTGGGAAAAATCCAAATTCCTAATATCTATTTGGGCTATTAGTGGGCCGCACCTGTCCCCTTACTATGCTATCCTCAAACAGAGCAGCAGAGTTTAATGCAAAATCTGCTGTACATTTTCAGTTTCAGTCTTAATATTGGGATTTTTACTCCTGGTTTTTTAGGCTACAACGACTTACCAAAGATCTCCAGAAACAATTGCAAACGCAAGATAATGGAGCCTGGGCCACCAATAAAGTGTCTGCGCTTGATCGGGCTTTGGGAGAAATTTCTCGGATCCTAGAAAAGCAGGTAAGGGAATGAGATATTTAATTTAAAAAAAAGTTTGAGTTGTGTGTTTTTCACTCTGTAGCAAGTGTATGTTTTTCAATCTGCTCATCTATTATCAGTGGATGGTATCCTTGTTATAGGAATGTATTCCTCCGTGATAGCGTTTGTTCGGGCACCCATCGACCTTCCGCGAAACAGTCACAGGGTGCCAATGGGTCATCATGGCAGATGGCGGATTGATGAAGATCCACATTGCTGTCACTGAGGTATACATACCTACAACATAATACCATCCATTGATAATAAATAAACAGATCCACAGAGCTACATGAATTTCAATAAGCAGCCTCCTGGATTACAGACAGAGGGAGGACAACGACAGGGTGCATCTTGTGGCCACATACAACACACACATGAGGACATATTGGTGCTGATCTCCATCCCATATTCCACAGAAACCACTGACTGAAAGTAATATTCCCAAATCTACCACTTTTCTTCTACAAGCAGCCCCCTAACTTAAAGGGATTGTCCACTACTAGAACAACCACTTCTTGACCAAAATGTTTGGCCTCCATAAAATAATAAAGCTTCTACTTAGCTGCCTTGCCAGCGATGCTCACACGGTGTCTGCAATCATTCTCCCCGGGATCTCAAGCTATGTTGTGACACATGACCCCAACGCCTATCTTCGCTGGCATCAGTGTCCCTGCCTTCGGACAAATCGAACATGGAGAGAAAGTCCGGGAAGTAGATGCTCTCTGTTTTTCTTCATGCTCAATTCGACAGGAGGCAGGGACAGTGATGCCAGTACTGATTGGGTTCCGGTGTCACAAGAACAGCATGGGAGCCCTGGGGAGACTGAATGCTGACACCATGGGAACGTCGCCAGCACGAGAGCTAAGTATAAGCTTTAGTATTTCATGGGGGCCAAGCGAGGGGTATGACAAGAAGTTGTCTAAGGAACCTCCTTGTCAAATGTGTCCTCTCATCACCATCAGAGACTGGCACATTCCCCTGTAATAATAAAAAATACAGGACTTGTACCCACATATTACCATCGAATAGTCCTCATACCCAACACAAATCAGGACTATAACATCTTGGATTTCTTCTCCTGTCCATCCTCCAATGTGGTGTACATGATACAATGTACAAGGAGCCCTGGAGAAACCTATATTGGGGAAACCATGCAAAACTACAAACTAGGATGAATCTACACCAATACAATCAGGAAAGAACTGGACGCATTTGTGGGAAAACGTTTCTTTGGACCTGGACACTGTGTGACATATTTAAGTCTTAATACTAAAAGGTCATTTCAAGGACGATAGAGAGAAATTTAGGAATTCAAGCTAAGGATTTTCTACTCTTTGACAATAGGATTCAATTTAACATCTGGATTTATGACTAACTATATGGACATCGTTCATACCTCAGCTGGTCTTACGGCAGATCACTGAGCCAACATTTCTCCATTTGTAACAAAAACCCTAATTTGATTTCCTTGGCTTATCTGTAGGAGGCATTGTAATATCTCTTAAATGTTGTGCTTTTGTCTCAGTAACTAATTTGTAATCCTGCCTGAAGAAGGAGTCCCTGCTCTGAAAGCTTGCAAATATATATTTTCCGGTTATCCAATAATCGTATCACTCCGAGAATGCTTTTGTCATTTTTGGCCATAAAAGTATTCACATCGATTTTTCTGGCCAACACGGTACCACAAAAATAATTTTTTATTGTACATCATGATAATTCCTAGCAAACAAATTAAGATATATTTTAAGAGAAGACTAAGAACAGATATAATGCTCAACGCCACGCGCGTAGGCTATGATCGGGGTCTCTGTGTCAGTGCAACATAAGCCGAAAATGTCTGTTTGTATAGACATGTATTCCGTGGTCTCGGCTCTCCCTTTCAATGGCTCTAGTTAAATGCAGCCATTTTGGGGGCAGTGAATTGTTGGAAAGCTTCACATCAAGCTCTGGATCGACTTACAAAGTGTGCTGTATTTGGATGATAACATTCCAGAGAGGGCTGTATTTTGTAGCCTTACCCAGTCAGATCCTGACCGTAACTGTTTGTTATCAGATATCGGATATACCAGCACTGCCATAGAGAGATATTCCCATTAAAAGCCACAATTGAGGGATTACTTGGATAAGGCTCCGTTGCCTTCTCCGCCGCACGGACTTTGCTGCCAATCAGATAGCAAAATAGCTTTCTATTCTACAGACTTACCCATTAACTTTAAATCATGTTCTTAAAATTGAAGCCATTAGTGAGGCCCTAACAGAATAATTTCACTTCCTACATTAATATCATATCAGGTATATTTCTATCCAAGAATATATTGCCAAATAACAGGTGAAATCTGCAGTTTTCACATGCAGATTCCATTATACACAATCGTCACATCTATACATATCATTAGGAGTGCCGTAATAGCATTTCTATATACATATATGAATCGCTATTATGGTGTTTTATGCTCTACTGGAGTGACTATTTTTAATCCTGATCTATACTAATTAGTTTTACATTAAATTAGTCATTTGAACTCTCTGCCCCAACACGTCCGACTATCAACCACAGTCGGATCCTTCAGACGGAACCTGAAAACTCATCTCTTCAGGAAAGCCTACAGCCTGCACTGACACCGCTGCTGCCTCATCACCAACGAAGCTACCGCCTCACCAACACCGGAGCTACCGCCTCACCAACACCGGAGCTACCGCCTCACCAACACCGGAGCTCCTGCAACCCTCAACCTACTGTCTCCTTCCCCATAATCCTGTAGAATGTAAGCCCGCAAGGGCAGGGTCCTCGCCCCTCTGTATCAGTCCGTCATTGTTAGTTTGTTTACTGTATGTGATATTTGTAACTTGTATGTAACCCCTTCTCATGTATAGCACCATGGAATCAATGGTGCTATATAAATAAATAATAATAATAATTAAATTAGTCATTTGCCGTTATGTGGGTTTTTTTTTAACTACCAAGAATGCATAAACTAATATACAGTATACTCGCCTTACTGATCCCCGACACTCATCATATCATGCTGCGCAAGTCCCACGCCAGTCTCTTCTTTGTTCTCAATCTGCTGATGCCACTCACTGGCCATGGAAGTGGGAAGTTGATCAATACTGTGGATATTGATTGGCTGCAGAAGTCACTTCTGTGAACCAAGCCAAAAGTGAAGAGACCGTTTCCTGCCTTATGGACATGTGACTTCGGCAACCAATCACTGGTGGCAAAGGTGTCACGTGACAGTGATGGAGATTGTGATTACATGTGCAACCAGGAAGTAGCAGGGGGGTCCAGAGCACTTAATTATTTAAGACGTGGACTGCATAATGCTCCAAGATGGATATATACATAATATAGCGAGGCTTGTGTGGAGCAGGCTGAGAAGCAGAGTCTACTCCACACAGGCAGATGCTGGCCATATTACACAGCCGGCATTCCCTCTAACGGTAGCGATCGTCTGAAAATGTTAAGCCCTCAAATTCCACTGTCAATCACTGACAGCATCTGATCACTACATTCTGGCCTGGGCATTTGTTCAGGCACCCATCAACCAACACCTCCCTTTCCCAAAGTAATTGCATGATGCCAATGGGTTACAATGGCAGATGGGGCGCCTGATGAAGAGCCCCATCACTGCCACTCTGGTTTTCCTTTGAAATCCCTCCCAGGCTGGGCTTGATAAGAGACCTTGATTTTTGATCACAAGTTCAAGTCCCCTGTAAGGACTTGGGAAAAAGAAAAGTAAAAAAAAAAAAATTTCAAAAATATAAATAAAAGTAAGAGAACTTTAAAAGTTCGAATTAACACCCCCTCTTTCCCCAGTTAAAAATAAAGAAATGTAACAATAAAAAATTATATATTTGCTATTACCAAATCCATAATTGTTTTAAAGAAAAAAAATGGAAACCCTAAAATTGTTGTTTCTAAATCTAATTCCTCACACAGCTCCGTTGATGAAAAAAAAAAAAGGAAGTTATGGGTCTTGGAAAATGTCATCCCAAACTTTTTTTTTTTTTTTGAAAGTTAAAAAAAAATTATGCCGCTAAAATATTTGTAAAGTATTTGGTATCACTGTAATTGTGCTGACCTGGAGAATCATGTTACTGGATGATTGTTACTGCATATTCAACGTTGTAAAAATGAAACTCTAAAAAACAATTGTGGAATTGCGTTTTTTCCCCTTATTTCACCTCACTTGGAATTTTTTTTCCCCATTTTCCCTTGCAATATGTGATTAAATGAATACAGTCATGTCTCTTTGTAAAAGGGGAGGTGGGGTGGAGAGTGCAAAAACTAAAAATTGTCTGCATCCTTAAGTGGTTAAAGAAGTAATAAAAAGAGAAAAAACAACTGTTCTTAATCCAGTTTATTGGAGAATTGGGGGATTTTGAGTAGCAGCTATGAAATCCTATCTCAGTAATAGGAAAATCTGTCTTTATTGAATACATTTTTTAACCACTTCCCAACATTTGATGTACGCCGTATGTCATGGAAGGGAATGACACCCACCCCCACCCTACTCGACCTTGGAAGTACTGGGTACTTCATGGCTTAAGGTACCGTTACACTTAACGATTTACCAACGATCACGACCAGCGATACGACCTGGCTGTGATCGTTGGTAAGTCGTTGTGTGGTCGCTGGAGAGCTGTCACACAGACCAACGATGCCGAAGTCCCCGGGTAACCAGGGTAAACATCGGGTTACTAAGCGCAGGGCCGCGCTTAGTAACCCGATGTTTACTCTGGTTACCATTGTAAAAGTAAAAAAAATAAAAACACTACATACTTACATTCCTGTCGGGTCCCCCAGCGTCAGTTTCCCTGCACTGTGTAAGCGCTGGCCGGAAAGCAGAGCGGTGACGTCACCGCTGTGCTCTGCTTTACGGCCGGCCGGCGCTGACACTGGGGGACGCTGAAGGACGTGACAGGAATGTAAGTATGTAGTGTTTTTTTTTACTTTTACAATGGTAACCAGGGTAAACATCGGGTTACTAAGCGCGGTCCTACGCTTAGTAACCCGATGTTTACCCTGGTTACCAGTGAAGACATCGCTGAATCGGCGTCACACACGCCGATTCAGCGATGTCAGCGGGTGATCCAGCGACGAAATAGAGTCCTGATCATTCCCCAGCGACCAACGATCTCCCAGCAGTGGCCTGATCGTTGGTCGCTGTCACGCATAACGATTTCGTTAACGATATCGTTGCTACGTCACAAAAAGCAACGATATCGTTAACGATATCGTTATGTGTGACGGTACCTTTAAATGAGGCACCGCGACTGCAGTCGCAGTGATCGCATTAAGGTGCCTGCTGATTCTAACAGCAGGGCACCTGGGCTTGTTGAAACAGTCTATTTTCCTTGCATGTAGCATTCCCCTCTTCAACTCCTGACTCAGCTGCTCCCCCCTCAAGCCAAGTACTTTTGCAGTGTCTCATGACCCATACAGGGAAAACTGTCCTCCTGTTTCTACATACAGCTAGTCAGCTTTTAATCACATGATGTCATAGACCAGGTAAAATGAGCAATTGTAGGTCCACAGTGCTATAGTATGATGACTGCAACATATTAACCCCTTTACAACCTTTGACATATCTATAGGTCCAGGTTGGCTGGTACTTACTGACCTTGGATGTATGGATGCGTCATGGCGGTTTTGCAAGCACAGATGCGGTGTGCGCGATCGCCACCGGGTGTGAGCTCATTCTGACAGCTGACACCTGGCACTCAATGCAGCAGCGGGCTCGGCACTTTAACCCCCTAAATACTGCGATCACAGCATTTGGTAGGCACGCAGAGGGAGGGAGCTCCCTCTGCCCTCCAACCGGCACCCCCTGTAGCGTCATCGTGGGGGCCTGATCGTTGCCATGGTGACCTGGGGCACTAGCAAGTTAGTCAGTGCATGATTGTTAGTTAGATCATGCGCAGTGCATGATCTAACTAACCTGTGTCTACAGGGCTGACCGTTCTAATGCATTGCAATGCAGTGTACACAAAAATAAATGTTTTTATGAAAAAACCCATATTTTTCGTTGTCACATCTGTGTAAGGACCTGAGCTATAAAACTGTCCCACCAGTTAACCCCTTCAGTGAACACCATAAAAAAACAGGCAAAAAATTATGCTTTTTCATCATACCACTGAACAAAAAGTGATCAAAAAGACAAATGAAAATAAAAATGGTATACCTGAAAACGTCATCTTGTCCCGCAAAAAAACAAGCCTCCATGCAGCTCAGTCAGCAGAAAAATAAAAAAGTTATAGCTCTCAGAATAAAGCGATGCCAAAATGATTTTTTTCTATAAAATATTTTTTATTGCATAAAAGCGCCAAAGCATAAAAAAAACTATATAAGGGTATGTTCACACGTTCAGGATTTCCATCCTTTTTTTTTCAGGACAGTTTTTTTTAAAAAACTGCAGCTCTTGGCAGAAAACGCAGGTCCTTTTTTTGTCCTTTTTTGATGCGTTTTTGATGCGTTTTTTGATGCGTTTTTTTATCCTTTTTTTACTGTGTGTTTCCTAGGAAGCTTTTTAGGGCTAAAATGGCTGAAAATACCTAACCCTACCCCTAACCCTACCCCTAACCCTACCCCTAACCCTACCCCTAACCCTACCCCTACCCCTAACCCTACCCCTAACCCTACCCCTAACCCTACCCCTACCCCTAACCCTACCCCTAACCCTACCCCTAACCCTACCCCTAACCCTAACCCTACCCCTAACCCTACCCCTAACCCTAACCCTAACCCTACCCCTAACCCTACCCCTAACCCTACCCCTAACCCTAACCCTATTCTAACCTTAGTGAAAAAAAAAAAAAAAAATTCTTAATTTTTTTTATTGTCCCTACCAATGGGGGTGACAAAGTGGGGGGGTGTCATTTAATATTTTTTTATTTTGATCACTGAGATAGGTTATATCTCAGTGATCAAAATGCACTTTGGAGCGAATCTGCCGGCCGGCAGATTCGGCGGGCGCACTGCGCATGCGCCCGCCATTTTGCAAGATGGCGGCGCCCAGGGAGAAGACGGCCGGACGGACACCGGGACGCCGGGTAAGTATAAGGGGGGGAGATTAGGGCACGGGGGGGGGGCATCGGAGCACGGGGGGGGGGGGGCATCGGAGCACGGGGGGGCGGGATCGGAGCACGGGGGGGCAGCCACACTCCGCCCACGCACTTCCGCCCGCTCCCCCGCACTTCCTGCTGCAGCGGTTCTGCACATCAAATCGCAGTAAAACCCGCAGATATATTTTTGATCTGCGGGTTTTACTGCGATTTTGACCTCACAATGGAGGTCTATGGGTGCAGAACCGCTGCGGTTCAGGAAGAAGAATTGACATGCTCCTTCTTTTTTCCGGGAGCTATTCAGCGCGTCTTTTTTTTTACAATTTCCGGACCATGTGCACAGTGTGTCCTGTTTTCCATAGGGTACAGTGTACTGTACCCTGCATGGAAAACAGCTGCGGAACCGCAGCGGCAAAACCGCCGCGGTTCCGCGGTAAAAAACGCACTGTGTGAACATGGCCTAAATGTGGCATCGCTGTAATGGTACTGACCCGAAGAATAAAGGTGCCTTATCAATTTTACCACACGTGGAACGGCATAAAAACAAAATCCTGAATTGCTGTTTTTTTGCTCATTCTGCCCCCAAAAATTGTAATAGAAAGCGATCAAAAAATGTCATCTGCCTGAAAATGGAACCAATAAAACATGATTTTGTCCCACAAAAAAAATAAGCCGTCACATGACTGTCAACAGAAATATGGAAAAATTATAGCTCTCAAAATATGGCGATGCTTTGCAAAAAAAAAAAGTTTTTTAGTGTGTGACAGCAGCCAAACCTAAAAAAATGCAATAAATCTGGTATCTGTTTAATCACACCGACCCGAAGCGACAGAATAAAGTCATCTAACTACTTATACCGCACGAGGAATGACGTAAAAAATAAATAAAACCAATTCTTCTCTTGCTATTGATTTGTTCATTCTGCATCCCAAAGATCGCAAGACTCAACGCACATCTATCCTGCACTCTACGCTAAGCGCTTATACCGGAGTTTTCATGTTAGTCTCTGAAATACGTGATTCAGACGGAACCCCCAAAGGAAGTTTTCCTATAATGAGGCAGATGGAGTAACTGTGGACACTGTCTGGCCTATGATCCAGAGATGTCCATCTTGTTAAGCGTGCATAAAAGTGCCGTCGGCCACAGTTTTGTGCACCTCTGAAAAGGACAACGCTGAACAGAGGCAGGCAGAGTCCAGAGTAACTCTGCTGCCTCATTATAGTGAATGGATCCCTCGGGGGTTTCATCTGAATTACGTCATTCAGGATTTAGATACAAACCCAGATGTAAGAGCTCAGCATAGAGGGTCAATAAATGTGATCCAAAATGTTATGTAAAATGCTCCTAACAAAAACTTCAAATCAATCCACAAAAAAAACAAGTCCCCACACAGGTCCATCATCAGTTAATGTAAATATAAGGAGCTTCCACATTACTAGTAATACATAGGCTCTGAAAATGCAAAATGGCTCCTTAACCCCAAAAGAAATCAAGCAAATTCTGCTCCTAAATTCACGTGCCCCTCTGCCTTCTGAGCCCCACAGTGTGCCCAAAACACACAGAGCATCCACATATTTATCATTTCTGTGGCAATAAGAGCCCGCCTGATTTATGGGCGCCTGTCTCTAGAAGCACAAGCTAGGCATAACGTGCTGGTCGCTACAAAGAGCAGGTCACTTAAATGTGCTGGTCACTACAACTTCAGTTTGCAATTTTCATTCAACAACTTCCATTGCTGCTTGTTTCTGGAAAACACCCATGGAGTCAAAATCGTCACTACAGTTGTAGATAAATTCTCAAAGGGGTATAATTTACAAAATGGGGTATTTTGAAGCGGGATTCTGCTCTTCTAGCACTTGGGGGCTTTGTATATGAAGTCCACAAACTATTCAATAAAAATCTGCGCTCCAGGAGGCAAACAGCTCTCGGTTCCTCCTGAGGCTCACCGCATAGCTAAGCAGCACTGTACAGCCACATATGGGGTATTTCTACATTCAGCAGAAATTGTGGGACAGATTTTGGTGCCATTTTTACCCACTTTCCCTTGTGAAAATTTAAAATCTGGGGCTAAAACTAAATTTTGGTGTTAAGATGTAATTATTTTTTCTTCAATACTAAATGGTATAAAATTGTATGACACACCTGTGCTATCAATATGATCACTGCACCGCTAGATTAATTAAGAAGTGTAGTTTATAAAATTAGGTCTTTTATGGGGGTTCTACTGTTCTGGCACCTTAAGGGTTCTGAAAATGTGACATGGCACCCTCAAATAAGTCCAGAAAAATCTGAACTCCAATATGGCGCTTCTTCCCTTTTGACCTTCGCACCGTACCTCAAAAGTAGTTTTCGACCACATATTTGGTATCTGTATACTCAAAAGAAGTTGCACGACACTTTTTGTGGTCCATTTTGTCCTGCTACCCCCGTGAAAATGCAAAAAAATCAAAATTTTAACATAAATTATATTTTTGACATTTTTTTCACGGCTCTGTTACAACTTTCTGTAAAGTATCTAGGAGTTCTAGGTGCGCACCACACATCTAGATACATTCCCTGAGAGGTCTAGTTTTGAAAATGGGGTCACTTGTGGGGGATTTCCACTGTTTAGGCACATCGGTGGATCTCCAAGCGCAACATGACATCCGCAAACCATTCCATTAAAATCTATTTTCCAAAACCTTACTCCTTCCTTTCTTAAATCCTGCCATGCGCCCAAACAGTAATTTCCTGTTCTGGTTACACTTCTGAAAATGCAAAATTTGGTACTAGTAGAACATTCTTGTGGGAAAAATGTGATTGTTTTATTTTTATTTTCACGGCTCAACGTTCTAAACTTCTGTGAAGCACCTGGTGGTTCAAGGTGCCCTCCACACATCTAGATAAGTTCCCTGAGGGGTATAGTTTCCAAAATGGTGTCACTTCTGGGGTGTTTCCACTGTTTAGGCACATCAGGGCACTTCATGGTGTCCGCTAATTACTCCAGCAAATTTTGCATTCAAAAAGTCAGAATGTGCTCCTTCCCTTCCAAGTCCTATTGTGTGCATAAACAGTAGTTTTCCTCCACATACGGGGTATCTGCATACTCAGGAGAATTTGTATACAATTTGTTGTGCAATTTCTCCTGTTACCTGTCACGAGTCTGACACAGCTGTCGTGTGACCCGGGACAGGGGCTCCTTCCCTGTTTATAACACTAGGGGCACCTTAGCTCACCCTACTCCCTGGGGTACTTCTGAAGGTGATGGTGCCGGGGCCTTCACCCTTGCCTTATCTCCTGAGTTAGCCTTCGGTCTGTTCTATTCCCCTACCCTGGGAAGAAGGACGCTACCATGCACCAGAGTAGACCAACCCAGCAAACAAGGCAACACAAACAAGGGTTAACAGAAAACTCCAGGCATACAAATTATTCACTCACATATAACAGAGGAATGCACCAGGGCATGTAGGTAGGAGAATAAACTAAAATAGAGAAGAATGGTGAGTTACCACACATACAAACCAAGCAACAGTCACAGATCACTCCTCCAACTCTCCCTTTCTAACTCCTGTCCCTCCATTACCTATGCAGCAAATGCTTGCTCTGACAAGGATTTGTAACAGAGCCCAGATTATAAAGGGGAAAGGAGTGGCTAACCGAGCTCAGCTGTGAGCTGAGATTTCCAATATGGCCGATTAACCCCTGTTCTGCCAGAAGAAATAAACACATTTAAAATGTCTAAGCGCCGGAGTAGGAGCAATCAGACGCTGCGGTGTTCTGGCTACACACTGTCACGGTAACCCTGTGACATTGTTCATGTGAAATTTGTGGCTAAAACCATTTTTGAGGAAATTTTTTATTTTTTTTATATTTTTTATTTATAGGTTCAACGTTATAAACACCTTTTCTAGATGATTTCCAAAATGGTGTCATTTGTGGATGGTTTCCACTGTTTAGGCTCCTTCCCTTCCGAGCCCTGACGTGCGCTCAAACAGTTGTATTCTCCCACATATGGAGTGTCGGCATGCTCAGGAGAAATTGCACCACAAATTTTGCGGTCCTTTTTTCCTGTTACCTTTACGAAAATAAAAAAATATTGGTCTAAAGTAAAAATGGGAGGAAAAAGTTAAATGTTCATTTTTTCCTTCCACATTCCAAAAATTCCTGTGAAACTCCTGAAGGGTTAATAAATATCTTTAATAATGACTGTGAGCACCTACATGGGTGAAGTTTGTAGAATGGTGACACTTTGGGGTATTTTCTGTCATTTAGGCCCCTCAAAGTCACTTCAAATGTAGTCCCTAAAAAAAATAGTTTGGAAAAATTAAAAATTGTTGGTCAACTTTTAACCCTTCTAACTTCCGAACAAAAATATTTTTGAAAAATTGAAAAGTAAACATGTGGGAAATGTTATTTATTAACTATTTTATGTGACTTAACTCTCTGATTTAAAGGCATAAAAATTAAGTTTAAAAATTGCAAAATTTTCTACATTATCGCCAAATTTTCATTTTTTCCCCCACAAATTAGCACAAGTCATATAGAATAAATGTTACAACTATCATGAAGTACAATATGTCACAAAAATCACTCTCAAAATCACTGGGATCTGTTGAAGTGTTCGAGAATTATTACCACATAAAGTGACACTGGTCTGAATTGTAAAATTTGACCTGGTCATGAAGGTGCAAGCAGGCTTGGCGGAATAAAGGTGATATGAGAATAACAATTTTGAAGAGAGCTTCTTTAAGTGATGTTGGTTACAGCCGGCGCACCCGAACAGTAATGTTCGGAGTCTGTGTACAAACCCCTAACATGGTCTTCTTAAAGGGTACCTGTCACCCCGGTTTTTCAGTACGAGATAAAAATACTGTTAAATAGGGCCTGAGCTGTGCGTTACTATAGTGTATTTTGTGTACCCTGATTCCACCCCTAAGCTGCCGAAATAACTTACCAAAGTCGCCATTTTCGCCTGTCAATCAGGCTGGTCAGGTCAGATGGGCGTGGCGACATCGCTGTATCTTCCCCCAGATCTTGCATATATTTCCGTTGGTGGCGTAGTGGTTTGCACATGCCCATCTTCTGAATCCACTGGGCAGGAGAAGAAAAAACGCGCGATCGGCACTATTTCCCTGGTGATCTGTGGGGGCGGCCATCTTCCTGAGGCCGCGCGTGCGCATATGGAGTCCTCTGCTGCCCGGGGCTTCAGGAAAATGGCCGCGGGATGCCGCGCGTGCGCAGATGGAGATCGCGGCGGCCATTTTCCTGAAGCTGAGTTCGCATCTCAACTTCATGAAAATGGCCGCCGCGATCTCCATCTGCGCACGCGCGGCATCCCGTGGCCATTTTCCTGAAGCCCCGGGCAGCAGAGCACTCCATATGCGCACGCGCGGCCTCAGGAAGATGGCCGCCCCCACAGATCACCAGGGAAATAGCGCCGATCGCGCGTTTTTTCTTCTCCTGCCCAGTGGATTCAGAAGATGGGCATGCGCAAACCACTACGCCACCAACGGAAATATATGCAAGATCTGGGGGAAGATACAGCGATGTCGCCACGCCCATCTGACCAGCCTGATTGACAGGCGAAAACGGCGACTTTGGTAAGTTATTTCGGCAGCTTAGGGGTGGAATCAGGGTACACAAAATACACTATAGTAACGCACAGCTCAGGCCCTATTTAACAGTATTTTTATCTCGTACTGAAAAACCGGGGTGACAGGTTCCCTTTAAAGTATTGGCATGGTTGTGATTGGCCGGCACAGTATGTTAAAAAAAAAGAAATAAAGACGTGGGATCCCCTCTTTTTGAAACGAAGTGCAGGTAAAGCAGACAGCTGCTGGCCGCAGCCCTCAGCTGTCTGCTTTATCTTGGATGGTTATTAAAAGCAGAGGGGGCTCTGTACCATTTTTGAAAATGATTTTAAATAAATAATTTAAAAAAATGGCGCAGGGTCCCCTTATTTTTGATAAAGAGCCAAGGTGAAGAAGACAGCTGGGTTGCCAGTATATTCAGGCTGGGATAGTCCATGGATATTTTTCTCCCCCAGCCTAAAAATAGCTGCCTGCAGTCGCCCCAGAAAAGGCACATCAATTAGATACGCTAATTCTGGCACTTTGCATGGCTCTTTCCGCTTGCCCTGGTGCATTGGCAATCTGGATAATATTTTAGGTTTGATGTTAGCTCTGTAATGTCCGCTAACATCAAACCCTGGGGTTAGTAATGGAGAGCAGTCTATAAGACACCCCCATTACTAACCCTGTAGTCAAAAGTGTGGTGCAGTGACCCACGTTACAGCCAGGGGGCGCTGTGTGTGCACTTCAAGATGCGCTTGGAGGCATAAAAGTGATGGGACAAAGTCCGTCAGGAGTGTAAATGGCCGATGTGTGTGTTGCAGATGTTGTGCAGTGACCCACGTTACAGCCAGGGGGCGCTGTGTGTGCGCTTTAAGATGCGCTTCGAGGCATAAATGTGATCAGACAAATTCCGACAGGAGTGTAAATGGCCAGTATGTGTGTTGCAGAGGAAGACACTCTGCGCTGTCAGTCTGAAGTTAAGTTGGTGTGCTGGGACCTGTAGTCCCACAAGTAAGTGTGTAATTTTAATGGGAGACTGGCAGGGCTAGTTAAGAGAGATGGGAGGGTCAAACTAGCCACACACACCCACACTCCCACCCAGGGGAGCGGTTACAGGTATGTAATGTGACCAGGGTGTGGGTCACATGGTTCCTGTGTATGGATCCGTTTGTTCCATGTGCTAGGTCCTGAACGGTCAATGTTGGAGTCTCCTGGCATTGGAGAAGTCCTGGAAGCACCTGAGACCGTGGACCTAGTGGATGGCCAGTGTTGGAGTCTCCTGACATTGGAGATGTCCTGGTAGCACTGAAGATGTGAGTCCTGTAATAACCTGTGTGTTGGATTATCCTGAAGTGGGCTGGAGTCCTGGAAGCACTGCTGAGGCTATGGACTGAATGCTCGAGGGTGTTGGATTGTCCTGGTATGGACTGGAGTCCTGGAATGGTCAGAGTGTTGGATTGTCCTGTAAGCACCTGGTAAGATCATGAACTGATGGCCTGTGTGTTGGAAGTGCCTGTGACTGGACTTCCTGGAAGCGCATGGAAAGGCTGCATCTACAGAGCCTGAGACGGTTTCTGTGTTGGGGAAGCTACAGTTCCTACTGTGGGTCTGGACTATCCGAGGTGCCCTGGTCACAAGGACGGTGATCCCAGTGAGGCAGTTTCCCTGTGAACCAGCACTGGCAGGAGTCAGTGTGTGAAGCCGAAGCTCCTGAGAGGTAACCCCTGGTATGGGATAAAACCTGTAATATACGGCAGAGATGTAGCTGCCATTGGAACAGAATGCTGGTGGTTAATATGTTCCGTTGATACATGCAATGAACTGTGTGCTAACATATTACAGTTGCTGAACTGTGCAATCACCTGGTGACTGAAGAGTTAAGGCGTGGCTATTGAATGTTTTGTAAAGCCACACGTGTTAAAGGAACAGACTATGTGTAAGCTGGTGACGTGTAACCTGGCTTACGGTGCGGTTTATGATGCTTTAATAAACCGGAATGGACTTAATTTGTGGAAAAATCGTGCCTGTATGCGTTATTCACGTGCAAAGCGAGCGTCCCCCAAGACCCGAAGGAAGGAAAACGCTACAAAAGCCATAAATTCACACACACAGAGAAAAGTCCTTTAATTGTAAAAAGCACTCCCCGACCCTCTTTTACCCATTTATTGCCTTGAAAAATAAAATAATTCAAAGAAGTAATCTGTAAATCCATCCCACCATGATCCCCAACTCTGCTACATCCGGATGCATTGCTGAGCGTTGACATCAGCAATGTGACCGCTCAGCACGGCAGCCGGAACACAATGATAGTAGCGTGTGAATCCGGCTGCTGCCACGAGCGCTAATGTCAGTATGCTTATTGCAGTTTATAGCCGATGAACTGCGGTAACCATACTAACATCACCGCTCAACCGCTGCGAAGGGTGACTTTAGTTAGGTTACCGCAGTTCGACTGTGCACTGCTATAACCTTACTGACGTCACTGCTCGCAGCGTGAGAAATTTCTCACTCTGTGAGCGGTGACGTCAGGAAGGTTATCGCAGATCATCGGCTGTGAACTGCGATAAGCTTACTGACGTCAGGGCTCTTCGCAGTAACTGAATTCACACGCTACTGTCATTGTGTTCTGGCTGCAATGCCACGCTGTCACATAACTGATGTCACCGCTCAGCACTGCATCCGGATGTAGCAGAGTCAAGAATCGATATGGGATGAATTTATTGCGGACCGCTTTGGATTATTTTATTTTTTAAAGATAAAAAAGGGTCATTGTCGGGGAGTGTTTTTTTTTTTTACAATTCAAGGACTTTTCTGTGTGTGGTTATTGCTTCTGACAGCGGGGTTAATAATGGGGGTGTCTGATAGAAACCTCTCCATTACTAACCCCTGTGCTTGATGTCAGCGGACATTACACAGCTGATATCAACCCAAAAACCATTAACCTGCTTGCCAGCTCACCAGGGCAAGCGGGATGAGCCGAGGCTAAGTGCCAGAATTGGCGCAATTAATGGATGTGCCATTTCTGGGGTGGCTGATTGCTTGTGTTATTCGTCTAGGAGGGGGCCAATATCCGTGGCATCTTCCCAGCCTAGTAATATCAATCCTTTACTGTCCTCTTGGCCTTTTCTGGTTATTAAAAATAGGGGGGACCCCTCTTCATTTTTTTTTAATAACCAGTAAAGCCTACGCAGACAGGTGTGAGCTGATATTAATAACCTGGGAAGCTTCAAGTATATTGACCCCCTTCCAAAAATAATAATGCCAGTACCCAGCTGTCTGCTTTCCCTCAGCTGGGAATTAAAAATAAAGGGGACCCCATGCCATGTTTTCTTTTATTTCTTTGTTTATTAGCTAAATACATCTAAAGTATGCTACACACGCACTGCACTAATTATATACCGTATCTTACTGACATATTTCTTACCATGAACAGGCGCTCGCTGGTAAATAGTCTCATCAGCATTACCTGCTTTTGCTGCTATCCGTGAGAGTAGGCAACGCTAATGACAGGAGTAGTCATCAGCTGACACCTAAAACTATGCGCATACGTTGCGGAATTTCCCGCGGATCTGCAGCGTTTTTGACGCTGCGGATCTGAAGCAGTTTTCCATGCGTTTAACAGTATCATGTTAACCTATGGAAAACCAAATCCGCTGTGCACATGATGCGGGGGAAAAAAACGCACAGGACCGCAGCGTTGTTTTTTCCGCAGCATGTCAATTGTGCGGATCTGCAGCGTTTCTGCACCCATAGACTTGCATTGAGTCAGGCACATCCGCAGCAAAACCGCAGATGTTAAAAAGATCTGCAGTTTAGCTGCTGGGGAAACTCTGCAAATCAGGAGGAGGGAAGTGTGTGGGCGGTGCCAGTGTGCATGTATGTGTGTGCGGCCTGTCCGTGGGGCTGCCGGGGCATCTGCGGGTTGTCCGGTGTTGTGAATTCTGTGGCTGAATTCACTCCTGTGGTCACAAGTGGTACTGCAGCTTCTGAGCTTCCTCCCTCAGGTGTTCTGGTGAGCTCGTTAACTGCTTCATTACTTAACTCCGCCTGATGCTGCTATCCTTGCTCCTTGTCAATGTTTCAGTGTTGGATCTGAGCTTCTCCTGATTGTTCCTGTGACCTACTGCTCTGTATAGCTAAGTGCTTTTTGCTTTTTTGTTGCTTTTTTTCTGTCCAGCTTGTCTTTTGTTTTGCTGGAAGCTCTGAGACGCAAAGGGTGTACCGCCGTGCCGTTAGTTCGGCACGGTGGGTTTTTTTTGCCCCCTTTGCGTGGTTTTGCTTTAGGGTTTTTTGTAGACTGCAAAGTTCGCTTTACTGTCCTCGCTCTGTCCTAGAATATCGGGCCCCACTTTGCTGAATCTATTTCATCCCTACATTTTGTCTTTTCATCTTACTCACAGTCATTATATGTGGGGGGCTGCCTTTTCCTTTGGGGAATTTCTCTGGGGCAAGTCAGGCCTATTTTTCTATCTTCAGGCTAGCTAGTTTCTTAGGCTGTGCCGAGTTGCCTAGGTAGTTGTTAGGCGCAATCCACAGCCGCTTTTAGTTGTGTTTAGGATAGGATCAGGTGTGCAGTCTACAGAGTTTCCACGTCTCAGAGCTCGTTCTTGTATTTTTGGGTATTTGTCAGATCACTGTGTGCGCTCTGATCGCTAAGCACACTGTGTTTCTGGATTGCCTTCATAACACCTGTCATTAGCAAACATAACAGTACAAGGAGCCTAACTAATGATTCTCAATAGAGGGAAAGAAAAAGTTCTGACATCATTTTTTTTTTTTTCTGCTCTGTGTTCACTTTTTTTTTTTCCCCTAGACATTTGGGTGATTCTGGACACAGGTGTGGACATGGATATTCAGGGTCTGTGCTCTTCAATGGATAATCTCGTTATAAATGTACAAAAAATTCAAGATACTATTGATCAGAAATCTATGTTAGAACCAAGAATTCCTATTCCTGATTTGTTTTTTGGAGATAGAACTAAGTTTCTAAGTTTCAAAAATAATTGTAAGCTATTTCTGGCCTTGAAACCTCATTCTTCTGGTAATCCTATTCAACAGGTTTTGATTATTATTTCTTTTTTGCGCGGCGACCCTCAAGACTGGGCATTTTCTCTTGCGCCAGGAGACCCTGCATTGAGTAGTGTCGATGCATTTTTCCTGGCGCTCGGATTGCTGTACGATGAGCCTAATTCAGTGGATCAGGCTGAGAAAAATTTGCTGGCTTTGTGCCAGGGTCAGGATGATATAGAAGTATATTGTCAGAAATTTAGGAAATGGTCAGTACTCACTCAGTGGAATGAATCTGCGCTGGCAGCTTTGTTCAGAAAGGGTCTCTCTGAGGCTCTTAAGGATGTCATGGTGGGATTTCCTATGCCTGCTGGTTTGAATGAGTCTTTGTCTTTGGCCATTCAGATCGGTCGACGCTTGCGCGAGCGTAAATCTGTGCACCATTTGGCGGTACTGCCTGAGGTTAAACCTGAGCCTATGCAGTGCGATAGGACTATGACTAGAGTTGAACGGCAGGAATACAGACGTCTGAATGGTCTGTGTTTCTACTGTGGTGATTCCACTCATGCTATTTCTGATTGTCCTAAGCGCACTAAGCGGTCCGCTAGGTCTGCCGTCATTGGTACTGTACAGTCCAAATTCCTTCTGTCCATTACCTTGATATGCTCTTTGTCGTCGTTTTCTGTCATGGCGTTTGTGGATTCGGGCGCTGCCCTGAATCTGATGGATTTGGATTATGCTAAACGTTGTGGGTTTTTCTTGGAGCCTTTGCGGTGTCCTATTCCATTGAGAGGAATTGATGCTACACCTTTGGCCAAGAATAAACCTCAATACTGGGCCCAGCTGACCATGTGCATGGCTCCTGCACATCAGGAAGTTATTCGCTTTCTGGTGTTGCATAATCTGCATGATGTGGTCGTGTTGGGGTTGCCATGGCTACAAACCCATAATCCAGTATTGGATTGGAATTCCATGTCGGTATCCAGCTGGGGTTGTCAGGGGGTACATGGTGATGTTCCATTTTTGTCGATTTCGTCATCCACCCCTTCTGAGGTCCCAGAGTTCTTGTCTGATTATCAGGATGTATTTGAAGAGCCCAAGTCCGATGCTCTACCTCCGCATAGGGATTGTGATTGTGCTATCAATTTGATTCCTGGTAGTAAATTCCCTAAAGGTCGATTATTTAATTTATCCGTGCCCGAACACGCCGCTATGCGCAGTTATGTGAAGGAATCCCTGGAGAAGGGACATATTCGCCCATCGTCATCACCACTGGGAGCAGGGTTCTTCTTTGTAGCCAAGAAGGATGGTTCGCTGAGACCGTGTATTGATTACCGCCTTCTTAATAAGATCACTGTTAAATTTCAGTATCCCTTGCCATTGTTATCTGACTTGTTTGCTCGGATTAAGGGGGCTAGTTGGTTCACTAAGATAGATCTTCGTGGTGCGTATAATCTGGTGAGAATCAGGCAAGGAGATGAATGGAAAACTGCATTCAATACGCCCGAGGGTCATTTTGAGTATCTAGTGATGCCATTCGGACTTGCCAATGCTCCATCTGTGTTTCAGTCTTTTATGCATGACATCTTCCGTGAGTATCTGGATAAATTCCTGATTGTTTACTTGGATGACATTTTGATCTTCTCAGATGATTGGGAGTCTCATGTGAAGCAGGTCAGAATGGTTTTTCAGGTCCTGCGTGCTAACTCTTTGTTTGTGAAGGGATCAAAGTGTCTCTTCGGTGTGCAGAAAGTTTCATTTTTGGGGTTCATCTTTACCCCTTCTACTATCGAGATGGATCCAGTTAAGGTCCAAGCCATCCAGGATTGGATTCAGCCGACATCTCTGAAAAGTCTGCAAAAGTTCCTGGGCTTTGCTAATTTTTATCGTCGCTTCATCTGTAATTTTTCTAGCATTGCCAAACCATTGACCGATTTGACCAAGAAGGGTGCTGATTTGGTTAATTGGTCTTCTGCTGCTGTGGAAGCTTTTCAGGAGTTGAAGCGTCGTTTTTGTTCTGCCCCTGTGTTGTGTCAGCCAGATGTTTCTCTTCCGTTCCAGGTCGAGGTTGATGCTTCTGAGATTGGAGCAGGGGCGGTTTTGTCACAGAGAGGTTCTGATTGCTCAGTGATGAAACCATGTGCTTTCTTTTCCAGGAAGTTTTCGCCCGCTGAGCGTAATTATGATGTGGGCAATCGAGAGTTGCTGGCCATGAAGTGGGCATTCGAGGAGTGGCGTCATTGGCTTGAAGGAGCTAAGCATCGCGTGGTGGTATTGACTGATCATAAGAACTTGACTTATCTCGAGTCTGCCAAGCGCTTGAATCCTAGACAGGCCCGTTGGTCGTTATTTTTTGCCCGCTTCGACTTTGTGATTTCGTACCTTCCGGGCTCTAAAAATGTGAAGGCGGATGCTCTGTCTAGGAGTTTTGTGCCCGACTCTCCGGGTTTATCTGAGCCAGCGGGTATCCTCAAGGAAGGAGTCATTGTGTCTGCCATCTCCCCTGATTTGCGGCGGGTGCTGCAAAAATTTCAGGCGAATAAACCTGATCGTTGTCCAGCAGAGAAACTGTTCGTCCCTGATAGGTGGACTAATAAACTTATCTCTGAACTTCATTGTTCGGTGTTGGCTGGTCATCCTGGAATCTTTGGTACCAGAGAGTTAGTGGCTAGATCCTTCTGGTGGCCATCTCTGTCACGGGATGTACGTACTTTTGTGCAGTCCTGTGGGATTTGTGCTAGGGCTAAGCCCTGCTGTTCTCGTGCCAGTGGGTTGCTTTTGCCCTTGCCGGTCCCAAAGAGGCCTTGGACACATATTTCGATGGATTTCATTTCTGACCTTCCCGTTTCTCAAAAGATGTCAGTCATTTGGGTGGTCTGTGATCGCTTTTCTAAAATGGTCCATCTGGTGCCCTTGGCTAAATTGCCTTCCTCCTCTGATTTGGTACCTTTGTTCTTTCAGCATGTGGTTCGGTTGCATGGCATTCCTGAGAATATTGTTTCTGACAGAGGTTCCCAGTTTGTTTCAAGGTTTTGGCGAGCCTTTTGTGGTAGGATGGGCATTGACCTATCCTTTTCCTCGGCTTTCCATCCTCAGACTAATGGCCAGACCGAACGAACCAATCAGACCTTGGAAACATATCTGAGATGTTTTGTTTCTGCAGACCAGGATGATTGGGTGTCCTTTTTGCCGTTGGCTGAGTTCGCCCTTAATAATCGGGCCAGCTCGGCTACCTTGGTTTCTCCATTTTTTTGCAATTCTGGGTTCCATCCTCGTTTCTCTTCAGGACAGGTTGAGTCTTCGGACTGTCCTGGTGTGGATTCTGTGGTGGATAGGTTGCAGCAGATCTGGACTCAGGTAGTGGACAATTTGATCTTGTCCCAGGAGAAAGCTCAACTTTTCGCTAATCGCAGACGCCGTGTGGGTCCCCGACTTCGTGTTGGGGATCTGGTTTGGTTATCTTCTCGTCATATTCCTATGAAGGTTTCCTCTCCTAAATTTAAACCTCGTTTTATTGGTCCGTATAGGATTTCTGAGGTTCTCAATCCTGTGTCTTTTCGTTTGACCCTCCCAGACTCCTTTTCCATACATAATGTATTCCATAGGTCGTTGTTGCGGAGATACGTGGCACCTATGGTTCCATCTGTTGAGCCTCCTGCCCCGGTTTTGGTGGAGGGGGAATTGGAGTATATTGTGGAGAAGATTTTGGATTCTCGTGTTTCTAGACGGAAACTCCAGTATCTGGTTAAATGGAAGGGTTATGCTCAGGAAGATAATTCCTGGGTTTTTGCCTCTGATGTTCATGCTTCCGATCTTGTTCGTGCCTTTCATGCGGCTCATCCTGGTCGGCCTGGGGGCTCTGGTGAGGGTTCGGTGACCCCTCCTCAAGGGGGGGGTACTGTTGTGAATTCTGTGGCTGAATTCACTCCTGTGGTCACAAGTGGTACTGCAGCTTCTGAGCTTCCTCCCTCAGGTGTTCTGGTGAGCTCGTTAACTGCTTCATTACTTAACTCCGCCTGATGCTGCTATCCTTGCTCCTTGTCAATGTTTCAGTGTTGGATCTGAGCTTCTCCTGATTGTTCCTGTGACCTGCTGCTCTGTATAGCTAAGTGCTTTTTGCTTTTTTGTTGCTTTTTTTCTGTCCAGCTTGTCTTTTGTTTTGCTGGAAGCTCTGAGACGCAAAGGGTGTACCGCCGTGCCGTTAGTTTGGCACGGTGGGTTTTTTTTGCCCCCTTTGCGTGGTTTTGCTTTAGGGTTTTTTGTAGACTGCAAAGTTCGCTTTACTGTCCTCGCTCTGTCCTAGAATATCGGGCCCCACTTTGCTGAATCTATTTCATCCCTACGTTTTGTCTTTTCATCTTACTCACAGTCATTATATGTGGGGGGCTGCCTTTTCCTTTGGGGAATTTCTCTGGGGCAAGTCAGGCCTATTTTTCTATCTTCAGGCTAGCTAGTTTCTTAGGCTGTGCCGAGTTGCCTAGGTAGTTGTTAGGCGCAATCCACAGCCGCTTTTAGTTGTGTTTAGGATAGGATCAGGTGTGCAGTCTACAGAGTTTCCACGTCTCAGAGCTCGTTCTTGTATTTTTGGGTATTTGTCAGATCACTGTGTGCGCTCTGATCGCTAAGCACACTGTGTTTCTGGATTGCCTTCATAACACCTGTCATTAGCAAACATAACAGTCCGGGTGTGTGTGTGGCGCTGTCCGAGTGTGTGTGTGTGTGTGTGGCGCTGTCCGGGTGTGTGTGTGGCGCTGTTCGGGTGTGTGTGTGGCGCTGTCCTACAGCATATAACAGTACATACTGTACATACAATATGCAACATATAACATACAGTACATACTGTACATACAACAGTACATGCAACATACAGTACATACAACATATGACATACAGAACATACTACATACAACAGTATATACAACATATGACACAGAACATACTACATACAACATACAGTACATACAACATGACATACAGAACATACAACAGTACATACAACATACAGTACATACATACAGTACATACAACACATACATATAGACATACCGTACATATACACAACAAATACAACATAGAGTACATACACACCATCACCTTGTTCCCCAAAGCCATTGCTCACCTGTAAAAAATTATTAAAATAATAAACAAACTATATACTCCCTGTGTCTGCAGATATCCAATTAAAACGAGTGTCCCACGACGATCTCCCATGGAGAGCAGCCACATCAGCTGATGCGACCGCTCTCCAAGGGCTCCGGAAATACAATGCCGGAAGGTATCCTTCCGCACTGTATCCCTCCGCCGCTATGAGAAATAGTTCCTACTCACTTGTGGCACTGCTGTGTGGGAAAATTCCCACGCAGCTTTGCCATAAAGTGTGACCAATAAACTCAGGTAACCTCTTCAGTGATGCACTGCAGGAGCCATTGTCTCCTGTCAGTGTGTCACTGGAGGCCTGTAGAGCAGTGACATCACCCGATGTCACTGTTCTATAGGGGAGATCGTCGTGGGACACTCATTATTAATTGGACTACGGCGGAAAGGGAGTATACGGTTGGTTTATTATTTTTAATTTTTGCAGGCGACAGAGTATGTTAAGTATGGTGAAATTAAGAATATTAACCCCTTTACCCCCAAGGGTGGTTTGCACGTTATGGACCAGGCCAATTTTTTCAATTCTGACCACTATCCCTTTATGAGGTTATAACTCTGGAATGCTTCAACGGATCCCGGTGATTCTGACAGTTTTCTCGTGACATATTGTACTTCATGGTAGTGGTAAAATTTCTTTGATATTACCTGCGTTTATTTGTGGAAAAAAATGGAAATTTGGCGAAAATTTTGAAAATTTTGCAATTTTCCAACTTTGAATTTTTATGCAATTAAATCACAGAGATATGTCACACAAAATACTTAATAAGTAACATTTCCCACATGTCTACTTTACATCAGCACAATTTTGGAACCAAAATTTTTTTTTTGTTAGGGAGTTATAAAAGTTAAAAGTTGACCAGCAATTTCTCATTTTTACAACACCATTTTTTTTAGGGACCACATCTCATTTGAAGTCATATTGAGGGGTCTATATGATAGAAAATACCCAAGTGTGACACCATTGTAAAAACTGCACCCCTTAAGGTGCTCAAAACCACATTCAAGAAGTTTATTAACCCTTCAGGTGTTTCACAGGAATTTTTGGAATGTTTAAATAAAAATGAACATTTAACTTTTTTTCACAAAAAATTTACTTCAGCTCCAATTTGTTTTATTTGACCATGGGTAACATGAGAAAATGGACCCCAAACGTTGTTGTACAATTTGTCCTGAGTACGCCAATACCCCACATGTGGGGGTAAACCACTGTTTGGGCACATGACAGAGCTCAGAAGCGAAGGAACGCCATTTGACTTTTCAATGCAAAATTGACAGGAATTGAGATGGGACGCCATTTTGCGTTTGGAGAGCCACTGATGTGCCTAAACATTGAAACCCCCCAAAAGTGACACCATTTTGGAAAGTAGACCCCCGAAGGAACTTATCTAGAGGTGTGGTGAGCACTTTGACCCACCAAGTGCTTCACAGAAGTTTATAATGCAGAACCGTAAAAATAAAAAATCGTTTTTTTTTTACATAAATTATCTTTTCGCCCCCAATTTTTTTATTTTCCCAAGGGTAAGAGAAGAAATTGGACCCCAAAAGTTGTTGTACAATTTTTCCTGAGTACGATGTATGTGGGGATAAACCACTGTTTGGGCGCATGACGGAGCTCGGAAGGGAAGGAGCGCTGTTTGACTTTTCAATGCAAAATTGACAGGAATTGAGATGGGACACCATGTTGCGTTTGGAGAGCCACTGATGTGCCTAAACATTGAAACCCCCCCCACAAGTGACACCATTTTGGAAAGTAGACCCCCTAAGGAACTTATCTAGAGGTGTGGTGAGCACTTTGACCCACCAAGTGCTTCACAGAAGTTTATAATGCAGAGCCGTAAAAATAAAACAAAAATTTTTCCTACCAAATTTATTTTTTAGCCCCCAGTTTTGTATTTTCCCAAGGGTAACAGGAGAAATTGGACCCTAAATATTGTTGTCCAATTTGTCCTGAGTACGCGGATACCCGATATGTGGGGGGGAACCACCGTTTGAGCACATGGCAGAGCTCGGAAGGGGAGGAGCATCATTTGGAATGCAAACTTAGATGGATTGGTCTGCAGGCGTCACATTGCGTTTGCAGAGCCCCAATTGTACCTAAACAGTAGAAACCCCCCACAAGTGACCCCATATTGGAAACTAGACCCCCCAAGGAACTTATTTAGATGTCTTGTGAGAACTTTGAACCCCCAAGTGTTTCACTACAGTTTATAACGCAGAGCCATGAAAATTTAAAAAAAAAATTTCCCCAAAAAATTATTTTTTAGCCCCTAGTTTTGTATTTTCCCGAGGGTAACAGGAGAAATTGGACCCTGAAAGTTGTTGTCCAATTTGTCCTGAGTACGCTGATACCCCATATGTTGGGGTAAACCCCTGTTTGGGCACACGGGAGAGCTCGGAAGGGAAGGAGCACTGTTTTACTTTTTCAACGCAGAATTGGCTGGACGCCATGTCGCGTTTGGAGAGCCCCTGATGTGCCTAAACAGTGGAAACCCCCAATTATAACTGAAACCCTAATCCAAACACACCCCTAACCCTAATCCCAATGTTAACCCTAACCACACCTCTAACCCAGACACACCCCTAACCCTAATCCCAACCCTATTCCCAACTGTAAATGTAATCCTAACCCTAACTTTAGCCCCAACCCTGACTTTAGCCCTAACCCTAGCTCTAACCCTAATGGGAAAATGGAAATAAATACATTTTTTACATTTTTTTAATTTTTCCCTAACTAAGGGGGTGATGAAGGGGGGTTTGATTTACTTTTATTAGCGGGTTTTTTAGCAGATTTTTATGATTGGCAGCCGTCGCACACTAAAAGACGCTTTTTATTGCAAAAAATATTTTTTGCGTTACCACATTTTGAGAGCAATAATTTTTTATAACATTTTTACTTTGTCCCAGGGGGGAGACATGACAGATCGGTGATCTGACAGTTTGCACAGCACTCTGTCAGATCACCGATCTGACTTACAGCCCTGCAGGCTTCACAGTGCCTGCTCTGAGCAGGCTCTGTGAAGCCACCTCCCTCCCTGCAGGATCCGGAAGCCGCGGCCATCTTGGATCCGGGCCTGGAGCAGGGAGGGAGGTAAGCAGACCCTCGCAGCAACGTGATCACATCGCGTTGCTGCAGGGGGGCTCAGGGAAGCCCGCAGGGAGCCCCCTCCCTGCGCGATGCTTCCCTGCACCGCCGGCACATCGCGATCATGTTTGATCGCGGTGTGCCGGGGGTTAATGTGCCGGGGGCGGTCCGTGACTGCTCCTTGCACATAGTGCCGGATGTCAGCTGCGGTAGGCAGCTGACACCCGGCCGCGATCGGCCGCGCTCCCCCTGTGAGTGCAGCCGATCGCGCTGGACGTACTTTTCCGTCCTTGGGAATTAGGGCCCACCCCACATGGACGGAATAGTACATCCAATGACAGAAAGGGCTTAAAATACTTTTTTCTGGCTGTGTCTTTTTTTTTTTTTTTTTTTTTTAACTCGTTTACTACTATTGGATTAGTAATGGATAGGTGTCTTATTGACGCCTCTCCATTATTATCCGGGCTTAGTGTCACCTTACAACAGCCAGGTGACATTAACCCCTTATTACCCCATATCCCACCGCTACAGGGGAGTGGGAAGAGAGGGGCTAAGAGCCGGAATTGGCGCATCCTACAGATGTGCCATTTCTGGGACGGCTGGGGACTGGTATTTGTAGCCGGGGGGAAGGGGGGGTGACAAATATCCATGGCCCCTCTCTAGGCTATGAATATCAGCCCGCAGCTGCCTGCGTAGCCGTCATTTTGTTTTTAGGGTCTCCCTATTTTAATAGCAAGGGTAAGGGCAGCACGGTGGCGCAGTGGTTAGCGCAGCAGCCTTGCAGCGCTGGGGTCCTGGGTTCTAATCCCACCCAGGAGACAACATCTGCAAAGAGTTTGTATGTTCTCTCCGTGTTTGCGTGGGTTTCCTCCGGGCACTCCGGTTTCCTCCCACATTACCAAAGACATACTGATAGGGATTCTAGATTGTGAGCCCCATTGGGGACAGTGATGATAATGTGTGGAAAACTGTAAAGCGCTGCGGAATATGTTAGCGCTATATAAAAATAAAGATTATTATTATTAAGGCTACAAATATTGGCCCCCGGCTGTCGGCTTTCCCCCTCTGGCGCAGAAAATTGCGCGGGAGCCCACACAATTTTTTTCCCCCCTCTTCTTCTTTTTTTTTTTTTTAAATTAAACATGTTCATTAATCAACATTGGCCTTGCTATTATATATCTATGGATATATCTATAGATGGATATCTATGGATATATCTATAGATATAACTATGGATATATCTATCTATAGATATATTTATAGATAGATATATTTATCCATATATCTATCCATATATCTATCTACATCTATCCATAGATATATCTATCCATAGATATATGAATAGATAGATCTATATATCTGTAGATATGTCTATATGTAGATCTATCTATCTCATTCCTTCTAGCTATCTAACTATAGGTAGATATTACCGTATATACTCGAGTATAAGCCGAGATTTTCAGCCCAAATTTTTGGGCTGAAAGTGCCCCTCTCGGCTTATACTCGAGTCAATGTGGGTGGCAGGGTCGGCGGGTGAGGGCGCTGAGGTATACTTACCTAGTCCCAGCGATCCTCGCGCTGTCCCTGCCGTCCCACGGGCTTCTGTGCTGCAGCTTCTTCCCCTCTTCAGCGGTCACTTGGGACCGCTCATTAGAGATATGAATAAGCGGCTCCACCTCCCATAGGGGCGGAGCCGCCTATTCATTCCTCTAATCAGCGGTGCCGATGACCGCTGACAGGAAGAGCTGCGGCACCGAAGACCAGGCAGAGGGACAGCGCGAGGATCGCCAGGACTAGGTAAGTATAGCATATTCACCTGTCCTCGTTCCAGCCGCCGGGCGCCGCTCCATCTTCCCGGCCGGCGCCTCCATCTTCCCAGCGTCTGCGCTCTGACTGTTCAGGCAGAGGGCGCGATGACGCATACAGTGTGCGCGGCGCCCTCTGCCTGATCAGTCAGAGCAGAGACGCCGGGAAGATGGAGGCGCCGGAACGAGACGCCGGGAGCTGCAATCAAGGGAGGTGAGTATGTGTTTTTTTTTTTTATTGCAGCAGCGGCGGCAGAGATTTCTATGGGGCACAATGAACGGTGCAGAGCACCGTATATGGCACAGCAATGGGGCACAATGAACGGTGCAAAGCACCGTATATGGCACAGCAATGGGGCACAATGAACGGTGCAGAGCACCGTATATGGCACAGCAATGGGGCACAATGAACGGTGCAGAGCACCGTATATGGCACAGCAATGGGGCACAATGAACGGTGCAGAGCACCGTATATGGGCACAGATATGGGGCACAATGAACGGTGCAGAGCACTATATGGCACAGCAATGGGGCACAATGAACGGTGCAGAGCACCGTATATGGCACAGCAATGGGGCACAATGAACGGTGCAGAGCACCGTATATGGCACAGCAATGGGGCACAATGAACGGTGCAGAGCACTGTATATGGCACAGCAATGGGGCACAATGAACGGTGCAGAGCACCGTATATGGCACAGCTATGGGGCACAATGAACGGTGCAGAGCACTATATGGGGCACAGCTATGGGGAAATAATGAACGGTGCAGAGCACTATATGGCACAGCTATGGGGAAATAATGATCTATTTTTATTTTTGAAATTCACCGGTAAATGCTGCATTTCCACCCTAGGCTTATACTCGAGTCAATAAGTTTTCCCAGTTTTTTGTGGCAAAATTAGGGGGGTCGGCTTATACTCGGGTCGGCTTATACTCGAGTATATACGGTAGATATAAATATAGATAGAAAATAGAAGGAATGAGATAGACAGATGGATAGATACAGATAGATAATTGATTTAAATATAGATAGAAAATAGATAGAATGAATTAGATAGATAGATAGATAGATAGATAGATAGATAGATAGATAGATAGATAGATGAGAAAGAGAATTAGAGCAGCACAAAGAAAGAGTCCGGGTGCAGAGCCCCCCCCCCAGGCAAGTACCAAACCTCAATTATAAAAATCCAGAAAAATTGGAGGCAGCACACCGCTTTGTAGTGAAAAGGAGCTATTTAACCCCTTAGCGACCGCCGATACGCCTTTTAACGGCGGCTGCTAAGGGTACTTAAACCACAGTAAATAGTGGAAAAAGTAAATAGCGCCCCCCAGAGTCGGATTTTCTCCGGGGTCTCGGCTGCCGGGGGTAGCCGAGACCCCAGAGAACATGATTCGGGGGATTTTTTACCCTCCCCGCATTTGCGATCGCCGGTAATTAACCGTTTACCGGCGATCGCAAAAAAAAAGCGATTTCTTTTTAATTTCTCTGTCCTCCGATGTGATCGCACATTGGAGGACAGAGAAAAGGGGTCCCAGGTGGCCCCCCAATACTTACCTATCTCCCCCGGTGCTCCTCGTGGCTCCCGGTGGGCGCCGCCATCTTAAAAATGGCGGGCGCATGCGCAGTGCGCCCGCCGGCCGGCCCCGCGAGAATCTTTGGGTTCTCGGCTGCCGGGGGTAGCCGAGACCCCAAAGAGCATGATCGGGGTCGGTTTTACCGACCCCTGTTTTGCGATCGCCGGTAATTACCTGTTTACCGGCGACCGCAAAAAAAAAAAAAAAAAAGTAAAGTGTAATTCTCTGTCCTCTGATGTGATCGCACATCAGAGGACAGAGAAATAGGGGGATTCGGGGACCCTACCATACTCACCTGCGTCCCTGGATCCTCCTGCTGCTCCTCCTGGCCGCCGGCAAAAGAAAATGGCGGGCGCATGCGCAGTGCACCCGCCATCTGTCTCCATCTGCTGGCCGGCAGGAGAACAGCAGTTGGGGCTAAAATTAGGGGTAGGGTTAGGGCTAGGGTTGGGGCTAAATTTAGGGTTAGGGTTGGGGCTAAATTTAGGGTTAGGGTTGGGGCTAAATTTAGGGTTAGGCTTCTTTCACACTTACATCGGTACGGGGCCGTCGCAATGCGTCGGCCCGACATACCGACGCACGTTGTGAAAATTGTGCACAACGTGGGCAGCGGCTGTAGTTTTTCAACACATCCGCTGCCCAATCTATGTCCTGGGGAGGAGGGGGCGGAGTTACGGCCACGCATGTTCGGTCAGAAATGGCGGATGCGACGTACAAAAAAACGTTTCATTGAACGTTTTTTTGTGCCGACGGTCCGCCAAAACACAACTGATCCAGTGCACGACGGACGCGACGTGTGGCCATCCGTCACGATCCGTCGGCAATACAAGTCTATGGGCAAAAAACGCATCCTGCGGGCACATGCAGGATCCGTTTCTTGTCCAAAACGACGGATTGCGACGGATGCCAAACGACGCAAGTGTGAAAGTAGCCTTAGGGTTGGGGCTAAAGTTAGGGCTAGGGTTGGGGCTAAAGTTAGGGCTAGGGTTGGGGCTAAAGTTAGGGATTAGGGTTAGGTTTGGGATTAGGGTTAAGGTTAGGGTTGTGATTAGGGTTAGGGTTGTGATTAGGGGTGTATTGGGATTAGGGTTAGGTTTGAGGTTAGGGTTGAGATTAGGATCTGGGGTGTGTTGGATTTAGGGTTTTGATTAGGGTTATGGTTAGGGTTGACATTAGGGTTGTTTTGGGGTAAGGGTTGTGATTATGGTTAGGGTTAGTGATTAGGATTATGGATCAGGTTGGGATTAGGGTTAGGGGTGTGTTGGGGTTAGGGTTGGAGCTAGAATTGGGGGGCTTCCACTGTTTAGTTACATCAGGGGGTCTCCAAACACGAGAGCCAATTTTGCGCTCAAAAAGTCAAATGGTGCTCCCTCCCTTCTGAGCTCTGCCGTGCGCCCAAACAGTGGGTTACCCCCACATATGGGGCATCAGCGTACTCGGGATAAATTGCACAACAACTTCTGGGGTCCAATTTCTCTTGTTACCCTTGTGAAAATAAAAACTTGGGGGCTACAAAATCTTTTTTGTGGAAAAAATTTTTTTTTAATGACTCTGCATTATAAATTTCTGTGAAGCACTTGGGCATTCAAAATTCTCACCACACATCTATATAAGTTCCTTGGGGGGTCTAGTTTCCAAAAGGGGGTCACTTGTGGGGTGTTACTACTGTTTAGGTACATCAAGAGCTCTGCAAACGCAACATAACGCCCACAGACCATTCTATCTAAGTCTGCATTCCAAAACGGCGCTCCTTCCCTTCCGAGCTCTGCCGTGCGCCCAAACAGTGGTTTACCCCCACATATGGGGCATCAGCATACGCAGGATAAATTGGACAACAACTTTAGTGGTCCAATTTCTCCTGTTACCCTTGTGAAAATAAAAACTTGGGGGCTACAATATCTTTTTTGTGAAAAAAAAATTTTTTTTATTTTCACGACTCTGCATTCTAAACTTCTGTGAAGCACTTGGGCATTCAAAGTTCTCACCACACATCTAGATAAGTTCCATGGGGGGTCTAGTTTCCAAAATGGTGTCACTTGTGGGGGGTTTCCACTGTTTAGGCACATCAGGGGCTCTCCTAACGCGACATGGCGTCCAATCTCAATTCCAACCAATTCTACATTGAAAAAGTAAAACGGCGTTCCTTTACTTCCAAGCTCTGCGGTGCGCCCTAACAGTGGTTTACCCTCACATATGGGGTATCGACGTACTCAGGAGAAATTGCACAACAACTTTTGTGGTCTAATTTCTCCTGTTACCCTTGTGAAAATAAGAATTTGTGGGCGAAAAGATCATTTTTGTGTAAACAAAAGCGATTTTTTTATTTTCACGGCTCTACGTTATAAACTTCTGTGAAGCACTTGGGGGTTCAAAGTGCTCACCACACATCTAGATAAGTTCCTTAAGGGGTCTAGTTTCCAAAATGGTGTCACTTGTGGGGGGTTTCCACTGTTTAGGCACATCAGGGGCTCTCTAAACGTGACATGGCGTCCGATCTCAATTCCAGCCAATTCTGCATTGAAAAAGTCAAACGGCGCTCCTTCACTTCTAAGTTCTGCGGTGCGCCCAAAAAGTGGTTTACCCCCACATATGGGGTATTGGCGTATTCAGGAGAAATTGCATAGCAAAATTTATAGTTACATTTCTGTTTTTACACTTGTGAAAATAAAAAAAATGGTTCTGAATTAAGATGTTTGCAAAAAATAGTTAAATGTTCATTTTTTCCTTCCACATTGTTTCAGTTCCTGTGAAGCACGTAAAGGGTTAATAAACTTCTTGAATGTGGTTTTGAGAACCTTGAGGGGAGTAGTTTTTAGAATGGTGTCACACTTGGGTATTTTCTATCATATAGACCCCTCAAAATGACTTCAAATGTGATGTGGTCCCTAAAAAAAAATGGTGTTGTAAAAATGAGAAATTGCTGGTCAACTTTTAACCCTTACAACTCCCTAACAAAAAAAAATTTTGTTTCCAAAATTGTGCTGATGTAAAGTAGACATGTGGGAAATGTTATTTATTAACTATTTTTCGTGACATATCTCTCTGATTTAAGGGCATAAAAATACAAAGTTTGAAAATTGCAAAATTTAAAAAATTTTCGCCATATTTCCGTTTTTTTCATAAATAATCGCAAGTAATATCGAAGAAATGTTACCACTAACATGAAGTACAATATGTCACGAAAAAACAATCTCAGAATCAGCGGGATCCGTTGAAGCGTTCCAGAGTTATAACCTCATAAAATGACAGTGGTCAGAATTGCAAAAATTGGCTCGGTCATTAAGTACCAAATTGGCTCTGTCACTAAGGGGTTAATCAGCCCAAAAAGCGATGTTTCGGTCCCAACAGGAACAGCTTTCTTTTTTGAATTTATAGATAGATGACAGATCTATAGATAGATCTATACATAGATCGATAGATATTATCTATCTATAGATCTGTCTGTCATCTATCGATCTATCTATAAATTCAAAAAAGAAGGCAGCACTCCATTTTCTCAGTGTTAAATGTGCAGGATTTAGTCAACCCACATGTCTGGGTTGATTAAATCCTGCACGTTTAACACTAAGAAGATGGAGTGCTGCCTTCTTTTTTTAACCCCTTTACCCCCAAGGGTGGTTTGCACGTTAATGACCGGGCCAATTTTTACAATTCTGACCACTGTCCCTTTATGAGGTTATAACTCTGGAACGCTTCAATGGATCCTGGTGATTCTGACATTGTTTTCTCATGACATATTGTACTTCATGACAATGGTAAAAATTATTTGATAGTACCTGCGTTTATTTGTGAAAAAAACGGAAATTTGGCGAAAATTATGAAAATTTTGCAATTTTCCAACTTTGAATTTTTATGCAATTAAATCACAGAGATATGTCACACAAAATACTTAATAAGTAACATTTCCCACATGTCTACTTTACATCAGCACAATTTTGGAACCAAAATTTTTTTTTGTTAGGGAGTTATAAGGGTTAAAAGTTGACCAGCAATTTCTCATTTCTACAACACCATTTTATTTTAGGGACCACATCTCATTTGAAGTCATTTTGAGGGGTCTATATGATAGAAAATACCCAAGTGTGACACCATTCTAAAAACTAGACCCCTCAAGGTGCTCAAAACCATATTCAAGAAGTTTATTAACCCTTCTGGTGCTTCACAGGAATTTTTTGAATGTTTAAATAAAAATGAACATTTAACTTTTTTTCACAAAAAATTTAATTCAGCTCCAATTTGTTTTATTTTACCAAGGGTAACAGGAGAAAATGGACCCCAAACATTGTTGTACAATTTGTCCTGATTATGCCAATACCCCACATGTGGGGGTAAACCACTGTTTGGGCGCATGGCAGAGCTCGGAAGCGAAGGAGTGCCATTTGACTTTTCAATGCAAAATTGACTGGAATTGAGATGGGACGCCATGTTTCGTTTGGAGAGCCCCTGATGTGGCTAAACATTGAAACCCCCCACAAGTGACACCATTTTGGAAAGTAGACCCCCTAAGGAGCTTATCTAGAGGTGTGGTGAGCACTTTGACCCAACAAGTGCTTCACAGAAGTTTATAATGTAGAACCGTAAAAATAAAAAATCATATTTTTTCACAATAATTATCTTTTCGCCCCCAATTTTTTATTTTCCCAAGGGTAAGAGAAGAAATTGGACCCCAAAAGTTGTTGTACAATTTGTCCTGAGTACGCTGATAGCCCATATGTGGGGGTAAACCACTGTTTGGGCGGATGGGAGAGCTCAGAAGGGAAGGAGCGCCGTTTGACTTTTCAATGCAAAATTGACAGGAATTGAGATGGGACGTCATGTTGCGTTTGAAGAGCCACTGATGTGCCTAAACATTGAAACCCCCCACAAGTGACACCATTTTGGAAAGTAGACCCCCTAAGGAACTTATCTAGAGGTGTGGTGAGCACTTTGACCCACCAAGTGCTTCACAGAAGTTTATAATGTAGAACCGTAAAAATAAAAAATCATATTTATTCACAGAAATTATCTTTTTGCCCCCAATTTTTTATTTTCCCAAGGGTAAGAGAAGAAATTGGACCCCAAAAGTTGTTGTACAATTTGTCCTGAGTACGCTGATAGCCCATATGTGGGGGTAAACCACTGTTTGGGCGGATGGGAGAGCTCAGAAGGGAAGGAGCGCCGTTTGACTTTTCAATGCAAAATTGACAGGAATTGAGATGGGACGTCATGTTGCGTTTGAAGAGCCACTGATGTGCCTAAACATTGAAACCCCCCACAAGTGACACCATTTTGGAAAGTAGACCCCCTAAGGAACTTATCTAGAGGTGTGGTGAGCACTTTGACCCACCAAGTGCTTCACAGAAGTTTATAATGCAGAGCCGTAAAAATAAAACAAAATTTTTTTCCCACAAAAATTATTTTTTTAGCCCCCAGTTTTGTATTTTCCTGAGGGTAACAGGAGAAATTGGACCCCAAAATTTGTTGCCCAATTTGTCCTGAGTGCGATGATACACCATATGTGGGGGGAACCACTGTTTGGGCACATGGGAGGGCTCAGAAGGGAAGGAGTGCCATTTGAATGCAGACTTAGATGGAATGGTCTGCAGGTGTCACATTGCGTTTGCAGAGCCCCTAATGTACCTAAACAGTAGAAACCCCCCACAAGTGACACCATTTTGGAAAGTAGACCCCCTTAGGAACTTATCTAGATGTGTGCTGAGCGCTTTGACCCACCAAGGGCTTCACAGAAGTTTATAATGGAGAGCCGTAAAAATAAAACAAACATTTTTTCCCACAAAAATTATTTTTTAGCCCCCAGTTTTGTATTTTCCCGAGGGTAACAGGAGAAATTCGACCCCACAATTTGTTGTCCAATTTGTCCTGAGTGCGCTGATACCCCATATGTGGGGGGGAACCACTGTTTGGGCGCATGGGAGGGCTCGGAAGGGAAGGAGCTCCATTTGGAATGAGGACTTAGATGGAATGGTCTGCAGGTGTCACATTGCATTTGCAGAGCCCCTAATGTACCTAAACAGTAGAAACCTCCCACAAGTGACACCATTTTGGAAACTAGACCCCCTAAGGAACTCATCTAGATGTGTTGTGATAGCTTTGAACCCCCAAGTGTTTCACTACAGTTTGTAACGCAGAGCCGTGAAAATTAAAAAAAAAAATCTTTCCCCCCAAAATTATTTTTTAGCCCCCAGTTTTGTATTTTCCCGAGGGTAAGAGGAGAAATTCGACCCCAAAAGTTGTTGTCCAATTTGTCCTGAGTACGCTGATACCCCGTATGTTGGGGGAAACCACCGTTTGAGCGCATGGCAGAGCTCGGAAGGGAAGGAGCGCCATTTGGAATGCAGACTTAGATGGAATGGTCTGCAGACGTCACATTGCGTTTGCAGAACCCCTAATGTACCTAAACAGTAGAAACCCCCCACAAGTGACCCCATATTGGAAACTAGACCCCCCAGGGAACTAATCTAGATGTGTTGTGAGAACTTTGAACCCCCAAGTGTTTCACTACAGTTTATAACGCAGAGCCGTGAAAATAAAAAATCTTTTTTTTTCCCACAAAAAATATGTTTTAGCCCCGAGTTTTGTATTTTCCCAAGGGTAGCAGGAGAAATTGGACCCCAAAAGTTGTTGTCCTATTTGTCCTGAGTACGCTGATACCCCATATGTTGGGGTAAACCCCTGTTTGGGCACACGGGAGAGCTCGGAAGGGAAGAAGCACTGTTTTACTTTTTCAACGCAGAATTGGCTGGAATTGAGATCGGACTCCATGTCGCGTTTGGAGAGCCCCTGATGTGCCTAAACAGTGGAAACCCCCCAATTATAACTGAAACCCTAATCCAAACACATCCCTAACCCTAATCCCAACAGTAACCCTAACCACACCTCTAACCCTGACACACCCCTAACCCTAATCCCAACCCTATTCCCAACCGTAAATGTAATCTAAACCCTAACTGTAACTTTAGCCCCAACCCAAACTGTAGCCCTAGCCCTAACCCTAGCCCTAACCCTAATCCTAACCCTAGCCCTAACCCTAGCCCTAACCCTATCCCTAGCCCTAGCCCTAGCCCTAACCCTAGCCCTAACCCTAGCCCTAACCCTAGCCCTAACCCTAACCCTAACCCTAGCCCTAACCCTAGCCCTAACCCTAGCCCTAGCCCTAACCCTAGCCCTAACCCTAGCCCTAACTCTAACCCTAGCCCTAATGGGAAAATGGAAATAAATACATTTTTTTAATTTTTCCCTAACTAAGGGGGTGATGAAGGGGGGTTTGATTTACTTTTATAGCGGGTTTTTTAGCGGATTTTTATGATTGGCAGCCGTCACACACTGAAAGACGCTTTTTATTGCAAAAAATATTTTTGCGTTACCACATTTTGAGAGCTATAATTTTTCTATATTTTGGTCCACAGAGTCATGTGAGGTCTTGTTTTTTGCGGGACGAGTTGATGTTTTTATTGGTAACATTTTCGGGCACGTGACATTTTTTGATCGCTTTTTATTCCGATTTTTGTGAGGCAGAATGACCAAAAACCAGCTATTCATGAATTTCTTTTGGGGGAGGCGTTTATACCGTTCCGCGTTTGGTAAAATTGATAAAGCAGTTTTATTCTTCGGGTCAGTACGATTACAGCGACACCTCATTTATATCATTTTTTTATGTTTTGGCGCTTTTATACGATAAAAACTATTTTATAGAAAAAATAATTATTTTTGCATCGCTTTATTCTCAGGACTATAACTTTTTTATTTTTTTGCTGATGATGCTGTATGGCAGCTAGTTTTTTGCGGGACAATATGACGCTTTCAGCGGTACCATGGTTAGTTATATCTGTCTTTTTGATCGCGTGTTATTCCACTTTTTGTTCGGCGGTATGATAATAAAGCGTTGTTTTTTGCCTCGTTTTTTTTTTTTTTTTTTCTTACGGTGTTTACTGAAGGGGTTAACTAGTGGGCCAGTTTTATAGGTCGGGCCGTTACGGACGCGGCGATACTAAATATGTGTACTTTTATTGTTTTTTTTTTTATTATTTAGATAAAGAAATGTATTTATGGGAATAATAATTTTTTTTTTTTTTCATTATTTTGGAATATTTTTTTTTATTTTTTTTTACACATTTGAAATTTTTTTTTTTTACTTTTTTACTTTGTCCCAGGGGGGGACATCACAGATCAGTGATCTGACAGTTTGCACAGCACTCTGTCAGATCACTGATCTGACATGCAGCGCTGCAGCCTTCACAGTGCCTGCTCTGAGCAGGCTCTGTGAAGCCACCTCCCTCCCTGCAGGACCCGGATCCGCGGCCATCTTGGATCCGGGGCTGGAGGGAGCAGGGAGGGAGGTGAGACCCTCGCAGCAACGCGATCACATCGCGTTGCTGCGGGGGGCTCAGGGAAGCCCGCAGGGAGCCCCCTCCCTGCGCGGTGCTTCCCTGTACCGCCGGCACATCGCGATCATCTTTGATCGCGGTGTGCCGGGGGTTAATGTGCCGGGGGCGGTCCGTGACCGCTCCTGGCACATAGTGCCGGATGTCAGCTGCGATAAACAGCTGACACCCGGCCGCGATCGGCGGCGCTCCCCCCGTGAGCGCTGCCGATCGCATATGACGTACTATTGCGTCCTTGGGAAGTAAAGCCCACCCCACATGGACGCAATAGTACGTCTAATGGCAGAAAGGGGTTAATTTATATAAAGTTTGGACAATCGTTGGACAGATTACCTGGGGGCCTTGCACCCGAAGATAAGTAGAGTATTGTGCTGTTCCTGTTTTTTATTACTATCTATCTAGCTCATTCCTTCTATCTTATTCTATCTGTCTATCTTTCTCTTTCCTTCTATCTATATTTATATCTATTATCTATCTATCTGTATGTGTAATGGAGTGTGGGTTGGACAAATGTAAAAGAGGAGGTTGGACAAGAAATGACATCACAAGTCTTTTTTTGTTTGTTCAATAATAAATCTTTATTTAGCTTCTAAAACGCCGAAAAAACGCACCTGCGTTTTCTGCCAAAAGATGCAGATTCAGTGCAGAAAAATCCGCAGGCAAATCTGCGATGTGTGCACATACCCTAACCAGTGGTAACTTGTTCACCATCGGTCTCCGCTGCTGGCTATCACGCTGTTCTCCGTAAGACAGCGTGGGAACCCGCAGCGGTCCGTGATACCCAGAGGTTGTGACTGGTGGTGAATTCAGTAAGGTTACCACTGGTCACAGCTGGTGTTTTCCACGCAGTCACACAGAGGACATCAAGGGAACAGTTGGATGTTTGGGTCCCCTATTCACTTGAATTGGGTTCGAGATCAAGTTACAGTAGTAGTTGTTTTTTTTTAATAAGTTTTGGCCAAACATCCACGGGTCTGCCCATCCCTAACAGCCACCATTACTTGATGTTCAGTATATCAAACTTTTAGTAGTTAAGTTTCTTTATTCATTCTTGTAATATATATATATCGCAATTAATCATTTCCGCTATCCAATAAATGTGATAATACCACGTTATATCATATTACACATGCACTCCCAGACTGATACATTCATTTTCGTAGTCATTGACATTCTATAAAATGACACTACTACAGGCTACTAATATATACGCCTTCTGCATGGTTGTTCTGTGTACGTGTTGTGAAATATCTCTTTACCATCCCCAGAGGACCATCCATTTGTAGAGTGGAAGAATATCCTTTCAGCAGAAGGCGTTACCAGTGTACGGCCATGCCTCCATAAGATCATTTATAAACTGGGCCTGTAATTCTATTGTATAGTGGGCGGTGGGATGAGCCCGATGGTGTGAGCTATTGACTAGAGGGAGTAGGGTTGACACTGTTAATTGAATTTCCCTGGAGAATAATATTTTGTAGGCAGAGGCTGCGCAGCACATGGGCCGGATACATTATATACCATTGCTAATCACAGAGATCAGATCGAGAATGTTCTCAGGGGAGATAAGAGTGCAGGACAATAGCTTTTCACTTACTAAATGGACTGCTTTATGAGCTGCATCATAATGACGGGACTCAGGGGATTCTCCCCAGCGCTATACAATCAACATGTTAAAACCTCCATAGCCTCCGAATACCAAACTACAGGCACCAAGGTGACGTGAAGGCAGGAACCTGCTTTTATATAATAACATATGCTTGCTTCCATATTACTGTACTCAAGCCTAAAGTGACATCTGTATCCGTTCTTAGGTCCGTTGTAATACGGTTACGCTGTTAAATTTAGATGACATGCACCTTTGTGTTGTGAACGATAGAAATAAGTTATGCATGAGTGGAAATAAGAAGCATTGAATGATGTGCGGGGATACAGTTCTGGCGGCTTAGGGAGGTTTGGTAGCGAAAATAGATTAGTACAGATTGGATAACAGAGTTTAAGTTGCAAAAGAAGATTAAAGCCGTTTTTGATAATCGGATCTGATCTGAGATGTTCATGTCAAGGTAAAGCCACTTGAGTTTCGGCATCTGACAGTAAAGTTGACCAGCACGTCTAAAGCTGCCACACTGATATTTGCTGCAACATTAACATGAAACAGGGAAAAAACCCTGATACTGTGACCACAGACCATATGCTTGGTACATCTGAGATGCTTATTTCCTAGAGGAATTGATGAATCTCCGAGAAGCTCTAAGCACCTGCTAAAGACAGCCCATGCAGCTTAAGATCTGCTTGTACCCCTTTCATTAAAGGCTAGTGATACCATTGATGTTACCTTAAAAAAATGATTATGTATGTTAGTGATCACTAGTAGTCAATAAATCTTTACTACTTCATGCATTTCCAAGCCCCACTGATATGCAGTTTGCAGCCTGATTGAAGGTTCCATTTTTTTCTTTTGTGGGAGTGTCTCTCCCTGTAATACATGCTGGATGTGAATCGTTTTTATATTGCACTTATTTCCTCTTCATGCACTTTCCTCCTTTTCTGTAGCCTGTTTTCTTAGCTCTTCCTGAAGCTGTTGATTCTTTTCCCTCTCTAATCTCTTGAAACCTCTGTCCAACCTCCTCCCCCTCCATATGGCTATCTCTCTAAGGGCCCATGGTCACGACCGATTTTCCCTTACGAGTGCTATCTGCGATAGAACTTGTACCTATGATATTCTATAGGGCTCTGATCTTTTTACTTAGACCGAGTGGTCCATGGAAAAAATTGTAGACTTGTCCGATTTTGATACGTGTTGGATCAATATAAGCAATGCAAGTTTATGGGTCCATGAAAAAAATTGGAATGTGGTCAAATTTTCACAGGCAGACAGATTGGAGAAGGTGGTGAATGATGTTACTCTCAGATCAAAATCTCAACACAATAAGTGGATCATTTTTCTCAGATGTGGAGAAATCGGCCGTGTGCCCGCCTCATAACATTGAGAGGAGTGAGGGGGGAGCAGGAGGAGCCATCAGAACCGGGAACTATGGCAGGATTGTATCAGTCTTAAAAAGCTCGCTTAGAGATGAAGGATATACAGATACTCTGCAACAGCAAAATGGTAGAAAATGTGTAATGAAGACAATTTGGAAAGTTGCTTAAGCAAATGAACAGCAGAGAAAAAACAAATCGGTACCAAGGATGCATAGCCTTTAAATGCTGTGCATTGCCCAATAACGCCATAGAAGCAGTATAGGCCCTGTAGAGTAAATGTAGTCAAAGAAATAATCCAAATATGGAAAATTATTTTGCAGTAACCCAAAGCAGATGTACATGAATTGCATGTAATTACACTGCAATAAAAAGTCCAAGATCAGTTAACCCAATAAATAAAAACTGCATCTTCTTTAACCTCTTAACAACCAATGATGGATATGTCCATCTGGTGTGGGCTGCTATTTCCCACACTGTGGCAGATGTATCTGTCATGATGATCTCATGAATAATTACCACCGTACTCACATCTGAAGACAAGTTGTAATTCACAGCTAGGTTCCAAGCAGGGCTGTGGAGTCGGTGTCCATTTTGATGGTGTTGGAGTCATTATAAAATGGACCGACTCCTAAAATATAGAATAAATTGGGTACAGTAATACAATGCGGGATGTGCTGTAAATGTTTTCATAAGAATTTGGGAAAGTTATGAAACGTCCTATAAATGTCTATTCTGTTCCTGATCTCGGCTTCTAGATGAGATGAATCGTGCTGCACTTTAGGCTGCGGTCACACTAGCAGTATTTGGTCAGTATTTTACATCAGTATTTGTAAGGCAAAACCAGGAGTGGGTGATAAATGCAGAAGTGGTGCATATGTTTCTATTATACTTTTCCCCTATTTGTTCCACTCCTGGTTTTGGCTTACAAATACTGATGTAAAATACTGACCAAATACTGCTAGTGTGACAGCAGCCTCATATACATGATCAGTAGTGACCAGTAGAGTTGAGCGACCTTGACCTTTTTAGAGTCGAGCCGGGTTTCGCGAAACCCGACTATCTCAAAAGTCGGGTCGAGTGAAATCGGCCGATTATGGCGAAAAGTCGGGATCGACCGAAACACGAAACCCAATGCAAGTCAATGGGGCAGCATAGTCGGCAGTGAGTGGGGGCCAGGAAAACACCTAGAGTGCCCATTTTAATGTCAAAACCATCCATTCTTCTTAATGAAGCTTGTCAAGCGTAATTTACCTTATAATAATTGGAAGGCATTTGAAATTGGGGGTCATTTGGCTAAAGTTGTGTGGGGTAGGGCTGGTTCAAGTAATTAGTGGGCCCAGGAAATCTGGACCACGTCACGGCAGTGGAGCAGGGAGAGGTAAGTATTTCAACTTTGCAAGTGCTGTGATCCTGAGCAAGCAGGGGGGGCCCACTTGTTGGCATTGGCACAGGGCCCCTCAAAGTACAGCGGTGTGTTTGCACGGCGGGGGCGCCTCCCACCGGCAGCAACACTTTTGCGTACTATGAGAGGCCCTGTGCCAGTGACGTCGCCAACTAGTATTCCTCCCCCCACCTGATGAAGGAACCTGCACTTTCATCTGCACCTTCCTCTTTGTCCCCGTGTAAGGTGGTATGGTATGCGGGAAGAGCAACCTGACTTTCAGCAGGGTCACAATGTTGTTGTGTAGCATGCACGGGGAATGTTGCGTTATGGGTCAATGTACCAGCAGACTCATCTATCACTGGCTGGGCAATGGGCACGATGAAGTGGAAACACAGATATAGGCCCAAAGAATAAAGTGGGCTAAATGCAGTTCAAAATTGGTAACACAGGAATAACCAGGGGGCATTGCAGTGGAGGACAACTGGAATGAGAGGCTGACACAGAGAGTAGGGCCAAATCAGTAAGTAGTCGAAATGCAGTTCAAAATTGGCAACCGTAGTAAACAGGCGGCACAGCTTTGTTCAGTGGAGGAGAACAGCAAGGAGTGGCAGACACCGATAGTAGGCCCCAACCCAACTAGTAGGCCAAATGCAGTCTAACATTAACAACTACTTAACGAGCGCCTGAAAACGGAATTTCAGGACAGGAAACCAGGAGAACAGCAAGGAGCGGCAGACACCGATAGTAGGCCCCAAACCAACTAGTACGCCAAATGCAGTTGTTCCGTTTAACCACAATTTAATGAGAGCCTGAAGATAGAAGTTCAGGAAAGGCAACCTGGAGAACACCTTGGAGTGGAACACACCATCTCTCTACACCCCATACCCAATTTGTAGGTCTAATGCAGCGTAGTTTCCAACAACTACTAAACGAGAGCATGATGATCGAAGCATTGGCGAGGAAACCTGGGGAACACCTTGGAGTGGAACACACCATCTCTCTACAGTGGAACACACCATCTCTCTACACCCCATACCCAATTTGTAGGCCTAATGCAGCGTAGTTTCCAACAACTACTAAACGAGAGCCGGAAGATCGAAGCTCAGGAAAGGCAACCTGGGGAACACCTTGGAGTGTAACAAACCCTCTCTCTACACCACGGAAGGGCTGATTCTTAGGAAGGAAGGCTGTCGGAAAGAAGCAGGGCGCGTCCGAGGGTGATTATATTCTTATTAGGTATATACTCACCCTCGGACGCGCCCTGCTTCTTTATTTGTAATGAATGTTTATTTGCAATGTGGTTTTGACTTACTCTATTTTTTTGGTAAATAATGAATTTATTATTTTCATTGTTTTGCATCTTCTTGGCAATAATATAAAGAAGACGCGACAGGACAACACTCGGTGGATGCCATATCTGTGTTTAAAATTGAAAAAACCTTTCAGTTAACTACTTGCAGGAGAAAGTAATTGTAGCTGGTGGCCATTTTTAGTACTGTACCAGATTTTTGTTGTATGTGTTTGTTTTTAATGTTAAAATGTCTGCATTTGATATCTCTCCAGTATTTTCTTTTTTATAAGCAAAATACTTATTTTTATATTTTCTGATGTTGGTTCCAGGGGTACACGGGCAGCAGTGGTGTGGTCAGTGGAGGCCTAGTGGAAGGAGTGACCGCAGACAGGCATCGAAGGCCTAAAATAATAACACATGGCTGTAGGCAATTTTAAATTGGTTCCAGGGGTACACGGGCAGCAGTGGTGTGGTCAGTGGAGGCCTAGTGGAAGGAGTCACCGCAGACAGGCATCGAAGGCCTAAAATAATAACACATGGCTGTAGGCAATTTTAAATTGGTTACAGGGGTACACGGGCAGCAGTGGTGTGGTCAGTGGAGGCCTAGTGGAAGGAGTGACCGCAGACAGGCATCGAAGGCCTAAAATAATAACACATGGCTGTAGGCAATTTTAAATTGGTTCCAGGGGTACACGGGCAGCAGTGGTGTGGTCAGTGGAGGCCTAGTGGAAGGAGTGACCACAGACAGGCATCGAAGGCCTAACATAACAAAAATGTCAATACAATGGTATTGTCAGTGGCAGGCATTGAAGGATGTCAGCGCATAGACTAAACATTGGTGGAGCTGTGAGATAATTTTGCAAGTGGTAGAGCACTGTTTGAGCTGGGGTGGGGGGAAACTGTCTTGTGGCCGGCGGTACAGGCCCAGGGCCCCTCATATTACAACGGTGTGTCTGACGTTGGGTGCGCACCACCACCGCCAGAGACACTTTATTGTACTAGGAGGGACCCAGTGGCAGTGCCGTCGACCAAAAGCGGGCTCACCCACCTCTTCAGACAAACTGCACTCTCACGGGTGCTGTCGCCAAGTGTCGATACCACGGCCCCGTGTGGGGAGTTTGGCCATTTAGTGAGGTGTAAACATGTCGTATGCTGGACAATCAGGTGCAGAAAATTACGAGATTGGAAAAGGCATTCAGAATAGTCCACAGGCAAGACCTTTTCATAGGAAAGCTAGGTGTCAGCCGGGCAAGGTGGGGCAAAAGATTTCGAAATCCAGTTGTGGTTCATTTTAATGAAGGTTAGATCATCTACATTTTGGGTAGCCAGACGAGTCCTTTTTTCAGTTAGTATTGAACCTGCAGCACTGAATACTCTTTCTGATAGGACACTAGCTGCCGGGCAAGCAAGCTCCTGCAATGCATATTCTGCCAATTCTGGCCAGGTGTCTAATTTGGATGCCCAGTAATCAAATGGGAATGACGGTTGAGGGAGAACGTCGATAAGGGATGAAAAATAGTTTGTAACCATACTGGACAAATGTTGTCTCCTGTCACTTTGAATTGATGCTGCAGTACCTGTCCTGTCTGCGGTCATAGCAAAATCACTCCACAACCTGGTCAGAAAACCCCTCTGGCCAACGCCACTTCTGATTTCTGCCCCTCTGACTCCTCTGGTCTGCTGGCCCCTGCAGCTCGTGTGAGAACGATCACGGGCGCTGTGTGCAGGGAATGCCAGAAGCAAACGGTCAACAAGAGTTGATTGTTTGGTTGCTATTATTAGTTCCAAGTTCTCATGTGGCATTATATTTTGCAATTTGCCTTTATAGCGAGGATCAAGGAGGCAGGCCAACCAGTAATCGTCATCATTCATCATTTTAGTTATGCGTGTGTCCCTTTTGAGGATACGTAAGGCATAATCCGCCATGTGGGCCAAAGTTCCAGTTCTCAAATCTGCGGTTGTGCTTGGTTGAGGGGCAGTTTCAGGCAAATCCACGTCACTTGTGTCCCTCAAAAAACCAGAACCCGGCCTTGCCGCGCCACCAATTTCCAGTGGCCCCGGAAAAGCTTCCTCATTAAAAATATAATCATCCCCATCATCCTCCTCGTCCTCCTCCTCCTCTTCGCCCGCTACCTCGTCCTGTACACTGCCCTGGCCAGACAATGGCTGACTGTCATCAAGGCTTTCCTCTTCCTCAGCTGCAGACGCCTGATCCTTTATGTGCGTCAAACTTTGCATCAGCAGACGCATTAGGGGGATGCTCATGCTTATTATGGCGTTGTCTGCACTAACCAGCCGTGTGCATTCCTCAAAACACTGAAGGACTTGGCACATGTCTTGAATCTTCGACCACTGCACACCTGACAACTCCATGTCTGCCATCCTACTGCCTGCCCGTGTATGTGTATCCTCCCACAAAAACATAACAGCCCGCCTCTGTTCACACAGTCTCTGAAGCATGTGCAGTGTTGAGTTCCACCTTGTTGCAACGTCTATGATTAGGCGATGCTGGGGAAGGTTCAAAGAACGCTGATAGGTCTGCATACGGCTGGAGTGTACGGGCGAACGGCGGATATGTGAGCAAAGTCCACGCACTTTGAGGAGCAGGTCGGATAACCCCGGATAACTTTTCAGGAAGCACTGCACCACCAGGTTTAAGGTGTGAGCCAGGCAAGGAATGTGTTTCAGTTGGGAAAGGGAGATGGCAGCCATGAAATTCCTTCCGTTATCACTCACTACCTTGCCTGCCTCAAGATCTACAGTGCCCAGCCACGACTGCGTTTCTTTCTGCAAGAACTCGGACAGAACTTCCGCGGTGTGTCTGTTGTCGCCCAAACACTTCATAGCCAATACAGCCTGCTGACGTTTGCCAGTAGCTGCCCCATAATGGGAGACCTGGTGTGCAACAGTGGCAGCTGCGGATGGAGTGGTTGTGCGACTGCGGTCTGTGGACGAGCTCTCGCTTCTGCAGGAGGACGAAGAGGAGGAGGAGGGGGTGCGAACGGCTACAGCCAATTGTTTCCTAGACCGTGGGCTAGGCAGAACTGTCCCAAACTTGCTGTCCCCTGTGGACCCTGCATCCACCACATTTACCCAGTGTGCCGTGATGGACACGTAACGTCCCTGGCCATGCCTACTGGTCCATGCATCTGTTGTCAGGTGCACCTTTGTGCTCACAGATTGCCTGAGTGCATGGACGATGCGCTCTTTAACATGCTGGTGGAGGGCTGGGATGGCTTTTCTGGAAAAAAAGTGTCGACTGGGTAGCTCGTAGCGTGGTACAGCGTAGTCCATCAGGGCTTTGAAAGCTTCGCTTTCAACTAACCGGTAGGGCATCATCTCTAACGAGATTAGTCTAGCTATGTGTGCGTTCAAACCCTGTGTACGCGGATGCGAGGCTAAGTACTTCCTTTTTCTAACCATAGTCTCATGTAGGGTGAGCTGGACTGGAGAGCTGGAGATCGTGGAACTAGCGGGGGTGCCGGTGGACATGGCAGACTGAGAGACGGTGGGAGATGGTATTGTTGCCACCGGTGCCCTAGATGCAGTGTTTCCTACTACGAAACTGGTGATTCCCTGACCCTGACTGCTTTGGCCTGGCAAAGAAACCTGCACAGATACTGCAGGTGGTGCGGAAAATGGTGGCCCTACACTGCCGGAAGGGATGTTGCGTTGCTGACTAGCTTCATTGGCCGAGGGTGCTACAACCTTAAGGGACGTTTGGTAGTTAGTCCAGGCTTGCAAATGCATGGTGGTTAAATGTCTATGCATGCAACTTGTATTGAGACTTTTCAGATTCTGTCCTCTGCTTAAGGTAGTTGAACATTTTTGACAGATGACTTTGCGCTGATCAATTGGATGTTGTTTAAAAAAATGCCAGACTGCACTCTTTCTAGCATCGGATACCTTTTCAGGCATTGCTGACTGAGCTTTAACCGGATGGCCACGCTGTCCTCCAACAGGTTTTGGCTTTGCCACGCGTTTTGGGCAAGATACGGGCCCGGCAGATGGAACCTGTTGCGATGTTGATGCCTGCTGTGGCCCCTCCTCCTCCGCTTCAGAACTGCTGCCGCCTGCACCCTGTTCCCCCAATGGCTGCCAATCGGGGTCAAGAACTGGGTCATCTATTACCTCTTCTTGTAGCTCGTGTGCAACTTCGTCTGTGTCACCGTGTCGGTCGGTGGTATAGCGTTCGTGATGGGGCAACATAGTCTCATCAGGGTCTGATTCTTGATCAGCACCCTGCGAGGGCAATGTTGTGGTCTGAGTCAAAGGACCAGCATAGTAGTCTGGCTGTGGCTGTGCATCAGTGCACTCCATGTCAGATTCAACTTGTAATGGGCATGGACTGTTAACTGCTTCACTTTCTAAGCCAGGGACGGTATGTGTAAAGAGCTCCATGGAGTAACCCGTTGTGTCGCCTGCTGCATTCTTCTCTGTTGTTGTTTTTGCTGAAGAGGACAAGGAAGCGACTTGTCCCTGACCGTGAACATCCACTGATGACGCGCTGCTTTGACATTTACCAGTTTCACGAGAGGAGGCAAAAGAGCTAGAGGCTGAGTCAGCAAGATAAGCCAAAACTTGCTCTTGCTGCTCCGGCTTTAAAAGCGGTTTTCCTACTCCCAGAAAAGGGAGCGTTCGAGGCCTTGTGTAGCCAGACGACGAACCTGGCTCCACAGCTCCAGACTTAGGTGCAATATTTTTTTTCCCACGACCAGCTGATGCTCCACCACTACCACTACCCTCATTACCAGCTGACAATGAACGCCCCCGGCCACGACCTCTTCCACCAGACTTCCTCATTGTTTTAAAAACGTAAACAAACTAACGGTATTTGTCGCTGTCACACAACTTACACGGTGAGCTATAACTTCAGTATGATTTAGCTACCCCTTTACAGGTGAGTGAGACCACAACGAAAATCAGGCACAATGTTACACACTCTGTTGTTGGTGGCAACAAATGAGAGAGATACCACACACGCAGGACTGTCACTGAAGCACAAATGTAAATATTAATCTCCCACTGATTTGTTTTTTGTTTTTTTTCAGGGAGACTTTAGGAAAAAAAAATAGAATAAAATGATTTTTTCAGGAAGAATTTAGAAACCAAATAAAATAAAATGATTTTTTCAGGGAGAATTTAGAAAACAAATAAAACAAATAAAGGCTTTCTATGGCCCACTGAGTGAGAGATGACGCACACAGGAGTCAGGAGTGGCACACAAGCCCAGAGGCCAATATTAATCTCCCATTTTTTTTTTTCCAGGGAAAATTTATAAACCCAATAAAAAAAATAATAATAAATAAGCTTTCTATGGCCCACTATCTGAGAGAGATGGCACGCTTAGGACTGGCACACAAGCCCAAAGGCCAATATTAATCTCCCACTGATTGATTGATTTTTTCAGGTAGAATTATGAACCCAAATCAACCAAAAAAATAAATAGGCTTTTTATGGCCCACTATTTGTGAGAGAGATGGCACGCTCAGGACTGGCACACAAGCCCAGAGGCCAATATTAATCTCCCACTTTTTTTTTTTTCCAGGGAAAATTTATAAACCCAATAAAATAATAAAAAAATAGGCTTTCTATGGCCCACTATCTGAGAGAGAGAGAGATGGCACGCTTAGGACTGGCACACAAGCCCAAAGGCCAATATTAATCTCCCACTGATTGATTTAATGATTTTTTCAGGTAGAATTTAGAACCCAAATCAAGCAAAAAAATTAATAGGCTTTCTATGGCCCACTGAGTGAGAGATGGCACACACAGGAGTAAGGAGTGGCACACAAGCCCTGAGGCCAATATTTTTCTCCCACTGATTGATTGATTGATTGATTTTTTCAGGTAGAATTATGAACCTAAATCATCCAAAAAAATAAATAGGCTTTCTATGGCCCACTATTTGTGAGAGAGATGGCACGCTCAGGACTGGCACACAAGCCCAGAGGCCAATATTAATCTCCCTTTTTTTTTTTTTTCCAGGGAAAATTTATAAACCCAATAAAAAAAATAATAATAAATAGGCTTTCTATGGCCCACTATCTGAGAGAGAGAGATGGCACGCTTAGGACTGGCACACAAGCCCAAAGGCCAATATTAATCTCCCACTGATTGATTTATTGATTTTTTCAGGTAGAATTTAGAACCCAAATAAAGCAAAAAAAAAAAAAAAAAATGGGCTTTCTATGGCCCACTGAGTGAGTGATGATGCACACAGGAGTCAAGAGTGGCACACAAGCCCTGAGGCCAATATTTTTCTCCCACTGATTGATGTAGTGATTTTTTCAGGTAGATTTTATAACCCAAATCAAGCAAAAAAATAAATAGGCTTTCTATGGCCCACTGAGTGAGAGATGACACAGACAGGGATGGCACTCTAGCAGAAATGTCAATCTTAATCTCCCACAAAAAAAAAAAAAAAAACAGGCAGTGTCCTTCAATTACTATCTCCCTGCAGTAGTCTCAGCCAGGTATGGCAGGCAGCAATAAGGAGTGGACTGATGCACAAATTAAATAAAAAGTGTGGACAAACCAAAAAGATAGCTGTGCAGAAAGGAAGGAACAAGAGGATTTGTGCTTTGAAAAAAGCAGTTGGTTTGCACAGCGGCGTACACACAGCAATGCAGCTATCAGGGAGCCTTCTAGGGCAGCCCAATGAGCTACAGCGCTGAGGGAAAAAAAAAATAAAATGTAGCTTCCACTGTCCCTGCACACCGAAGGTGGTGTTGGGCAGTGGAAATCGCTACAGCACAAGCGGTTTTGTGGTTAATGGACCCTGCCTAACGCTATCCCTGCTTCTGACGAAGCGGCAGCAACCTCTCCCTAAGCTCAGATCAGCAGCAGTAACATGGCGGTCGGCGGGAACGCCCCTTTATAGCCCCTGTGACGCCGCAGACAGCAAGCCAATCACTGCAATGCCCTTCTCTAAGATGGTGGGGACCAGGACCTATGTCATCACGCTGCCCACACTCTGCGTTTACCTTCATTGGCTGAAAAATGGCGCTTTTCACGTCATTGAAACGCGACTTTGGCGCGAAAGTCGCGTACCGCATGGCCGACCACGCACAGGGGTCGGATCGGGTTTCATGAAACTCGACTTCGCCAAAAGTCGGCGACTTTTGAAAATGTTCGACCCGTTTCGCTCAACCCTAGTGACCAGTGATGTGGGGTCGGAGTCAGGAAAATTGAGGAGTCAGAGGTTTGGCTTACCGCCTCCACAGCCCTGGTTCCAAACTAAACTTTTTTTTCTCCCCCACTAAAAGTTAGTCAATAAATTATATGTATCCTAGAATGGCATCAATAAAAATTAGAACTCGTACAAGTGAAAAGGCAAGCCCTCATGTAGTTAAGGAAGTTGTGCTACTTGAAATACAGTAGCATAAAAATCTCCACTTTATTTCCATAAAACAAGTTTAAATTTTGAAAAATAAAAAAAAACACTTATTCATGCTGACCCATAGAATAATGTTATCCCCTTTCTGCCAACTGACGGGATGGTACGTCAGCTGGCAGAACCCCCGCTTTGAAGTGGGCTCCGGCGGTGAGCCCACCTCAAAGCCGTGACATGTACGCTGTTTTCAACAGCTGTCATGTGGCCGCAATGGGCGCGAGCGGAATCGCGATCTGCCCGCTCCCATTAACTAGTTAAATGCCGCCGTCAAAGTCTGACAGCGGCATTTAACAAGCGCCGCCGGCCGCGCGACCGTAAGCGCTCGCTCCGCTGACCCCCGTCACATGATCGGGGTCAGCAGTGCATTGCCATAACAACCAGAGGTCTCCTTGAAACCTCTATGCTTGTTGATGGCCGATTGCTTTGAGCGCCACCCTGTGGTTGGCGCTCAAATCAATGCTGCATTTCTGCTACATAGAGGTGATCTGTGCTTCACCTCTATGTAGCAGAGGCGATCGAGTAGTGCATGCTTCTAGCTTCCTATGGAGGCTATTGAAGCTTGCCAAAAAAAAAAAAAAAGTGTTTAAAAATATAAAAAAAATATAAAAGTTCAAATCACCCCCCTTTCGCCCCAATCAAAATAAAACAATAAAAAAAACAAATCTACACATATTTCGCATCGCCGCATTCAGAATTGCCCAGTCTATCAATAAAAAAAGAATTAACCTGATCGCTAAACGGGATAGCGAGAAAAAATAAAACCTCCAACTGCATAAAAACTTTGATGGGAGGAGTGCCTCTTTAATAGAACTAAAACTTTATACAGATTAATTTTTGACCTGGAGGAAAATATAATTGATGTTCCATTTCAGGGTAAAAACTTCAAATTCAATATGAATGAAAGACACGTAGAAAAAAAGCATCCCCTGGCATTCTTTCTCTAAGCACGAAAAATTATTATATCAGTATTATTTTTATGAATATAATCTTTCTCATAAATTGTTTTTATGTGTATGATATAGCTGAGTTTTTTTCTGTTGTCCTTGCCTTTTTATCTGCGTGTACGGCCTTTGTGTTGTATGTTTGTACATGCCCTCGGACTTCACTCGGTCGTTCTGTCTGTTTGCGCTAAGTATTAATAAATGATGTTAAGAGCTCCAGGATCTGGCTGTGTGAGTTATAGTAACCGGATTTGCTTTAAAATATTTATGCCTGTCTGCACTTATTCAGGAAATTGATAAGAACTACATAAGAATGAATCAGTTTGTTGCGGACGTTCAGGAGCTTTCCATGTTGCTGGTGCAAGTCCGACTGCTTCATTTGGCAATCTCCATTATTTTTGGACTGATCTTTTTCACAGTCGGGTCACACCTGCTGCCAGATCTGTGCTCTGTGGCCATCTTGATCAAGCTATCTTTTTGCTTGTAAAGTATAGCACAGGGGTCAGTCTTCTAATTTATCTCTGAATCTAGGATGTGATAAATGTCTGCTTGGAATGTTGTATCTATGGAATATCTATTACTGGTTTTCTGCCCATAAAAGGGTAAATACGTTGTAAAAAGTCACAACGTATCAAAAAGTTGGCAGTGGTTACAAGCGAGCATCTAATTAAATGGAAACTGCCGGCTGGACTGTAATGAAGTTCAGGTTCTGATGCTGCCTTATTACAGAGTCATGAGGTGACCGGCTTGTTACTTCACCGTGATCCTATTAAGGAGAAATGAGACAATTTGATTTAAACATTAACACAACGCTTATAAAACATATTGGGGTGAGATTTCCTGTAATCAAAATGACCTCTCATGAAATATCACAGATGCAAACATGATCCGTGATTAGCTGTACCAGGTTTCTTCCCGGAATCCAACACTTTTCTCCATCGTTTCTTTCATTAGTCGTAGCAGTATACAAGATGGTTAGGTCATATAGGAATTGATGGATATACCCAGGTAAATGGATATGTACACACAGTGCATCATAGAATGACATTTCCAACATTGTTACTTTGTTCACATGACCTTAAAAGCAAAAGTGACGCTGCATTTTTAGCAATAGATAGATAGATAGAGAGATAGGTGTATGTATCGGAATCACTGTGTATAAAAATGTGTGATATGTATAATAACATTATTGAATATTGTTCTATACTCGGAGTCATTGTTTAAAAAAAAAAAAAAAAAAAACTGGGAGAAAGTTCTAAAAGCATTGTCCATACAACCCACTATTTCAAAATGAGTCCACTAGACTTCCTGCAAAGTGCTGATTATTCTCGGAGACGCTGCCACCAGTAGGTATTTCTGCTTTAGTAGAAATGTCGTACTCAGGGCCTTCGTTAGGACATGGCAAACTAGGCATTCGCCTATAGCCCCAGGGGCTCCGAGCCAGTGGCGTGCCGCTAATAACGGCAGACCACACGGCCTCTGTGGGGCCCATGAGTCAAGGGCTGAAGCCCCCTCTCCCATCTTTCCCCCTCTGCACACTTATTAGAACATGGAAGAAACACAAGATATGACTGTCAATCTAGCTCGGTATGGGGCTCAATGCAAAATATTGCCTTGTGCGGTAAGGATGATTATGAGAAACATTAGGAATCAGCCCAGAACTACACGGGAGGACCTGGTCAATTGCCTGTAGAGAGCTGGGACCACAGTGTCAAACATTACCGTTGGTAACACACTACATCGTCATTGATTTAAAATCCAGGAGGGCACACAAGGTCTCTCTGCTCACTCACGCCAGCACATGTCCAGACCCATTTGAGGTTGGCCAGTGACCATCTGTATGATCGAAAGGAGGCATGGGAGAAGGTCAGATAAGACCAAAATAGAACTTTTTGGTATCAACTCCACGCACCATGTTTGGGGTAAAAAGGATGAGTACAAGTCCAAGAACACCGTCCCAGCCGTGAAGAATTATGGGGTAAACATTATACTTTGGAGGTGCTTTTCTGCAAAGTGGACAGGACGACTGCTCCGTATTGAAGGGAGGATGGATGGGGCCATGTATCTCGAGATTTTGGCCAACAACCTCCTTCCTTCAGTAAGAGCATCAAGATGGGTCGTGGCTGGGTCTTCCAACATGACAATGACCCGAAACACACAGCCAGAGGCATTTCAAGGTGCTGGAGTGGCCTAGCCAGTCTCCAGACCCGAACCTACTAGAAAATCTGTGGAGGGAGCTGAAACTAAATGTTGTCCTGTGAGAGCCCCAAAACCTGAAAGATCTGGTGAAGATCTGTATGGAGAAGTAGGCCAAAATCCCTGCTGCAGTGTGTGCAGACTTGTTCAAGAACTACAGGAAACGTCTGACCTCTGTAATTGCAAACAAAGGTTTCTGTACCAAATATTAAGTTCTGTTTTTCTATTGTATCAAATACTTATTTCATGAAATAAAAAAATAATTATGTAAAAATCGTACAATGTGATTTTCTGCATTTTTTTAAAAAGATTGTCTCACATTTGAAGTGTGCCTATGAGAAAAATTACAGACCTCTCCATTGATTGTAGGTGGGAAAACTTGCAAAATTGTCAGTGTATCAAATACTTACTTTCCCCACTGTATGTACTATATGGGGGCTTCAATATGCTACATGGTGGCTTCATTATTCTCTATCAAAGACTGTAGGCAGTGTATTATACTGTATGTATTATATGGGGGCTACATTAAACTTTGCATAATATATGTACTATATGGGGGCTGCATTATATTCTTATCAATGATTGTGGGGTATGCATTATAGTATGTGTGCTATATGGGGCTGCATTGTACTGGATCGAGGACTATGGGTAATGCATTATACTATGAGAAGTGCATTGTAATATATGGAGGACTATGGGGGTGCATTGTCCAATATGGAGGACTATGGGGCACATTATACTATAGGGAGGATTATGGGGCTCATTATACTATATGGAGGACCATGGGGTGTGCATTATACTATGTGGAGAAGTATGGAGTGTTATACTAAGTGAGTAATTGGATTGTTTATGCCGGGACAAAAATCATTGTTCTCAGCAGCACATCATCCGGTGTAAGCTGCAGATGTGCTGCTGATAACATGATACTGTATGGGGACACATTGATCGACTAGTGCCCATTATTCTTCCTCAGCCAGTGTAAAGAGGTCGAGAAACTAGCGGCGAATAACTTCAATATTGTCTCACGTTTATTCAACGACCTAAACTCAGCGCAGGTAAAATATTATTATTATACATTTTTATAACGCCATTTATTCCATGGCGCTTTACATGTGAAAAGGGGGCAAATATAGACAAATACATTAAACATGAGCAAAAAAACAAGGCACTAACAGGTATAGAAGGAGGGAGGACCCTGCCTGCGAGGGCTCACAGTCTGCAGAGGATGGGTGAGGATACAGTAGGAGGGGGTAGAGCTGGTCATGTGGCGGTTCAGTAGGTTGAGGATCACTGCAGGCTGTAGGCTTGTCGGAAGAGGGGAGTCTTTAGGTTCTTTTTGAAGGTTTCTATGGTAGGCGAGAGTCTGATGTGTTGTGGTTGAGAGTTGCAGAGTATGGGGGAAGCACGGGAGAAGTCTTGGATGCGGTTGTAGTAAGAAGAGATGAGAGGGGAGTAGAGAAGGAGATCTTGAGAGGATCTGAGGTTGCGTGTAGGTAAGTGCCGGGAGACCATGTCGCAACTGTGTAGAGGAGACAGGTTGTGGATGGCTTTGTATGTCATAGTAAGGGTTTTGAACTGGAGTGTCTGGGCGATAGGAAACCAGTGAAGGGCTTGGCATAAAGGATAGGCTGGGGAATAGCGGTAGACAGGTAGATTAGTCGGGCAGCAGAGTGTAGGATGGATTGGAGTGGTGCTAGAGGGGAGGCCAGAGAGTAGGAGGTTGCAGTAGTCAAGGCAGGAGATAAGGGCGTGCACTAGTATTTTTGTAGTGTCGTGGTCAAGGAATGCACGGATCCGGGAAATATTTTTGAGTTAGAGACAGCAGGAGGAGGCAAGGGCTTGGATATGTGGCTTGACAGAGAGGGCAGGTGTCGAGGATCACCCCGAGGCACCGGGCATGTGGGACTGGTGAAAGTGAGCAGCCGTTGACATTGATGGATAGGTCTGGTGGAGGGGTAGAGTGAGATGGGGAAAGATGATGAATTCTGTTTTGTCCATGTTCAGTTTTAGAAAGCGAGCAGAAAAAAGGCTAGATAGCAGACAGACAGTGTGGGATTTTGGTGAGTAAGGAGGTGAGGTTCGGATAGGTAGATCTGTGTGTCATCAGCATAGAGATAATACTGCATACCGTGGGATTCTATGAGCTGTCCCAGGCCGAAAGTGTAGATGGAGAAGAGTAGGGGTCCTAGAACAGAGCCTTGAGGAACACCGACAGACAAGGGGCGAAGTGAGGAGGTGGTGTGGGAGAGGGAGACACTGAATGTTCAGTCTGTTAGATATGACGAGATCCAGGATAGGGCCAAGTCTGTGATGCCAAGAGATAAGAGGATCTATAGCACGAGGGAGTGGTCCACAGTGTCAAAGGCAGAAGACAGGTCCAGGAGAAGGAGGACAGAGTAGTGTCGCTTGCTCTTGGTAGTTAGTAGGTCATTAGTGACTTTAGTTAGGGCAGTTTTAGTTCAGTGATGGGGTCGGAAGCCAGATTGTAACCGGTCAAAGAGGGACCAGGAGGAGAGGTGGGAGGGCAGTTCAAGATGGACATGTTGTTCCAGTAGTTTTGAAGCGTAAGGGAGAAGAGATATCTGGCGATAGCTAGACACAAAGGATGGGTCGAGGGAGGTCTTTTTGAGGATGCGTGTGATCTTGGCATGTTTGAAGGATGAGGGGAAGACACCTGTTGTGAGTGAGAGATTGAAGAGGTGTGTTAGGTTTGGGATGAAGACCATGGCAAGGTTAGGGATCAGGTGGGACGGGAGCCGGTCAAGCGTGAAAGTGGTGAGGTGTGATCTTGACACTGAAATGTTTCTGTGTGATGGCACAATATGTGAGTAATTGGGGCCCCACTTTGTCTAAAACCGGCCCAAGTAGTACCACATGGCTCTTATTGAAAAAAATGGCTGACCTTGTAATATACGCAAGACCTTGTCCGTGAAAACAGGAATCACTTCTGCTCATATCTGTAGGATCTTGAGAAGACGTGTTGTATTGGGGAGACAACCACTTTAATGGGGAGTATGGTCCAGATAGTAAATTTAATTTATAAATAGAGGTTTAAATAAGGTAAAATTAATTATTTTGTACTCTAAATTATCTGTCCTTAGAATAGCCAATCAATGTTAGATTGGTCATTGACCCTTAGACTACAATTTCATGAAACACCACTACTAAAGTTATGGTATTGTGCAGTATAAAGCATTGCAAATGTTAAAGGGAACCTGTCACCAGGAATTACGCTGTTAATCTGCAGGTTAACAGCATTATAATGCTGTCTGGCACCTGCACGTAGCCAAATGCAGAGGGGAGAATACAGAGTGGCCGCTGTAACCGAACCCCCAGCCCTGACTGACAGATGGCCTCAATGTAGACCAGTGTCAGTCAGGGCTGTATAGTCAGAGCAGTGGCTGAACCGGCTGCGCCCCCACCTCCATGACTGAATACTGATTGCTGGCGGGGAGAATAAAGATAATTTTCTCCATGCTGCATTCCGCTGTGTGCAGGCACTGGACGGAATCATAACGCTGTTAACCTGCAGGTTAGCCACATATCTGCAGGTTAACAGTGTTATTCCTAGTGACAGGTTCCCTTTAAAGACTACTACTATGAGGCAGCCCCGTCTAACAATCACGTACCCTCCTATTTAATATTTCTGGCCTATCTTAGAGATAGGTCATCAGTTTTGAAGCAGATCTGTCATGAGACTTCACAAGGAAAATTTTATACAGTATTAAATAGATTTCTTACTTTGGTAAGAAAAATTATGTAATTAATTTGATAATCCATGTGACAATAGCTGTACGATCCTGATATTAAAATGAATATTTTCGCTAATCCAGTTATCACTTCCTGTCTGGCTCACTACATTGGATTACATGTGGCTACAGGTGCTGAAGTGGCCATAAAAACAGTTTGTCGTCTGTAATTGTACTTTGCAGCTCCATAGTACTAGAGTCTACAACATACATACTACTACTACATATTAATCGGGTATCCTAAGGGTAGGCCATAAGTTTTAAAGCAATTCTGTCACCATATTTCACAACGCTAACTGCATTTATTATTGCAAAATGCTCAGTCGTTGGTTGATTGGATTGTTTGTGTTGACATAAAAATCATCGTTGCTGACATCACATCACCCCACGTCAGGAGTGGATGGGCTTCCAACAATATGCATGCTCTGTGGGGACAGAATATTCATTTTAATAATTGTTCTGTTCCGATACTATGTTTATTTACCTGTGTCAACCGGTCTTTAAACGAGCTCCAATCTACTTATATGTAATTGACCTGTGCTCATTTCTGGTCAATAACCTTTACTGAGCAGTTATTGGCTCCCATGTGGGGCCATCACATAACCAAGACAGATTTTTATCTACTGGGTGTCCTTCAGGTGCTCATAATACCATTTCAAATCACCAATCGCTTATCAGTGTTTTGAAAAGTTAAGGCCCCATACACATTAGATAGCTTCTATCTCTCCTGACTCCAAATGTATAGTAATGTTCTCCTCGGCTGAGCTCTCCTCTGTTCCTTATGAGAGAGTCACTACCGTACTCCTGGCAGTGGCTGACCTCCCTGAATATATGAATTGCCAGGGTTGACCGTTTGGCCCTCACACACTTTAGACTGACAGCTGATTTGGCGATACAGGTGGTATTGGCTTACCTTAGTCTGATGTGTATTGGGGCCTTTACTCTGCATAAAAGCAGCTTGGTAAGCTTTACATTCCTTTGTTAATTTTGTATTGATCCACTTGTGACTCCCTCTCGGGGTGTCCTACAGGCTATGATCCTACAGGTTATGTAGCTACCTCTTCCTGCCTGGGTGACTACATTGGCCTACAGGTACTAATGTGATCTGCTATGATACATTGCACCTCTATGGTCCTCAGGTTTGCTTTGGGTCCTTCCCCTCTTAGGCAGCAGGAGGCATGAGAAGCCTGCTCAAGAATGTAGTGTCTGGATGAAACCATGCATGAAACGTGCAGCAACAAGACAGGTAGTACTGGCTATGTGCTTTCTCTTTACTGAGAGGATAGCTGGAGGGTACAGTAGTCTTCATCTACCTAGACTGTCTAACAAAAAAAAATGGCCAATGTTCTATTTTTGTGTGCAGTTTAGACAAAAGTAGCCACCATCCATTGTACAAGAAGTAGATCCCGTCATCTATATATGTTTTTTTAAAGGAATACTGTATATGTTTGGAAAAAAAATAAATAAAATGGCTCAGTAGTTAGCATTGTTATGCTGCAGCGCTGGGGTATTGGGTTCCAATCCAAGGACAATACCTGTATGTGGTTTGTATGTTCTCCCCCATTTTATGGCTTTCTTCCAGGATTTCCAGTTACCTCCCATATTCCAAAAATGTACTTGTGGTTTAATTGACTTCCTTTTTACCTCGTTAGCTGGACCGCCAAAAACTCATGTTTTAAATCATCCAGTTGGGATACTCTTGTTTTCTTTGTCAAGGGTTACATTGTCCGATCCTTGTCTGTTCTTAATAAGTCAAGTACAAAGCTGTTTTGACCCCTCACCCGGGATAACCCCCTCCACATTAACAGCTGTTGTTCCTTTCATTTGCTGAGGTAATTGTAACTTGTAGTCAAAATTGGAAGGTTCCCCATGCAGTGTAATTCAGGTTGTCTCCCTGTTATCCCCCTCCTGGCAGTGTTACTGGAAGGCAGCCGCTAAGCTTATTAGTCTGCTGTCACTCACATTACCAGCCCTGGAGACTGACGACCATTTAGCTGTTTAAACAGGTCTCTGGGGTTGCCACACACAGAGGAGATTCCAGGACAATGCTGATCATTGAGCGGCACGTGTAGATGTGTACACGTCGTATTTCTCTACCGAGATGACCTTACTCATCTCCACAACAGTGCGAAGTGTGAGGCATAAGTGTGCATGAAGATGTCATAATTGCTCTAGGCCAGGGGTGGACAATTAATTTTCCCAAGAGGCCATATGAGACATCATGACTATTGTGGAGGGCCGAACTAAGCTGAAATGAATTCTCGTCAATATTAACATATTAATTATAATAATTTAATATTGTATCACTTAATTTTCATCAGAATTATGTATGCTAACTTGCTGCTGCTAATACATGTTGCAATAGGGCTGATTGTAACATGTATCTTACCAGTAGCAGCGAATCAATACCGTGTGATTTACTTCTTTTTGTGAAGTTTATAAATTTTATTGCTCCTGTTGTTCAGCTCTTGAACATTGATCAACAGCTACCTCCACAAATTATGATGTTCACACCGCCCTACCACACTTAGTACGATGTCCCCCACAGCCCTCCTACACAGTATGATGTCCCCACAGCCCTCCCACACACAGTATAATGTCCCCACAGCCCTCCCACACACAGTATAATGTCCCCATAGCTCTCCCACACACAGTATAATATCCCCACAGTCCTCCCACACACAGTGTAATCTCCCCGGAGCCATCCCATACACAATATAATATCCCCACAGTCCTCACACACACAGTATAATATCCCCATAGTCCTCACACACACAGTATAATGTCCCCACAGTCCTGCCACACACAGTATAATATCCCCTCAGTCCTGCCACACAAAGTATAATGTCCCCACAGTCCTCCCACAAACAGTATAATGTCCCCACAGTCCTGCCACTCACAGTATAATATCCCCAGAGCCATCCCATACACAATATAATATCCCCACAGTCCTCCCACACACAGTATAATATCCCCAGAGCCATCCCATACACAATATAATATCCCCACAGTCCTCACACACACAGTATAATATCCCCACAGTCCTCACACAAACATTATAATATCCCCACAGCCCTCCCGCACACAGTATATTATCCCCACAGCACTCACACACAGTATAATGTCCCCACAGCACTCACACACAGTATAATGTCCCCACAGCACTCACACACAGTATAATGTTCCCATAGCCCTCCAGCACATAGTATGATGTCCCCATCAGCCCTCCTACACAGTATGATGTCCCCACAGCCCTCCCTCACATAGTATAATGTCCACACAGCCTTCTCACACACAATATGATGCCCCCACGCCCAATGTGATTGTCCAACAGCTCTCCAACATAGTCTAATCTAATTTTATGTATTTTATACCTATTTAATACAAATCATTCCTATGGGTTAAAATATTATTTATAGAATTACATTTATGATGGCGCAAAAGACTTTTGCTCAGGTTTACAGTTTTGTTTGGTGCTTAAGTAGTCATTTGTGTATATCACAGTTATTAAAGGAATAATAATTGATTACTCTGTGTGCATATATGGGCAACATACCCCATTAAATAACGCCAGTTAATAACTGACAGTCCACTGGTAAAACTGTTTTTATTTAAACCGGACATGTGATTTGTAAGAAGGATAGGTGTAGCAATATGGAGAATGTGGCAGTATTTCCAGATAGGAGGAGAGTGTACATTACTATATAGAGACGTGACTAATTATCTAGTCCATTTGATTATTCTTAGGAGGAACCAAAGTTTGCTATAGTAGCCGAGTATGTTAACTTTGCTCATGTGTTAAGGTACCGTCACTCTCAGCAACTTTGCAACGAGAACGACAACAAACCGTGACGTTGCAGCGTCCTGGATAGCGATCTCGTTGTGTTTGACACGCAGCAGCGATCAGGATCCCGCTGTGACATCGCTGGTCGGAGCTAGAAGTCCAGAACTTTATTTGGTCGTCAGGTCGGCGTGTATCGTCATGTTTGACATCAAAAGCAACAATGCCTGCAATGTTTTACATGGAGCTAACAACCAGCGAGAACGATAAGTGAGTCGCCATTACGTCACTGGATCACTTCTGCATCGTTCTGGAGTTGCTGTGTTTGACGTCTCTACAGCGACCTAAACAGCGACGCTCCAGCGATCGGCTCGTTGTCTATATCGCTGCAGCGTCGCTGAGTGTGACGGTACCTTTAGTCTCTAGAACGTATCGGGATGCAATTTGTATAGGACATACCTTCTGATAACTAAGTTGGGCAATGTCTATCTAGCCCTTTAAGCTAGCTATTTGTGTGAGATAGTTGATGGCAGATAACCATCTCCGTTGACTCCTTCATACTCAACTCAGCTGAGTGTTCATGTATTTTCAATGGGGAGAAAGAGTCAGCTAGACATTTCTGGCAAAAGCTCATCTCCCTGTAATACAAAAGTATCTGGTGCTGAAGCTAGAACTGCTCGATCCTTGTTTACCCTGACTTCACATCAGATGTATGGGCCTTTCAGTTTCATCCAGTGTGTGTGAAGGGGCTTTAGATTCCTTAGCCAGGTAAGGCTACTTTCACACTGGCGTTGTTTTGAATACATCGCAATGCGTCATTTAGGGGAAAAACGCATCCTGCAAAGTTGTTTGCAGGATGTGTTTTTGCCCCATAGAGTAACATTACCAACGCATTGCGACGTATTGACACACGTCGCAACCGTCGTGCGACGGTTGCGCCATGTTGTGGCGGACCGCCGGGAGCAAAAAACGTTAAATGTAACGTTTTTTGCTGCCGACGGACCGCTTTTTCCAACCGTGCATGCGCAGCCGGAACTCCGCCCCCACCTCCCCGCACCTCACAATGGGGCAGCGGATGCGCCGGAGAAATGCATCTGCTGCACCCGTTGTGCGGCGCATCAAACGCTAGCGTCGGAATCTCGGCCCGACGCAATGCGACGGGCCGAATCCGGCGCTAGTGTGAAAGTAGCCAAAGACAGATAACATAGATGTGTCGCTCGGAACCAATTCATTTGTCAATGCTCCTGTGTGCTTTTATGAATTTAGATTAGCATTATCTCTTTTTTTCTAGAGATGGCTGCTTCTTAGATACTTTCAGCCCATTCATAGGGCCTAAATTTGCATAAGATCATGAATGTTTTTCTTAAGGTACCGTCACACTCAGTGACGCTGCAGCGATATAGAAAACGAGCCGATCGCTGCAGCGTCGCTGTTTAGGTCGCTGTAGAGACGTCAAACACAGCAACTCCAGAACGATGCAGGAGCGATCCAGTGACGTAACGGCTACTCACTTATCGTTTTCGCTGGTTGTTAGCTCCATGTAAAACGTTGCTGGCATCGTTGCTTTTGATGTCAAACACGACGATACACGCCGACCTGACGACCAAATAAAGTTCTGGACTTCTAGTTCTGACCAGCGATGGCACAGCGGGATCCAGATTGCTGCTGCGTGTCAAACACAACGAGATCGCTATCCAGGACGCTGCAACGTCACGGATCGTTGTCGTTCTCGTTGTAATGTTGCTGAGTGTGATGGTACCTTTACCCAGTAAATGAATAACAAACTCTGTGTAGTTATATAGGTCAAAGCTTCTGCAGTTATCCGACTGCTCCCTTTTTGGTCCCGCTTTTAAACTCTTTATAGAACAAAGTTTTTCTTGGCTATTGGTAATGTTAAGATTGCTGAGATGCAGCCCCTTTTTTATAAAATTAAAAGTGGTGTCAGTGATGAGCGAATGTACTCGAATAAGGTGTTATCTAAGCATGCTCGTGTGCTAACCGAGTGTCTTCTGTGAGCTGGAAAAATATGTTTGAGTCCCCGCTAACCAACCTATACAATGAAGTCTCTGCAGAACACCACCTCTTTGAGAAGATCATCCATCTAGAAGACTACTTCAATGCAATTCTGGGTGGTCATCTCAAAGAGGGTGCACTTGTACATACGTATGTGGAGTGTGTTATTCTATACTATTATCATATTCAGTATATCAGGTTGATTGCAGGCTATGAATATGTGCAAACAGAATCCAGTACAAAACTACTACCCTCATCCACAAAGCACTCCATGGCTCAACACCACCCTACATCTCCTCTCTGGTCTCAGTCTACCACCCTACCCATGCCCTCCGCTCTGTTAATGACCTCAGGTTAGCATCCTCAATAATAAGAACCTCCCATTCCCGTCTCCAAGACTTTACACGTGCTGCGCCGATTCTTTGGAATGCACTACCTAGGTTAATACGATTAATCCCCAATCCCCACAGTTTTAAGCGTGCCCTAAAAACTAATTTGTTCAGATTGGCCTACTGCCTCAACGCATTAACCTCACTATCCCTGTGTGGCCCATTCAAAAAACAAAACATAATTGGCTTCCTCGCATCATGTTCTCATACACTTTATGCAGTTAATAGCCCTCTGTGTCTGTACTGCTACATACTTAGGCAGTTAACTGGTTCATGCAGCTTTACATGAACACCTGAGCCTTACACTATGGCTGGTCTGACTAACTAAAGCAATTGTTACCATCCACCTCTCGTGTCTCCCCTTTTCCTCATAGTTTGTAAGCTTGCGAGCAGGGCCCTCATTCCTCTTGATATCTGTTTTGAACTGTGATTTCTGTTATGCTGCAATGTCTATTGTCTGTACAAGTCCCCTCTATAATTTGTAAAGCGCTGCGGAATATGTTGGCGCTATATAAATAAAATTATAATAATAATAAGTGTATGTGTCTTCATCTTTTATCCTATTTCGTAAAACCAGTCAATCCCTAATTTTACTGATGTGTTTGAGACTTTTGGCAACAGAGCTGAAGAACAAAGTCTCTGGACATGTCCCCTTGCATGGTCCTTTTAATATCGTGATTATTAGCATACAGTTGTGGCCAAAAGTATTGACACCCCTGCAATTCTGTCAGATAATACTCCTTTTCTTCCTGAAAATGATTGCAATCACACATTCTTTGGTATTATCTTCATTTAATTTGTCTTAAATTAAAAAAACACAAAAGAGAATGAAGCAAAATGCAAAACATTGATCATTTCACACAAAACTCCAAAAATGGGCCAGACACAAGTATTGGCACCCTCAGCCTAAGGCCGGCTTCACACTTGCGAGTTTTACGGACGTAAGAGCGCAGAAACTACGTCCGTAAAACTCGCAAAAAATACGGCACAATTATTCTCTATGCCCCTGCTCCTATCTGCCGTATTTTACTGATCAGTATTATACGGCTTTCTACGGCCGTACAAAATCGCAGCATGCTGCGTTTGTCACCGTACTGCGCAAGAAATACGCCAATGAAAGTCTATGGAAGCGTGAAAAATACGGATTTCACACGGACAAGCAGTGTGACTTGCGAGAAATACGCAGCGCTGTTAGAGAGAAAAGCCGGTAATTCAGTGCGGTGTACAGTAAAATCACACTGACAGCTTCCAGTCCAATAGGTAGAATAAATGTGTACACATAGAATAGGTATATATATATATATATATATATATATATATATATATATATATATATATATATATATATATATGTCAGTGAGACACATATATGTATATATATTAATATTTATTCCAGCGCTATACAGCTTGAAAGCCGGTAATTCAATTACCGGCTTTTTCTTTCTCCTTCCTAAAACCCGACATGATTTGAGACATGGTTTACATACAGTAAACCATGTCTTCTCTCCATTTTTTTTGCAGATTCCACACTACTAATGTCAGTAGAGTGTATCTGCAAAATTTGGCTGTTCTAGCTCTTAAAATAAAGGGTTAAATGGCGGGAAAAATTGGCGTGGGCTCCCGCGCAATTTTCTCCGCCAGAGTAGTAAAGCCAGTGACTGAGGGCAGATATTAATAGCCTGGAGAGGGTCCATGGTTATTGCCCCCCCCCCCCCTGGCTAAAAATATCTGCCCCCAGCCACCCCAGAAAAGGCACATCTGTAAGATGCGCCTATTCTGGCACTTGGCCACTCTCTTCCCATTCCCGTGTAGCGGTGGGATATGGGGTAATGAAGGGTTAATGCCACCTTGCTATTGTAAGGTGACATTAAGCCTAATTAATAATGGAGAGGCGTCAATTATGACACCTATCCATTATTAATCCAATTGAATGAAAGGGTTAAATAAAACACAAACACATTATTTAAAATTATTTTAATGAAATAAAAACAATGGTTGTTGGAGTATTTTATTCTACGCCCAATCCAGTCACTGAAGACCCTCGTTCTGTGAAAGAAAAAACATAATAAACCAACAATATACTTACCCTCCGCAGATCTGTAACGTCCAACGATGTAAATCCTTCTGAAGGGGTTAAAACATTTTGCAGCAAGGAGCTTTGCTAATGCAGACTGCTCCTCGCTGCAAAACCCCGGGGAATGAGTCTAAATATAGATCAATGAGCTATATTTAGCTTCATTTGCGGTGAGGTGCCCTCTGCTGGATGTTCATAGATCGTGGGAACTTGCCTAGAAAGCCAGGGAGCTTTCTAGGAAATTTCCCATGAAATAGCTACACGGGAATGGGAAGAGAGTGGCCAAGTGCCAGAATAGGCGCATCTTCCAGATGTGCCTTTTCTGGGGTGGCTGGGGGCAGATATTTTTAGCCAGGGGGGGGCCAATAACCATGGACCCTCTCCAGGCTATTAATAGCTGCCCTCAGTCACTGGCTTTACTACTCTGGCGGAGAAAATTGCGCGGGAGCCCACGCCAATTTTTTCCGCCATTTAACCCTTTATTTTAAGAGCTAGAACGGCCAAATTTTGCAGATACACTCTACTGACATTAGTAGTGTGGAATCTGCAAAAAAAATGGAGAGAAGACATGGTTTACTGTATGTAAACCATGTCTCAAATCATGTCGGGTTTTAGGAAGGAGAAAGAAAAAGCCGGTAATTGAATTACCGGCTTTCAAGCTGTATAGCGCTGGAAAAAATATTAATATATATACATATATGTGTCTAATGACATTATATATATATATATATATATATATATATATATATATATATATATATATATATATATATAGACAGTATATATATATTTTTTTTTCTTTTTGGGACACATGGATCATTTCTATAGCGGTATGTTGGTTTTGCAAGCCTGCGAGAAAACCACGCAGTACGGATGCCATACGGATTACATACGGAGGATGCCATGCGCAAAAAACGCTGACACACCCTGCCTACGGAGGAGCTACGGACCACTATTTTCGGGACATTTCAGCGTATTACGGCCGTAATATACGGACCGTATTTTCATACGCTGTGTGTGAAGCCGGCCTAATACTTGGTTGCACAACCTTTAGTCAAAATAACTGCGACCAACCGCTTCCGGTAACCATCAATGAGTTTCTTACAATGCTTTCTCTCAAACCATTTTCTAGTGCTTTTTTAAGTGTGTTTGTTTGTGTGTTTGTCCTACTGGAAGACCCATGACCTCTGAGGGAGACCCAGCTTTCTCACACTGGGCCCTACATTATGCTGCAAAATTTGTTGGTAGTCTTCAGACTTCATAATGCCATGCACACGGTCAAGCAGTCCAGTGCCAGAGGCAGCAAAGCAACCCCAAAACATCAGGGAACCTCTGCCATGTTTGACTGTAGGGACTGTGTTCTTTTCTTTGAATGCCTCTTTTTTTCTCCTGTAAACTCTATGTTGATGCCTTAGCCCAAAAAGCTCTACTTTTGTCTCATCTGACCAGAGAACATTCTTCCAAAACGTTTTAGGCTTTTTCAGGTAAGTTTTGGCAAACTCCAGCTTGGCTTTTTTTATGTCTCTGGGTAAGAAGTGGGGTCTTCCTGGGTCTCCTACCATACAGTCCCTTTTCATTCAGACGCCGACGGATAGTACGGGTTGACACTGTTGTACCCTCGGACTGCAGGGCAGCTTGAACTTGTTTGGATGTTGGTCGATGTTCTTTATCCAACATCCGCACAATCTTGCGTTGAAATCTCTTGTCAATTTTTCTTTTCCGTCCACATCTAGGGAGATTAGCCACAGTGCCATAGGCTTTAAACTTCTTGATGACACTGCGCACGGTAGACACAGGAACATTCAGGTCTTTGGAGACGGACTTGTAGTCTTGAGATTGCTCATGCTTCCTCACAATTTGGTTTCTCAAGTCCTCAGACAGTTCTTTGGTCTTCTTTCTTTTCTCCATGCTCAATGTGGTACACACAAGGACACAGGACAGAGGTTGAGTCAACTTTAATCCATGTCAACTGGCTGCAAGTGTGATTTAGCTATTGCCAACACCTGTTAGGTGCCACAGGTAAGTTACAGGTGCTGTTAATTACACAAATTAGAGAAGCATCACATGATTTTTCGAACAGTGCCAATACTTTTGTCCACCCCCTTTTTTACGTTTGGTGTGGAATTATATCCAATTTGGCTTTAGGACAATTCTTTTTGTGTTTTTTCATTTAAGACAAATTAAATGAAGATAATAACAAAGAATTTGTGTTTGTAATCATTTTCAGGAAGAAACTGAGTATTATCTGACAGAATTGTAGGGGTGTCAATACTTTTGGCCACAACTGTACTGTCAGTAAAGTTGGGTGGTTTCAATGTATTTTATGTTGGTACTTGAATTAAACTCAGCAATTTGTAATCTATTAGAATTGAAACTTCATTTTTATTTCCTTTTCGTGTTTTTATTTTTTCCCAGTTTTTGTTAGACTCAATGATTACTTTTCTTTCTCTAAAGAATTCCTCTGACCAGATATCGTTTCGTGCTGCTGGTGGGCTGTCAGTCGCGGAGCAGATCCTACAAATGGTTCCACCTCTAAGTAACTCCAGCACATCATTCCGCATCCCTTTCAAGTAAGAGTCCATTGTTTTTTTTACAACTTGGGTACATCATAAGAGTATGCACATATTTATGCTGAAAGTTAAAGAACTAGATAGGACTTGTATTTGCTAATGCACAGTTAGTCACTGTATGCCGCCTGCACAAAAGTAGAGGCTGTCTTGGCTGCTGACAAAGTGGTCACATGGATGATTCAACGGACTGCCGCTGTCTTAGATCATGTGAATGTGAAGACTGCCGGTCATTAGTGTTTACACAGTGGTTACATGGACATGAGATTATTTGCACAGACAGGGTGTAAGATAACAATAATCATACGTTTATACTAATCTTTTGTTCTTATTTTTACCTGTATGGCCCAAAAGGTGCTCGTGGATTCTCTGATCCCAAGGTCCAGGTGGGCACATGGGCATCAGTGCAGCAGACGGGTGAGGCACACAGGAAACGGATAACAGACAAGAGACCATTAGCAGGGTTACTGAATGCCACAGGAAGATGAGTAACTGAGGATCTGAAAGCCACAGGCAGACAGTAGACAAGTAGCAGTGGTACTGAAAGCCACATATAGGTGACGTCCTGAAGACTGCAGACAGATAGCAGTGGTACTGAAAGTCACAGACAGGTAACTTGGGGACTGGAAGCTGCAGACGGGCAGGTGACATCCTGAAAACCGCAGACAGGTTGCAGAAAGAGCTCCGGAGTAAGTCTTAAGGTACCTTCACACTAAACAACTTCACAACGATATCGCTAGCGATCCGTGACGTTGCAGCGTCCTGGCTAGCGATATCGTTCAGTTTGACACGCAGCAGTGATCTGCATCCTGCTGTGATGTCGTTGGTCGCTCCAGAACTTTATTTCGTCGCTGGACTCCCTGCAGACATCGCTGAATCGGCGTGTGTGACGCCGATTCAGCGATGTCTTCACTGGTAACCAGGGTAAACATCGGGTTACTAAGCGCAGGGCCGCGCTTAGTAACCCGATGTTTACCCTGGTTACCATCGTAAAAGTAAAAAAAGCAAACACTACATACTTACCTTCAGCTGTCTGTCCCCGGCGCTCTGCTTCCTGCACTGGCTGTGAGCGCCGGTCAGCCGGAAAGCAGAGCGGTGACGTCACCGCTCTGCTTTCCGGCCGCTGTGCTCACAGTCAGAGCAGGAGGAGTGCAGAGAAGCAGAGCGCCGGGGACAGACAGCTGAAGGTAAGTATGTAGTGTTTGTTTTTTTTACTTTTACGATGGTAACCAGGGTAAACATCGGGTTACTAAGCGCGGCCCTGCGCTTAGTAACCCGATGGTTACCCGGGGACTTCGGCATCGTTGGTCGCTGGAGAGCTGTCTGTGTGACAGCTCTCCAGCGACCAAACAGCAACGCTGCAGCGATCAACATCGTTGTCGGTATCGCTGCAGCGTCGCTTAGTGTGAAGGTAACTTTAATATCATGGAAGCAGGCAGATAGGAGATGTCCTGGAAGTTGCCAACAAACACATAGCAGAGATCCTAGATGACCATGAACAGGTAGCAAACAGAACTCCAGAGTAACTAGAAAGTCTGAATACCATGGAAGCTGCAGACAGCCAGGAGATGTTCTGCAGACTGTAGCAAGGAACGGGGCACAAACTAAAATCTTAATACCAAGACCCAGGTGTGGGAGCAAGCCGGGCTACTAGCAAAGCCCGAAGTAGACCACAAGAAAATATAGTAGACAAGGATGTAGGGGCAGAGCCCAGACCCGGGACAGGTGTGTAACGCTGAAATGATATGACAGAGCTCAAATACTATTTTAAGGGTATTGTCTCATTTCAGTCATTATGGCATCAACGTCTGATAAATGGACATCCTACTTCATGGATCCATAGCTGTCTCCAGAACAGAGGGCCAAAGATCCTATCCTATAGTGGGTGAAGTTGTGACTGGAGAGGTGGTTGCGTCTGCATGAATTCCACTATTTACCTTTATGGGAGTTCCCAAAAATGCTCTCGTCTGTAGATATAAATAGAAAAGGCTACACATTCACTGTCATCTCTATAATCACAGTATATGTTGCACCAGGTGGAATAGGGAATGAGGGGAACCTTGTTTTGAAATCAAGCGTGGATCTCAGATATATTACTCACAATTTCCAATACTAATTTCAGAATTTGACCACAATGCAAATAAATTTTATGTGTAATTATACATACACTACTTTATTGATAGTAATTTCAGCATTTTACCACAATCTAAATGGGAAGAGAAGTTGTTCTTGGAGAGACTGTCATCTCACTGGTAGTAGCTGGTGTTAGCTACCCTCAAAGTTCTTATGACAAAAGCCAAGAACAGGTGGTTCCTGATTCTTTTCGTAATAGGATTAATATATTGGTGGCTTCCAATCTGCCCTCCTACAACATAATGCTGTCTGGCCAGCCTCTGTTTGAGGTGTACAACTAATCCCTATAAATAGTTCCTAAAATAAGGTCAAACTTCGACTGGATTTCTGAGAGGACTAGTATTAATTCATGCATGATTAGAGGATAAAAGGATGCTTGGTTCACTTAGTATGGCACAAAGCAGAAAACTCAGCAATATGCTAGAAAAGTTGTGCACATATAGAATTTCCATATTTTCTTTAATCTATTAATGTTTGGAAATTAGAAACCAAGATTAATAGATGCTGAGGAAATGCTATAACAGTCATGGTATAACCAGCAAGTTAGGAATATGACATGGTTACACCACGATATTAGCCCGGTGTGAATTTTACTTGCAAAGCTTTTAATCCCTAATTTAAAAAAATAGCAGATGGTTTCTAAAAAGTTTTTTCACCCTCCTCCAGGGCACTTCCAGATTAAATTACACATTTAGTTCTGTTTAGTATGTGTTGTATGACAGAGTGTATGGTACAGAAATTAAAAAACAATAAAATATTTCCCTTACTCGACTGTTTGTCATATAGCAAAGTTGTCTAGTAAGCAATGGTGCACAACTAATAAATAATATCGCTATATTATCAGTTTGTGAATCTAGGACACCTGGTTGACAACTCTCATGCAGATTTTTAGCCAGAAACTGGCCAAAGCTCTATTCGCACCTGCATTTATTTAATTCCTCTGTTCCTTTCTAGGAACTAAGAAACCGAATTCATGCACAGTACCGTTGTGTTGCATAACAGATGCAAACAGCACCAGATGGCTCCAATTGACTGTGATGGAGTCTGCCTAGTTTCAATTATGGCAACATAATGTATTCTAAGTGTCTTTTCTTATCACAGTATTTTTATGACTGTAAGACGCACCAGACCATTAGACGCACCTAGATTTTAGAGGAGGAAACTAGAAAAAAAAATTGAAGCAAAAAATGTCCCCCATCCTGGTATGCATGGCTTTCTTATCTCTATCCTGGTATGCATGGCCCCCATCTCTGTGCTAGTATGCATGGCCCCATCCTTATCCTGGTGTGCCGGGCCCCCATCTCTTTCCTGGTATGCATGGCTCCATCCTTATCCTTTATCCTGGTATGATTGGCCCCGATCCCTATCCTGGTATGCAGGGACCCCATCTCCATCCTGGTATGCAGGGACCCCATCCCCATCCTGGTATGCATGGCCCCATCCTTGTCCTGGTATGATTGGCCCCAATCCCTGTCGTGTTATGCATGGCACCAGCTCACTGTTCTCTACGCCGGGACTGTGTGCTTGGAGCGCAGTGAGTATTCATTGCTCTTTAGCGAGCACAGTATCAGCCACAGCCGCCGGGTTTCTGCAGCTGCCGGGCTTTCACGTGTGCCGCTACTAAAAGGAGGGGATATTCATTGCATTCCACACATTCCACACATTGCATTCCTGGGAGTGGAATACAGTGAATATTCATTGCCTTAAGTAGCTGGCACACTGGAACGCCGGGCAGCTGCAAGAACCTGACTTCTGTGTATAACACTGTGCTCGCTATTGAAGAGAAATTAGTATTCACTCCTTTCCACGCCCTTGGACGTGGAATGGAGTGAATATTAATTTCCCTTTAGCAGCGGGCACAGGAGTTAGCTGCAACAGCCGGCTCCTGCCACCAGTGACCCGCTGCCGCTCCCCCACCTCCCCACCACAGCCAGATTAGGAACATCTGGACTATAAGATGCACCCCCCATTTTCCTCCACATTTTTGGAGGAAAAAAGTTCATCTTATAGTCTGAAAAATACGGTACTCTGTTGTGCCATTCTGCTGGTATACTAGACCTTTATAAATAAATTGCCAACTGGGTGTCAAGGAGGTTTGTTACAGGGGCAAAACTTCTTGTCAAAAGGTGTGTCCACTCACACAACACTGATTGGAAAGTGCCATGGTGGTGAGAAACACAATGCCGACTGGAAACACCAAGTTATAAACTTATTTATACATTTCTAGAAGGCATAGCAGTGAAATGTGTAGTACTATGCAGTATATACAAGCTGCTCCAGAATGGTTTGTTTATAAGGAGTACAAGTACAGCATTTTCTAAACCACATACTGTACATCAGAAGAGGTGACTGGTACTTTTTAAGTGGGACTGTACTTTCAACTGCATAAATCAATAGTACAGGTGATTGTTAGAAAAATTATAATATATCTTATTAGAGAATTCTGCTTTTTAATATATAAGCCACTTCTTGATCTCCCCTCTGAGCTCACCATCCTCCATGAAAAAAAAAACTCAAGTCTGTCTTGCTTTAAGGTACCTTCACACATAACGATATCGTTAACGATATCGTTGCTTTTTGTGACGTAGCAACGATATCGTTAAGGATATCGTTATGTGTGACAGCGACCAACGATCAGGCCCCTGCTGGGAGATCGTTGGTCGCTGAGGAAAGTCCAGAACTTTATTTCGTCGCTGGACTCCCTGCAGACATCGCTGGATCGGCATGTGTGACACCGATCCAGCGATATCTTCACTGGTAACCAGGGTAAACATCAGGTTACTAAGAGCAGGGCCGCGCTTAGTAACCCGATGTTTACCCTGGTTACCAGCGTAAAAGTAAAAGAAACAAACACTACATACTTACCTACCGCTGTCTGTCCCCAGCGCTGTGCTTCTCTGCACTCCTCCTGCTCTGGCTGTGAGCGTCGGTCAGCCGGAAAGCAGAGCAGTGACGTCACCGCTCTGCTTTCCAGCCGCTGTGCTCACAGCCAGTGCAGGAGGAGTGCAGAGAAGCACAGCGCCGGGGACAGACAGCGGTAGGTAAGTATGTAGTGTTTGTTTCTTTTACTTTTACGCTGGTAACCAGGGTAAACATCTGGTTACTAAGTGCGGCCCTGCGCTTAGTAACCCGATGTTTACCCTGGTTACCCGGGGACTTCGGGATCGTTGGTCTCTGGAGAGCTGTCTGTGTGACAGCTCTCCAGCGACCAAACAGCGACTGACATCGTTGTCGGTATAGCTGCAGCGTCGCTGAGTGTGAAGGTACCTTAAGACAAGAGGGTCTGCAAGATCAGTGAGGTGTCTGTTTACACCTCCTGTTGTACTCTACGGGGAGGTAAGAGCAATGAGGAGCAGAATGCGAAAATACTGGGATACTCCAAAAGATTGTGCTGAGCTTTCTAACAAGTCTTTTTCCTCAACTCAGAGCTGCATTGACAGCTATGCAACTGAGTACTTCAGTAACATTTCCTCCAATCCACTATGTGCTAACTAGGGATGGAGAGACAGAATCCAACCACATGTGTTCCCATGTGTGTGGGAAACATTACACGAGCTAGTCTCTTGCTCGGTCAATTGCACGTTAGAGAATGAGCCTAGAGAGAGGATGGGGCTGGTGATGTGGACGAGGTTCTTCTAGTTTCTTTCACGTCAACATCGTACATGAGCAGGGCTATTATTTTAAAAATAATTAACAAAAAATTGTGTCTTACCAGAGATTTATACAACCATAAAATTATATGTCGGTTAGTTTTAAGACATTGAATTGGAGTAATAATTCAAAATAAAATTCTGAATAAAGGTTCTCACCAACCAAATGAATATGCTTGTGACCTAAAAAGTCTCTTTCATGTAGATGCGCAGTCGCGAGGTAAACTATTGCCTTAAATTACAGTTAACTACAAATGTGTCAGCAGAGCCCATATCATATCAAATAGTCTTTCTGCCGTCCATGTAATCATGCTGACTTTTTTCACTGGTTTTTGGGTAGAAGTTTAGGACCTGATGACTATGATCTCTGTGTTTTGTGTCTGGGACAGATGGCGATCTATGCCAGATGTACAGGAGGAGTCAGGCTCCCAGGTCATGCACTTCTGCACTGCTTTGACTGTCAGATTGATAATACTATTTATCCCCCTAGGTTTTTTTGTTATTTTTTAAATGTAGATACGATTTCTATTGCTTTTATGATTATTTTTTTATAGCGAAGTTTGTTATTTAGTAAATTATACTTTGAATCTTAAATTTTTAGACTATATAGGGCCGTGTTCCCCAACTCCGGTCCTCAAGAGCCACCAACAGGTCATGTTTTCAGGATTTCCTTAGTATTGCACAGGTGATAATTGCATTTTTTTTTCCCACCTGTCATTAATCTGGACCAACCTGACCGCTACTTAAGAAGTCTTGACCCCCTCCCCCATCACTTCCCCTGACGAAGCTGCATCCTGCAGCGATACGTGTGGGGCTTTCCCCATACTACTTGGGTCCTGGGACTGTATGACGGCTGACGCCACGCTCTGGACTGCCTGATACGGTGATGTTCCCTCATATTTAGCCTTTTGGCTTATTTCTCTGACATTGTTCTGCCCTTTTTCCTTCAACTGTAATGGTTTGAGTTGGCGAGTTTATCTTATACGCTCCCTATATCACTTTAACAGGCTCGTCCCTCTGTGATACTGGTAGCCTTGCCTTTTTATATGGACTATTTTTGGTATTTAAACTCCAATTTATTTTTTTTTAGGGGGTTTATACTTATCTCCTTTTGCTGCAATTTAGTAGGCTTATTGAGGCCCCCTTGCTAGCATTAGCAGGCTTATTGAGGCCCCCTTGCTAGCATTAGCCTTTTCATTTATATAGGGGCACTCCTGCACTATATGGTACTCTGGGGACGCCCAGAGTTTACCTGCTACCTTGCTCTGTGCACATAAGCCATTGTGCACATAAGTCACCGTTTGTGCACATGTGTTGTGCCATTTATGCTACATCTTTGTGTCTAAAGGTACCGTCACACTAAAGCGACGCTGCAGCGATACCGACAGCGATGTCGATCGCTGCAGCGTCGCTGTTTGGTCGCTGGAGAGCTGTCACACAGACAGCTCTCCAGCGACCAACGATCCCGAGGTCCCCGGTAACCAGGGTAAACATCGGGTTACTAAGCGCAGGGCCACGCTTAGTAACCCGATGTTTACCCTGGTTACCAGCGTAAACGTTAAAAAAACAAACACTACATACTTACCTTCCGCTGTCTGTCCCCCGGCGCTCTGCTTTCCTCTGCACTGTCAGCGCCGGTCAGCCGGAAAGCAGAGCGGTGACGTCAACGCTGTGCTTTCTGGCTGGCTGGCGCTGACACAGGATGCAGGAGGAGTGCAGAGAAGCACAGCGCCGGGGGCAGACAGCTGAAGGTAAGTATGTAGTGTTTGTTTTTTTAACGTTTACGCTGGTAACCAGGGTAAACATCGGGTTACTAAGCGCGGCCCTGCACTTAGTAACCCGATGTTTACCCTGGTTACCAGTGAAGACATCGCTGAATCGGTGTCACACACGCCGATCCAGCGATGTCAGCGGGAAGTCCAGCGACGAAATAAAGTTCTGGTCTTTCCTCAGCGACCAACGATCTCCCAGCAGGGGCCTGATCGTTGGTCGCTGTCACACATAACGATTTCCTTAACGATATCGTTGCTACGTCACAAAAAGCAACGATATTGTTAACGATATCGTTATGTGTGACAGTACCTTTAGATTTACCAAAGTACCAGCAGTGTGTTGGTGGCATGACTCACCATATATTATTGTATCTTTAGCTGTCTCCATATATTGACTCTGTATAGGACCATTGGTGTGTTGGTTGTATTTTAATATATGTTTTTATTGGTGTTTTCTGTCTTCTTCATTAATAAATAAATTTTTGTATTTTTGCAACTTACCGTAATTATATTCTGGGTGTGCACCCTATATGCATAGTCTCTTTTCTTGTTTGTTTGGTATATGCTGCTGCTATGCATTGAGCTGCACCCCTTATTATACTTACCTTATAGGTCGCAATTGGCCCCTCGCCCATTGGTAGTGCTCCCTAGCTCTCCCTCTTCCTTCGCAATACTAAGAAAATACTGAAAACATGGCCTGTTGGTGGCTCTTGAGGGCCGGAGTTGGGGAACACTGATATAGGGCAAATGTGTTTCTTCTGTATTCAGGATGCAGTAGCGTTTCACTTGTATTGGGCAATCGGTGCAAGGAAGACATTTTCATTATATTTTCATAATATCCTGTTTCTTAAAGTGGTTGTTCCTGTTAGAAGATCCCGCTCCCCGGGTGCAGTTTATTACAAATTAAAAAAACAAACATATTTACTTGCATTGTCCGGGTTTAGCGCTGTGCCTCCCATTCTGCTTCCATCGTCTGATACTGGCAGCAGCGCTGACATCATGTTGACAGCACTGCAGCCAATCACTGAGCTCAGCGGCTTTTTCTGAGTTGAGGTAACGCCCCTATCAGTGATTGGCTGTTGATGTAACCTCAGCGCTGCAGTCATCCTCAGACACTAGGGGCAGCAGCGGACACTCAGTGGTTGTGCAGGACAATGAGTGAAGTGCAGTTTGGTTTTTATAACGCCCTGCACCCAGTGATAGGGATTTTCTGAATGGGGACAACCTTTTTAAGAAACCTAATAAATATTTCTTAGAACCTAAAATCATTTGTTATATCTAGTGAAACTAAGCAACAAAATCATGTCTTGTTCAGGTAGACACAAAAAGCATCCTGTGAAAATAATAACAAAATAACTCCCCTGCTGATAAGATCATCGACCAGAGCCCTACCGACGTCTTCCTACCTGCTGACAGTCATATGTTCGTCACACTGCAACAATAATGTTGCACTGCAAAAAAGGCATCAGGGATGTTGGCAGGTAGAGGAGGTTGGGGGGTTTCTGGTCAATCACGGATCACCAACGTAGCTGCTGGAGCAGTGCCTTGTAAATTATTATTATTATTATTGTAGCTCCATTTACCGTAGTAAACTGTATATGCAAACGAGGCTGAAGATCTGTATCCTTAGTCACTCCAGCTCTATTCCTAGTCTAGTGTCACCTCCTATTGCTTGACTGACAAGGCTGTGAGGCAGGAGGGGGAGTTGCTGGGAGGGGAATAGAGCTGGAGTGACACAGGCTTTGAATCTACCATAATCCTTCAGCCTCATTTGCCCTTTCAATATAAACCATGATTTCTCTGAATTGAAAGAATGGACTGGCCATTCAAAGGTATTACTGGAGTTGTCTTTGAAAGAGCTGCATGCACATATGTATATGTCTGATAACTGTTTTTGTATTTGCAGAACTGTCTGCAGCGCTGTAAATATCTACATATTAACCTGCAGTGACTGTCCAGAGAATTGCACTTATGTCCTTATGAGCAGTAAAATCACCTTCCTTCTTGAACTCCTCATACAGCAGTTGTCGGTAAGTTGACTCTTCTCTTTGGATTGAAGTTCTAATGCTATTGAACTTCTGGTTACGTTTAAACGTATCAAGACTTCTGCCTCATTTTTCTGTTTGGCATTGAAAATATTGTTAATAATCATGGTCCATACAAGTATCATGTTTCGCAGACATCTGATTTTGCAGTAAGAGGAAGATTTAATTACAGAATGACCTATTGTTTAAATCAGGTTTTTATGTTAAATGCATTTTATGTAGTCAATATTAAAAAAAAATTTTTAAAGAAATCTTGCAATTTCCACACAGGTGATAAAGTCTTAATCAGACTTATCCTTCTTATTCTTTACAGAAGATAGGATCCACTAGTCACAATAGGGGATGGTGACAGCTCACCTTCTCCCCCTCTCTTCACAATGTCTTTTGCCCAGATCAAAGCATGCCTAGAAAACTCTCCTATTTTAGACAATGAGTCTGAGCCAGTGTAGCGCTGCCTATGTCATTGTAGCTGCTGAAAAGAACAAAAAGTGTGAGACCTAGCCTAGTAGCCAGTGTGAAAATTGCACAAATTCCGTTATTTTTATTTATCTTTTTCAATATAGATGGTAATGTAAGAGAAAAAAAAATCTAATAAAAATGCATTTAAAGGGAACCTGTCACCCCCAAAATCGAAGATGAGCTAAGCCCACCAGCATCAGGGGCTTATCTACAGCATTCTGTAATACTCTAGATAAGCCCCCGATGTATCCTGAAAGATGAGAAAAAGAGGTCAGATTATACTCACCCAGGGGCGGTCCCGCTGCGGTTCGGGGCCTCCCATCTTCTTACGATGAAGTCCTCTTCTTGTATTTACGCTGCGCCTCCGGCGCACGCGTACTTTGCTCTATTGAGGGCAGAGCAAAGTACTGCAGTGCGCAGGCACCGGGCCTCTGACCTTTCCTGGCGCCTGCGCACTGCAGCACTTTGCTCTGCCCTCAACAGGGCAGATAAAGTACACCTGCACAGGAGCCACGACAGGAAGCAAAGAGGACGACATCGCATGAAGATGGGAGGCACCAGACCCGGACCGCGACGCCCATCGGACCGGACCACACCGGGACCGCCCCTGGGTGAGTATAATCTAACCTCTTTTTCTCATCTTTCAGGTTACATCGGGGGGCTTATCTATAGCATTACAGCATGCTGTAGATAAGCCCCTGATGCCGGTGGCCTTGGCTCACCTTCGACTTTGGGGGTGACAGGTTCCCTTTAACATAAAAATCTGATTTTCAAGCAGCACTCCAGCATTTTCTCTTTTTTAATATTGTATGCTCTAAGGCTAAGTTCACATTAGCATATTTGTGCGCAGCGTATCATTTAAACGCATGCTTAAGCTGCATTTTTTATCCACATCAGCTTACGCATGACGCCAAAGAAAGCTGCGTGTGCATGCGTTTGCGTTGTTTATGCCCATGCGTTCGATATTTCCCTGGGGAAAATGGGTATGCGGACAATGCTTTTCCTGTAGAATTTCCTTGACACAAGACACACACAATGGGCGTGTCTCATGGGATTTCTATATATAGACCCTGCACAGATGAAAGCCTCATCTTTTGATGCTGTATCCAGCTGCAAGATGGATCTTAACGTGGAGAGCTTTAATCTTAATTTCTCATTGAAATTTCTGTGGCTTGTGAGAAGACGTCGTCGTCGCTATTGGCAACACCCCATCGTTGAACACCGAGAGAGCCGTGGAGCCTACCACTCGTTGTACACCGAGCTTCTTGAAAACCCGGGGAAGTTTTTTGACTACACTAGGATGTCGGAACAGAGCTTCAATGACTTGCTGCTACGTGTCCAAGGATCCATCACCAGGCAGGACACACAACTACTTCAAGCAATTCCTGCTGAGGAACGTCTGTTGGTGACCCTGAGGTACGTAATTTTGAAAAAGAAACACCTGTACCGTAATTAGTATTATTGTTATAAAAGCCATGTACTGATTTTTAGTTTTTTTTCTGTTGGCAGAATACTGGCTACCGGAGAGACCTTAAGATCTCTACAATTTCAATTCCGGATTGGAGTGCCCACCCTTTCATGGATAGTTGCAGACACCTGCCGTACTTTATGTGACGTTCTGCGTGAATAATTCCTCCCCCAACCCACAACTGAACTCTGGCTGGAAAATGCTGCAAAATTCCAGGACATTTGTAATTTTCCAAACTGTTTGGGTGCTGTGGACAGCAAAATTCCAGGACATTTGTAATTTTCCAAACTGTTTGGGCGCTGTGGACAGCAAACATATTCGGATTATGAAACCTGCTAGAAGTGGATCCAAGTATTTAAATTGCAAAAAAAATATTTTTCGATTGTCCTCATGGAGATTGCAGATGCTGACTGTCGACGTTGACGTTGGCTCATTTGAACGAGGAAATGACTCTCAGACTTTTAAAGACTCTGACATGGGCCAGTGTTTGTATGGTGATAATTTCAATTTTCCAATGCCACGACCTCTTCTGAGCACTGAAGGACCGCCAATGCCGTTTGTTGTTGTTGGGGATGAGGCGTTTCAAATGTGTGCCAACCTCATAAAACCGTACTCAAGTCAGGACTTGAATCACACCAAAAGGATTTACAGCTACAGACTGACAAGGGCACGAAGAACTGTGGAGAGTGCCTTTGGTTTGCTGGCATCTAAGTGGCGCATTTTGGGAACAGCCATCAATCTAAAAACTGAGACAGTTGATGAGGTTGTCAAAGCGTGTGTTGTTCTGCACATTTACATCCTGGCAAAAGAGCAACACCACTTAGAACTTGAGGAACCTGTTATTAGGACATTGCGGGATTACCAAGATCACCCTCTGATGACTACAGTGGAAGTTCTCCAAATGAGGGATAACTTTTAACTTTGCTGCTTACTTTGTTTCTGATATTGGACGTGTGACATAGCAAGATGAAATGGTTTAATCCGCTTGTAAATGTACCTGTATTGTTTGCTGACTTTAATAATAACACCTCCACTATAACACCCGTTATACAATACACACGTGTGCGTTTTCAAATAAAGAGATAAACACAGTGATCGTGAAAAAAAAGATTTTTTTATAAACAAAAATAAAAACAATTTTTAGTTTAACAAACATTAATTTGAAAACAATAAATAAAAATTGGATTTAGGTTCGGGGTCTGTTCGATGGTGTGACATTGTGGACCAGGGGATGTCGGGCTGGAATGATTGCGTAGGAGTGGATGAGGGAGTGGCAACAAAATGGATGATTGGGTCATTGGGGATTGGGGTCATTTCCATTAGGAATGGAAAATAAATTGGAAGGAATAGACACATTGGAAGGGATAGGCACAAGGGAAGGTGTAGACAGATTGGATAACAGAGACACATTGGGAGGTAAGGGTTGAGGTGGTGGGTAATTTTTTTTTGCCAAGCTTTCTTCTCCCTGGAATTTGTTTTTGGTGTGTACAGGGTGCCTTTTTTTTTGCTGTTCCCTCACCGTTTTTTTCTTTTTTGTCCAGGGGTTGCTGCACTCGGCGTGGTGGAAGCAGCATGCTGCAGTAGTGCTACACTTGGCTGTGTGGTGGGAGCTGCATGCTGCAGGGGTACTGCACTCGGCTGTGTGGTGGGAGCTGCATGGGGTGCTCCACTCGGCTGCGTGGTGGGAGCTGCATGCTGCAGGGGTGCTGCATTCGGCTGCGTGGTGGGAGCTGCAAGGGTGCTGCACTCGGCTGTGTGGTGGGAGCTGCATGCTTCAGGGGTGCTGCATTCGGCTGCGTGGTGTAGCTGGGAACTAGGAACTGCCGTAATGTCCAGCGGTGGTGGTGGAGGATAGTTCACTTGTGTTGAAGACAGTTGTTGGTATCCAAGTCCTTGTGGAGCTGACGCATTCTGCCACTGGTGCTGTGCTGGCCCTTGTTGCTCTGTAGGAAGCAAAATGTGTGGCAGCTGGTGATATCGTGACTGCATTTGGGACTGCTGCATGGCCTCTCTGTAAGCAGCCTGACAGGCCTTCATTATATAGAGCTGGAGATCAGGCGGAAGGTTTTCCGACACGCCCCGCTCTATTGCGGGAAAAAAATGTTGCGCCGGTCTCTGAAGGTCAGCTTCCAGGCGGTCAAGGCATCTGTGGACTTCCTGGAAAAGTGTGTTCACCTGAGTGAACCCACTATCCAGTCTTTCTACAACCGCCCTCATCCTGGAAGATCAAGCTTAAGTGAATAAACTCGCCCATGTTTGACTTCTCCCAGACCCTCTGCCGCTGGCAAGAAGACCCAACAAAACCAGTGGCAGAGGGCTGGGAGAGGGGAAAACCTGATGGACTGGCTGACTCTTCCCCAGCCTGTGAAGCCTGCCTGGTTGCTCCATCACTGGTGGATGATTAAGACTGTTTGTTGGCTGGTCAATGAGGGGCCACTCCAACTGAGGGCGATCCAGGTTGTGTTGTGCTGCTCCAGGTTCTGTGTGGGGAAAAAAAAATTACATAAAAAAGACTTTATACAATAGTAAGACGACACAAAGATACTCCCGTTCAATGAGCAACCGCAGGCCTCAGAAACTAACGCATACGATGGTATTTATATTTTGTGAGCTTTGGAGCAGCACCACTTCGAACCCGAATCTCCACTCTCTCCATATCCTTATTGAAGCGATCCTTCATCGAACGCCAACGGACTTTTACTCTCTTCACTGTGAATAGGGAAGAAATTTTTTTTTTAAATAAATTGTAAAAAAAAAGGCACCTACATTTACAGGAAAACAGACGCTTCAGACCACATTACAATACTTACGAAAATCCTTTCTGTCTTGTGGGGTGGCATGGTCCCAATCAGCCAACAGCAATCTGGCCACTTCTTCCCAGAGTCATCGAATCAATCCTGAGTCAGAATGCTGACGATCACGGGTGTCCCGCAATGCTACTCGCTCTTGCACAAGAGGAATGAGTTTGTCATTGTCAGTCTCGAGTTTGCCTTTCTCACGCCGTGGAACCTATAGATCAAATAAAATAAGAAAATATATATGTCATACAGTTTTAAAGATACAAAACTGAAAACAAATTCATTTACAACTCTGATAATGAAAAGACTACTTACATGCAGTCTTTCCTCAGGAACTTGAGCATGACGATCCTGGGAAGATTAATTTCCACTCGACTGCTCCTGCTCTTCCGCACTGGAAGGATCCTGTAAAGAAAATACATGATTTACCACATGTGTAGTATTGACAGTAAGTACATACCAATCAGTAAATCAAATGTGATTACATAATCAGTGTTATGTCCACTCTTGGAAGCAGAGTCTTCACTGGAGGACATGTTGGAATAGCAGGCAGCAGTCAAGTGACACACTACAGAAAAGAACAGATAAAAAAAATTAAAGTTGTTAAGAGCCAACAACAATGTAGCCAAAGAAAAATTAAAAAAAAAAAGCCAAAATTAAAAACACAATGGACGCCAATACTTACATTACAGGCAGTAGTCCAACAGCACAGAAGTCAGGCACAGCAGCACAGCACCATGACAGCAGCACAGCACCGGGACAGCAGAACTATACCGTGACTGCAGCACGGCACCGGGACAGCAGAACTACACCGTGACAGCAGCACAGCACCATGACAGCAGCACAACACTGGGACAGCAGCACAGCACCGGGACAGCAGAACTATACCGTGACTGCAGCACAGCACCATGACAGCAGCACAACACCGGGACAGCAGCACAGCATCGGGACAGCAGCACAACACTGTGACAGCGGCACAGCACCAGGACCGCAGAACTACACCGTGACAGCGGCACTACACCGTGACAGCAGCACATCACCGGGACAGCAGCACAGCACTGTGACAGCAGCACAACACCATGACAGCAGAAGAGCACCAGGACAGCAGCACAACACCATGACAGCAGCACAGCACCAGGACAGCAGCACAACACCATGACAGCAGAAGAGCACCAGGACAGCAGCACAACACCAGGACAGCAGCACAGCACCAAGACAGCAGCACTGCACCGTGACAGCAGCACAACACCGTGACAGCGGCACAGTACCAGGACAGCAGCACAGCACGAGGACAGCAGCACTACACCAGGACAGCAGCACAACATCAGGACTGCAGCACAACACAGTCTACAAGGAAAAAAAGCAAAACATAAGACACTAAGTGACGAAGAGTGTGAGATTGGGCAGAGCAACATAGTAATGTAAAAGTACAGACACTCATAATTGCATTAAGTAGCAGCTGAGAGGGCCAGTACCACACCTCCGGACAGGAGAAATCCATGACAGGACCAATCCAAGACGGCAGCACCGCACAGTCTACAAGGAACAAAAAGCAAAGCATAAATACAGAGTACAGACTGCAGTGAGAGAGACAGACAGACATTTTCAAAGCTTCTATACTTACATACAGAGTCTTAAGATCACATCCAGAGTCTTGAGAGTACTGGACTTCCAGTGTCCACAACCACTTTTATACAGCTGGGAATTTGGAAGTGGTGAAATCATTTCCTGGACATGCACAGTCCTTAGTACGCGTACGCATGTCCTTGCGTACCAGTGCCTTCCCATAGACAGTAATACATTGTTTTGACGCACTCATGCGCATATTTGACGCGACAAAAAATGCAACATGTTGCATTCGGCAGGCACGGCGAAACAACGCATGCGGACGGATCCGTATCCAAACTGTTGCAAACGCATGTCCCCGCATACACAATGTTAAAGATAGACGCATGCAGATCTGTACGCAGGCATACGCTGCGCACAGATACGCTAATGTGACCACGGCCTAAGTCTTATATTTGCCAGCCGGTATCTTCTACTGTTATAGGCACCCCTTCGGTTGGTCTCCTTTCGTTTCTGCCTTACACTGAGAGCTTAACCGTTAGATCTGACTTCCGATCAGTCACAAGATGGCGGCAAACAATAGATTTCTGGTGACTTGCACTGACTGCTGCCAATCTACATTTCTGCCTCTCTAGTCATTACAGATTTACTGCTTTACATCTATACGCAGCTCTTCCATTGCATCCATAATTCAGATAGCATAGATTTTTAGCTTTTTAAGTTGGCTAAATTGCGTCTTCCTTTATTTATTAGTATGTTTGTGTCCTGTTCTCTACGCATTTTATTTTTGGGACTAGTGGTTCTTTTTCAGTCTTCAGTACTTTTTTTGGTATGTTATATTCTTCCTTTGCTACCAGCTTTGGCAGTTACAAATTATTATAAAGCTTTAGTCTCTTGTTTTTTAAAATATGTTAAATTGTCACAATTCCTCCTTTAGCAAAGCGATAATGATTATTTCAACTCTTTCAATGCATAGAAACTAGAGAAATTCAGAGTAGTTTGTGGAGCCGATGTCTCAGCAGTAGAGGAGCACACTTAATATTTAATTAAAAATGTCATTTCTAATTCATTCCTACTCAGAATTGTATGATATTTAGTAACTGCGTTCATAAGAAGACTTTGGTGTGCAAATCTGTCCTCGAGCCAAGTCATTCAGTAATTGAAAATCTATGTATGTGACTTAAATAATTTACTCAACTTCTTTAGAATCAGACAAAAATGTGATTGTTTAGGGACATTTAATGGGAGACCTTGTTTGCTTGTCTGTGAAACATTCATTACGTACAATACCTTTAATTTTGCAGTGCAATAACTGTCATTCCATTCTTCAGTCCATCAGTGCATCCATCCGAATATGTATGGTATGCTAAAAGGACAGCGTGTATGGGTCTGGTACTAGACTGCCATGCAATTGTGAAAAAGTTATGAAATTAAATAATGTAATAGTTACTTACTAGTGATGAGAGTGTGTGCTCGGATAAGGTGTTATAGGATAAGGTGTTATCTGAGCATGCTCGTGTGCTAATAGAGTATCTTCGGCGTGCTCAAATATGTTCGAGTCCCCGCGGCTGCATGTCTCACGCTGGTTCAACAGCCGCAACGCATGCAGGGATTGTCGAACAAACAGGCAATCTCTGCATATGTTGTGGATGTCGAAACAGCACGAGACATGCAGCCGTGGCTTTCGAACATATTTTAGCACGCTGAAGATACTCTGTAAGCACCAGAGCATGCTCAGATAACACCTTATCCCAGCACGCCCGCTCATCACTATTACTTAAATATTTTACTTTATTCCCATCTTTAAAAAGCTTCCCATGAAGTAGGATAAATATCAGCCATTTACTGTTTTCCACAACTTTTGCTGCTGGACAACCGTCAGCTACTACAAAATCTCATATCTGTGACTCGCCTTAGGGCAAATCCATATATAGTGGGTTCAGTATTTCTGTTGTTTACCCAAAATTGAGACAAAGCATAGCAATTCTGCCAACCTCAACCTTAGGGTGCATCCGCACAATGGATGCGCTGTTGAAAACTTTCATATCAGCAGTGGACTAGACAGAAATTGCTCTCTTAGCAATCTAAGCAAATATCCGCACCTTCAGAGATCGCTATGTAGCCACATGTAATCCAAAGAGCAATCCGCAGCATTAGATTGATTGCCAATTTATTTTTTCTCATTCAATTAAATTGGGATAATCCGAAACATATTTTTGCACATGAGAAATTTAAATTAAAGGGAATCTGTCACCCCATTTTTGGCCTATAAGCTGCCGCCGCCGCCATCAGGGGCTTATCTACTGCATTCTGTAATGCTGTAAATAAGCCCCCAATGTAACCTGAAAGAGGAGTAAAACAAGTTAGATTATACTCGCCTGGCGCCGATGGGCGTCGCTATGTGGGTCCAGTGCCTCTCATCTTCATGTGATGACGTCCTCTTCCTTGCTTCCTGTAACGGCTCCGGCGCATTGCAGTGAGCAGGCATCGGGCCTCTCTGACCTTTCCCAGCACCTGCGCACTGCAGTACTTTGCTCTGCCCTCAACAGGGCAGATAAAGTACGCCTGTGCCAGAGCTGCAACATGAAGCAAAGAAGAGGACAACACCGCATGAAGATGGGAGGCGCCGGACCGCGACGCCCATCGGACCGGACCGCAGCGGGACCGCCCCTGGGTGAATATAATCTAACTTGTTTTTCTTATCTTTCAGGATACATCAAGGGCTTATCTACAGCATTACAGAATGCAGTAGATAAGCCCCTGATGCCGGTGGCCGCAGCTTATAGGCCAAAAATGGGGTGACAGATTCCCTTTAATAAATCTGTACTGCTGGTCAATTTTCACGAAAACTTTCTGCAGCATTTGGATGAGATCTGGAAAAATATTGTGCTATGGAAGGTCAACAGTATTTTTTTGGGGGGTAAATTCACCCAAAGGGGTATGTCCACAAGGGTCGGACACACACTGCAAATTTTCTAAGGTTGTGGAGGAAAAAATTTGCAGCATAAATGGACCGTCACTGTTTTCATATTCACAGCCTGCCTAATAATGTTGCCAATTTGCACAACAAATTTCACTCTGTGTGATAAATCTGCATTTCCACTTAGAAATTGGGTCTGTTACTTCTACAGATTTTAGCTATGAAAATGTCTATGTGGATGTCCCCTCGAAGTAACCTCTATGGCAACTATGCAACGAAATCCTCATGTAAGAAGACATTTAGATTTTGCTGCAGATTTACTGCTAAAAATTCCATAGCAAATCTGTTGCATGTGCATTCATCCTTATGTCGTTTTAACACATCCATGAAATCTGGACGAATACTCGGCCAATGTCTGGATCTCCTGAGCTGAGCTAACTGCTTCATATATGCCTATGAGGTTGTGCCAGGTCTTCTGATGTAAGCACTTCCCATGAACATGGACCGTATGAAACTGGCCTTATCATGCATACTATCATTCTATAAGGTGTGGTTGATCGGCTCACTTGGCTAAACACGGAGGTAGACACAAGTACACTGTTTCTTTAAATCTTCTGCTGGTGTATTATACATGTGGCATAAACCAACACAAGTGAAAAATAAACACGGCCTTTTGAGCAAAACAGGAAAACAAAACAAAATAGTATACAGTCGCTCAGGATATAACGGCCAAGATCAGTACAGTTTAACACAAAACCACTTCTCTGCAGCTGCCGGCTCCAGACCCACTGAACACTGAATGTTTATGGAGGCCAACTATTTAAACTCCAGACCACACCCTGGGATGCAGATAAGGTGGACACCCTCCCACCCGCTCTATGGTTGTGCACAAAAATCCAGCCCTTAAAATGGCCGTTTATCCCCTCTCAACCCACAGTGTGCTGGAGCAAACTTCTGGGTTTCAAAAACTACTGCTAATAAATCTCCTCAGTGAAACGTATCTCCCCTCCAGCACTTTGCCAGTGACTTTGTCACAAAGGGTTTAACCACCTCTTTCATTGACAGTTAATTGTTAAATCCTTTTCGGAATAAAACACTTCACTGCCGAAATTCAGTGTTCTGCCTTTTCTTTTTCCTTTATATTTGTCTTGTGTAAATCCCAGGATTGAATTGTGTGTATCCCTGACTTTGTTACTCAATTACTATCTGTTTTCCCAGAATATTCCTGGGACTCATTATTTTTTATTTTTTTACCAAGGTGCTAATGTGCTGTAAGAACTAAATGTTTCCCTATATATGTTGTAATAAACAAATATTTTTTTGTTCGATAGGTGACCTAAGTGCTCCTATCTTTTCATTTTAGGCTATGTGCACACGTTCAGGTTTTTTCGCGTTTTTTCACGCTAAAAACGCTATAAAAACTCATTAAAAATGCATACATTATGCATTCTATCATTTAGAATGCATTCTGCATGTTTTGTGCACATGGATGCATTTTTTTTCCGCGAAAAAAACGCATCGCGGTAAAAAAATGAGCATGTTCATTATTTTTGCTGATTTTCTGCGTTTTTTCCCGCAATTCTATGCATTTGGGAAAAACGCACCAAAAACGCATAAAAAACGCATGAAAAACACGGTAAAATTGCGGTAAAAACGCATGCGGATTTCTGGCAGAAATGTCCGGTTTTTGTCAATTTCTGCAAGAAATCCTGACGTGTGCACATACCCTTAACCCCTTCGCGCCAGCCGCCGTACTAGTACTGCGCTGCCGGCACTGCATAAGTGCCAGCAGCAGTACTAGTACGGCGCACCGATCACCGCGGTCTCGCGCTGAGCGCCGCGGTGATCGGGTGCGGGTGTCAGCTGTATATGACAGCTGACACCCCGCAGCAATGCCCACGATCGGCGCTATCGCCGATCGCGGGCATTTAACCCCTCTGATGCCGCTGTCAGTAGTGACAGCGGCATAGAGGGGGATCGCGCAGGGACGGGGGCTCCCTGCGCTCTCCCACCGGAGCAACGCAATGAGATCGCGTTGCTCCGGTGACCCGGAAGGAGTCCCCGGATCCAAGATGGCCGCCGGACTCCTTCCGGGTCATGAAGTGACCTGGCTAGCCGGCGCCTGCTAAGAGCAGGCGCTGGAAAGCCAGCTAAGCTGCCTGTCAGATCGTTGATCTGACAGTGTGCTATGCACAGTGTCAGATCAACGATCTGATCTAATACAGAGATGTCCCACCCTGGGACAATGTTAGAAAGTAAAAAAAAAAAAATAGAATGTGTAAAAAAAAAATTTAAAAAAATCCCCAAATTAAAAAAAAAAAAACATTTCCCAATAAATACATTTATTTATGTAAAAAAAAAAAAACAATAAATGTACACATATTTGGTATCGCCGCGTCCGTAACGACCCGCTCTATAAAACTATCACACTAGTTAACCCCTTCAGTGAACACCGCAAAAAAAAAAAAAAAAAAACAAGGCAAAAAACAACGCTTTATTATCATACAGGCGAACAAAAAGTAGAATAACACGCGATCAAAACGACGGATATAAATAACCATGGTACCGCTGAAAACGTCATCTTGTCCCGCAAAAAAAAAGCCGCCATACAGCATCATCAGCAGAAAAATAAAAAAGTTATAGCTCTCAGAATAATGCGATGCAAAAACAATTATTTTTTTATATAAAATAGTTTTTATTGTGTAAAAGCGCCAAAACATAAAAAAATTACATAAATGAGGTATCGCTGTAATCGTACTGACCCGAAGAATAAAACTGCTTTATCCATTTTACCACACGTGGAACGGTATAAACGCCCCCCCTAAAAGAAATTCAGGAATTGCTGGTTTTTGTTCATTCCGCCTCCCAAAAATCGGAATAAAAAGCGATCAAAAAATGTCATCTGCCCGAAAATGTTACCAATAAAAACATCAACTCGTCCCACAAAAAACAAGACCTCATATGACTCTGTGGGCCAAAATATGGATAAATTATAGCTCTCAAAATGTGGTGATGCAAAAACTATTTTTTGCAATAAAAAGCGTCTTTTAGTGTGTGACAGCTGCCAATCATAAAAATCCGCCAAAAAAACGCTATAAAAGTAAATCAAACCCCCCTTCATCACCCCCTTAGTTAGGGAAAAATAATAAAATGTAAAAAAATGTATTTATTTCCATTTTCCCATTAGGGCTAGGGTTAGGGTTAGGGCTAGGGCTAGGGTTAGGGTTGGGGTTAGGGTTAAGGGTTTCAGTTATAATTGGGGGTTTCCACTGTTTAGGCACATCAGGGGCTCTCCAAACGCGACATGGCGTCCGATCTCAATTCCAGCCAATTCTGCTTTGAAAAAGTAAAACAGGGATCCTTCCCTTCCGAGTTTTCCTGTGTGCCCAAATAGTGGTTCCCCCCAACATATGGGGTATCAGCGTTCTCAGGACAAGTTGGACAACAACTTTTGGGGTCCAATTTGTCCTGTTACCCTTGGGAAAATAAAAGCATAGGGGATAAAATATCATTTTCGTGGAAAAAAAAAAATTTTTATTTTCACCGCTCTGCGTTATAAGCTGTAGTGAAACACTTGTTGGTTCAAAGCTCTAACAACACATCTAGATAAGTTCCTTGGGGGGTCTAGTTTCCAATATGGGGTCACTTGTGGGGGGTTTCTACTGTTTAGGTACATCAGGGGCTCTGCAAATGCAACATGACGCCTGCAGACCAATCCATCTAAGTCTGCATTTCAAATGGCGCTCCTTCCCTTCCGAGCTCTGCCGTGCACCCAAACAGTGGTTCCCCCCAACATATGGGGTATCAGCGTTCTCAGGACAAGTTGGACAACAACTTTTGGGGTCCAATTTGTCCTGTTACCCTTGGGAAAATGAAAGCATAGGGGATAAAATATCATTTTCGTGGAAAAAAATATATATTTTATTTTCACGGCTCTGCGTTATAAACTGTAGTGAAACACTTGTTGGTTCAAAGCTCTCACAACACATCTAGATAAGTTCCTTGGGGGGTCTAGTTTCCAATATGGGGTCACTTGTGGGTAGTTTCTACTGTTTAGGTACATCAGGGGCTCTGCAAATGCAACATGACACCTGCAGTCCATTCCATCTAAGTCTGCATTTCAAACGGTGCTCCTTCCCTTCCGAGCTCTGCCATGCACTCAAACGGTGGTTCCCCCCCACATGTGGGGTATCAGCGTACTCAGGACAAATTGGACAATAACATTTGTGGTCCACTATCTCCTGTTACCCTTGGGAGAAAAAAAAATTGCGGGCTAAAACATCATTCCGTCACATTTCCTCCAGTCCCTTTCCCCGGCTGTCACCTCTCACCTAACAAAAATATTCAACCTTTCCCTCACTTCCGGTATTTTTCCCTCCTCATTTAAGCATGCCATCATACATCCATTACTTAAAAAACCATCCCTCGACCAAAACTGTGCCGCTAATTATAGACCTGTCTCTAATCTTCCCTTCATCTCTAAACTCCTCGAACGCCTGGTCCACTCCCGTCTTACCCGCTATCTCTCAGATAACTCTCTTCTCGACCCTCTTCAATCTGGTTTCCGCTCTTTACACTCTACTGAAACTGCCCTCACTAAAGTCTCTAATGACCTACTAACAGCTAAATCTAATGGTCACTACTCCATGCTAATTCTCTTGGATCTCTCTGCAGCATTTGATACTGTGGATCATCAGCTCCTCCTCACTATGCTCCGCTCCATCGGCCTCAAGGACACCGTTCTCTCCTGGTTCTCCTCCTATCTCTCTGACCGGTCCTTCACTGTATGTTTCGCTGGTTCCTCCTCCTCTCACCTTCCCCTTACTGTTGGGGTTCCTCAAGGATCAGTCCTAGGCCCCCTCCTCTTCTCTTTGTATACTGCCCCTATTGGACAAACAATCAGTAGATTTGGTTTCCAGTACCATCTCTATGCTGACGACACCCAACTATACACTTCTTCTCCTGATCTCACGCCTGCCTTATTAGAAAACACCAGTGATTGTCTTACCGCTGTCTCTAGCATCATGTCCTCCCTCTATCTGAAACTAAACCTGTCAAAAACTGAACTCCTCGTGTTTTCTCCCTCTACTAACCTACCTTTGCCTGACATTGCCATCTCCGTTTGCGGTTCCACCATTACTCCAAAGCAACATGCCCGCTGCCTTGGGGTCATCCTTGATTCTGACCTTTCATTCACCCCCCACATCCGATCACTGGCTCGCTCTTCTTACCTGCATCTCAAAAACATTTCTAGAATTCGCCCTTTTCTTACTTTCGACTCTGCAAAAACTCTTACTGTTTCACTTATTCATTCTCGTCTGGACTATTGTAACTCTCTACTAATCGGCCTCCCTCTTACCAAACTCTCCCCGCTCCAATCTGTCCTGAATGCTGCTGCCAGGATCATATTCCTCACCAACCGTTACACCGATGCCTCTACCTTGTGCCAGTCATTACACTGGTTACCCATCCACTCAAGAATCCAGTACAAAACTACTACCCTCATCCACAAAGCACTCCATGGCTCAGCACCACCCTACATCTCCTCTCTGGTCTCGGTCTACCACCCTACCCGTGCCCTCCGCTCCGCTGATGACCTCAGGTTAGCATCCTCAATAATCAGAACCTCCCACTCCCGTCTCCAAGACTTTACACGTGCTGCGCCGATTCTTTGGAATGCACTACCTAGGATAATACGATTAATCCCCAATCCCCACAGTTTTAAGCGTGCCCTAAAAACTCATTTGTTCAGACTGGCCTACCGCCTCAATGCATTAACCTAACGATCCCTGTGTGGCCTATATTAAAAAAAAAAAAAAAAAATTAACTGGTTCATGCAGCTTTACATGAACACCCAAGCCTTACACTATGGCTGGTCCGAATAACTATAGCAATTGTTACCATCCACCTCTCGTGTCTCCCCTTTTCCTCATAGTTTGTAAGCTTACGAGCAGGGCCCTCACTCCTCTTGGTATCTGTTTTGAACTGTATTTCTGTTATGCTGTAATGTCTATTGTATGTACAAGTCCCCTCTATAATTTGTAAAGCGCTGCGGAATATGTTGGCGCTATATAAATAAAAATTATTATTATTATTATCATTTTGTGGAAAGAAAAAATGATTTTTTAATTTTCACAATGCTACATTCTAAACTTTAGTGAAACAATTGGGGGTTAAAAGTGCTCACCACACATCTAGATAAGTTCCTTAGGGGGTCTTCTTTCCAAAATGGGGTCACTTGTGGGGGGTTTCCACTGTTAAGGCACGTCAGGGGCTCTCCAAATGCGACATGGCGTCCGATCTCAATTCCAGCCAATTTTGCATTGAAAAGTCAAATGGCGCTCCTTCCCTTCCGAGCTCTGCCATGCGCTCAAACAGTGGTTTATCCCTATATATGAAGTATCGACGTACTCAGGACAAATTGCAAAACAACTTTTGGGGTCCAATTTATCCTTTTACCCTTGGGAAAATAAAAAATTTGGGGCAAAAAGATCATTTTTTGTGAAAATTAAATATAATTTTTTTTTTACGGCTCTACATTATAAACTTCTGTGAAGCACTTGGAGGTTCAAAGTGCTCACCACACATCTAGATTAGTTCCTTAGGGGGTCTACTTTCCAAAATGGTGTCACTTGTGGGGGTTTCCACTGTTTAGGCACATCAGGGGCTCTCCAATCGTGACATGGGCTCCGATCTCAATTCCAGCAAATCTCGCATTGAAAAGTCAAATGGCGCTCCTTCCCTTCCGAGCTCTGCCATGTGCCCAAACAGTGGTTTACCCCCACATATGGGGTATCAGCGTACTCAGGACAAATTGTACAACGTCTTTTGTGGTCCAATTTCTCCTGTTACCCTTGGTAAAATGAAACAAATTGGACCTGAAGTAAAAATTTTGTGAAAAAAAAAGTTAAATGTTCAATTTTTTTAAACATTCAAAAAATTCCTGTGAAGCACCTGAAGGGTTAATAAACTTTTTGAATGTGGTTTTGAGTACCTTGAGGGGTGCAGTTTTTAGAATGGTGTCACTTTTGGGCATTTTCTGTCATATAGACCCCTCAAAGTCACTTCAAGTGTGAGGTGGTCCGTAAAAAAATGGTTTTGTAAATTTTGTTGCAAAAATGAGAAATCGCTGGTCAACTTTTAACCCTTATAACGTCCTAACAAAAAAAAATTATGTTTCCAAAATTGTGCTGATGTAAAGCAGACATGTGGGAAATGTTGTTTATTAACTATATTATGTGATATAACTCTCTAATTTAAGGGCATAAAAACTAAGAGTTTGAAAATTGCTAAATTTTCATAATTTCCGACAAATTTTTGTTTTTTTCACAAATAAATGCAAGTCGTATCGAAGAAGTTTTACCACTATCATGAAGTACAATATGTCACGAGAAAACAGTGTCAGAATCACCAGGATCCGTTGAAGCGTTTCAGAGTTATGACCTCATAAAGTGACAGTGGTCAGAATTGTAAAAATTGGCCCTGTCACTTAGGTGAAAACAGGCTTTGGGGTGAAGGGGTTAAAGTTCTATTCCTTCCATCTCTTGCGTTTACTATTGAGCGAACAATGAGTCAATTTCCTGGGACTTGCAGCCATATTTCTGGCAGAGTGCTGCATTGATCTCTCTTTTTTGTGTGTGTCGCTATCTGTATAAAAACTCTGTTCCCTTCTCTCCTTTATTTTTAATTTTTTAATTATTCCCCTTTATTCTTGCCTTCTAAATTCTGCCAGTTTACAACTGTCTACATCATCCTGCCAAGACAATCTTTAGATTGAATTCATAGCGTTTTCAAAAATACTTAAAATACATGCCTTTTTTTTTCAAGAGTATAAAAAGCTGAAAAACTAGTGTTTGTGAAGGAGATCTAAGATAAGGAATAGCAGTTTAGCATGTCCTCATGGTCTAAACACAATGGACAATATTTATCAATTAATTTGATTAAATTAAAAAACTGATTTACAGTGGAGGGAATTTACTAGATTTATTTGTGCCCCCCAAAAAGTCTTAATTGGATTGCACCACATTCATTATGTGTTTTAGACCCTTTTTCTAACTCCATAGACAACAGTTATAGCTTTGCACGAAAGAGTGTGGATTTGTGAGAAAAGCCTCATGACATTACATGAGACACAATGTGCCAAAATTGTCCTAAAATATTGGAGTAAATTTCTGCCTCAAAGTGAACCAACTAATAAGTGGTGTAAACATAGACTTAACAGTCAAACAGCATTAAGCCCTAAATATGAGTGAATCCGAACTGTAAAATCTGTGGACTAAAGTTTGGTGAAACACGACAAATCCGAACTTCCATGGGTACGCCTGTCCCTATTAGACTCTATTAAATCTACGGTATTCTAAGATTAAATACCTACAAATATGGTAAGCAACCAAGTTGATAGTACAAGTAGATTACATTTTATTAAAAATATATATAAATGGCAGGTTAAAGCAGATCAATCACACTGAATAAAGGAAGCGACAGACACAGCAGGAAGAGCCACAGAGATCAGAACACCCAAGAGAATGAAATATATTGGGTGTCAAACGGGTGAGAATGAGAACTGTTCAGGGTAGGTCAAATAGTTGTGAATAATGACAAGAATACAAACTGATGGAAAATTCTCATAAGTGCAAACATACCATAGGTGACTTGCAATAAGGGGTCTGAGTAGCCCAATCTACTATATAATTCTCTAAGGGTCACTTCCGTCTGTCTGTCTGTCCTTCTGTCTGTCACGGTTATTCATTTTGCTGATTGGTCTCGGCAGCTGCCTGTCATGGCTGCCGCGACCAATCAGCGACGGGCACAGTCCGGAAGAAAATGGCCGCTCCTTACTCCCCGCAGTCAGTGCCTGTCGCCCGCATACTCCCCTGCGGTCACCGCTAACACAGGGTTAATGCCGGCGGTAACGGATTGCACACTCCGTTACCGCCGCTATTAACCCTGTGTGTCCCCAACTTTTTACTATTGATGCTGCATATGCAGCATCAATAGTAAAACGATCTAATGTTAAAAATAATAATAATTAAAAAAAAAAAAACCTTATTCTCACCTTCCGCCGTCGTGTCCTCTCCTCGGCACTGCAAGCGGCAGGTTCCGCTTCCAAAGATGCTATGGGAGAAGGACCTTCCATGACGTCACGGTCATGTGACCGCGACGTCACGGTCATGTGACCGCGACATCATGGAAGGTCCTGCGCTCATACCAATCCTGGGACCGGACACCGCACACAAGCGCCGGAACTACAACGGGCTCTTCGGATGGTGAGTATGTTTCTTTTTTATTTTTTAACCTGTTACATACGTGACTGGGCAATATACTACCTGGCTGGGCAATATACTACGTGTCTGTGCTGTATACTACGTGACTGGGCAATATACTACGTGGCTCTGTGCTGTATACTACGTCGCTGTGCAATATACTACGTCGCTGTGCAATATACTACGTGGCTCTGTGCTGTATACTACGTCGCTGTGCAATATACTACATCACTGGGCAATATACTACGTGGCTCTGTTCTGTATATTACGTGGCTGGGCAATATACTACGTGACAGGGCAATATACTAAGTGGCTGGGCAATATACTAAGTGGCTGGGCAATATTCTACGTGGCTGGGCAATATACTACGTTACAGGGCAATATTCTACGTGGCTGGGCAATATACTACTTGGCTGGGCAATATAGTATGTGGCTGGGCAATATACTACGTGGCTGGGCAATATAGTACATGGCTGGGCAATAGGGTACGTGGCTGGGCAATATGCTACGAGGACATGCATATTCTAAAATACCCGATAAGTTAGAATCGGGCCACCATCTAGTAGATAATAAATTGGAACCTGTCAGCAGGATTGTGCTCCGTAACCTACAGACACTGTCCGGTCAGCGCCGTTATACTGAATAAAATGATACTTTGGTTGATGAAATCCGTCTTGAGGCTGTTTCTTAATCCTTATTTTCAGTTTTGTAATAATGATATGCTCGTGTCCTAAGGCGGGGCTGGTGTATGTGGTGCTCTGATTATATATTCATAATGCAGACTGCTGACAGGTCACTGATCCCTCAGTGACCTGCCCCCTAGATTACATAATGAATAACTACATACTGTATAAAAAACGCTTCTGCAGGCAGGTGCTGGCCGTGGCAGAGCATAGAATAAGAATAGTGATCAAAATGAGTGCTTGTGATGCAATGGCACCAGTCCCAAAGTGCGTATCAGTCCTAGTCTTTAACCCCTAACGAAAGGTACAGTTATGCTCATGGTCATTAATAATATGCAGAAAACATATGTTCTAGGCTGAGTAAAACTAGGAGAGTCATTAGTAGAGGAGGATCTAGGTGCACTTGTAGATCACAGACTAACAACATGCAGTGTGCAAAAAGGGTTTTGGTACTGTTCTCTTTTGGTCCAGAGGATGAACAAGTGGAATCATGAGAGAAAGATTAGCTCTCTATTAGTGGACTGGATGGTGCAATATGGCTGTGCATGTGTCCGTTATCTTTATCATTTGCCATCCCTCGGTTGACGTTGTTGTCTTTTTTTCAATCGTATTGTTTATATACCTTTATGTACTATGTGTATAAAAACTCAGCAGCATATTCAGGGCCGAATCATTAAAAGGAACCTGTCACCACTTTTTTGCTCTATCAGCTAAAAATATCATTTAATTGCTTATCAGGTATGCATTCCACATCTACATTTGAAACCCCCCGACACCCCATGTATCACCCATAAAAACCTTTTTAATTTGTCCTGCGCTGAATGTTAATTCAGTCAGATGGGCGTTGCCTCTGTTCCCTCACTCCACCCCTCCTCAGTTTGCTGTACGCATTCTTCGCAGTGAATCTCGCAGAGCGCGTACAGACTTTGCACATTGCAATGTGACCTCGCGCATGCGCAATATGCTTTGCCCTATTGCGGGCAAAGCCGAAAAGCAGTATGGCACATGCGCCATACTGCTTTTCGGCTTTGCCCGCCTTTGGGCAAGCATACTGCGCACGCGCGCGGTCACATTGCAACGCGAGATTCACGGCAAAGAATGCGTACAGCAAGCTGAGGAGGGGTGAAGTGAGGGAACAGAGGCAACGCCCATCGGACCGGACTGAACAGATTAACATACAGCGCGGGACAAATTAAAAAGGTTTTTATGGGTGATGCATGGGGTGTCGGGGGGTTTCAAATGTAGATGTGGAATGCATACCTGACAAGCAATTAAATGATATTTTTTGCTGATAGAGCAAAAAAGTGGTGATAGGTTCCCTTTAACAATTCTTAATTACATTTCTGGATGTATTGGATTGCATGAATTTATATTTTCTTTGCCTTGCTCCATCCTTTTGAGTTCTGAATCTTCATATATCTACTACGGATTAGAACGCCATTCGGGCACCAACTCATTGACACAGAGCAACGTATATCACCGCGTACTATATAACTATGGTCTGTTGCCACTAACTCTTCCATGTACGTTATGTAATTTACATACTCTATAAACTCAAGTTTAGAAGGAAATCCAGAGATTTTCCAATGAAGGCGACGAGGCAGCAAGCTGAAGTAGGAGAATGCCTGAGAAGTCCTTTACGGCCGGCGCTGACACAGTCAGTGCAGGGAAGCTGACGCCGGGGAACGAGACAGACATCGGAATGTGAGTATGTACTGTTTTTTTTTTTTTTTACTTTTACAATGGTAACCAGGGTAAATATCGGGTTACTAAGCGCGGCCCTGCTCTTTCCCCGGATCGTTGGTCGCTGGAGAGAGCTGTCTGTGTGACAGCTCCCCAGCGACCACACAACGACTTACCCACGATCACGGCCAGGTCGTATCGCTGGTCGTGATCGTTGGTAAGTCGTTTAGTGTAACGGTACCTTAAGATACTTGCATCTCTCGGAAACTTTAGTAGCAAGTGAAGATGGGTTTTCATGTGTGTGTCTGTGCGTTACTACATAAATCTATTACACCATGTGGCAAAGTTTATATTATTTTTAAGCATTCTTTTTGTGTGCATGTTTGCCTTTAAACGAAGAGTGTATCTTTGACCTATGTGTCACCTGAATACAGAATATAAGAAATACCTCTATTAAACTAACATGACAGCGAGTAAGTCCTTTTCCTGGTTACTCAGTCTTTAGCAAGTGATTTTTTGATGAGCTGCAGAAAGATTTCCTTCTGCTCTGCGGATGTCTTAAAGCTATTGCTTTTATATAAACTATCCCCCAGGCTATAGCCACAGACAATCTTAAATACATATATATTTTCTTGCAAGAGAAAACTAAACTGAAACTGTATCCATCCATTTTTAACCCATTCTTTTCCTTTTTCATATTCCCCTATGGAAAAAGTGAACTTTGATTTTTTTTTTTTCCATTTTTGTAAACCTGATGCACAATTTTGTATAAATAAGGCTAGAAAAATAATATGACTCGTTTAGTGTTTTGTTCTAAATAGGTTTAAAATTTTGTGGTAATCCATTGTTTTAATTCATCCTTTAAAAACTTTTCCATCCTGCTCCCTGACAGTAAATGAGCTCTAGTATCATTAAGAAAAAATTGAAATTCTGATCTTTAATATGAAGTTAAGCTCTCGCCCTTATATTCTATCTGCAGAAGTCATGTAAAGTTACAGATATGGTCTTGGTCAGTCAAAAGATACACCGTAAATACAGCTGACCTGCAATACCAGATAGACACCATGGACAAATGGACTGCTTCTTCTGAGACCCTCATAAAGAAATTAATAAAAGACAGATCAGGGGAGAGTTAGAAATGCCTTTCACCAGGCAATTTTTTTTCCGGTCATCATAGTTTAACAGGTTTACATTTTTTTATTTTTTTTATTTTACTAATATATTTTTGCCCTAACCTGCAGAATGCTGAGAAGTTGGATTGTCTACTGTCACAGTTTTGGCCAGTGGTGTAGCTATGGGTTCAGTAACCCTGTTTAGATATCCCTGTTCACAACTACAGTGGTGAACCCTAATCGTAGTGGGTGAAGTTGAACTTTAGCAGATAACCATGCTGTTGCCGAGAAGAAAAAATATCACTATACCAAGACCGACATTATCGCCATATGGTGACCATATAGTGGTAGATACCAGTTCTGCAAAACATATTGAGAGATTAGAGTTATAGTGATTATATAGCTGGCATTCTTTTTGATGAGGTCTTTCATTTTTCTCATCTTTCCATCTGGCTCAGACCACAGTGAAGACTTTTTCGAGTCAAGACCCGTCTGAAGAGTTAGCAACAAAGACACATTTGGCTTCTAACAATTCCAGTACCGTTCCCATCTATTCCCAACCTGCTCAAAGTCCCCATGCTAAGCCCTATTACTGGACCTGCCTATTAAAGTAATAATTGTGGCTTTTGCCCTCTAGATGGTAAAATAGGTTGCGTTAGACAGTACGGAGAGTGGTTGGGAGCCAATGGCTTCCTGCTCTACCATAGAGTTTAGCTAGAATGATTGACGTGTTATGCACATCGGGAGGGTTAAGAGTGACAGTCGCCCCTACTGTAGTCTTTATCAGTGGGAACGGGCCACCACCCTCTCCCCAAGTAGCTATGCTACTAGACAGGACTCAAGTCCATTACTGACTCTCTAGTAAATGTGGTGTTTTTTTCGTGGGCTAATCCTGGCAATCCTCTTTACATTTGCCGGTACTGGATACTTGGACTTAACCCCTTCATGACCCAGCCTATTTTGACCTTAAAGACCTTGCCGTTTTTTGCAATTCTGACCAGTGTCCCTTTATGAGGTAATAACTCAGGAACGCTTCAACGGATCCTAGCGGTTCTGAGATTGTTTTTTCGTGACATATTGGGCTTCATGTTAGTGGTAAATTTAGGTCAATAAATTCTGCGTTTATTTGTGATAAAAACGGAAATTTGGCGAAAATTTTGAAAATTTTGCAATTTTCACATTTTGAATTTTTATTCTGTTAAACCAGAGAGATATGTGACACAAAATAGTTAATAAATAACATTTCCCACATGTTTACTTTACATCAGCACAATTTTGGAAACAAAATTTTTTTTTTGTTAGGAAGTTATAAGGGTTAAAATTTGACCAGCGATTTGTGATTTTTACAACGAAATTTACAAAACCATTTTTTTTAGGGACCACCTCACATTTGAAGTCAGTTTGAGGGGTCTATATGGCTGAAAATACCCAAAAGTGACACCATTCTAAAAACTGCACCCCTCAAGGTACTCAAAACCACATTCAAAAAGTTTATTAACCCTTCAGGTGCTTCACAGCAGCAGAAGCAACATGGAAGGAAAAAATGAACATTTAACTTTTTAGTCACAAAAATTATCTTTTAGCAACAATTTTTTTATTTTCCCAATGGTAAAAGGAGAAACTGAACCAAGAAAGTTGGTGTCCAATTTGTCCTGAGTACGCTGATACCTCATATGTGGGGGTAAACCACTGTTTGGGCGCACGGCAGGGCTTGGAAGGGAAGGAGCGCCATTTGACTTTTTGAATCAAAAATTGGCTCCACTCTTTAGCGGACACCATGTCACGTTTGGAGAGCCCCCGTGTGCCTAAAAATTGGAGCTCCCCCACAAGTGACCCCATTTTGGAAACTAGACGCCCCAAGGAACTTATCTAGATGCATAGTGTGCACTTTGAACCCCCAGGTGCTTCACAAATTGATCCGTAAAAATGAAAAAGTACTTTTTTTTCACAAAAAAATTCTTTTAGCCTCAATTTTTTCATTTTCACATGGGCAACAGGATAAAATGGATCCTAAAATGTGTTGGGCAATTTCTCCTGAGTACGCCGATACCTCATATGTGGGGGTAAACCACTGTTTTGGCACATGGTAAGGCTCGGAAGGGAAGGAGCGCCATTTGACTTTTTGAATGAAAAATTATTTCCATCGTAAACGGACACCATGTCGCGTTTGGAGAGCTCCTGTGTGCCTAAACATTGGCGCTCCCCCACAAGTGACCCCATTTTGGAAACTAGACCCCCCAAGGAACTTATTTAGATGCCTAGTGAGCACTTTAAACCCTCAGGTGCTTCACAAATTGATCTGTAAAAATGAAAAAGTACTTTTTTTTCACAAAAAATTCTTTTCGCCTCAATTTTTTCATTTTCACATGGGCAGTAGGATAAAATGGATCATAAAATTTGTTGGGCAATTTCTCCCGAGTACGCCGATACCTCATATGTGGGGGTAAACCACTGTTTGGGCACACGGCAGGGCTCGGAAGGGAAGGCGCGCCATTTTACTTTTTGAATGGAAAATTAGCTCCAATTGTTAGCGGACACCATGTCGCGTTTGGAGAGCCCCTGTGTGCCTATGCATTGGAGCTCCCCCACAAGTGACCCCATTTTGGAAACTAGACCCCCCAAGGAACTTATCTAGATGCATATTGAGCACTTTAAACCCCCAGGTGCTTCACAGAAGTTTATAAGGCAGAGCCATGAAAATAAAAAATAATTTTTCTTTCCTCAAAAATGATTTTTTAGCCTGGAATTTCCTATTTTTCCAAGGATAATAGGAAAAATTGGACCCCAAATATTGTTGTCCAGTTTGTCCTGAGTACGCTGATACCCCATATGTGGGGGTAAACCACTGTTTGGGCGCACGGCAGGGCTCGGAAGGGATGGCACGCCATTTGGCTTTTTAAATGGAAAATTAGCTCCAATCATTAGCGGACACCATGTCACGTTTGGAGAGCCCCTGTGTGCCTAAACATTGGAGATCCCCCAGAAATGACCCCATTTTGGAAACTAGACCCCCAAAGGAACTAATCTAGATGTGTGGTGAGGACTTTGAACCCCCAAGTGCTTCACAGAAGTTTATAACGCAGAGCCATGAAAATAAAAAAAAAAAATTATTTTCTCAAAAATGATCTTTTAGCCTGCAATTTTTTATTTTACAAAGGGTAACAGGAGAAATTTGACCCCAAAAGTTGTTGTCCAGTTTCTCCTGAGTACGCTGATACCCCATATGTGGGGGTAAACCACTGTTTGGGCACATGCCGGGGCTCGGAAGTGAAGTAGTGACATTTTGAAATGCAGACTTTGATGGAATGCTCTGTGGGCGTCACGTTGCGTTTGCAGAGCCCCTGATGTGGCTTAACAGTAGAAACCCCCCACAAGTGACCCCATTTTGGAAACTAGACCCCAAAAGGAACTTATCTAGATGTGTGGTGAGCACTTTGAACCCCCAAGTGCTTCATAGAAGTTTATAATGCAGAGCCGTGAAAATAATAAATACGTTTTCTTTCCTCAAAAATAATTATTTAGCCCAGAATTTTTTAATTTTCCCAAGGGTAACAGGAGAAATTTGACCCCAATATTTGTTGTCCAGTTTCTCCTGAGTACGGTGATACCCCATATGTGGGGGTAAACTACTGTTTGGGCACACGTCGGGGCTCAGAAGGGAAGTAGTGACTTTTGAAATGCAGACTTTGATGGAATGGTCTGCGGGCGTCACATTGCGTTTGCAGAGCCCCTGGTGTGCCTAAACAGTAGAAACCCCCCACAAGTGACCCCATTTTAGAAACTAGACCCCCCAAGGAACTTATCTAGATATGTGGTGAGCACTTTGAACCCCCAAGTGCTTCACAGACGTTTACAACGCAGAGCCGTGAAAATAAAAAATCATTTTTCTTTCCTCAAAAATGATGTTTTAGCAAGCATTTCTTTATTTTCACAAGGGTAACAGGAGAAATTGGACCCCAGTAATTGTTGCGCAGTTTGTCCTGAGTATGCTGGTACCCCATATGTGGGGGTAAACCACTGTTTGGGTGCACGTCGGGGCTTGGAAGTGAGGGAGCACCATTTGACTTTTTGAATACAAGATTGGCTGGAATCAATGGTGGCGCCATGTTGCGTTTGGAGACCCCCTGATGTGCCTAAACAGTGGAAACCCCTCAATTCTAACTCCAACACACCCCTAACCCTTATCCCAACTGTAGCCGTAACCCTAATCACAACCCTAACCCCAACACACCCGTAACCCCAACACACCCCTAACCACAACCCTAATTCCAACCCAACCCTAGCCCTAAGGCTATGTGCCAACGTTGCGGATTCGTATGAGATTTTTCAGCATCATTTTTGAAAAATCTGCGGGTAAAAGGCACTGCGTTTTACCTGCGGATTTACCGCGGATTTCCAGTGTTTTTTGTCCGGATTTCACCTGCGGATTCCTATTGAGGAACAGGTGTAAAACGCTGCGGAATCGGCACAAAGAATTGACATGCTGCGGAAAATACAACGCAGCGTTCCCGCGCGGTATTTTCCGCAACATGGGCACAGCGGATTTGGCTTTCCATATGTTTACATGGTACTGTAAACCTGATGGAACTCTGCTGCGGATCCGCAGCGGCCAATCCGCACCGTGTGCACATAGCCTAATTCTAAAGGTATGTGCACACGCTGCGGAAAACGCTGCGGATCCGCAGCAGTTTCCCATGAGTTTACAGTTCAATGCAAACCTATGGAAAACAAAAATCGCTGTACACATGCTGCAGAAAAACTGCACGGAAACGCAGCGGTTTACATTCTGCAGCATGTCACTTCTTTCTGCGGATTCCGCAGCGGTTTTACAACTGCTCAAATAGAAAATCGCTGTTGTAAAACCGCATTGAAATGCGCAGAAAAAACATGGTAAATCCGCCATAAATCCGCAGCGGTTTAGCACTGCGGATTTATCAAATCCGCAGCGGAAAAATCCGCAGAGGACCAGAATACGTGTGCACATACCGAAACCCTACCCCTAACCCTAACCCTAGTTCTTACCCCAACCTTAGTGGAAAAAAAAAAATTTTATTTTTTTTATTGTCCCTACCTATGGGGGTGACAAAAGGGGGGGGGGATCATTTACTTTTTTTTATTTTGATCACTGAGATATAACCTATCTCAGTGATCAAAATTCACTCTGGAACGAATCTGCTGGCCGGCAGATTCGGCGGGCGCACTGCACATGCGCCCGCCATTTTGGAAGATGGCGGCGCCCAGGAAAGAAGACAGACGGTCCCCGGGAGGCCAGGTAAGTATAAGGGGGGGGAGATCAGGGCACGGGGGGGGGGCGTCGGAGCACGGGGGGGTGGATCGGAACACGGGGGGGTGGATTGGAGCACGGAGTGGGGGATCGCTGTGCGGGCGGGTGGATCGGAGCACGGGGGGGGGAATCGCTGTGCGGGGGGATCGCTGTGCGGGGGGGGGGGATCGGAGTGCGGGGGGGTTTGATTGGAGCACGGGGGGTGTGATTGGAGCACGGGGGGAGCGGGCAGGAGGACGGGGGAGCGGAGCACAGGACCGAGGGGAGCAGACCACAGATCGGGGGGCTGGGGGGGCGATCGGAGGAGTGGGGTGGGTGCACATTAGTGTGTCTAGCCATGGCCGATGATATTGCAGCATCGGCCATGGCTGGATTGTAATATTTCACCATTTTTTTAGGTGAAATATTACAAATCGCTCTGATTGGCAGTTTCACTTTCAACAGCCAATCAGAGCGATCGTAGCCACGAGGGGGTGAAGCCACCCCCCCTGGGCTAAACTACCACTCCCCCTGTCCCTGCAGATCGGGTGAAATGGGAGTTAACCCTTTCACCCGATCTGCAGGGACGCGATCTTTCCATGACGCATATGCTGCGTCATGGGTCGGAATGGCACCGACTTTCATGACGCAGCGTATGCGTCAAAGGTCGGGAAGGGGTTAAAGGCAATGTCATCTCAATCTCTCCGACACAGCCTTAACCAAGGCTACTGACCGCTGTCATGAGGGCACTTATTTAGAACTTGCCACAGAGGTTGGGTTACTTTACCGCAGTGCCGTAAAAATATCAGCCAGAGACAGTTGGGGAAAAAAGGACCTGAGGTAGAGGTTTGAAGAACATAGTCTTTGGTTCTTGTTCTACTCATTATTGCTTCTTGGCATACAACACATCAATAGCATTAATACATGCAATAAGCCAAGCGCCTGTTGTGTGCACTGCCTATGGCCAGAATGCATTGATCACATTTTCTCTAGTAGCCTTTGCTTCACTTATATTATCTTGTGATCGCTGTTTACAGTATATAAATCCTTTTGTATGAAAATTAATAGTAACTCCATATGTTACATCATCTTCAGTGCAGGACCAGGGCACTATGGTTTTGTGATTACATCCCTGTGTTTTGGCAATAATAATGCTCCAAGCCATGAAAAACCTTCAGAGAACCTGAAAGGACGAGACGTGTCTGTATGTGCCTTAAGCATCTCGCTCTAACGTGTTCCCTCATGCTGACATATGTTTCAGCAATATGGGGTATCGCAGACAATAGTGTCATTGTGCAGGTCCCTGCCTTACGCTGCTAACGTTTTAATCGCTTTATGGGAGACACTGCGCTTCTCTCTGGTTTACCACCAAGTCTCTGCTTTTATAGGAAAAAATTATGATGTGACTTATTTTTATTGTTAAAAATTGATTGTAAATATTAGGTAATAGAGCTATAGGATTAATACTTTGAGGCGTGAACGTGTGAGGCGGCTGTGTCGTGTGGGGTAAGTTGTAGGTAAATGGATAATGTTCTTGTTAATGGCCGATTAGTTTTACCAATTTACAATCGGTAATGATCATTAAAATACCGGGGTGGTCGTGCAATGTGTTTGTGCTATTACAATTTGCCTTTTGCCACTTTTAGTTAATTATTTGAATAAAAAAAATATTTTTGTTTTTTGCTAGCCAGAATTACTAACTATTTTATTACTATTTTATTCCTAAGAACAATACAACTAAGGCCTTATTCAGACGTCTTTGATTTTTCACATACACATTTGATTTTGAACAGTTTTGGTAATTTTTTACCATCACAATTTCACCAGCGATTTTCAAATATGGAAAAAAACAACTACATTGCAAAGCTTCTCCCACCCATTGCAGTATTAATGGATACAGAACATGGATACAACATCCAAGATTTTCACTGACTCAGTCTTTTATGGGTACAGTAATTTTGGCCCATAACAGCGATCGAAAAACGAACATGCCTATGTGATTTTTTTTTTGCAGGCACACAGTCCATAAAGCACACGGAGATGGGAACAGCACCATAGATTTTAATGAATTCTATCCGTGATACACATGAATGAGAAGCTTTTTTTTTTTTTTTTTTTTGCAAACCAGAAAAACAGATGCTACATTAAAAATGTCTAAATATTGGATCCACCACTTTTTTTTCCCATCTACACTGAGGCCTAATAAACTTTTCTGGAGACTGCGTTTTACTGATGAAAATTAGCCTGGATCTTAATGAGTTAAACTATCTAACATAGTAGTCACATTTTTAAAGTACCGGCAGTCACTTTCTTGAAGGTTTACAGAAGAAACATTTTAAAATGACAAACTCCATTTTTCTTGACTTCAGTTGGAATTCATTTCTTCATTAATCTGTCATTAAAAGCCTTACAGCAGCCTCAGTCTGGCCAGTCTTCCTTTTATTCCCGGTGTTCACAGGCAGACAAGAAATCATTTTTCATTCCAACTACGGTACTTGTGTGAAGCTCTGAAGTGGCCTGACTTTTTTTTTATTGTGAATTAAGATTCATGTGACTCAACTTTTAGTACATTTAGAATGGTGTGGAAAGAATGGTATATAATCGGAATGTTTTTATTTCTACGTTATTTGTTCATTTCTACATTTGTTTTTTATTAAATTATCAATGGAAAAATGAATAAATACATATTAGTATAAAATATACAAATATATTTAAAATATGCAAGAAATATTCAAGAAATATAACAAAACTATAAAGTATAAAATATTTAAATATATATTTTTTAATTTACACAACTTAGTATGAAATGAACTGTCTATTTGATTGGTATATACTTTTAAGTTGCTTTCATTAATGAAAAATATGAAAAATATTACTTTTTTAGTTGAATTTAGAGCAAAAAAAAGAGAAACCTTGTTTGACTTTTTATGTAGCGATTTATAGCACCATCATAAATCAGTATCATATTGTTCCATGTACTACTTTTTATCAATAGGTGAGTGTAGGTAAAAGTCAATTAGTGGAGAAATTCTAGACTTTTACATTTGAATTGAGATGCCCTCTATCTGAAACTCAACCTCTCCAAAACTGAACAACTTCTGCTCCCACCATCTACTAACCTCCCTAAATCTGACATTTCCCTCTCCATTGGTGGCACCATAATAACACCCTGGCAGCAGGCGCGCTGTCTTGGTGTTACGCTTGACACCAATCTCTCCTTCACTTCCCATATACAATCTCTTACCCGCTCATGCTGCTTACACCTAAAGAACATCTCTAGAATCCGCACTTTTCTCACCATGGAAACAACGAAAACTCACAGTTGCCCTGATCCACTCCCGTCTGGACTACTGCAATGCTCTATTAATTGGCCTCCCCCTCACTTGACTTTCCCCTCTCCAGTCCATCCTTAATGTAGCAGCCAGGGTTGTCCATCTAGCTAATCGGTATTCAGATGCAGCCGCTCTTCGCCAGTCGTTAGACTGGCTGCCCATTCATTATAGGATCCAATTCAAAGTACTTGTTCTCACCCACAAAGCTCTCCACAGTGCGGCCCCTCCTTACATATCCTCCCTCATTTCTGTCTATCGGCCTAACAGAACACTGCGCTCTGCAAATGACTTTCGTCTAACCTCTGCACTAATCCGTACCTCCTACTCCCGTCTCCAAGACTTCTCCCAGGCTGCGCCAATCCTCTGGAATGCTCTACCCCAAGATATTAGGACCATCCACAATCCGCATAGTTTTAGGCGCACCCTCAAAACACATTTGTTCAGTGCGGCCTATCACGTTCCCTAATCAAAGTCATTTTATGTGTAAGGGCACGTGTGTAGCCCAGTTCACTATCTCCATCTATCCCCCACCCCCTGAAGATGGCTGGACCATCATTGTAAATACACATCTGTACTTTGTATCTCCCCCACCCCATTGTAGATTATAAGCTCTCACGAGCAGGGTCATCTTATTTTGCTTTAATTATTGTATTGTTAGCGTTGTTACTTATGACTTGCGTTTGAAACTGTAAAGCGCTGCGGAATATGTTGGCGCTATATAAATAAAGATTATTATTAGATACCATAGGACTTGACTTCATTTCTTTTGTCAGTGAATACATTTACACTAGAAGTTCTAAACCTTCTTCTGTGACTCCCAAAATAATTTTTCACATTCATTTGTGAGCTAAAAGACTGGATAAGAAATGATGGTTAAGGTCAGAGCTGTGGTCCGTGACTATAATGTAGCTGCAGTGTCTACAGGGAGTCTAATGAGATCAGAAGCACACTTTTTACTCCGTAGTTTTTCAAAATGCTTCTTTCTGTCTCTTTAAAGGGAACATGTCACCCCGTTTTTTGAGATTGAGCTATAAATACTGTTAAATAGGGCCTGCACTGTGTGTTACTATAGTGTATGTAGTGTACCCTGATTCCCCATGTATGCTGAGAAATACATTACCAAAGTCGCCGTTTTCGCCTGTCAATCAGGCTGGTCTGGTCAGGTGGGCGTGTTCACAGCGCTCTTTTCTTCCCCAGCTTTCCGTTGGTGGCGTAGTGGTGTGCGCATGTCCAGAGTTCCGACTTCCCTGCACCCACGTGAAGACACAGCGCGCGATCTGCGCTGTAATCCCTTGCATGGGTGGGGGCGGCCATCTTCCTGGGGCCGCGCGTGCGCAGATGGAGTGCTCTGCTGCACAGGGCTTCAGGAAAATGGCCGCGGGATGCCGCGCGTGCGCATTAGAGATCGCGGCGGCCATTTTCCCAAAGCCGAGTTTGCATCTCGGCTTTGGGAAAATGGCCACCGCGATCTCTAATGCGCACGCGCGGCATCCCGCGGCCATTTTCCTGAAGCCCCGTGCAGCAGAGCACTCCATCTGCGCACGCGCGGCCCCAGGAAGATGGCCGCCCCCACCCATGCAAGGGATTACAGCGCAGATCGCGCGCTGTGTCTTCACGTGGGCGCAGGGAAGTCGGAACTCTGGACATGCGCACACCACTACGCCACCAACGGAAAGCTGGGGAAGAAAAGAGCGCTGTGAACACGCCCACCTGACCAGACCAGCCTGATTGACAGGCGAAAAAGGCGACTTTGGTAATGTATTTCTCAGCATACATGGGGAATCAGGGTACACTACATACACTATAGTAACGCACAGCGCAGGCCCTATTTAACAGTATTTATAGCTCAATCTCAAAAAACGGGGGTGACAGGTTCCCTTTAAATTCTATACAAACATATTAGGAAATCGATGTACTAAGAACTGATTTCAGTTTCCTCCAGAGCAGAATGACACAAGATAGAAAGATATGTATATTTTCCACATGTGTACAGAAGCACATGAGCCTAGAGAGCCACCTATCTGTTTTAGTTATTTGTATTGTGGTGCCTTGTATTGCAGTAAAACATATTCTAAAAATTCAAAATGTGAGCATAAAGTGGATTTATATTGCAGGATTGGCATTTTACAGATGATTACATTCTAAATTTCTACCACCCTACCTGTGTTCTCTGTTCCACTAATGGCCTAATACTAACATCCTCTATAATTCGCACCTCCCATATCAGGACTTCTCTCGTGTTGCAACAGTTTTCTGGAAAGCACTACGTTGGAAAATCCGGTTAATTCCCAGTATCCACAGTTTTAAGCATGCTCCAAAAACACATTTCTAGAGACTGGCCTATCACCTCACCTCACTAATCTAACTATTCTCCATTCTCCCTTCCTAAATTTGTCCAAGGAATCTGGTCCCTCTGATCTGTTTCTACACCCTCCATACACTCATGGTAACTGCTTCTACACATACTGGCTGGTGATTGGTTCGTGCGGCGTTATTTGAATACCCTATTTATTATATTGATGGCTGGACCACACATGACAAGCAGTTTTGTTTTTGTTTGTTTTTTACCTTTTTGTGTAATTTCGATATCCTCTTTGACATTGATCGGTGTTGAACTATTGTATGTTACTCTGTAATGTCTTACTTCGCTTGTATATGCCCCTCTGAATTGTCAAGTGTTGCAGAACAAAAATGATTATTATTATTATAAAGATGACATCCAAGATGTTTCTGTTTTGCCTGTTAGTTGGTTGTCCCCAATGAAGAAAAGTCTACCATCATGAGAAGTCTCAACAAGCAGATCTTCGATAGTTTGACTACAGGTCTCCTCCAACTCCTCTCTAAAATATTTGCTTGCCTAACAACTAGTGTTCCAGTAGGGACTGGACAGACAGACACCATAAAAATAAAACCAGATGCCAAAACGAAATTGTCCCCTGCTGATGTTTTCAATGGTCGTATCCAAGATATCATCAGGTACATTTGCCTTTTCATCAGGTTTGATGATGTTTTTCTGCTGATTCTTGTTTATATAACTATTGGTATGTATTTTTTTAGTGTAAGTGATGTAGGTTATGATCTCTCTTATTTTGATCTCCTTCTGAGAGAAATAAACTTTGTATGGTTTAGTCATTTCAATACTTTTTTTTTCTCAATCAAGTGGAACTAAGCTAAACTGAAAATCTAGTGAATGCATTGTACACATTTGCACTTACTATTAAGGTTCTATTCGCTTCATAAATGCAAAATTAAGCTACTGTCCATGTAGTTTTCAATTACAAATATCCTGCTATTTTGTTTTTGTACATCTGGCAATGCTGCTGCATAGATGCCAACAGTAGGCAGGTCCTGGTGGTTACCAGCTTGTGACTTATGTCTAGCTGCTTTTCTGAGAGCCTGCTCTTTCTGCTCCCTCCTCTGAGTTGCGCAGAGTTAGAGATACGAGGAGACAGGGAAGAGGGTTATGCACAATAAGTAAATCAGTGTATAGAGGCCTAGGAGAGCACCCCTAGCGGAGTGCGAAAATGAAAGTGGAACCACACAGGCTGTGTCAGTATACAGAGAGGAGAATATGTGCATAAACAGTAAGCTAGGAGTCATTTTCCTGAGAGGCAGAGGGGGTAGCACACTCCACACAAATGCATCGTAATCATATATTTATCCTTGCAGCCAAACTACACAGCATTTCTTGCCTAATTTTGGCTAATAGGAGTATGGACCCATAGCTGTAATATTCTGTTTTTACAAAAGTCAGCATATCAAGTTAAGGCTACGTTCACATTTGCGTTGTGCAGTGCAGCGTCGGCGACACAACGCAAATGTAAACGCATGCACAACGCAGCTTTTTGTGACGCATGCGTTCACTTTTGCATGCTTTTTGGCGCAGAAAAAACTGCATCATGCAGCGTCCTCTGCGCCCTGACAGTTGCGCCACAGTGACGCATGCGTCACAAAACGCAAGAGCAACACATGTCCATGCGCCCCCCATGTTAAATATAGGGGCGCATGACGCATGCGTCACCGCGGCTGCGCCCGACGCAACGCTAATGTGAACGTAGCCTAACAGATCTATTCTAATGGTCTCTGCAAATGAGTTATGTAGTAAAGATTGTAGGCTGAAATTTAAAGGGAACCTGTCAGCAGGATTGTTCTCAGTAACCTACAGACAGTGTTAGGTCGGCGCCGTTATACTGATTACAATGATACCTGGTGATGAAATCCGTCTTGTGGTTGTTGTGTAATCTCTATTTTCAGTTTTGAGTTAATGATATGCTCGTGCCCCGGGGCGGCCTGTGGGGGGTCTTCATGTGGTGCTCTAACTAGGTATTTATAATGCAGTCTGCTGACAGGTCACTGATCCCTCACTGACCTGCCCCCTAGTTTACATAATGAATATATGTACATACTTTAACCCCTTTCTGACCTTGGACGGGATAGTACTTCCGAGGTCAGAACCCCTGCTTTGATTTCGGCTCCGGCGGTGAGCCCGCATCAAAGCCGGGACATGTCAGCTGTTTTGAACTGCTGACATGTGCCCGCAATAGCGGCGGGTGAAATCGCAATTCACCAGCCGCTATTAACTAGTTACATTTCGCTGTCAAACGCAGACAGCGGCATTTAACTAGCGCTTCCGGCCATCTGGCTGGAAATGCGCACATCGCTGACCCCCGTCACATGATCGGGGGTCAGCGATGCGTCGGCATGACAACCAGAAGTCTATTGAAGACCTCTATGGTTGTTGATGCCGGATTGCTGTGAGCATCACCCTGTGGTCGGCGCTCATAGCAATGCAACAATTCTACTACACAGGAGCGATCTGAGCCTCAGCAGAGGCGATCCAGTTGTGCCAGCTTCTAGTCTCCCATAGAGGCTATTGAAGCATGGCAAAAGTAAAAAAAAAAAAAAATGTTTTAAAAAATCTGAAAAAAAAAATTAAAAGTTTTAAATCACCCCCCATTCAAAATAACAGTAAAAAAAAAATCAAACCTACACATATTTGGTATCGCCGTGTTCAGAATCGCTCGATCTATCAATAAAAAAAAGGATTAACCTGATCGCTAAACAGCGTAGCGAGAAAAAAACTTGAAACATCAGAATTACGTTTTTTTGGTCGCCGCGACATTGCATTAAAATGCAATAATGGGAAATCAAAAGAACGTATCTGCACCAAAATGTTATAATTAAAAACGTCAGCTCGTCACGCAAAAAATAAGCCCCCACCTGACCCCAGATCACGAAAAATGGAGACGCTACGGGTATCTGAAAATAGCACATTTTTATTTATTTATTTTTTTAGCAAAGTTTGGAAATTTTTTTCACCACTTAGATAAAAAATAACCTAGACATATTTGGTGGTGATGAACTCGTAATGACCTGGAGAATCATAATGGCAGGTCAGTTTTAGCATTTAGTTAACTGAGCAAAAAAGCCAAACAAAAAATAGTGTGGGATTGCACTTTTTTTTGCAATTTCACCGCACTTGGAATTTTTTTCCCGTTTTCTAGTACATGACATGCTAAAACCAATGATGTTGTTCAAAAGTACAGCTCGTCCCACAAAAAATAAGCCCTCACATGGCCATATTGACGGAAAAATAAAAAAGTTATGGCTCTGGGAAGGAGGGGAGCGAAAACTGAAAACGAAAATACCCCTAGTCATGAAGGGGTTAAAGAAAAAAAAACTGGTGCAGTCAGGTTTTTTTTTTTTTTGCTTCTCTAGCAAGATGACACTGCCCGCGTATGCGCAGTGGCAGCTATCGGATCACCTCTATATACACCGATAGCTGCTAATGCGCAGATGCGACTGGCACCATTTTAAAATGGATTTTTTTTATACTCCTCAGGATAACATCAAGCACATTTATTAACTAGACACTAAACATGCGATTATGCTGCAGAGCAGGTGACATGGCTGGCACCTGCCTGCAGAAGGTTTATTTTTTAAGTATGTACATATATTCATTATGTAAACTAGGGGGCAGATCAGTGAGGGATCAGCGACCTGTCAGCAGGCTGCAGTATGAATACTCAATCAGAGCACCACATGAACCCCCCCCCACAGGCCGCCCTGAAGCACGAGCATATCATTAACTCAAGACTGAAAATAAAGATTAAACAACAACCACAAGACGGTTTTCATCAACCAAGGTATCATTGTAATCAGTATAACGGCGCCGACCTGACAATGTCTGTAGGATACTGTGCACAATCCTGCTGACAGGTTCACTTTAATGCAACTTTTTAAACTATAGGTCAACCGAAGACCACTACTACATTTGAAAAAACATGTTTGATTGATTTATTTATTGCAAGCTTCAAGTGTCTATAACCATTATTATCATGCCACAAAGTGCCACGATTATGTTGCAGAATTTCCTAGGGCCATGGGCTCCTTCTCAGTCCCTAAAGCTAGGGAGACCCTAGCTATCCCTGTTCCCTAGATTACTCCTGAAGGTGGAGATGCTGGGGGTGTCTTACCTTGCTATGCTCCCAAATGCATGCTGATCTGTTTCCTCCCCACCCAGGGAAGTATGGGAAAGATGGGTATAGGATAACACAAAGCAGACAGACTGGGAAAACAGAAAGTGATAAAAGAAAACTGAAAAAAGAAGATATGGGGTTCCAGCTTCTTTAAAATGCAAAAGATTTATTAGAACATTAATAAGCTTCCATAATCCGGATAAACACGGCAACGTGTTTTGAACGCACAACCTGCGTTCTTTATCAAAGCTCTGTAAAGAACACAGGTTGTGGTTTTGAAATGTGTTGCCATGTCTATCCTGATTATGGAATCTTTTAAATGTTCTAATAAATTTTTGGCATTTTAAAGATGCTGGAACCTCTTTTCTTCTTTTTTCATATTCTACTGCAAGTGGTCCCTTGAGTTCCGTACTTTAGGACGTCAGGACCCGAGGTGAACTGGTTACTTTCTTCTTATATAAAAGAAAACTACAATCATACAACTCGCTCACAAAACGACCAAATGGGAATGAGGGGAACCGTAGTAGGGATAAACTAAATAGGAATAGGATTAAACAACAAAATACCAAATCCACAATGATTTCTCCTGAAGCAACATCCACCGACTGCTACTAATTCAGACTACTCCTTCACGACCAAACCAAGAAGTACAAAACTATCACCAGCAATTCCATAGTAAAAGAAGTGAGCATATATACCTGAAAGAAGTGGCCAACACAGAACAGCTGAGACAATTCAGGATGAGACCTCTAGCAAATCAACTGAACTGATTAATCGTTACAATAACAGAGCAAGGAAGACCCGCACTATTAGGGTCTGCGGTTTTTTATGCGTTTTTTTATGCTAATTTTCAGCTGATTTCTACAGTACTAGCAAAGCCTATGAGATTTCAGAAATCTCATGCACACACATTGGTTTTTTTGTCAGCAGGATTTTGTGCCTTGCTGCGTTTTTTGTCACTTCTTTCAGTATTTTTGCAACGTTTTTCACCCATTGACTATGAATGAGTGTTAAAAAAAAAAAAAAAAAAATGCATCAAAAACGCAGGTATCATTATTTGCTGCGTTTTTTTGCTGCTGAAAAGTTAAGGACATTAGCATGGACAAAGAGAAAAAAAACGCACCTAAACCTGCATTTTTGCTGCAGCTTCTTTCCTGCCAAGAAGATCAGGTTTTGCTGCAGAAAAAAATGCCCTGTGTGAACATACCCCTAAAAGGAAGATGAAGCATATCTTATAGGTGCAAGGGTTTGTATAACCATACGCTACGATCTCCTGGCCCCTCTCTGTCTCGGTATCCCCGTGACACAAAGGATGCACACTATGTCACTGAGTTGCATTCAGATCTGCCACTGTTTTTATACCATAGATTACTAAAGCGTGAAATCCGTTTTGAAAAGTCACACAGATTCTGGACAGATTTCGAATTAGATTTTTTTACGCAACTATCAGATGGTAAAATCTTGTGAACCGTTTCTGTTTTATTTTTTATTTTTTTTGCTAGTTCCAGAAGCAAACTGGGAGCTGTATCACATTGTACATTCACAGAGAAAGTGTAGAAACAAAACTATAGAAATCTGAAAAAATAAATAAAAAGGGGTCTGAAAGAAGTTGGGCATATATAATTAGTACTCTATTGATATGTGATATTCAGTATGTGCCAAATTATGCATGCATTTTCAAGAACTAATTTCTCTTATTTCTTTTTTTTCCTCTCAGTTATACAATTAATATTGGTCTCATTGACAAGCTGTATGGTTGCTTCATCTCTATGCAAGGTCCTCTTGATGAGAGTCCCAAAGTTGCAGTGTTCCTCCAAGCTGCTACGACTCTTCTACATGAACTGTGCAGACTTTGCATTTCTGTAACTCCGAGGTGAGCAGCTTCTCCAGTGGATTTCTTTACTGTGTAAATTACTGCTCTACTTTGTTGTTTTGACTCTAATATACATCAGTAACCGGACAACACATACATTGAATTGTAAAGGGCTGTGGACTATGTTGGCGCTATATAAATAAAGATTGTTATTATATTGCACACATGTACTTGTCCCTCATAGCTTCGGTTCAGTACTGCCTAAGCCTGTTTTTATTATTATTAGTTCAATTATTTTACTGAATATTGTATTTCACACTTATTGTGGCAAGTCTTCTAGTCTATGTGTATCGATTTTCTATAAATACTATGTCCATTAGACCCACAAACCCCTTTCTTCAATAGAAAGAAAAAGGAAGCAGGGCTTTATGGCCCATTTAGACAAGCTAAGGCTACGTTCACATTGGCGTTCCGCCAATGTGCGTCGCTGTTGCGCCGGCGACGCAGCGGCGACGCGCCCCTATGTTTAACATAGGGGACGCGTGTGTCGTTTTGGTGGCGTTTTTCGCCACGTGCGTCGTTTCCGACGCTAGCGTCGGACGCAAGAAAACGCTACATGTAACATTTTCTGTGCGTCCGATTTTCGTCGGAAAACGACGCACGCGTCGCAAAACGCGCGCATTTTTGCGCGCGTTTTAGCGTGCGTCGCGCGTTGCGTCGCCGACGCACGGCGGCGCAACGCTAATGTGAACGTAGCCTAATAATCGTGTTCGCAGGAACGCTCATTCCCAATTATCGGCCCGTCTAAACAAGCCAGCTGATTCCCAACCAACGAGCAAAAAGCTATGGCCCTGTATAAATCGAGGATTGCTGCTGATAACCTGATACAGTCCGAGAACAGAACAATTGTATTATTGATCTTCTGCCCGATCATTGTTTCGTGACCTGTGTAATCAGTCCAATAAACGTGTGTCAGCAGACAAGCCTATTGTTCTATATGAACAATGTCAGCGCCATAATGGTTTAGTCCCATGGATGTACTAGGGAAACTGATTCCATCACATTCGACACTTGTTTTGTGTGGCCACAAATATGCAATAACTAAAACCTCACGTAGGTAACTGTACTTCTGTATGTTACCTTATATTGTTTACAGCACACTTTGAGTGGTTCCCGCAATGATATATCAACCAAGTGGTCAATATTAAACTATAACACATCACATCATCTGATTAGATCGGCTCACCTTTCTTGTAATATCTTGTTTTCTGGGTTGCTGAATAGACCCTTTTTATTTTGCATACCAAATTTCAAGAGAGCACATGATTGATCTTGACGTCGTTAACCAACTGGAGACATTGGGAGCCTCCTAAATATACTATTAGCGCTCTGATGTAAACAAGGAACCCAACCACTAGCAGTGAGCTTGAGTGTTTTGGATGTGTGGTTAAAGCATTTTTGTAGGCTGTCATTGCATGTGGTAACGCTTCTGGACTAGGTTATCAGATGTTATGTAGATTGAAGCCTTCTGAAATGAAATGCTAGAATAAAATAGTCATAGATCAGCTTTGCTGAAACTTAAATTACAACATGAAAAGTTCTACTAATGAAACATTTGCCTTTCAGCGTATAGGGAATGTCACGCTGTGTTATAAATCCTACATTTCTAAGTGTCAATCGGTCAGGTCCATTTATACTTACATGTCCTTGTCACATGTGAAACATGTATGGATAATGTATGTATGCATTCATCTGTAGCCACTAATACTGGCAGCTATGACGTATGTGGACCCTGCAAGACTCTCGATCCAATTCACATTGTCCTCCTATCTTTATAGAAATCCCCTATCTCTCCCCACACAACGTTCTTCGGCACAGTCTTCTGCTACCCTTTCTCTTCCAGATCTGGTAGCCAATAAGTAATACCAGCCTTTATTTTCTTAGATATCTGTAAAACTAAGCTTTGTGCCACAGAGAAAATAATATCCAGGGTACCCTAGCTGGTTACGTGGTCAGTTGGTCATGACATTTGTTTCTGTTTTATGTCAGCTCTTGGGACATATTTGAAAGCCATCAGGATCCCACCGGATTGTCGGCAGTCTTTCAAAGCTCGGACCTCGTTGGAGTTCTACATATGTTGTATTGTGCACTGTTCCACAATTCGTCCTCTGAGCCCAATGTTTCCAGCTCTAAGGAGAGCTATGAGCAGAACACCATTCAAGTGGCAATTCAGAGCCTGAGGTTCCTTAACAGTTTTGCTACACTTCATCTCCAGTCATTTCAAGTAAGCAGCACAGCTTCCTCTTTAATTGGATCCTGAGGACTTGTGTCTTGGGTTCAGGGTTTATCTACTGTCCCTTTCCTTTCCAGTACATACCAGTGTTTGTGTTGCCAAGTTTACACGCTGTTTGTACCTTTCATAGTTGATTGTGGTTATAGTGCCATTATCTTTTGGTGTGGTGGACTTATCTGCTCCACTTCCAGACTCAAGGCTCGTTTACACAGGCAAAATTTCGATCACTGATCTACTATATAACAATTCAATTGGCTCTCTTTAAAGGTCCCCTTACAGAGGCTGATACAAATTGTATTGGCCGTACATTGGCTGATCGATCTACTGCATGTTTCAGTGAGACAATGATTAGTGGCCCCAAGTATTTTCTGCTTACACCGATGACTTTATTAGAAACTATAGTGTAGTAAGGTACTTAAGTTTGCAAAATTTTTAGACACAGACCACATTTTTAGATACAGACCAAAAACTAACACTTCAATGTAAAATGGGGGGCGAAAATGATACTACACACTATACGGCACGTGGCTTGTGCCATTTTCTATACTGTGATGGTCCAAAATATTGCATACCTTATTCATGTAACCCATTATGATGCCCTCTAAGCATCTCCTCTGGTTCTCTCCCAGTCTGTTGTAGGTGCGGAGGGCCTGTCTCTTGCATTTCGACATGTGATCAGTTCCCTGATTTGGTTTTGCACCCAATACACCTGTGAGGATCTCCTCCATGAGATCATTGTATGTGTTGGGTACTTCACAGTGAATCATGCAGATAATCAGGTGAGTGATAGTATTAGAAGGCAGTATGTATGGAGACAGGTGTTCTTCATGTTTTCCATTAAATCAGAAGTTATTTTAAAGACATCCAGCAAAGGAAATTATTAATGATCATCTTCATAGGCTCCTGTTTTTGTGAACATGTGCTCATACATGCTATAAAAAAGAACGCCTCTAATAAATAGGACACGATGGTGTCCAAGGTAGGCCATTATGGGGGAATCCTGTAAAAATGATCTTATGATATGTGATAGATGCATTTGTGAAGTCTGAACTCCAACCACTTATGTTGCTGTGAATGTACCACAGATGGCTATTTCACTGTATTTCCATAGAGTGTTACTTGAATCATATAATTTCTAGGGTGTCACATCACTGATGCCAGATATAATGAATAAAACAAGCAGACCGCACAGGTAGCGTTGGCTTCTCCTCGCCTAGGATGCACGGTGACTCCTCTGACCTTCAAACCAATAGTAAAATAAAAAGTTTTGTCAGCATCAAATAGTCCATGGCTTTATTTAGCACCAATACATACAATACTTATTGGCTTACACAGGATCTGGTACCCGTGTGTCATCCGATATGTTACGTACATATCAGTGGTAATAAAGACATATAATATTTCATGCTGGAGTAAGTTTTCATTTTCTGATGGCTTTCTAACAAATCTTTTACCTCACCTCAGAGCTGGATTCTCGGCCACACTGGCCAGTGGTGTTCTGATTCCTCCATGCTTTTGCTTCTACCTGTGTACTGACTAAAAAATGAAGAGCCGAAACCCCACTCTTTATGCTGGGCTGCCTATGGGAAACATCATTGCAGCAATTTCTTCCCATCAGCTCAGAACTAGTTTCAAAAGAGAGACCATGCAGTGAGGAAAACTGGCAAAAATGCAGGATACAAGTCATATGAAGGCCAGATATAGGTGTTATTCCTCATGTACACACACAAGAGGGCTTACACTGAAAAGTTATTTGAAAGTTACCCTTTAAGCTACATGTCTTAACTTTGTAATGTTGCAGTCCACAGACATTCAGTAGGTAGCTCAGTGTTTTCTACTTATTCTTTTGCATTGTTTCAAAGACACTTGCGTTGTAGGGTTGTGACCATGACAAGTAAAATCATAAGGTGGTTCACCAATATTAGTTGCCAAACCCCACTGACTTGGCAAAAGATGATTGAAATCTCTGTAACCAAAACCGACACTTTCTGTCACAGTTCCCGCAAGTCTCAGCTCATTTACAATTACTAAGTGCATGGTTTAAAACAGGGGTGGGAAACCTTTTTTTCTGCCAAGGACCATTTGGATATTTATATCATAACTAGATGGTAGCCCGATTCTAACGCATCGGGTATTCTACAATATGTTTTTAGTTTATTTATGAAGATTTTAGAATAATACATTGAATACACAGGATTCGGCTGGCCGGGCGCGACCAAGCGTGGTACAAATCCCGCATCAATTCGCAGCCGGACTGCGCCCGTCGCTGATTGTTCGTGGCCGGCCACGCAGTATATAGCACAGCCACGTAGTATATAACAGCCCACGTAGTAAATGGCACAGCCACGTAGTATATTGCACAGCCACGTAGTATATTGCACAGCCACGTAGTATACTGCACAGCCACGTAGTATATGGCACAGCCCATAGCGTATATAGCACAGCCACATAGTATATCACACAGCCCATGGAGTATATAGCACAGCCACGTAGTATATAGCACAGCCTACGGAGTGAATAACAGCCCACATAGCATATAACACAGCCACGTAGTTTATATCAGCCCACGTAGCATATAACACAGCTCACGTAGTATATAACAGCCCACACATGCAGTATATAACACAGCCCACGTAGTGTATAACACAGCCCACATAGTCTATAACACAGCCCAGGTAGTGTAGAACACAGCCCAGGTAGTGTAGAACACAGCCCAGGTAGTGTAGAACACAGCCCAGGTAGTGTAGAACACAGCCCAGGTAGTGTAGAACACAGCCCAGGTAGTGTAGAACACAGCCCAGGTAGTGTAGAACACAGCCCAGGTAGTGTAGAACACAGCCCAGGTAGCGTAGAACACAGCCCAGGTAGCGTAGAACACAGCCCAGGTAGCGTAGAACACAGCCCAGGTAGCGTAGAACACAGCCCAGGTAGCGTAGAACACAGCCCAGGTAGCGTAGAACACAGCCCAGGTAGCGTAGAACACAGCCCAGGTAGCGTAGAACACAGCCCACGTAGCGTAGAACACAGCCCACGTAGCGTAGAACACAGCCCACGTAGCGTAGAACACAGCCCACGTAGCGTATTGCACAGCCCACGTGGTATATTGCACAGCCCACGTGGTATATTGCACAGCCCACGTGGTATATTGCACAGCCCACGCGGTATATTGCACAGCCCACGCGGTATATTGCACAGCCCACGCGGTATATTGCACAGCCCACGCGGTATATTGCACAGCCCACGCAGTATATTGCACAGCCCACGTAGTATATTGCACTGCCCACGCAGTATATTGCACAGCCCACGCAGTGTATTGCACAGCCCACGTAATATATTGCACCTCCCACATAGTATATAGCAATGTGGGCATCATATCCCTGTTAAAAAAAAATAATTAAAATAAAAAATAGTTATATACTCGCCTTCCGTTGGGCCCCGGATCCAGGCGAAGCGTTTACCGATGCTCCTCGCGCGCTCCGGTCCCAAGAGTGGATTGCGGTCTCGCGAGATGATGACATAGCGGTCTGGAGCATAGACACGACACAAGACATGGGGCTGGAGCATAGACACCACAGGAGACATGGGGCCGGAGCATAAACACCACAGGAGACATGGTGCTGGAGCATAGACACCACCGGAGACATGGTGCTGGAGCATAGACCCCACCGGAGACGGGTCCAGAGCATAGACACCACAGGAGACATGGGGCTGGAGCGTAGACACCACAGAGGTCATGGGGCCGGAGCATAGACACCAGCAGACATAGGGCTGGAACATAGACACCACAGGAGACATGGGGCTGTGGTAAATACTTTATAGAAGTCGTGAAGCTGGAGCACAGACACCACAGGAGACATTGGGCTGGAACATAGACACCACAGGAGACATGGAGCTGGAACATAGACACCACAGGAGACATGGAGCTGGAGCATAGTAGACACCACAGGAGACATGGGGCTGGAGCATAGACACCACAGGAGACATGGGGCTGTGGTAAATACTTTATAAAAGTCATGAGGCTGAAGCACAGACACCACACAAGACATGGGGCTGGAGCATAGACGCCACAGGAGACATGGGGCTGGAGCATAGACACCAGCAGACATAGGGCTGGAGCATAGGCACCACAGGAGACATGGGGCTGTGGTAAATACTTTATAAAAGTCATGAGGCTGAAGCACAGACACCACACAAGACATGGGGCCGTAGCATAGACCCCACAGGAGACCTGGGGCCGTAGCATAGACACCACAGGAGACATGGTGCTGGAGCATAGACACGACAGGAGACATGGGGCTGTGGTAAATACTTTATAGAAGACGTGAAGCTGGAGCACAGACACACAGGAGACATTGGGCTGGAACATAGACACCACAGGAGACATGGGGCTTGAGCATAGACACCACAGGAGACCTGGGGCTGGAGCATAGACACCACAGGAGACCTGGGGCCGGAGCATAGACACCACAGGGGACCTGGGGCCGGAGCGTAGACACCACAGGAGACCTTGGGCCAGAGCATAGACGCCACAGAAATCATGGGGATGGAGCATAGACACCACAGGAGACCTGGGGCCAGAGCATAGACACCACAGGAGACCTAGAGCCGGAGCATAGACACCACAGGAAACGTGGGGATAGAGCACAGACACCACAGGAGACATGGGGCTGGAGCATAGACGCCACAGAAATCATGGGGATGGAGCATAGACACCACAGGAGACATGGGGCTGGAGCATAGACACCACAGGAGACATGAGGTCGGAGCATGGACACTACAGGAGACATGGGGCTGGAGCATAGACACCACAGGAGACATGGGGCCGGAGCATAGACACCACAGGAGACATGGGGCCGGAGCATAGACACCACAGGAGACATGAAGCTGGAGCATAAACACCACAGAGATATGGGGCTGGAGCATAGACACCACAGGAGACATGGGGCTGGAGCATAGACACCACAGGAGACATGGGGCTGGAGCATAGACGCCACAGAAGACATGGGGCCGGAGCATAGACACCACAGGAGACATGGGGCCGGAGCATAGACACCACAGGAGACATGAGGCCTGAACATAAACACCACAGGAGACATGGGGCTGGAGTATAGACACCACAGGAGACATGGGGCTGGAGCATAGACACCACAGGAGACATGAAGCTGGAGCATAGACACCACAGGAGACATGAGGCTGGAACATAAACACCACAGAAGACATGGGGCTGGAGTATAGAAACCACAGGAGACCTGGAGCCGGAGCATAGACACCACTGGAGACATGATGCTGGAGCATAGACACCACAGGAGACATGGGGCTGGAGCATAGACACCACAGGAGATATGGGGCTGGAGCATAGACACCACAGGAGACCTGGAGCCGGAGCATAGACACCACTGGAGACATGATGCTGGAGCATAGACACCACAGGAGACATGGGGCTGTGGTAAATACTTTATAGAAGTCTTGAGTCTGGAGCATAGACACCACAGGAGACATGGGGCTGGAGCATAGACACCACAGGAGACATGGGGCTGGAGCATAGACACCACAGGAGACATGGGGCTGTGGTAAATACTTTATAGAAGTCATGAGTCTGGAGCATAGACACCACAGGAGACATGGGGCTGGAGCATAGACACCACAGGAGATATGGGGCTGGAGCATAGACACCACAGGAGACCTGGAGCCGGAGCATAGACACCACTGGAGACATGATGCTGGAGCATAGACACCACAGGAGACATGGGGCTGTGGTAAATACTTTATAGAAGTCTTGAGTCTGGAGCATAGACACCACAGGAGACATGGGGCTGGAGCATAGACACCACAGGAGACATGGGGCTGGAGCATAGACACCACAGGAGACATGGGGCTGTGGTAAATACTTTATAGAAGTCATGAGTCTGGAGCATAGACACCACAGGAGACATGGGGCTGGAGTATAGACACCACAGGAGACATGGGGCTGTGGTAAATACTTTATAGAAGTCATGAGTCTGGAGCATAGACACCACAGGAGACATGGGGCTGGAGCATAGACACCACAGGAGACATGGGGCTGGAGCATAGACACCACAGGAGACATGGGGCTGGAGCATAGACACCACAGGAGACATGGAGCAGTAGCATAGACACCACAGGAGACATGTTGCTGCGGTATATACATCACAGGATATTGAGGGGTTCCCCCACCCCTGGTTTTAGATACAGTAAAATTGCTGTGAGATCACCTTCTTTGTTCTTTGTTTGCTTTGCTTGCACTTGTATTTCGTTTGCATTTTCCTTTCCTACAGAAGGACAGCTTGTGACAGTATATGGACATCTTATTAATGCTATTGCTCTGTATTATCATATGTGTCTAAAATATGTAAAGGTTGTAACCTTTCCTCTGCCCTGGGCTTGCTGCAGCTGATCCCATTTAGTAGAGCTGTCTGACCATTGTCAGGGTGAGAGCAGACTTCTATTCCTATCCTGCTGAAGTGAAGGCGCTCTGGCGGGGTTATGTGCCATACAGAGGTCATAGCCCGGCACATTTACCCAGTCATGATGCCTTGGTACTCAAATCACTATTTGCAGCAAAACTCTTGCTGGTTCTGTGATCATGTCCCAATATCATAGTAATTACAAGACTGCTGCATCCCTCTATAAGACTTGTAACATTTCTTTTTTTACTTTTCAAAGTCAGTTAAATCTCTTTTTTGGCCCATTTTATCTGAAGGAAACAAGCTGCCTAATAATTCTGCTCACACTGATAAAGGGTGTTGACATTCCTAGGACATCCCCCTTCATTACACAAATACACATCACCTGATCAGCTTCATGTAATAAGCAATCAAGTTTACACAGCTCGGAGTTAGGAAATATGCAGAAAAATGATGATGTGGTCAAAATACTCACTTGGCTAAAAATGCTGCACACAATACCCATATGCTGTTTCTGTTAGTTTGTGTGTATTTTGTTTTAATGTCTTGAGACCTCATGAATCTCATGAATGAAACAGTGAACGTTCTGACCAGTTGACTCTGTGAATAGTTAGTTAAATCACTTTCTTGTCCATAGTCACTGCTAGTCACCTGCTGTGCACAAATCTGTGCCTAGTGTCCGCCTGGCAGGCAATTTATTAGCAAGCAATCTATTAGATGCCTCTTCCATGGAGAATTGGACCCAGAGCTGCTTACATTAGGGGAGTCATAGTGAAAGATCCTTAATGTAAAACCTGCTTTCTTATTAATTAACGCATGTGTTTATGGTGGGACGGAATGGAATGGTTTATAATTAACATAATTTACTTAATTGGACAATGTCTAATTTGCATTTCCTAAGATCTAAATAAAGACCTATCATTTCAGGTAGATGGATTTGTCAGGAAATTAAATGTAATTGGTTATTGTTTTAAGCTAGAACTTGACTTTTACAAAAGGTCACTGGTGTTCATTTTTTCTGACCTATGTTCAGCACCTTTATGCTGATGATCGGCTATTCTTTTTTATGTGCTCTTTGTTAACTGGGATATTTCACCATTACGTACTGTGAGTAACACTTTCTACATGAGCCCCATCTGTCGCCGAATCAGCCTTCATCCACATACATGTCCTGCTATAAATTATACAAATATTCTGTGCCACCAAGAACTTCAGTGACCATATTAAGGTAGGAGACTGGGCCTAGTTCTTTCATCCAGGTTATGGGACTCTTCCGTTATCATATAAAAATAAAGATTATTATTATTTCCCAAACGCACAAATCCTCTGCTGAGTAAATCCTCTGCCTATTTTGAAATGGAATATACCCCAAAACTGCTGAAGAAACTCTTTTTAAAAGGTAAACAGGGGCTTCATATTGATCACTGATTAATCACGGGAATTGCCTTCAACATTTGAGTTCATGGTCAGCAATAGTACTTCCCATACAGCGCCAGACACTATACCCATAATACCCATAAATCACAAGAATTCCCTTCACTATCCGAGTTTGGGGCCAGCATTAGTGCCCCCCTTACAGTGGCAGACACCATACCCATAAATCGCACTAATTCCCTTCACTATCCGAGTTTGGGGCCAGCATTAGTGCTCCCCATACAGTGCCAGACACAATACCCACAAATCGCACTAATTCCCTTCACTATCCGAGTTTGGGGCCAGCATTAGTGCTCCCCATACAGTGCCAGACACAATACCCATAAATCACACAAATTCCCTTCACTATCCGAGTTTGGGGCCAGCATTAGCGCTACCCATATAGCGCCAGACACAATACCCATAAATCGCACTAATTCCCTTCACTATCCGAGTTTGGGGCCAGCATTAGTGCTCCCCATACAGTGCCAGACACAATACCCATAAATCGCACGAATTCCCTTCACTATCCGAGTTTGGGGCCAGCATTAGTGCTCCCCATACAGTGCCAGACACAATACCCATAAATCGCACGAATTCCCTTCACTATCCGAGTTTGGGGCCAGCATTAGCGCTACCCATATAGCGCCAGACACAATACCCATAAATCGCACTAATTCCCTTCACTATCCGAGTTTGGGGCCAGCATTAGTGCTCCCCATACAGTGCCAGACACAATACCCATAAATCGCACTAATTCCCTTCACTATCCGAGTTTGGGGCCAGCATTAGTGCTCCCCATACAGTGCCAGACACAATACCCATAAATCGCACAAATTCCCTTCACTATCCGAGTTTGGGGCCAGCATTAGCGCTACCCATATAGCGCCAGACACAATACCCATAAATCGCACTAATTCCCTTCACTATCCGAGTTTGGGGCCAGCATTAGCGCCACCCATACAGCGCCAGAAACAATACCCATAAATCGCACTAATTCTCTTCACTATCCGATTTCAGGGCCAGCAATAGTGCTCCCCTTACAGTGCCAGACACCATACCCATAAATCGCACTAATTCCCTTCACTATCCGAGTTTGGGGCCAGCATTAGTGCTCCCCATACAGTGCCAAACACAATACCCATAAATCGCACTAATTCCCTTCACTATCCGAGTTTGGGGCCAGCATTAGTGCTCCCCATGCAGTGCCAGACACAATACCCATAAATCGCACGAATTCCCTTCACTATCCGAGTTTGGGGCCAGCATTAGTGCTACCCTTACATCGCCAGACACAATACCCATAAATCGCATGAATTCCCTTCACTATCTGAGTTTGGGGCCAGCATTAGTGCTCCCCTTACAGTGCCAGACGCAATACCCATAAATTGCATGAATTCCCTTCACTATCCAAGTTCAGGGCTAGCAATAGTGCTCCCCATACAGTGCCAGACACAATACCCATAAATTGCACAAATATCCTTCACTATCCGAGTTTGGGGCCAGCATTAGTGCTCCCCTCACAGTTCCTGCCAGACACCATACCCATAAATCGCACAAATTTCCTTTACTATCCAAGTTTTGGGCCAGCATTAGCGCTACCCATACAGTGCCAGACACAATACCCATAAATCGCACAAATTCCCTTCACTATCCGAGTTTGGGGCCAGCATTAGTGCTCCCCTTACAGCGCCAGACACCATACCCATAAATCGCACTAATTCCCTTCACTATCCGAGTTTGGGGCCAGCATTAGTGCTCCCCTTACAGTGCCAGACACCATACCCATAAATCGCACTAATTCCCTTCACTATCCGAGTTTGGGGCCAGCATTAGCGTTACCCATACAGTGCCAGACACAATACCCATAAATCACACAAATTCCCTTCACTATCCGAGTTTGGGGCCAGCATTAGTGCTCCCCTTACAGTGCCAGACACCATACCCATAAATCGCACTAATTCCCTTCACTCTCCGAGTTTGGGGCCAGCATTAGTGCTCCCCATACAGTGCCAGACACAATACCCATAAATCGCACAAATTCCCTTCACTATCCGAGTTTGGGGCCAGCATTAGTGCTCCCCTTACAGCGCCAGACACAATACCCATAAAGCGCACGAATTCCCTTCACTATCCGAGTTTGGGGCCAGCATTAGTGCTCCCCTCACAGTGCCAGACACAATACCCATAAATCGCACAAATTCCCTTCACTATCCGAGTTTGGGGCCAGCATTAGTGCTCCCCTCACAGTGCCAGACACAATACCCATAAATCGCACGAATTCCTTTCACTATCCGAGTTTGGGGCCAGCATTAGTTCTCTCCTGACAGTGCCAGACACAATACCCATAAATCGCACAAATTCCCTTCACCATCCAAGTTCAGGGCCAGCATTAGTGCTCCCCCTACAGTGCCAGACACCATACCCATAAATCGCACTAATTTCCTTCACTATCAGAGTTTGGGGCCAGCATTAGTGCTTCCGTTACAGTGCTAGACACAATACCCATAAATCGCACAAATTCCCTTCACTATCCGAGTTTGGGGCCATCGTTAGCGCTCCCCATACAGTGCCAGACACAATACCCATAAATCGCATGAATTCCCTTTACTATCCGAGTTTGGGGCCATCATTAGCGCTCCCCATACAGCACCAGACACAATACCCATTAATAACTTTTGGGAACATTTCCATGAAAGTTCTGTTTTGTGACTCTGATTGATACGGCAGTTTTGTAAATTATAATTCTATTTTAGTTCCCAGTACTTTAGTGGTCTGACTCTGAACCCATTTTTCTTACCACAAATTTCTCCTGTCTTCACTCCTTTATAGCTAAATGATAAGATTTTGTGTATGTGCACTCTCTGCGTTTTTCCCTTTAGTTTTTCATGTACAAAGCGCATCATTTTATTGTCCCAGCAAAGTGAATGAGATTCCTGAAATTTTATGCACACGTTGCTTATTTACTCTTGCCATTTCTATCAGCGTTTTTACAGCTTTTTTTTCACCTTTCCTAATGAATTCGAAAAAAGTAGTAAAAAAAAAAACACAATAAAAACGTGTTGTTTTTATCCAACTTTTTTCCTGCCAACAGACATGGTTTTGATGCAGAAGTGACTGAAGCAAAAACGTAATTTGTGCACATACCTGGGGGCGGCACACAGCCACCATTGACAGCTCCCCCTAGTAGTGACTGCAGGCGGCCAAAAGTTTATCATTCGTTTCATGAGTATGTAAAGAGGAATTTTCAGATCTGTAAATGGACTGAACTATATAAAATTCATCATTCACCAGGAGGGAGAAGACCTGGTTTTGATGTGCTTAATTCCATCCTGCATGTCAAAGGGTTAAAGATCTTTGGTACTGGCTTGCCTGAAACTTCCCCATAGTGTGACCTCCATATGCTGAGTCCTAGCTGTGACACTCCGCTGATTGAACACACCAGCTTGTTTATATACAGGCAGAGAATTCACAGACCACTTTCAAGAGGGAACGCAACCGTCACGAGTCATTTTTTCAGCCCTCTTGTAAATAATCTGACAGAAATGCATCTGATAAACAGTTCTAGTCTCAGGCTGCAGCTTATATGGAAGAGTCTAGGCCCGAAGTATGTGAAAATCAAAGAAACTGTCTGCTGTGCCGACACCGAGCCAATAGAAACTTTTACCCACAGAAAATTAAGAAATAAAAAACAGACATATTTCTCTGCTTGTTTGTAAACTCTGGCTTCCAAGACAATTGCTCAATTTGAATTGACCCCCTAAGTAGCTCCCAGTTGAATGAGAATTTCATTTAAAGGGCTTGTCCACTTATAGGGGCTTTTTTTTTTTATAAAAATTAACTGCAGTTTTAAGTTTTATTTCATACATCTTTAGTACACATGAAAATAAGCAACGTTGTATTATATATTTTAAGAGAAATTGCTCCTTTAACCTCCTGAACTGATCTTTTATTCTTAATTTGTAGGTAAAATTTGTCTTCAGTGCATGCGCATTTTCCCATTCCTGACAAAGGAGATGACCGTTAGTGCCTTTAAAATTCTATGGAGGGGAAGGAGGTAGAGGCAGAATCACACATTCTGCTGCAAGGTCTCCTGAGACACGTGCAAGTGCACGCCACTTAATGATTTTGGCGCCTCTACTTAGTGGTTTGCACTGCACTAGAAATGTTATTCCAGTCAGGGACTGGGGTAGCATTTCTGGCATACAAAATACCAGCATATTTGGCTGGGTGCCACGCCCCAGATCCCCTTATTTTGACAGAACTGATCCAAAGTGGTCACAAAAGTTTAGCAAAACTCCACATTGCGCAAAAATAATTAAAATTGTCAAAGCTTTTGCGCCACTTTTGTGATATAAAAGTTTTAGTGAATCATCCCTAATATCTCTTCTCCCTCACTTCCATTATAGGCTCTGAGGCACAGAAACAGCTGAGATAGTACGTCATCAGAGATATGTATACAGATGGTATAGGTCACTCTCTTCTGTCAGGCTGATGGTGTTCACCTCCCTGATGATTGATAGAGCAGGAGGAGGCCTTACACTGGTCTCCAGCTCTGTCCTGACACAGCCTCCATCGTAGGATAGGCTTTATGTTTAATAACTTCGTGGTGACCATATTAATTAAAGGGAACCTGTCACCCCGTTTTTTGAGATTGAGCTATAAATACTGTTAAATAGGGCCTGCGCTGTGTGTTCCTATAGTGTATGTAGTGTACCCCGATTCCCCACCTATGCTGAGAAATAACTTACCAAAGTCGCCGTTTTCGCCTGTCAATCAGGCTGGTCAGGTCGGGAGGGCGTGGTGACATCGCTGGTTCTTCCTCAGCTTTACGTTAGTGGCGTAGTGGTGAACAAGCAGCGCGCGATCTGCGCTGTCATCCCTTTCGTCGGTGGGGGCGGCCATCTTCCTGGGGCCGCGCGTGCGCAGATCGAGTGCTCTGCTGCACGGGGCTTCAGGAAAATGGCCGCGGGATGCCGCGCGTGCGCATTAGAGATCGCGGCGGCCATTTTCCCAAAGCCGAGATGCAAACTCGGCTTTGGGAAAATGGCCGCCGCGGTCTCTAATGCGCACGCGCGGCATCCCGCGGCCATTTTCCTGAAGCCCCGTGCAGCAGAGCACTACATCTGCGCACGCGCGGCCCCAGGAAGATGGCCGCCCCCACCGACGAAAGGGATGACAGCGCAGATCGCGCGCTGCTTGTTCACCACTACGCCACTACGCCACCAACGTAAAGCTGAGGAAGAACCAGCGATGTCACCACGCCCTCCCGACCTGACCAGCCTGATTGACAGGCGAAAACGGCGACTTTGGTAAGTTATTTCTCAGCATAGGTGGGGAATCGGGGTACACTACATACACTATAGGAACACACAGCGCAGGCCCTATTTAACAGTATTTATAGCTCAATCTCAAAAAACGGGGTGACAGGTTCCCTTTAATGTTCAATGAGCATTAATAAATAATTGAGGGTATTTGTACATATACATAGTAATGTATTTTTTATATTATTTTTGTTTTTATTTCTTTGCAATTTCTTTAAAGGGAATGTGTCTTCCGAAAATAACATTTAATAATAATAATAATAATTTTATTCATATAGCGCCAACGTATTCTGCAGCGCTTTACAAATTATAGAGGGGATTTGTACAGACAATAGACATTACAGCATAACAGAGATCACAGTTCAAAGTAGATACCAAGAGGAGTGAGGGCCCTGCTCGCAAGCTTACAAACTATGAGGAAAAGGAGAAGCACGAGAGGTGGATGGTAACAATTGCTTTCGTTTTTCGGACCGGCCATAGTGTAAGGCTCGGGTGTTCATGTAAAGCTGCATGAACCAGTTAACTGCCTAAGTATGTAACAGTACAGACACAGAGGGCTATTAAATGCATAAAGTGTATGTGAACATGATGTGAGGAACCTGATTATGGTTTAGGTGTTTTTTTTTTTAATGGGCCACACAGGGATAGTTAGGTTAATGCGTTGAGGCGGTAGGCCAGTCTGAACAAATGCATTTTTAGGGCACGCTTAAAACTGTGGGGATTTTGGATTAATCGTATTAACCTGGGTAGTGCATTCCAAAGAATCGGCGCAGCACGTGAGAAGTCTTGGAGACCGGAGTGAGAGGATCTGATTATTGAGGATGTTAACCTTAGGTTATTAGCGGAGCGGAGGGCACAGGTAGGGTGGTAGACTGAGACCAGGGAGGAGATGTAGGGTGGTGCTGAGCCATGGAGTGCTTTGTGTATGAAGGTAATAAGTTTGTACTGGATTCTGGAGTGGATGGGTAACCAGTGTAATGACTGGCAAAAGGTAGAGGCATCGGTATTACGATTGGTGAGGAATATGATCCTGGCTGCAGCATTCAGGACAGATTGGAGAGGGGAGAGTTTGGTAAGAGGGAGGCCGATTAGTAGAGAGTTACAGTAGTCCAGACGAGAATGAATGAGAGAAACAGTAAGAGTTTTTGCAGAGTCGAATATATACGGTATATTTTTTCATGTTAGCAGTGTGTTTGTATTTTTTTTTCATAATACAGTCACTATTAAAAATATAAGTCTTTTTTCAGTTTTCTCATTGGCCACTGGGGCGTTTCTAGACACATGCATACCACTTTAATGTTTGTTCAGGAAATTGACATGTACGTTAGTAATAACACACCCTTTTGTATTGAAGCATCTAGTAAGTGTGTTCAAAGGTTATTGTGAAGGAGCTGTGGTTGTGGGATCCAGCATTGTGTATGGAAGTGTTACCTGTCATTGTAATCCTGTCCTGTATGATAATCTAACTTCTGAAAACTGTGCATGAAAAAAAAACAGTAAAAGCACAGTCAGACGGCCGTATTACTCGTGCAAGAATCGCATTGCAATCCTCGGACTGGCCGTCAGCTCTCCTGACCTAAGCGGGACAGCTGCATTGAGATAAATACAAGCTGTCACGCTCAGGTCAGGAGAGCCGACGGCCAGTCCGAGGATTGCAATACGATCCTTGCACGAGTAATACGGCTGTCTGACTGCACCCTAAGGCTGCCGTCACACTATGTGGTCAGTATTTTACATCAGTATTTGTAAGCCAAAACCAGGAGTGGAACAATTAGAGGGAAAGTATAATAGAAACATATGCACCACTTCTGCATTTATCACCTACTCCTGGTTTTGGCTTACAAATACTGATGTAAAATACTGACCAAATACTGCTAGTGTGACGGCAGCCTAAGTGTGTTGTCTAATATAGCCCCAGTGGCCAGTGTTATAATTGCAACATTTTTATAATTTTATTTTTAATGTGGATTGTTAAGTGAAACTAAACAATTACTATATATAGTAAGCCGGGATGTGGCCTCCCTGTTTTTGAGCTAGAGATTATGTATAAAGCTATGTGCACACGATGCGGATTTTGCTGCGGATCCGCAGCTGTGGGTCCGCAGCAGTTTCCCATGCGTTTACAGTTCATTGTAAACCTATGGGAAACAATATAAACCTATGGGAAAAAACCGCGCGGAAACGCAGCGGTTTACATTCCGCAGCATGTCACTTCTTTCTGCGGATTCCGCAGTGGTTTTACAACTGCTCCGATAGAAATCCGCAGTTGTAAAACCACAGAAAAACCGCGATAAATCCGCAGCGGTTTTCCACTGCGGATTTATCAAATCTGCTGAAATCCGCTGCAGAAAAATCCGCAGTGGACCCAGAATACGTGTGCACATACCCTAAGGCTTCCACAGTCTGGTGTTTCACTGGTTGGGCCAAGTCCTTTTGTCTGCCCTTATTCACACTGAGGTCAACATTGACACATGGTAAGGTTTTAATATTAGACAGTGTAGGACTGTCCCGATCAGAGTTACCTTGATGCGGTGGGATGGCTTTTGTGCTATTTTTTTTTTATCAAAAACAGTAGTACTAAAAACTCTGTGTTATTTAAATGTTTTTTTTACTTTTTTTACTTAGTTACATCAGGGTTTTTGCTTACTTTTTTCTCTTGTAGGTTTTATATATATTTTTGATGCAATAATCTGATTTAAACATTAGATAATTTTTTCTGATGATACATTCACTTTAAGATGATCATAAACGTTCTGTTTTTTTTTTTTTTAATAAATTCTGCCAAAATAGATATTGGATAGCTCACAACCTATCCTTGCTGATATCCCCCCCCCCCCCAACATTTCACATTCAAATTGCAAACTCTGGGACAAAATGCAAAGTGACACTTTAAATGGATTTACCATCACCATATTGACTGCCTCGCCTTAGAACTAAATAGAAGGAATCGACTCCCAGCACCCCCACAGTCAGCTGATTGAAGGGACTGTGGCATTCTACCAAACATCGCAACCTCTTCATTTTTTTACCAGACTTCACTCTTAATATTTTGTATTGTTGTGCCTGATTTTGCAACTCAATGTCACTCGAGCCCCTGGAGAGATAGTGCCGACATTGCTCTAACGGCTCCCACACCAGAGGTGAGTGTAGGTGTTATCATTGTACTGGGGGGAAACATAGGGATTGAGAAGGGTCGGACTAGTGGACAACCCCTTTAACACTTTCACGACCTTTGACATTAATTTGCCTCAAAGGTCGTGCCCCTTCCTATGATGCCGAGGCCACATCTTTCCCCATCTTTAACCCCTTAATGACCGGAGCTTTTTTCAGTTTTGCGTTTTCGTTTTTCACTCCCCTCCTTCCCAGAGCCATAACTTTTTTATTTTTCCATCAATATGGCGATGTGAGGGCTTATTTTTTGCAGGAAGAGTCGTACATTTGAAAAACACCATTGGTTTTACCATCTCGTATACTAGGAAACGTGAAAAAAATTCCAAGTGCGGTGAAATTGCAAAAAAAGGGCAATCCCACACTTGTTTTTTGTTTGGCTATTTTGCTAGATTCACTAAATTTTAAAATTGACCTGCCATTATGATTCTCCAGGTCATTACGAGTTTTTAGACACCAAACATGTCTAGGTTTATTTTTTATCTAAGTGGTGAAAAAAATTCCAAACTTTGCTTAAAAAATAAATAAATAAAAAATTGCGCATTTTTTCGATACCCATAGCGTCTCCATTTTTCGTGATCTCGGGTCGGGTGAGGGCTTATTTTTTGTGTGCCGAGCTGACATTTTTAATGATACCATTTAGGTGCAGGTATGATCTTTTGATCGCCCATTATTGCAATTTAATGCAATGTCGTGGCGACCAAAAAAAACGTAATTCTGCCGTTTCTAATTCTTTCTTGCTGTGCCGTTTAGCCATCAGGTTAATTCTTTTTTTTATTGATCGATCGAGCGATTCTGAACTCGGCGATACCAAATATGTGTAGGTTTGATTTTTTTTTTTTTTATTGTTTTATTTTGAATAGAGTGAAAGGGGGGTGATTTAAACTTTTATATATATATTTTTTCAGATTTTTAAAAACATTTTTTTTTACTTTTTCCATGTTTCAATAGCCTCCATGGGAGGCTCGAAGCTGGCACAACTCGATTGGTTCTGCTACATAGAGGCGATGCTCGGATCGCCCCTATGTAATAGAATTGAATTACTATTCAAAACAGCTGACATGTCCCGGCTTTGATGCGGGCTCACCACCGGAGCCCGCATCAAAGCAGGGGATCTGACCTCGGACGGGATAGTACGTCCGAGGTCAGAAAGGGGTTAACCGCCACATGTTGAGCGGTGCTATGCCCCGGGTTGTTAACCAGTTAAACCCGGCTGTCAGTGATATAACACGTGCCGGCAAGTATCACATCCCGCATATCATGGCAGCATCATGTTTTTAATTACCGTAATATATACTATTATATATCAATTATTCCAGCTGCAATTGGTGACTTGTATATTCCCAAGAATGAGCCAAGTTCCTTGTCGGTGAGCAGGCTTGTCAGCCATACCCCCATGTCGCTTTACTACTGCTCTGGTTTGATTGGTGGGTTAGCTTCACCTTAGCTCTTGTTGATGAGTTAGGACGTTGCGCCATACTTTTACATCCACCGGTTGCCCACGCCTCGTTGCTCTTCATTTTGCTTTTCAATACAGAGTGGGGAACTTTTGAGACACTAAGATTGACTCATTATCTGTCAAAAACTTTTCACAAGTTGCTTTGTGCTGGGATTTAGGATTGAAGAGGGGGATTTAGAAAGACCAGAGGCATATCAGGCAAGCTACTCTGAATGCAGTATTTAGCAAGGAATGTGCCATACAAGACCTCATGCACAATCCTGAACATCTCTTAACAGCAGCTAATGATGTGTATAATTACAGTGACATCAGCATCTGTCTCTTGTGGGATTTAGGGCCACATAGATCCCCCCATCTACCTCTGAGTAACACTCGCGACCTGCGCTTGTCCCTTATAACATCACAATTGTAAGAATTGGAATCAGATCTGGATAATTGTGGATGATTCAATGTTCTCTGCAGCAACTTCTACATTTCCTCGCTTCTCCTCCTAGTTTTAGCCGGACTGTTTCTGTAATTCTTTTCTCTTCTTTTATCAAGTACTTACCTTATTGTACTATTAATACTGTTTCTTCTATTTATATCCTTCTTTATTAGTACTATGTATTAAAAATGCACAAAGTATGCTGTATACAGATGGATCATAGCTTCTTACATTTTTTTTTTTTTACATTTTATATGCCCTTTGTAGTTATGTTATCTATTGTCCCAATTTATATAACTTTTAGGACGCTGTGCATATTAGGGTTAAAATACTTAACATGAATAATCAACAAAAAACAAGCAGGACCAATAAACGGAAGTTTACGGAGTGACAGAATGGTACAAGAGGAGCAAAGTGCCCTGGCTGCCAAGACTTAGGTTAGAGGTTGGGGAAAAGACTGTAGGTGAAGTCAGAAACTGAGTTTCATGCTAAATACATAATATTGAGATTGAAATGTTTGTGATTTTTTTTTTTTATATACATAATATGTGACTTGTAACATAGTAACATAGTTATTAAGGTTGAAGGAAGACTTTTGGTCCATCTAGTTCAACCCATAGCCTAACCTAACATGCCCTAACATGTTGATCCAGAGGAAGGCAAAAAAAAACCATGTGTCAAATAGTAAGCTCCACATTGGGGAAAAAAATTCCTTCCTGACTCCACATACGGGAATCAGACTAGTTCCATGGATCAACACCCTAACAAGGAATCTAGTGTATATATACCCTGCAACATTATACTTTTCCAGAAAGGTATCCAGTCCCCTCTTAAATTTTAGTAGAGACTCACTCATTACAACATCATACGGCAGAGAGTTCCATAGTCTCACTGCTCTTACATACAATGTGTGTATATTTTATTTATTTTACTCATATAGCGCCATTAATTGCACAGCACTTTACAGACATTATTGGCACTGTCCCCATTGGGGCTCACAATCTACATACCCTATTAGTATGTCTTTATAGTTTTGAGAGGAAGTCTGAGAACCCGGTCCTCAAATTCATTGCAGATATTGTCCTCGTCCTTTGAACCCAGGACCCCAGAGCTACAACGCTGCAGTGCTAACCACCGAGCCACCTTGCTGATAGATGCATATACACACTTTGCTATATCTTTCTATTCTTTTTTTTTTCACGCACGCAGGTGGCGCACATGGTTGGTGGACCAACTGTGCCACAGGTCCAGGATTACCTAGGAGGGGCGTAGTTAAGCGACTACCTGGTGTTCACTGGAGCTCCTGATGGTAGTCAGGCTTGAGCTGCAGGTAGCCGCCATGCACCACTCCTAGGCAGTCCCAGGTACTGCACCTGGGGTCAGGTTCACAGACACAGACTCTAGCTCCGTTCAGACTACTCCTCGGGCAGGATGGATACTGACACGGAGTCACAAACAGGAAAGATTTGGAGACTGGTATAACAGTCTGGACAACGCAGAATGCAGGGATAGGTACATGTCCAGCCACATGAGTCTCGGGAACTGGGTTAGGTACCACCGATGCGGTTTCGGGTTCACGTACCGTCGGATGTGATATTAGGATTCAGGCCCTTGCCACACAAGAGCTTGGGGTTCGGGTTCATGCGCTGGCTGCAGAGTACAGAGGGACCAGGGATTCGGGTTCAGGCACTGGCCACACTAGGACCAAGTAAAATAGTAAATGTAAAATGTAACTAGTAAATAAGTTGCTTATATATGAGGTTGGATTAGATGTGAGTATAAAATGTGCTTTCTGTAATTCTGCAAAAAAGTGAAAATAGACTTAATTCCTGTTATTATAATTATTTTCCTTTGCTTTATTTTGTGCCACAAATATTGTAGACTATGTCTTTGATATAAACCAATAGTGCGACTGTCGCCGGAAATAATCCCAGTATCATGTGTTCAATAATGTGATTTCACCTGTAATAGATAAATTTCGGACTAATTGAGTGCTTTATTTTCTATATTTCTTGCTATCTTGACTTACCAGTAGTTAACTTCCCCCATTGCCCAAGATGTAATGGATCATGTCACAAGCTCTTGTCTCCCTCAATTACCTGCTGCTGTAGCTGTGTACTGGCGTGCAGAGTTACCAAGAGGTGTTAACAATTTAATCCTTATTACCTGGCCTTTGTCACTTGCCAGAGGGGAGAAGTGATCTGGAACCAGTGGTATCACGTACCCAATATTATGTTTCCAGCTCGGATGCTTTCAATATGTTTTATTTATAATTATGAACCATTCAGATGTGTCCAGAAACCATTCTGACATCCCTATGAGATGCAGTGCATAACTGTGTCTGCCTGGTACTTCCACATCAGGTTATTAATAGGTTTGTGGGGAGAAAAGTATGAAAATGATATAGTCAAACCCAAATTTGTCTAATTTGAAATAAAACATATTTCTCCTGAGTGTAGTATGATTGGAGTGGTTGGCACTGTGGTAGATGAAATAGGCAACATGAGTTGCTACTGCTAATAGGCTCAGGCACTTCTGTTGGAAAAAGTGCTGCATATCGATGTCTTATTCTTCTCTGCTGGAATGTCAGAGCCTAGTGGTGAGTAGTGATTTTGACATTTTTACACAGACAAAATATGGATATTATTGCACATACAGCCAGGGCCGTATTTAGAGTTTCTGCTGCCCTGGGCAGTTTTAGTGCTGCATCCCCCTTTGGTGAGCTCGACACTATTGGCAGTGACTTTGCCATAACTCGCTAATGTGAAAGTAGCCTTTTGCAGCAGATCCGGCAGTTTTTCTGCATCTGCCGTGTAACGGATCACTGACAGCAACACTGTGTTTGGCCTCATTCATTCCCTATGGGATTTGCGGCACTTGCCATGATCTGGCAAATGTGGTACCATACCTCCCAACTTTTGAAGAAGGGAAAGAGGTATAAAGTTTGCAGCGCGCGTAGTGCGCCACGGCAAATTTTAGGCCACGCCTCTGACCACTCCCATTTCACAACTAGTCACACCCATATCCATGTCCCAACCACACCCGTTTAGCACTGCTGATCACACTGTTCATATACAATAATTATAACCAAAAACAAATATGGCCACACAGTTCTCCATACTGTATAATGGCCACACATGATGCTCCATACTGTATAATGGCCACACATGATGCTCAATACTGTATAATGGCCACACATGATGCTCAATACTATATAACGGCCACACATGATGCTCAATACTGTATAACGGCCACACATGATGCTCCATACTGTATAATGGCCACACACAGTTCTTCATACTGTATAATGATCCCACATGATGCTCAATACTGTATAATGGCCACACATGATGCTCCATACTGTATAATGGCCGAACATGATGCTCAATACTGTATCATGGCCATTGGCCACACATGATGCTCAATACTGTATAATGGCCACACATGATGTTCAATACTGTATAATGGCCCCACATGATGCTCAATACCGTATAATGGCCCCACATGATGCTCCATACTGTATAATGGCCACACATGATGCTCCATACTGTATAATGACCCCACATGATGCTCAATACTGTATAATGCCCCCCTCCCATCTTGTATGCATGGCTCATCTCCCCCCATCCTGTGTGCAAGGTTCATATCCCCCCTCCTGTATGCATGGCTCATATTCCCCCCCTCCTGTATGCATGGCTCATATTCCCCCCCTCCTGTATGCATGACTCATATCCCCCCTCCTGTATACATGGCTCATATTCCCTCTCCTGTATGCATGGCTCATATTCCCCCCCCCGTATGCATGGCTTATATTCCCCCCTGTATGCATGGCTCATATTTCCCCCCTCCTGTATGCATGGCTTATATTCCCCCCCTCCTGTATGCATTGCTCATATTCCCCCCTCTCCTGTATGCATGGCTCATATTCCCCCCTCCTGTATGCATGGCTCATATTCCCCCCTCCTGTATGCATGGCTCATATTCCCCCCTCCTGTATGCATGGCTCATATTCCCCCCTCCTGTATGCATGGCTCATATTCCCCCCTCCTGTATGCATGGCTCATATTCCCCCCCCCTCCTGTATGCATGGCTCCCCCATCCTCCCACCCTGTATGCATGGCTTCCCCTTCCTCCCACCCTGTATGCAAGGCTTCCCCATCCTCCCACCCTGTAAACATGACTCCTCCATCATCCTCCCCTGTCCTCCATCTTCCTCCATCCTCCCCCCGTCCTCCTCTATCCTCCCCTCCCTGTCATACTCACCTTTCTCTCACCGTGTGGCGCTGAACTTCCCGGCATCTCTGTCCCCGCAGCGTCTTCCTTCCTGTATGAGCAGTCACGTGGTACCGCTCATTAAGGTGATGAATATGCGTCCATATTCATCACCTTAATGAGCTGTACCACGTGACCGCTGAGGACAGGACGAGCTGCCGGCACTGAGACGGAGTTGCAGCAGGCACCGCTGGAGGAGGGCGAGTATGAAGTCTTCAGGGAGGGGGCGGGAAGGAGGGGGGGCGGGCGCTTGACCCCGGACTTTATAAAAAAAAAAACCTTGCTCAAGTGCGCCCCTCCCCCACATCCTGCCGCCCTAGGCACGTGCCCTCAAGTGCCTAGTGGTAAATACGGCCCTGCATACAGCAGAGATAGAGAAAAGACGCTTGTCATCATTAGAGCACTGCTCTTCTGCTTCTGCGCCTGCTCTATAAGGCCTCCTTCAGACATTAATGATTGTACACACATGCAAAAAAAAGTCTGAGTGTCATCAGTGTTTTTGTTCTGATTTTAATCAGTGTTTGTTCCATATGTCATCAGTAATTTTTAAATAATTTGCGTGATTTTCACGGACCCAAAGACTTCTTTCGGTGATTTTCATACATGACGCTGATAAAAAAAAAAAACACATGTATCAGTGAAAAAGGGACGTCTGAATGAGACCGTAATCAAATTTTCAAAATTTAAAGGCAGAATATCTATAAAAATACCCTGGAGTTCATCTTTAAAATGGATGCATATAGATCTGTGCCTGACTTTTACTTAATGATCATACTTGTATCATGCTGCTATGTGATTTGTCCTTCACTCCAATGGTTTGCATGCCTACAAATGTGTGAAAAAGTGTTTGCCCCTTCCTGATTTTTTATTCTTTGGCATGTTTGTCACATTTAAATGTTTCAGATCACCAAACAAATTTTAAAATTAGACAAAGATAACACAAGTAAACACAAAATGCAGCTCTTAAATGAAGGCTTTTATTATTAAGGGGAAAAAAATCCAAACCTACAGGGTGCTGTGTGAAAAGTGATTTCCCCCTAAACCTAATAACTGGTTGGACCACTTTTAGCAGCAACAACTGCAATCAAGCGTTTGCGATAAATGGCAATGAGTCTTTTACAACACTCTGCAGGAATTTTTGTAATTCAGCCACATTGGGTTTTCGATCATGAACAGCCTTTTTAAGGTCATGCCACAGCATCTCAATCGGGCTAAGGTCAGGATTTTGACTAGGCCACTCCAAAGTCTTAATTTTGTTTTTGTTCATAGAATTCATGGTTCCATTTACCGACACAAGTCTTCGAGGTCCTGAAGCAGCAAACCAGCCCCAGACCATCAAACTACCTCTATTATATCTTACTTTTAGTATGATATTCCTTTTCTGAAATGCTGTGTTACTTCTACGCCAGATTAATGTGACATACACCTTCCAAAAAGTTACACTTTTGTCTTGTCAGTCCACAGAGTAGTCTCCCAAAAGTCTTGGGGATCATCAAGATGTTTTCTGGAAAAACTGAGACAAGCCTTTATGTTCATATTGGTCAGCAGTGGTTTTCATCTTGGAACTTTGCCATGCAGGCCTTTTTGCCCAGTCTATTTCTTATGGTGGAGTCATTAACATTGACCTTAACTGAGCCCTGCCGTTCTTTTGATGTTTTGGGGTCTTTTGTGACTAGTGATGGGCAAACCCGAACAATAAAGTTCCGCGTCCATACTGTCATTAGCAGAACGCAGGGCACAGGTAAGGTGGTAGACTGAGACAAGGGAGGAGATGTGGGGTGGTGCTGAACTGTGGAGAGCTGTGTTGGTGAGAGTAATAACTACTCGTATATTGGACTCGGTAGCAGATAGGCAACCAGTGCTGGCACAGGGTAGAGGCATTGGTGTAGTGGTTGTAAAGAAATAACTGCATTCAGTGTATATTTTTTCATCAGATCTTCCTGTTCCTTTTTTTTCCTGATTCAGCTAGTAAATATCTACAGTGAACCCCATACTGACTGTATATATGATTGAGGGTTTCCAGCAAAAATATTACTCCACCCTCCTATCAACTGAAAAATGCCAACTATTAGTTTGTTGATCTTGTCCCTGATTAAGGTGCATTATGAACTCCGAGTGTGTTCTTAGCGTATTGTTCAAAAGCTTTGAAACCTTGTAAATCTCTCGGAATGATGTTGCTTTCACTCCTTCTTGTTTCAATTGGAGGTTTTTCTGCTCAGGGCGTATACCAGGAATACTTCTTCCCAAAGTATATTGTCTTGACCTTCTGCATTACAAGGTAGCCTTGTTAACTCTTGTTTTCATTCTACTTCCTTTTTTCTGGTGCATGTTTTTTTTCACTTGAATATGTTTTAAGCATACACAAAGTGTAATTATGAGAATAATTAGTTGTAAAGTATCTTTTATAGGAGTTTTCCAGGATCATTACGTTAAAGGGGAATATTTGGCAGCACATAAGAGCTCAGTCAGACGTCGGGTTTCTTTCATGTACGAGAAAAACTGTCCTAGTTCCATCAGTGATTTTGTTCAGCAGTTCAAGATTTTCATTCTAGTTTGCCCCGAATTTTAATTGGCCTTTCTCTGATGAGAAAAAAAGGTTTCTCTAAATTCTCCCACATAGCAGCCATGAAAAATAGCACTTGCGGTCAGATTTTATTTCACAGACCTATATTGCATTGCCAATTTTGACCACTGGGTCCACAAAAAAGATCTGACATGAACAGTCCCATAGACTATCATAGATATGAGTTCTATCTCCAAAAACAGACGTCTGAATGAGCCCTATCAAGAGCACACAGAGAGGAGGTAACGGCAAGCGTAGGAAAATGACAGTCCATTCCGGTACAAGGCCAGTTGACCCAAGGGTCGCAACCTGGCTTCATCTTCCAGGGTTGATTACCCCGCCTGTGGCACGCACTAAGAGAGGGGGTAACGACAAGCTTAGGAAGATGACAGTCCATTCAGGTACAAGGCCAGTTGACTTGCTTCTCTGAACATCTCCATGCAGCCAGGCGATCGGCGGGTCCCAATCCTAGCTTTCTCCAAACGTATCCATGGTTCAGCAATGGTCAATGGAGCAGATCTGTATTCTTCCAAGCAGGGCCAAGGTTTCATGTAGAATGAGAAATCTGTGTCCCTTATGATGGAGCCATGATGTATTGGCTGCAGTCCTGTGGAGTCCATGGATGTTTGGATGTCTTGGCAGAATCTCTGGCTCTCCCTATACAGGCATGTAACCTCTTTTTATACTTAACAAGTGTCCTTCATTCAGTATTGACATAAAGGGTAGGAATGGAGATGAGATCAATTAGCATTACTTGATTATTTAATTTATTTGCATAGTTTTTCCTCTGCTTTTGAAGTCACCAAACAAACTGGAATATACAATGCATAATTAGCATATCGGTAAACTTCACTAGTCATCAAGGATAAGAGCACAATATGTTATATAAAATATTACAGGTTTACAAAAGCAAAAGTCTGTTTTCTTGACCAACACATAAATTCAAAAAGTCAACATGCAGATAACGGTCTATTCTTCTTGGTTTGCTAAAAATATTTGTCTGTTTAATTAAGATACAATGCGGTGTCTCAACACACAGTATCACTGTAAAGATCAATAGGGTATGTGCATATGATGTCTTTTTTTCGAAGGCAGAACTACTGAGTTTTTGTTTTAGGTGGATTTGCTTCAGGAAAACATTGGTTGTCTTTTTCCTGAAGCAACTTCGTTGGCGACATTGCCATCATTTTTTGTGCTGCCTTTTCTCTATATTTTCCACTATAGGGGCAAGCGACTTCCTCTCAGATGCTGTTCAAATGATGAACATGCTTATATTTTTGACCACTTCACCATTTCCAAAGTTATTAACCCCTTTCTGACGGTGGGGTGGGCTCTGGCCCACCTCAAAGCCGGTACATGTCTTCTGTTTTCAACAGCTGACATGTGCCCGCAATAGGCACAAGTGGAATTGCCATCCACCCGCACCTATTGGCTAGTTAAATGCCACTGTCAAACTCTGACGCTGGCAGTTAGCGCTCGCTTCCAGCCATCGGGCCAGAAATACGCGGTGCTTCGGCATGACAAAGAGAGGTCTCCTTGAGACCTCTATGGTTGTTGATGCTGGATTGCTATGAGCGCCACCCTGTGGTCAGCGCTCATGGCAAGCCTGTAATTCTGCGATATAGAGGCAATCTGATAATCGCCTCTATGTAGCAGAGCCGATCAAGTTGTCGCAGCTTCTAGCCTCCCTTGGAGGCTATTAAAGCATGCCAAAAGTAAAAAAAAAAAAAAAAAAAGTTTTTGAAAATATGAAAAAATAAATAAAAAATATATAAAAGTTCAAATCACCCCCCCCCCTTTTGCTTCCTTCAAAATAAAACAATAAAAATAAAATCAAACATATACATATTTGGTATCGCTGCGTTCAGGATCGCCCAATCTACTAATTAAAAAAAAAAGGATTAACCTGATCGCTAAACGGCGTAGCGAGAAAAGAGTTTAAAACGCCAGAATTGTGTTTTTTGGGTTGCCACGAGATTGCATTAAAATGCAATAACAGGTGATCAAAAGATCATATCTGCACAAAAATGGTATCATTAATAACGACAGCTCGGCACGCAAAAAATAAGCCCTCATCCAACCCGAGATAACGAAAAGTGGAGACAATACGGGTCTCGGAAAATTGCACAATTTTTATTTTTTTTTCAGCAAAGGTTGGAATTTTTTTCACCACTTAGATAAAAAAGAACCTAGACATGTTTGGTTAAAAACAGATGACATGTCCCGGTTTTGATGCGGGCTCACCGCCGGAGCCCGCATCAAAGTGGAGGTTCTGCCATCGGACGTAGTATTCCATCTGATGGCAGAAAGGGGTTAATCTGCATGTATCTGGAAACCGCAAAAAAGCAAAGTTTGGTACTTGAACCAAGATCAAGAAATGTATTCACCTGCACTTCTTATGTTTCTACTCATGATGAAGTAAAAGCAAGTTACTGCAAGCACTTAGTTCCCACAGATTACTGTGCGGCGTTCTGTAAAGTATGTAGACGCCAGCAATTTAACGACCAATGTGCTGTCAAAGGCACATGATTACTCTTATATATTGAGACCACAATATTCCTCCTTGATAGCAGCGCACTTTTTAGATTACAGCTGGATTTACATGACCTCTTTTGCTTTATTAGAATATTACATGACTTAGTGCATTTCTGTCTTTTTTTGCATAGTTGTATTGTATGTGACATAATTCTAAAGAATATTATCACTCTTTGTTGTCCTGTGGTTTGTCCACACACAAATCAGTAGTAACAATATCAGACTGTGCAGGACATTTATTACCAAAACTACAGCTTCCAGCATGCCCTGACAGCTGTGTCCTGTCCAGTTATTTTATTTCATGAGGAATATAAGTATCTACTAAATCTGACATCTAAGGAGAGATGACAGGTCCTTGATAAAAAGGTTAATCTGCAAACAACAGTATCTTCCTATAGCTCTAAAATTAGTGGCAGTGTTCTGTACAGAAGCAATTTTAAAATATTGCATCATTTATGTAGGTGGTCGGACACATACAAATGAAACATCAATATGTTGGAAACGTCATTCTTGGTGGTATTTATATTACAACAATTTCTCCTATGGGGAGGGACGCATGTAATAACCACTGAACGACCAGGCCTTTTTGTACCTTAAAGTTGTTGTCCGCTACTATGACAACCCCTTCTTAACCCCTTTCTGACATTAGACGTACTATCCCGTCGAGGTGGGGTGGGCCCCTATGACCACCGACGGGATAGTACGTCATACGCGATCGGCCGCGCTCACGGGGGGAGCGTGGCCGATCGCGGCCGGGTGTCAGCTGCCTATCGCAGCTGACATCCGGCACTATGTGCCAGGAGCGGTCACGGACCGCTCCCGGCACATTAACCCCCGGCACACCGCGATCAAACATGATCGCGATGTGCCGGTGGTACAGGGAAGCATCGCGCAGGGAGGGGGCTCCCTGCGGGCTTCCCTAAGCCCCCCGCAGCAACGCGATGTGATCGCGTTGCTGCGAGGGTCTCCTACCTCCCTCCCTGTAGCAGGCCCGGATCCAAGATGGCCGCGGCATCCGGGTCCTGCAGGGAGGGAGGTGGCTTCACAGAGCCTGCTCAGAGCAGGCACTGTGAAGCCTGCAGTGCTGTAAGTTAGATTGGTGATCTGACAGAGTGCTATGCAAACTGTCAGATCACCGATCTGTGATGTCCCCCCCTGGGGCAAAGTAAAAAAGGAAGAAAAAAAATTTCCAAATGTGTTAAAAAAATAAATAAATAAATATTATTCCCATAAATACATTTCTTTATGTAAATAAAAAAAAACAATAAAAGTACACATATTTAGTATCGCTGCGTCCGTAACGGCCCGACCTATAAAGCTGGCCCACTAGTTAACCCCTTCAGTAAACAACGTAAGAAAAAAAAAACAAGGCAAAAAACAACGCTTTATTATCATACCGCCGAACAAAAAGTGGAATAACACGCGATCAAAAAGACAGATATAAATAACCATGGTACCGCTGAAAACGTCATCTTGTCCCGCAAAAAACGAGCCACCATACAGCATCATCAGCGAAAAGATAAAAAAGTTATAGTCCTCAGAATAAAGCGATGCAAAAATAATTATTTTTTCTATAAAATAGTTTTAATCGTATAAAAGCGCCAAAACATAAAAAAATGATATAAATGAGGTGTCGCTGTAATCGTACTGACCCAAAGAATAAAACTGCTTTATCAATTTTACCAAACGCGGAACGGTATAAACGCCTCCCCCAAAAGAAATTCATGAATAGCTGTTTTTTTGTCATTCTGCCTCACAAAAATCGAAATAAAAAGCGATCAAAAAATGTCACGTGCCCAAAAATGTTACCAATAAAAACGTCAACTCGTCCCGCAAAAAACAAGACGTCACATGACTCTGTGGACCAAAATATGGAAAAATTATAGCTCTCAAAATGTGGTAACGCAAAAAATATTTTTTGCAATAAAAAGCGTCTTTTAGTGTGTGACGGCTGCCAATCATAAAAATCCGCTAAAAACCCGCTATAAAAGTAAATCAAACCCCCCTTCATCACCCCCTTAGTTAGGGAAAAATTAAAAAAATGTATTTATTTCCATTTTCCCATTAGGGTTAGGGCTAGGGTTAGGGTTGGGGCTACAGTTACGGTTAGCGTTTAGATTACATTTACAGTTGGGAATAGGGTTGGGATTAGGGTTAGGGGTGTGTCTGGGTTAGAGGTGTGGTTAGGGTTACCGTTAGGATTAGGGTTAAGGGTGTGTTTGCATTAGGGTTTCAGTTATAATTGGGGGGTTTCCACTGTTTAGGCACATCAGGGGCTCTCCAAACACGACATGGCGTCCGATCTCAATTCCAGCCAATTCTGCATTGAAAAGGTAAAACAGTGCTTCTTCCCTTCCGAGCTCTCCCGTGTGCCCAAACAGGGGTTTACCCCAACATATGGGGTATCAGCGTACTCAGGACAAATAGGACAACAACTTTTCGGGTCCAATTTCTCCTGTTACCCTTGGGAAAATACAAAACTGGGGGCTAAAAAATATTTTTTGTGGGAAAAAATTTTTGTTTTATTTTTACGGCTCTGCATTATAAACTTCTGTGATGCCCTTGGTGGGTCAAAGCGCACAAAACATGGTGTCACTTGTGGGGGGTTTCTACTGTTTAGGTACATTAGGAGCTCTGCAAACGCAATGTGACACCTGCAGACCATTCCATCCTGTTACCCTTGGTAAAATAAAACAAATTGGAGCTGAAGTAAATTTTTTGTGAAAAAAAGTTAAATGTTCATTTTTATTTAAACATTCCAAAAATTCCTGTGAAGCACCAGAAGGGTTACTAAACTTTTTGAATGTGGTTTTGAGCACCTTGAGGGGTGCAGTTTTTAGAATGGTGTCACACTTGGGTATTTTCTATCATATAGACCCCTCAAAATGACTTCAAATGAGATGTGGTCCCTAAAAAAAAATGGTGTTGTAAAAATGAGAAATTGCTGGTCAACTTTTAACCCTTATAACTCCCTAACAAAAAACAATTTTGGTTCCAAAATTGTGCTGATGTAAAGTAGACATGTGGGAAATGTTACTTAAGTATTTTGTGTGACATATCTCTGTGATTTAATTGCATAAAAATTCAAAGTTGGAAAATTGCGAAATTTTCATAATTTTCTCCAAATTTCCGTTTTTTTTCACAAATAAACGCAGGTACTATCAAAGAATTTTTACTACTATCATGAAGTACAATATGTCACGAGAAAACAATGTAAGAATCACCGGGATCCGTTGAAGCAAGGGACAGTGGTCAGAATTGTAAAAATTGTCCCGGTCATCAACGTGCAAACCACCATTGGGGGTAAAGGGGTTAAACTAAATGTTTAGCTCGATAAAATAATAAAGCATATACTCACTTCCTATGCCGTTCCAGTGATGTCGGCAGTTGCTGGCCCAGTGCGGTTATGTGGTGGAATGGCACCCATGAAGAGGAAGTCCGGGATCATCTGCAACCTTGGCTTCCTCTTCATGTTGTTTGTCTGAAGGCGGAGAGAGTGACGCCAGCACAGATTGAGCCCCAGTGTCACAACACCGCGGGAACGATGGCGGAATGGGAGATGAGACTAAAGTTTATGTATTAGGAATGCATGTTATTAGAATATAAAAAAAAGATACCAATACATAGAGAACACTCCAACCACTAAAGATAGTATGGTATTTATACCGCAGAATGAATTAAACAAAATCTAAAATTAAAAAAAAGGAAATGGGTAAACTTTTTTTTTCCTGTTCCCTCCAAAAAGATGGATATTAAAATATGTACAGTGGCATGTAAAAGTTTGGGCACCCCTGGTCAAAATTGCTGTTATTGTGAACAATTAAGCAAGTTGAAGATGAAATGATCCCCAAAAGACCTAACGCTAAAGATGACACATTTCCTTTTGTATTTTAGGAAAATATATATATATTTTTTTTTTTTATTTGTACTTTTTAAAAATTACAAAAAGGAAAATGGGCCTGTGCAAAAGTTTGTTCAACCTTGGAAATTTGTGTTCTCAGATTACTTTGACCAACGTTTCAGAGCCTAATTAGCCTGTTATGGTTATGGCTTGTTCACTATCATCATTAGGAAAGGCCAGGTGAGGCAAATTTACCAGCTTTATAAAAACCCAGCCTCCTCTAATTTTGTGCCAAAAAATAGCATCCATTGGTCCTTCTAAGCAGCTGCCTAGCTCTCTGAAAATGGTGGAGGCCTACAAAGTAGGAGAAGTCTATAAGAAGATAGCAAAGCATTTTCATGTTGCCCGTACCTCAGTTCGAAATGTAATTGAGAAATAGGTAAGTTCTGGAAGACCAAGCAAAATTTCAGTGAGAGCTGCTCGTTGGCTTGCTAGAGACGCAAATCAGAACCCCTACTTGACTGCAAAAGACCTTCAGAACGATTTAGCAGACTCTGTAATTGTGGTACATTGTTCTACTGTTCAGAGACACCGGCACAAATATGGCCTTCATGGCAGAGTCATCAGAAGAGAACCTCTCCTGCGTCCTCACCATAAAATTCAGCATCAGAAGTATGCAAAAGAACATCTAAACAAGCCTGATGCACTTTGAAAACAAGTCCTGTGGACTAATGAGATTAAAAGAACTTTTAGTCCACAATGATCAAAGGTATGTGTGTAGAGAAAAGGGCACATAATTTCAATAAAAGACCATCTCGCCAACAATTAAGAAAGGAAGTGCATCAGCCATGCTTTAGGGATGTGTTGCAGCCAGTGATATGGGGAACATTTCACAGGTAGAGGAAAGAAGGTTTTCAATTAAATTTCAGCAAATTCTTGATGCAAACATAACACCATTGGTAAAAAAGCTGAAGTTGACAACAGCATGGCTTCTGCAAATGGATAATGATCCTAAATGCATGTCAAAATCCACAATAGACTACCTCAAAAGATGCAATCTGAAGGTTTTACAATGGCCCTCGCAGTCCCCTGATATGAGCATCATTGAAAATCTGTGACTATATCTCAAAATAGCAGTGCATGCAAGAATGGATTAAAATCTCTCAAACAAGAATTCAAATACTCTTGGCTGCCTACAAAAAGCGTTTACAAGCTGTGATAGTTTCAAAAGGACTACTAGGTACTAACCATTTAGGGTGCCCAAACTTTTGCATCGGCCCATTTTCCTTTTTGTAATTTTTAAAATGTAAAAGATGAAAATATGACTTAAAGAAAACTTTTGACCTCAGTCATTACCAACAAAGGATATATAACAAAATATTGAGATGAACTTTTGTTAATGACCAAACACTTATTTTCCTCCATAATTTGCAAAATAAATCTTGCCAAATTAGACGAGGTGAATTTCCGGATTTGTTTTCTCATTTTGACTCTCATAGTTGTTGTCTACCTATGATGTCAATTACAGGCCTCTCTCATCTTTTTAGGTGGGAGAACTTGCACAATTGGTGGCTGACTAAATACTTTTTTAACCCCTTAATGACAGCCAAATTTTTTAAATCTGACCAGTGTCACTTTATGTGGTAATAACTCTGCAACGCTTCAACAAATCCCAGTGATTTTGAGATTGTTTTTACGTGACACATTATATTTTATGATAATGGTAAATTTAGGTCAATATGTTTTGTGTTTATATATAAAAAATATCAAAACTTTGAGAAAAATGTAAAAAAAATTAGCAATTTTCAAAATTTGAATGATTATCCCTTTAATGCAGATGGTCATACCACAGCAATCGATTAATAAATAACATTTCCCACATGTCGGCTTTACACCAGCACCATTTGTAATATGTTATTTTATTTTGTTAGCATTTTAGGATGTTTAAAAATGTAGCAGCAATTTTTCATTTTATCTAGGAAATTTACAACATTTATTTTTTTTAGGGAACTATCCATGTTTGAAGTGCCTTTAGGAGTCCCATAAATTGGGAAACCCCCAAACGTGATACCATTTTAAAAACAGCACCCCTAACATATTGAAAACTGCTGTCAGGTAGTTTATTAACCCTTCAGGTGCTTTACAGGAATTAATGCAAAGTGGTATGACAGAAATGAAAATGTGTATTTTTGCCATCTAAATGTCTGTAACTTCTGAACAGATTACTTCAGCCGTCAGACTCTAAGGCCGCTATTTGGTCGTGAATTGCCATCACAAACATCAGGACCACACAATCATGATCTGAGGGCACCAATTGGGATAAAGAGGAAGCCCCCACACTCTGTTAACCATTTATAATGATGTCACTATTGACAGCAGCATCTAAGGGGTTAAACAGATATGGATGATGCAAACACTGATCGAGGCTGATGCAGCAAGTTGTCAGCTATAGTGTACAACCGACAGCTACTGGATTGTCACCTGTATGGGGAGGCTATTCTCTTATACAGTGGGGCAAAAAAGTATTTAGTCAGTCAGCAATAGTGTAAGTTCCACCACTTAAAAAGATGAGAGGCGTCTGTAATTTACATCATAGGTAGACCTTAACTATGGGAGACAAACTGAGAAAAAAAATCCAGAAAATCACATTGTCTGTTTTTTTAACATTTTATTTGCATATTATGGTGGAAAATAAGTATTTGGTCAGAAACAAACAATCAAGATTTCTGGCTCTCATAGACCTGTAACTTCTTCTTTAAGAGTCTCCTCTTTCCTCCACTCATTACCTGTAGTAATGGCACCTGTTTAAACTTGTTGTCTTTTTATACTGATACCTGTGCACACCCTCAAACAGTCTGACTCCAAACTCCACTATGGTGAAGACCAAAGAGCTGTCAAAGGACACCAGAAACAAAATTGTAGCCCTGCACCAGGCTGGGAAGACTGAATCTGCAATAGCCAACCAGCTTGGAGTGAAGAAATCAACAGTGGGAGCAATAATTAGAAAATGGAAGACATACAAGACCACTGATAATCTCCCTCGATCTGGGGCTCCACGCAAAATCCCACCCCGTGGGGTCAGAATGATCACAAGAACGGTGAGCAAAAATCCCAGAACCACGCGGGGGGACCTAGTGAATGAACTGCAGAGAGCTGGGACCAATGTAACAAGGCCTACCATAAGTAACACACTACGCCACCATGGACTCAGATCCTGCAGTGCCAGACGTGTCCCACTGCTTAAGCCAGTACATGTCCGGGCCCGTCTGAAGTTTGCTAGAGAGCATTTGGATGATCCAGAGGAGTTTTGGGAGAATGTCCTATGGTCTGATGAAACCAAACTGGAACTGTTTGGTAGAAACACAACTTGTCGTGTTTGGAGGAAAAAGAATACTGAGTTGCATCCATCAAACACCATACCTACTGTAAAGCATGGTGGTGGAAACATCATGCTTTGGGGCTGTTTCTCTGCAAAGGGGCCAGGACGACTGATCCGGGTACATGAAAGAATTAATGGGGCCATGTATCGTGAGATTTTGAGTGCAAACCTCCTTCCATCAGCAAGGGCATTGAAGATGAAACGTGGCTGGGTCTTTCAACATGACAATGATCCAAAGCACACCGCCAGGGCAACGAAGGAGTGGCTTCGTAAAAAGCATTTCAAGGTCCTGGAGTGGCCTAGCCAGTCTCCAGATCTCAACCCTATAGAAAACCTTTGGAGGGAGTTGAAAGTCCGTGTTGCCAAGCGAAAAGCCAAAAACATCACTGCTCTAGAGGGGATCTGCATGGAGGAATGGGCCAACATACCAACAACAGTGTGTCGCAACCTTGTGAAGACTTACAGAAAACGTTTGACCTCTGTCATTGCCAACAAAGGATATATTACAAAGTATTGAGATGAAATTTTGTTTCTGACCAAATACTTATTTTCCACCATAATATGCAAATAAAATGTTAAAAAAACAGACAATGTGATTTTCTGGATTTTTTTTTTCTCAGTTTGTCTCCCATAGTTGAGGTCTACTTATGATGTAAATTACAGACGCCTCTCATCTTTTTAAGTGGTGGAACTTGCACTATTGCTGACTGACTAAATACTTTTTTGCCCCACTGTATCTCAGGTCAGTTAAAAGACGTATTGGCTGTCATTAAGGGGTTAAACTTAATGACTCGACTGTAAGCCTAGGGTGGAAAATGCAGCAGCTACCGGTAAATGTCAAAAATACAAATAGATACCAATAAAAGTAAAATTAATTGAGACATCAGTAGGTTAAGTGTTTTTGAATATCCATATTGAATCAGGAGCCCCATATAATGCTCCATAAAGTTTATGATGGGCCCCATAAGTTGCTCCATAAAAAAATATGGCCCATATAATGGTGCACAAATGCGGATTATGGCCCCATATGATGCTCCATACAGACATTTGCCCCATATAATGCTGCACAAATGCGGATTATGGCCACATAAGATGCTCCATAGACACATTTGCCCCATATAATGCTGCACAAACATTGATTTTGGCCCCATAAGATGCTCTATAAAGATATTTGCTCCATATAATGCTGCAAAATCATTGCTTATGCCCCATAAGATGCTCCATAAAGACATTTGCTCCATATAAAGCTGCACAAACATTGATTATGCCCCATAGGATGCTCCATAAAGACATTTGCCCCATATAGTGCTGCACATACATTGATTATGCCCCATAAGATGCTCCATGTAGACATTTGCCCCATATGCTGTTGCTGCGATAAAAAATAAAATCCCATTCTCGTCGCTCAGGCCCCCGACACTTGCTATGTTCACCTGCTCCTTATTCCACCGCCGACGGCCGCTGCTCCGTCTTACCCGTCCTCTGCACTGACTGTTCAGGCAGAGGGCGGCGTGCACACTAATCGCGTCATCTCGCCCTCTGACCTGACCGTCAGTGCAGAGGACGGGGAAGACGCAGCGGCCGGCGGTGGTGGAACGGGGAGCAGGTGAATATCGCACACTGCGTTATACTCGCCTGCTCCTGGTGCGGTCCCTGGTTCCCCGGTGCCGGCAACTTCTTCCTGTATTGAGCGGTCACATGATACCGCTCATTACAGTAATGAATATGAGGCTCCACCCCTATGGGAGTGGAGTCTCGTCCATATTCATTACTGCAATGAGCGGTACCATGTCACCGCTCACTACAGGAAGAAGCTGCTGGGGAACCAGGGACTGCGCCAGGAGCAGGTGAGTATGATTACACAGCTGCCGCTCTCCCTTCCCTGCCGACCCCTGGGTATAACTCGAGTATAAGCCGAAAGGAGCAATTTCAGCCTAAAAAAAATGGGCTGAAATTCTCGGCTTATACTCGAGTATATACGGTACATACATATATATGTATGTGTGTGTGTGTGCAAAGAAAATGTGTCATCTTTAACTTTAGGCCTTTTAGAGATCATTTCATCTTCAACTTGCTTAACTGTTCACAATGGCAATAATTCAGACCAGGGGTGCCCAAACCCTTTCATGCCACTGTATATACAAGTGCTTCTCACTAAATTAGAATATCATCAAAAAGTTAATTGATTTCAGTTCTTCAATTCAAAAAGTGAAACTCATATATTATAGAGTCATTACACAGTGATGTATTTCAAGTGTTTATTTCTGTTAATGTTGATGATTACGGTGTACAGCCAATGAAAACCCAAAAGTCATTATCTCAATAAATTAGAATAATTGACAAAAAACATCTGCAAAGGCTTCATAAGCATTTTAAAAAGTTCCTTAATCTGTTTCAGTAGGCCCCACAATCATGGGGAAGACTGCTGACTTGACAGATGTCCAGAAGGCAGTCATTGACACACTCCACAAGGAGGGTAAGCCACAAACGGTCATTGCTAAAGAAGCTGGCTGTTCGTAGAATGCTGTATCCAAACACATTAATGGAAAGTTGAGTGGAAGTAAAAAGTGTGGTAGAATAAGGTGCACAAGCAACCAGGATAGCCACAGCCTTGAAAGGATTGTTAAGACAAGGCCATTCAGAAATTTGGGGGAGATTCACAAGGAGTGGACTGCTGCTGGAGTCATTTCTTCAAGAGCCACCACACACAGACGTATCCAGGACATGGGCTACAAGTGTCACATTCCTTGTGTCAAACCACTCATGACCAATAGAAAACGCCAGAAGCATCTTACCTGGGCCAAGGAGAAAAAGAACTGGACTGTTGCTCAGTGGTCCAAGGTGTTGTTTTCAGTTGAAAGTAAATTTTACATTTCATTTGGAAATCAAGGTCCCACAGTCTGGAGGAAGAGTGGAGAGGCCACAATCCAAGCTGCTTGAGGTCTAGTGTGAAGTTTCCACAATCCGTGATGGTTTGGGGAGCCATGTCATCTGCTGGTGTAAGTCCACTGTTTTTTATCAAGACCAGTGCAGCTGTCTACCAGGAAATTTTAGAGCACTTCATGCTTCCCTCTGCCGACAAGCTTTTTGAAGATGGAAATTTCATTCTCCAGCAGGACTTAGCACCTGTCCACACTGCCAAAAGCACCAATATCTGGTTTACAAACAACAGTATCACTGTGCTTGATTGGCCAGCAAACTCGTCTGACCTTAAAACCATAGAAAATATATGGGGTATTGTCAAGAGGAAGATGAGACCCCAGACCCAACAATGCAGATGAGCTGAAGTCTGCTATCGAAGCAACCTAGGATTCCATAACACCTCAGCAGTGCCACAGGCTGATCTTCTCCATGCCATGTCCACTTATGCAGTAATTAATGCGACCAAGTATTGAGTGCATTTACTGAACATACATTTCAGTAAGCCAATATTTCAGATTTTAAATTAATTTTTCAAGCTGGTGGTACAAAGTATTCTAATTTACTGAGATAATGACTTTTGAGTTTTCATTGGCTGTAAGCCATAATCATCAACATCAACGAAAATAAACATTTGAAATACATCACTCTGTTTGTAATGACTATCTGATATGAGAGTGGCACTTTTTGTATTGAATAAATTAACTTTTTGAAAATATTCTAATTTATCGAGAAGCACTTGTGAGTGTGTGTGTATATATATATATATATATATATATATATATATATAATCATTCTTGCCTCCTCATAATCTGTGAACCATAACTCTCCCCCCCCCCCCCCCCAATTAACATGGCTGTATAAAGACTTGCTCTTGGCAGGTCGAGTTGTATTTGTCAATGACACCATTTAGACGTACAAACAATTTATTGATTTTAATCTTTTTTTACGGGAATGGGAAAATAGCACAGGTTTGACCATTGGTTTGTGAAATTTTTAATGTTGTCTCATTCAGTCTGCAGGATAAAGACTATGCTACTTTTATTTTATTGGTTGTCGTTTTTTGTGTAGAGTTTTATGTTTCTCTCTTACTACTTTTGCACGCTAAAAAAATATATATATAATTTTCATAATCTTAGAGACATATTATTTTTTTCCCTGTAGAAAGCTTTGTGTGAGGGTTTGTTTTGTAGGATGATTTGACAAATTTTTGTTCACATCACCGGAAAAAAAAATTGCAGAAATAAGTAGCGTTTATTAATATTATCATGGCAAATTCCAAATGAAAAAGATGGCTGATTAGCCTCATTAAATGGAGTTACTGCTTGTATAGGTATGTGTCGCATTGTGGATGTGGTTGGATTTTGTTTTTCACAGTTTATAAGATTAGAAACTGCTACAAGATTTTGTAAAGATAAATTTTTACAATTTTTGGGAAGTTTTTGCCTTTTCTGTTTCTATATAATTGAATAGACAATGCACAAAATAAGTTTCCGGGTTCAGTTCATGGGTTTTGGGGTTGGTTTCTTTTATCATCTAGAATGTAGTATTAACATCTACAAACACGGGGTTAACAGATCCACTTTGCTTAGAAGCTGATCTGGCGCCAAAGATAAAACTTGGGTGTCCCACCTCACAGACCTACACCTAAAAGCCTGCCCCTCCCTCCATCAATGTTAATGGGAGATATTTATCGTGGGCTGATGAAAAGGTTTTCACAAAGCTTGACTAAGTGGCAATGAAATGTTAGGGATTTTGGATGAACTGTTCACTAATGCTGGGTATAGAAAGCCCCTTGACATTTACAAGTTTAACCCTTTCACTCTAAACACTCTGGAGGGGTCTCTGAGGCTAAACAAAAGAAGTCCTCCCATGTCGCATGTCATTGCTGTGGAGAAAAGGACCTTTATGTGACGCTTTCATGTACACACACTTCTGTCTTATCTGATCCTCCCCTTGCTCTTAAGGCTTTATGACAGACACTTTAAGTTTGCTCTGCCGCACTTTCCATTATATCACTTAACCGCGTTCTATCGGAATGTGATCTTAGATCCCAATATTTTGTATGGCGAAAAATTTCTACTTTAATTTATAGAAATGTATGATCTTTAAAGCTGGTCAGCTTTTCCTCCGCCATATAAGTCACTATAGATGGAAAATTATATTCGGATCAATAAAGATTTCTATTGGTTTAAGTAGACTCTGGGGAGTTAGTCGTTAATATTATATTTAGAGATTTAACTCAACTATACATTGTCTTTGCCACCAAAATTTGGAAGGCATCGTAAAAAAAAAAAAAAGTTAGAAACCATAAGTAAAAAGTCATGCAAGGCAACAGGGTGGCTCAGTGGTTAATACATTTTTTTGCAGCGCTGGGGTCCTAGGTTCTAATCCTATCAAGGAACACATTTGCAAGGAGTTTGTATGTTCTCTCCGTGTTTGCGTGGGTTTCCCCCCACACGCCAGACATCCTGATAGGAAACCCAGATTGTGAGCCCCGATGGGGACAGTGATGATGATAACTGTAAAGTCCTGTGGAATGAATGACTATATATAAGCAAGTAGAAATAATGGAGTCTGGACATTATAATGCCGTACAGTGAGTGCTGTAAATAGTTCCTGATGGTCAAGACTTTTACTTCAGTAATGGCTCTGAACGAAATGAAAAAAAGGACACACAAATGTTTCTTGGGTTGATAATATGCAATTTACAGATTTGTATTTGTTTTTGTATCACTATTATAATAAATTAAATTCTACATGAAAAAAGATTAAACTGTAATTTTCTGACAGTTTTTGCTCTCTTCATAATAATTAAAAAAAAAAAATTAATTGTAATATTGTGCTAAATAAACAATAAAATCAAAAATAGAAGAAAAATGTGCCAGGACATAATTCAATCTAAATTATATAAATCTTTATTGATCATTTTTCTTTTAAATTAAAAAGAGGAATAAATATCCAACATGACCGACACAGACTTGAAAGGTGGGTGAGCTGAAAATGAAGAAATTTACCCTGAAAATAGGGACATTGCAAAGTGATAGCTAAGAATGGACTGTGATGCCAATCACAGAGAAATAAATCGAGGATAATGGAGGGTATAAGTGACCTGCATACAAGGTGTCTTCAAAAGATAAGCAAGCACATAAATAATACAAGTGTAGGGGGAATAAAGGTGCCAACATTATTAAAGTCCCGCAAATAGTGCATACAATAATCGGGACATATTAGGGCTCCCCCAGCAAACGCCCAACGTGCTACCTGCTGTACATTCTGCACAATATTATGAAGCAAAAATGATGTCTACATAATAAGCCCCTAGATCAAGAAAAATAACGTAATTGCTACAAAGTAACAAGAAACGTTTGCCCCATTTGTGTTAATCCTGTAGCGCACCATATTATACTTCGTGCTGGTCCTCTCTGAATAAATTAGTTAATCAACAGATGACATAAGAATAAAATATTTAGATATGATTATTTTAGAAGGATTCCAACCCATGTTGTCTGACATTAATAAAAATGCAAACTTTGTGTGTAATAGAGGTAATCTAATATGTTCATCAATATCTGGCACCGATACAGGACGTGTCGATCATTGCAGTGTCAGTTGTCCAATGATTGATCTGTCCGGACAGAAATAGACATCAGATGATCTCCGTATACACGATGCTCCTTTCCAGTTAATGTCGCCCTCTTCATTCTCCATGTATGTACTGGCCTTTTACTCTCCAAAATATCGACGATATGAGGAAATGGCTGTGATTATGGTTTTTATAGCTCTTATTTCCATGCTCTTTTTTTTCCTAATAATATATTTGTGGTTAACACGTTCTCCTTGGATGTGTATGGAGGCTTGTAAAGGTGAAGAGCACAGGAAGGGTAGTCTTATCAAGATCCCACAATCTATTGTATCTGTGATAGTTACACTTGTGCATTGCTCTCCTGGGGGCAATAGAAAACCCGCAGCTAATGTTTTATAAGTCTCAATGTACCCCCGCCTCATGGTCCATGTTACCAGCTACCGGCCGGTTCTTCTTCATTACACAGGCCCCATGTAAATGGTTGTATCTGTATCAGAGTAGAGTGTGATTCTGAGATATCACTTTGTGCCCGGTGATAGCTTGAGTTTTCTGCAGTTTGTTTTTAATGTCATGTACATACAGACTTCCGGAAAAACGAACTACATTAATGACAAACTCCCCTCTGTTACCTCTATCATCAGTATTGTTGGGTTCACCCTGTTGGATGAAGCAAGTTATGAAATGCTTTGTTAAGTAATCAGTAACATCTTTATTACTCATTACTATGGAAATGTGCCGTCAGGAAGCCAAACTGTGTGTACAATATGTTAATAATTTGCTGATTACAAGAATGTCGGCCGGAATGGCAAATTTTAGTGCCAGTCTTGATACAGTCGGCTTGAATTCTCCCCGAAAATGCAGCCGATGCATTCTTACTATATAGCTGATTGAATAAATGAGTTAAAGCAAAGCATAAAAAGGGAAATCAAGTAGAAGGAGTTTTCTTTACGAAGATCAGATATTGGATTTATGAAATTATGTTGTTTTTCACAGATTTGTTCCAGATGCTGAAAGGTTTTCGCAGTGTTGAGCTGGATGTGCCTGCACTATGGATGCCATGCTGACTTGTTTTCCCGTTCTCTGCAGGTCATTGTCCAGTCTGGCCGTCAACCTACTGTCCTTCAGAAACTCTGCCAGCTCCCCTTCCAGTATTTTAGTGACTCCCGGCTGGTCCGGCTCCTATTTCCCACACTGATCTCCGCCTGTTATAACAACCCACAGAACAAACTGATTCTGGAGCAGGAGTTAAGCTGTCAGCTTCTCGCCACTTTTATTCAGGTACAAAGCTGGAAAAGTGAGCAGGGACCTGGGTGGGTGGCTGTGAAAGGGCTCAAGGAGTGCTGGGATGTCTATAGGGGGTGTTCAAGAGAGGGATATTGTAAATTAAAGGATTTAAAATCTGCCAAATAAACTAAAGCCATTGAAGGACGCATGGCGGTGAGTATACTATGTAAGTAATAATGATACGCCAAGCCTCGCTAACCTCATTACTGTATAGATATAGACTAATTCAGTTATCTTTAGCTTGTACCTCACAGCTATTCATTTATTAGATTAGTTATATTACTATCCCTGGTTTCATTAAATCCATAAGCGACAAGTAAAAACAGAAGTTTAGTTTTCTCTTTAATGAAATGCTCACGACCACTTTATTGAGGTCTATTATAAGATGACCACAGACGGGTCGGTTCCTCTATTTTCGTACACATTTCAGGATAAGACATTGCCCCTGTTTGGTGTTTAGTTGGCAATGATACAATTATTAATATGTGTTTGTTAATGATCAGATTTTGGTAGTGGTTTGTTAACAACAAAAAAATTACCGCTGACCATATGGAATTTATTTCCATCTTCTATTTTCCTCTTTTTATCCATTTCTATTTTAAATTTAGTGCCTGAATTGTTTCAGAAGCCAAAAGAAAAGGATGAGCTTTTATTTTCCTGTCCCTAAAGTCTGGACACATTCTCATTTAACTATAATTTAAATTAATTTAATTAACTATAATAGAATTTTGCAAAGCGCCATAACCTTTGCATTGCAAATGATGGAAATCCTATTGAAAAGTTATTTAATATTCCAATTGAACAAAATGTCGTTAGTAAATTTCATTTCTTCAAAATATGTATTTTTCCCTGTGTTTCCAGACTTTAGGGACACCCTGTAGAATGTGGTTGGAAAAAGTTCCTCCTTAATAGACTATCAAGTGTGTATTGTTTTTACAGTTGCAAAATGATGCAGAAATTGCAGACATTTTTTTTTTACGCTGGGATTTACTCAGGATGACTTAAACTTTACAGGTTTTTTTTTAATACAATGTATCTTTTTTTCCATCTTATTTATGACATATACTTAATTAACGTGACAATTACATGTAACATAATTACATATACATTAGTGGAAAAAATGTATATCCGGTAAGAAAAATATTGCTAAATATAATAAATAGCGCTATTCCTTGTTGCCTTGATGTCATTATAGGAACACTTCTATTTCTTAAGGTGTCACCGCAGGAGAGATGCCATGCGGAGAATATCATTGTTATTGTCTCGGCACTCTTCACTTTTAGGAACAGTTATTTTATCATGACACGTTGTGTATCTTTGGAGGGGGTTTAGAACAGGACCGTGTGGGATCTCATTCCTTTCCCTAGAAAATGAGCTTGTCTGCTTGTATTTAACATATGATTAACTCTTTGAAACATAATTAACCTGTTTTTCTAATCTTCTCTCTGTGCTATATCTATCAGTCCACAAAAGGTGACCAAAGGCCAAATATAATTAAATTTCAGACAGCGCATTAAGTCTGTTAAACATATGTGTTTTTTAATCACTAGAAACACCCTGATATATGAGAAGAAAATGGCTGCGAGTTCTAGGAACTTGAGTTTCGTGTATGATATATCAGATAGCAGCTGCTTTTGATATGGGAGAATTAACTCACTATGATTTTTTTTTATGCAATTAGTAGTGAAAGTATTTAACTACTAAATGCCATTATTTTTAGCATTTATTTCACAGGGAACGGCCGGAGATATTCTGTAAATGTCCATAATCAGAATCAATTTTCCAAACTCATTTCTTGTCATGCCAGCTGACATATGTGATACAGTAAATGTTTCTGACCATCTCTTCAGGGCTTTTATCTTGTACATGACGATGAGGAGTTAAAAAAAAAATACATCAGAGCATATTCTGTAAAATGTGTAATTTATTCTTCAATGCTGTTGAATAGTTGGGACTCAATGTCTGAAATGATCTGTGGTTGTCCTGAAGAAGGAGTCAGATGGACTCTGAAACGCGTTGGGATGCAACCGCTTATTCCAGAGATCAGTTGGATTGTGTTATATCAGTAGTGCATTTCAAAAATCCACTTTACCCTGAATGTTTGATAAATGACTTACCGTATTTACTTGTTTTGTGTAGAATACATCATATTAAAATATATATATATAAATGGATAAAGGACTAAGATCTGATGCACTCTTGCAGCCATTGGTAGTGTATGAGTTAAGTGCAGACGGGAGCTGTGTAATTTTCTGCTCTGCTCAGTTACTTTCTGGCCTCTAATCTTATAACCTATAAACACCGTGTCACATTTGCTTATTTTTCATTGTACGGAGGAAGCGGGAGCTTGGATGCGCGTTGCTCCACACGGGCTGCCGCTGGAGAGATGATGGCTGCGTATCTATCTCTCTCCTAGGATCTTAATATAGCTACACATTTATTTTATTTTTATTTTTTTTTAAACTCATTCAACCAAACTTTTTTTTAACAGTTTTTGAAGTAGTGAAAATATAAGCTATTCCTTTTCCTGGAGACACATGACCGTTGTTTGGCTACCGCACCATAGTTGTGTAAAGTTCTAAAGCATAACCTAAATTTTGTATATGGGAAAACGCCTACTAATGGAAGGAAGCTTAGTGTGCCATGTGGGGTGGCTATTTGGTTAGGGGTTTTAGTCTTTCTTGATCATACAGTATAAACAAAAAGATTATGGGATAGAAGCCTTTCAGCTCTTATATCAACCAATGGTGCCCAGTTCACTGTAAATTGAGAATTGTACCAGCGTGTAAGGATTGTAGCTGTTTGCCGCTCTGCTAACCACCACATTGTCCTATTGTCTTAGGACTGTTTGCAAGGATCAAGTCATCCCGACAGCAAGACGTCTCTGCACAAAGGTAATGTAACCAAGGCTGGGTGATTGCAGCCATTGAGACATACAACTGTCTATCCCCCTGACCTTCAGACCAAGGAAATGGCTTGTTTTCAGAAGAAGTCTTTGACAGCCCAAGCAGCATAATGAGCATGGTGCTAATTCATTGTACATAATGACACAGAACAACTCCACAACAAAAGCCTATTGAGAGCATGCTTGTCCTTTTATTAGCAACAAAAGCCAGTTTACTCAAAGGCTCTGCCCGCTGTTGGAAATAGTTACTTACTAAATAAACTAGCATTACTGGAGCGGGTTAAATTACCTCCACATTACACAGTCCCCGCAGGACACTGCACTTCATAGAGGCTGCGAACCCGACTATTAAAAGTGCTTCTTACACCCTCTGCGGGTGGTCCCTCAGCCTTAAGGCCCCTTCACATTAAGGTACCGTCACACTTAGCGACGCTGCAGCGATACCGACAACGATCCGGATCGCTGCAGCGTCGCTGTTTGGTCGCTGGAGAGCTGTCACACAGACAGCCCTCCAGCGACCAACGATCCCGAGGTCCCCGGTAACCAGGGTAAACATCGGGTAACTAAGCGCAGGGCCGCGCTTAGTAACCCGATGTTTACCCTGGTTACCATCGTAAAAAAACAAACAGTACATACTTACATTCAGCTGTCTGTCCCTTGCCGTCTGTTTGCTGCACTGACTGCTGGCCGCAAAGTGAAAGCAGAGCACAGCCACAGCGGTGAGTCACCGCTGTGTGACTCACCGCTGTGCTGTGCTTTCACTTTCACTTTGCGGCCAGCAGTCAGTGCAGGAAATAGACGGCAAGGGACAGACAGCTGAATGTAAGTATGTACTGTTTGTTTTTTTACGATGGTAACCAGGGTAAACATCGGGTTACTAAGCGCGGCCCTGCGCTTAGTTACCCGATGTTTACCCTGGTTACCAGTGAAGACATCGCTGAATCGGTGTCACACACACCGATTCAGCGATGTCTGCGGGGAGTCCAGCGACGAAATAAAGTTCTGGACTTTCTTCCCCGACCAGCGACAGCACAGCAGGGGCCTGATCGCTGCTGCCTGTCACACTGGACGATATCGCTAGCGAGGACGCTGCAACGTCACGGATCGCTAGCGATATCGTCTAGTGTGACGGTACCTTTAAGCGACGCTGCAGCGATACCGACAACGATCCGGATCGCTGCAGCGTCGCTGTTTGGTCGCTGGAGAGCTGTCACACAGACAGCTCTCCAGCGACCAACGATGCCGGTAACCAGGGTAAACATCGGGTAACTAAGCGCAGGGCCGCGCTTAGTAACCCGATGTTTACCCTGGATACCATGCTAAAAGTTAAAAAAAACAAACACTACATACTTACCTACCGCTGTCTGTCCTCCAGCGCTGCGCTCTGCTTCTCTGCTCTCCTCCTGTACTGTCTGTGAGCCGGAAAGCAGAGCGGTGATGTCACCGCTCTGCTTTCCGGCTCACAGACAGTACAGGAGGAGTGCAGAGCACAGCGCTGGAGGACAGACAGCGGTAGGTAAGTATGTACTGTTTGTTTTTTTTAACTTTTAGCATGGTATCCAGGGTAAACATCGGGTTACTAAGCGCGGCCCTGCGCTTAGTTACCCGATGTTTACCCTGGTTACCAGTGAAGACATCGCTGGATCGGTGTCACACACGCCGATCCAGCGATGTCTCCAGGGAGTCCAGCGACGAAATAAAGTTCTGGACTTTATTCAGCGACCAACGATCTCCCAGCAGGGGCCTGATCGTTGGTCGCTGTCATACAGAACGATTTCATTAACGATATCGTTGCTACGTCACAAATAGCAACGATATCGTTAACAATATCGTTATGTGTGAAGGTACCTTTACTACCATTGCCCTCGTGAACTCTGGACAAATCTAGAAAGTCACTTATAAGAAGTCAAGAAAAAAATGAAAAGTGTACTGTTAGCACAAAATAGGACTTGGCACCGCACTTCGTGTTTCAGGCAAAATCTTGTCCAATGCCGAAGTGTTCATGAATCCTCTTCCCAAATAGCCCAAATTATTTTTATTACAGTGGAGGACTTTGTAGAACTGGAAGATTAATTGAGTTGTAAATTCCCAAATATATTCATAGCAAAAAAATGTGACAAAATAATTTGCGGAAAGTCACTAAATTGTCAAGATTGCCATTTTATCCAAATTATACTCAAAATAAATGTTTAATAAAATATCTAATATTTTGGGGCCCTTAAATTGAGACCTCCGTACAGATGTGCCCAGTGTATGATCACTGTAGAGCTCTTGTGTTTTCATTTGTCATTATGTAAATACATTTATGCCCAAAGGTATTCTCGGAGTGATACCTTTATTATTTTGTCATTTTTGGGCATATGTATATTCATCGATTTTTCTGGCTAACACGGTTCCACAATATAATTTTTTATTGTACATCATTTGTCATTATGAAATTTATCCCATGAGACAAACTCTGCTTATTCTTATAAAAGGGGTTTTCTAATGAGTAAAAGTTGTTTCTTTTGTCTAAGTAGCAATACTCGCCTCACTGATCCGCACCTACTCCTGTTCCAATGCTGCCCAGTTGCTCACCAGTCTCCGCTTCCTGACATCATGGGACATATGACCTCTGCAGGCATTCACTGGCCACAGCGGTGACCTTCTGCAACCATTGATTGGCCAGTAATAATGGTAGACCCACAATTAAGTAATTCTCTCTTTTAATTGCAATATATACATTGTTATAAAGCGGTTCCCAGAATCAGATCTTATGAGATCTGGCTAGGGCTAGGTTCATATTTTCCAACATGAATAAATTAAGGAAGTTTTTATTTTATCAGAATGAATCAGTGCCGCATAGCTTTTTTTTTTTTTTTTTTTTTTTTAAATGCAATGGATCCTTGTTAAATGGTCGCACCTTATCTTCGGGGCGGATCTAGTTAGTCTTTAAGTCTTTGCTTAAGTTTTAGTGTAAATATGTGAATGTGAACATGAACATAAATATTATGAAACCTGATGAAAGTGCAAGATCTGAGCTGAAATGTGTTCTGTCCTTTACCTTTAATAAAGTCACCATATCTGTAAAGAGGCTCTTCTGTGACCTTCTTTCTTTGGGCCGCACATGATTTCCAGAAGTTTGATACTAAGACTTCAGTTAAGTTTTCTGCAGAGATGATGTCACTATTACAGGAATATGTGACCTCTGCAGGCAATCACTGGCCACAGCATGATGCACTACTACTGATTGGCCAGTATAATAGTACGCCCAGAATTAACTAGTTCTCTCTTTATTACAATAACTAGATGGAGGCCCGATGCTACCTCATCGGAAGGGCAGTAATTTCACGATGGGGGCAGGCTTTGCAGCATTGAGAATCTCTCCCCCCATGTTATCACCCACTTATCCACCCTCTCTTTCCCCATGTGCTGACTTCTCCCGTCTGTGCTCTCTTCTTTGACCTGTCTACCCCATGTGCTATGCGCTCCTCCTGTACAAAGATGGTGGCGGTCAGTGAATCATTCGGTTGATCCCAGCGGCGGTGTGTTTGCGACGGTGTTCCGCTGGTGGTACCACGCAAGAGGCTGCGTACGGCGTATACAGTGTGTTTGTGGTGCGTACGGTGTATAGTGTGTGTGGTGCGTACAGCGTATACAGTGTGTTTGTGGTGCGTAGAGCGTATACAGTGTGTTTGTGTGTAGTGCGTACAGCGTATACAGTGTGTGGTGCATATGGCGTATACAGTGTGTGTGGTGCTTACAGCGTCTACAGTGTGTATGTGGTGGGTACGGCGTACACAGTGTTTGTGTGTGTGGTGCGTACGGCGTATTCAGTGTGTGTGGTGCTTACGGCGTATACAGTGTGTGTGTGTTGCATACGGTGTATTCAGTGTGTGTGGTGCTTAAGGCGTATACAGTGTGTGTGTGGTGCTTACGGCGTATACAGTGTGTGTGGGGTGCGTATGGCATATACAGTGTGTGTGTGGTGCGTACGGCGTATACAGTGTGTGTGGTGTGACGGTGTTCCGCTGGTGGTACCACCAGCAGTTTCCATATTGAGACACCCATCACTTTGGTGTCCCAATATGGATGTCGGTGAACTTCCTCCGCTTGGAATTCTGGGATCCGGACACATCTGGACAGAACAGGATGTGAAGACATTACAAGGTAAGCATATATTAAGATTTGCACTTTGTTATAAAGCACTTCCCAACATGATATTCAAAGAAATCTAGGTTCACACTTGCGTTCGATATTCCATTGCAAGCTCCATCAGTTTTTGCCAGAAGAAGTGGTGCAGTGTGTGTGCTTTTTATGTTAAATGATGGCCTCCTCGACAGAAATCAAATAGTTCCAATTAAAGTGCATAGGGTCCATCTGGCTCCTTTTGTATCTGTTATAAGACAGATACATATTTTGCCGGAGTTGCATTAATGGAACAAAAAAAACAACAGAATGTCGAATGTACCGTAAGTGTTACTATACACTATAGGCTACATACACGGCAAATCTGGATGCCCCATCATTGATCTTTGCTGCTATGCCCCCTTTGTTTATGTATAGCAGGTGATATACCGTAAGTGATTGTATCCCTTAGGCTAGGGTCACACTAGACCATAATATGGCCGAGTGCAATGCGATAAAAAATCGCATTGCACTCAGACCAATGTTACCATATGGGGCTGCTCCCACCAGCCGACTTTTTGTCAGCCGTTTTCCTCTGTCCGAGACAATCGCAGCATGCTGCGATTGTCTCGGACCGAGGAAAACTCTCGGCTCACTCGCACCCATATAAGCCTATGAGCGAGTGAGACAGCGCACACCACTCGGATATCATCCGAGTGATGTGCGCTATAAGCGGACCCCAGCAATGGAGGAGATGGAGAAATTCATTTCTCCGCCTCCTCCGCAGCTGTGCTCCAATCCTCCCTGTGCGAGAGAATCGGAGCACAGATGCATGACACTCGGCTCCTGCTCTGCTGAGCAGGAGCCGAGTGTCATTAGCATATTGCATCGGATGCAATACGCTAGTGTGACCCCGGCCTTATGAGGATATCCTGTGGTTTTGTCTATCTTTTTGGCCAATATGTGCCACTTTACTAAATTATCATGAGTCTTTTATCCTATATCTGGTCTGGATTCAGCCTTCAGAATTTGATTACTTTATTGTGAGACCTTTATATTGAAGCATTGAAGTGTTCCGATATGGTTGGTCTGCTAAGTAAGTGTACCGTCTCACAGTGGCACTTTGGTCGCTACGACGGCACGATCTGTGACGTTCCAGCGATATACTTACGATCTCGCTGTGTCTGACACGCTCCTGCGATCAGGGACCCCGCTGAGAATCGTACGTCGTAGCAGATCGTTTGAAACTTTCTTTCGTCGTCAAGTGTCCCGCTGTGGCGGCATGATCGCATCGTGTAACAAAGGTGTGCACGATATTGTATACGATGTCCGCATAGTAACCAACAGCTTCTACATCGCAAACACGTCACGAAATTATCGCTCCAGCGTCGTGCATTGCGAAGTGTGACCGCAGTCTACGACGCTGGAGCGATAATGGAGCGATTCTGGAGCGTCACGGATCGTGCCGTTGTAGCGACCAAAGTGCCACTGTGAGACGGTACCTTAAGGCTAGCAATTCATAGGACCTGTTAGGCTCAGCCATCGGTGAGCGGGGCACCATTCGCATTTATTTTCGGGTGCTATCCTCTGCCGCTAGGAAGATATAGGATGAGATAATTAAACAATTTAATCAATTTAATTGGGGCATACGTTATTCTATTTTTCTGCTATTGTGGGATTTGTAAAGAGTTAATCACAAGAAATGTTGCGTTTATTATGGGGTTTTATTTCTAGTGTGTACTATATTTATTATAAGTAACATTGTATTTAAATCCCTATATTATTAGGGGTACTTTGTTTTTCTGCTTTTATATTTATATAAGTTTTAAATAATATCTTAAAAGTTACATTTTAGCTGGTATTTTTTCTTCTAAGTCTGAACACAAATGTTTTCTTAGCTTTACAGAGAGTTTTGCTTGTTTTGCTTGATTCCAGAGTAGAAATATTGCATTGGCTTCCAGAAATATACAGTATACCTAGACAGCTACGCTAATGCAAAGTTACATCAGTAAAACTCTCTGTTCAGTGTATGTTCTGTTTTGGAAAGATGAGAGCAGTGAATTTCCGGGTAGTGGAGAGATAATGTATCTTGGTTGCTTGTATTCTGTAGTTCCTGACCTCATGCCCAAAATATTGTTCGGGATTGCTGTCACTGTTTTCTGAAGGACAACCCATCTGTAATTCTTCCTTCTCAACTTCAGCTCGGTATCTTGGCACAATGAGAAATAGTGACACTCAAATGGCTGGTGGTGGTTGCTCCAATGGCTAGAGGAATGGACAGAACATACATGTGTTGTATTATACAGGCACTGTGGTTGCCACATTGAGAAATCTGCTGCTGTGTCATTCGGGTTCTTGATCTTGCTCTTTGCACACTGGTCACAGGACAATAATCATGTTGTGGGTCTGTTACATGATCTATAAGGGTTGTCTGGGCTCTTGAAAAAAATCTGCAATCATTTGGTGACTTCAGACTTCTGAATCTACACAGCTTACCCACTGCAACTCAACATGCATGCCCTCACTCGGTTCACTAGTATGAGTGAAGCCGTGTACATCAAGTCAGAAAGTGGCTAGAAATATGCAAATCACATGTGACAACTCGCTCTCGCCGCAAACACTGGGGAATCCTGCGACACACACTGTGAGGATTTAGAAGTCTGCAATCATATAGAGCACTGATGGCGCATGTTTTAGAAACCAAGTGCCCAAACTGCAACCGAAAACCGCAAAGTGCCAACATGGCAATTTAGTCTGAAAATTTAGGTTTTAGTTTAGAAAAAACAACTCCTACAAGAGCAGGCAGTGACAGGGGAGAACAGCCACAGACAGGAGCAGGGGTACCAGACTGCAATATGCTCCTCCATCCTGGTATATGCTCCCCCCCATCCTGGTATGTATACAGTGCCTTGCAAAAGTATTCGGCTCCCTGGAGCTTTTCAACCTTTTCCCACATATCATGCTTCAAACATAAAGATACCAAATGTAAATTTTTGGTGAAGAATCAACAACAAGTGGAACACAATTGTAAAGTTGATCGAAATTTATTGGTTATTTTAAATTTTTGTGCAAATTCAAAAACTGAAAAGTGGGGCGTGCAATATTATTCGGCCCCTTTAACTTAATACTTTGTTGCGCAACCTTTTGCTGCGACTACAGCTGCAAGTCACTTGGGGTATGTCTCTATCAGTTTTGTACATCGAGAGACTGAAATTCTTGCCCATTCTTCCTTGGCAAACAGCTCAAGCTCAGTGAGGTTTGATGGAGATCGTTTGTGGACAGCAGTTTTCAGCTCTTTTCACAGATTCTTGATTGGATTGAGGTCTGTACTTTGACTTTGCCATTCTAACACCCCGTTTATTTGTGAACCATTCCATTGTAGATTTTGCTTTATGTTTGGGATCACTGTCTTCTTGGAACACAAATCTCCGTCCCAGTCTCAGGTCTTTTGTAGACTCAAACAGGTTTTCTTCAAGAATGGTCCTGTATTTGGCTCCATCCATTTTAACCATCTTCCCTGTCCCTGTTGAAGAAAAGCTGGCCCAAACCATGATGCTGCCACCACCATATTTGACAGTGGGGATGGTGTTCTGTTATGTTTGCTAATGACAGGTGTTATGAAGGCAATCCAGAAACACAGTGTGCTTAGCGATCAGAGCGCACACAGTGATCTGACAAATACCCAAAAATACAAGAACGAGCTCTGAGACGTGGAAACTCTGTAGACTGCACACCTGATCCTATCCTAAACACAACTAAAAGCAGCTGTGGATTGCGCCTAACAACTACCTAGGCAACTCGGCACAGCCTAAGAAACTAGCTAGCCTGAAGATAGAAAAATAGGCCTGACTTGCCCCAGAGAAATTCCCCAAAGGAAAAGGCAGCCCCCCACATATAATGACTGTGAGTAAGATGAAAAGACAAAACGTAGGGATGAAATAGATTCAGCAAAGTGGGGCCCGATATTCTAGGACAGAGCGAGGACAGTAAAGCGAACTTTGCAGTCTACAAAAAACCCTAAAGCAAAACCACGCAAAGGGGGCAAAAAAAACCCACCGTGCCGAACTAACGGCACGGCGGTACACCCTTTGCGTCTCAGAGCTTCCAGCAAAACAAAAGACAAGCTGGACAGAAAAAAAGTAACAAAAAAACAACAAGCACTTAGCTATACAGAGCAGCAGGTCACAGGAACAATCAGGAGAAGCTCAGATCCAACACTGAAACATTGACAAGGAGCAAGGATAGCAGCATCAGGCGGAGTTAAGTAATGAAGCAGTTAACGAGCTCACCAGAACACCTGAGGGAGGAAGCTCAGAAGCTGCAGTACCACTTGTGACCACAGGAGTGAATTCAGCCACAGAATTCACAACAGTGTTCACGGTGATGAGCTGTGTTGGCTTTGCGCCAAACAGATCGTTTGGCATTGTTGCTAAAAAGTTTGATTTTGGTTTCATCTGACCAGAGCACCTTCTTCCACATGTTTGGTATGTCTCCCAGGTGGCTTGTTGCAAACTTTAAACAACACTTTTTATGGATATCTTTGAGAAATTGCTTTCTTCTTGCCACTCTTCCATAAAGGCCAGATTTGTGCAGTGTACGACTGATTGTTGTCCTATGGACAGACTGTCCCACCTCAGCTGTAGATCTCTGCAGTTCATCCAGAGTGATCATGGGCCTCTTGGCTGCATCTCTGACCAGTCTTCTCCTTGAGATGAAAGTTTAGGGGGACGGCTGGGTCTTGGTAGATTTGCAGTGGTGTGATACTCCTTCCATTTCAATATGATATCTTGCACAGTGCTCCTTGGGATGTTTAAAGTTTTGGAAATGATTTTTTATCCAAATCCAGCTTTAAACTTCTCCACATCAGTATCACGGACCTGCCTGTTGTGTTCCTTGGTCTTCTTGATGCTCTCTGTGCTTCAAACAGAACCCTGAGACTATCACAGAGCAGGTCCTTTATGATATACATGCCCCCATTCTGGTATATGCCCTTCATGCTGGTATAAATGCCCCTATCCTGGTATATGTCCCCATCCTGTCGGTGCTGCTGCTGTTCAACGCATAGGAAAAAACTCAATAAACACTCCTACTCACCTTCCTTACTTTCACCCGCAGCTGAATTCAGAGTCCAAGTTGGGGGGGGGGCACATGACATTACTTCCAAGCACACAGTTACGAGTACTCCGACATTAGCTGCTGGCCTCTGATTGGCCAGCAGCGTGTATTATGGTGCACTGACCTGGCAAGTTCATGCGCTGCAACACACTTCAGCTGGATGTGCATCCGAGAAAGAAAATCTTGCTGAAGTAGAGGTTGGCATCACCGGGCTCTTTACACTCATGGCCTTGTCCACTGTTGCGGAAAAGCACTGGTGCTGAGGTGATGGCGCAGGGAAAGTTCTGCATACCCTTTCTGGCACGCATGCCATAGGTTCGCCACAACTGATATAGTGTGACTGCAGACTTTAATAAAAAGGCCAGATAACCACTTTAAGATTCTGTCAACCATAGTCCTTTAAGACTTAGCTAACATTTTTGACATTTCTAGGGCAAGTGTATGTTTGCATGCAGCCGATGTAGCGCTGAGCGCTTACGTGGACAGAACCACTTCATGGGAAATAGGTTTGTGGGTACTGTGCAGCTCAATTGTGGCAGTAGTTAGTAGCTATTTGGAATAATTGAGCGTAATTTGTGTTCCATACTCTGGGAAGCCAGGCAAACAAGGATTATTGTCATGATAGAAGTTCTAACTAGGTTTAGTTTAGGAGGTGAGGCCAGGATGATAATTCTAGTGTCTGACATACACTTTCTGTGGCTGTCATTGATGCTATTGGCAGCCTGACATAGTGGTTCCTAAAAAAGGGAGTTAGCTGACCACGCGGGATGTGTTGTTACACTACCAGAAGAGAGGGACTTGTCTCTGCAACTTACTAAAATAACTCAAATTGACTACCTAAGAAACGGAGAACATGAATATCAATGTACCGTGTGTAGAATGCTCTTATATGGGTTTCCCTGGATTTTTAAAATGGTCTCACATCGGAAATTGTGTTGAAATAATAAAATAACAATTAACTTTTTCAGTCCTTTCTTGCTCAAGTGATCATCTTTGGTCCTACAGTAATTATGTCACGTCCATCATTCATGTGACCTCTGCAGGCAATCACTGGCCTCAGCAGTGATATCTGCATGTACAGTATGTGATGCTTGAAGTCAGTAAATAGTTGAATAATGGACATGACTGCAGGACACATTGAGTACACCCTAGTGACAGCGTCAGAATGGTGGGGATTTAATAAGTAGATTATTTTATTATTTTAAAACATTTCCAACTGTTAGGCCAAAATTGTTAAAATTCCCGACAATCTCTTCAGTGATCGCTAGATGTTTCATCATACAGTATAGAACTGTGTTTCCCTTTAGATGACCACTTAAAATGAAAAAAAATAAGACCCTGGACAGATGATAGCATTCTATGCAAAGGGCAATGACACTGACTGTGAACTAGAAGAGCCTGTCTTCAATCCTTTGTAAACTTTGGGTGACCCCAAACATGGCCTCTATATCTGTGTTCCCCTGACTAGAGCCCTTGAGTGGATGGCAGAGAAAAACAAATAAAGCAATAAATGACTACCAGTCTCCAGCAGAGTTTGTCTCATGAGATGAATCCCTCATGGTTCCTAAGCAGGAGGTCGTGTAAACACTAATGAATAATTACAGCCCGCCTCACGTAAATCCTGATCACACACTATCTGATGACTGTATGTATTCATATCATAGTGATATAATAAAATAATGCATTTTTTCTCTTTTTTTCAGATTACATGCAGCAATATTTGGAATTTTCCTGCCGATTTCCACGTCATTGCTGGGAGCCCTCACAACAGTTTTTCTTGAAAAAAGACTGTGTCTAATAAATTTGTTTTAAGCATTTTAATATGTAAGAAGTTCTGATGGATTGTGGCCTCTCACAATGCCCACAAGATTGTGCTCCCATGTAATTATATGCTGCATGTAATGCTCCCTAAGCTCAATGTGCACTATTTATATGTCTAGTGTGTAGATACTGTGTGCTGTGAGATTTGCTGGCATGTTAGGCTTAATTTGGCCAATTTTTATTCATTGCTCACTGCCAAATGATTCTCATCTTGCAGTATTAAGCTGTTGGTTGTGGATCATTTGGCAGTGACTAATAACTGTATTAAAATTAATATGTATGTTATAAATATTTATATATATCTTGCAATAAAATAACTTATTTTCTTCAATTCAGTTATTTTCTTTATTTCAGTTCATAAGCCAAATTATATATCATATGTCAAAATATGCATAGAAATCGAAGACATAGCACATGTTCATCTTCGGGATTCCCATGTTTGTAAAAAAACATGCAACCAAAAGTTATGGTTGACAAGCGCAGAATAAGTTCCTGACTCACTATTACAACCCAATACACGTCCTGGCAAAGAAAAATTTCTCCACTGTTCCAAATTATTATAATACTGATAAGATCTGGACACCGTCTGAGTTTAGTTTCAATGTACATGGACTTATTAGAATATTGAAAGGGTATTCGTGTTATTAAATTGCTTTAGTTAGCATAAAAATTAGCTCCACCTCCTCTGCTGACTTCATGGACTGGCGGACTGGGGGTTGACAGTAAGTGGGGTCTACAACCTCTTCATCATCATCCTGTGTGTTCTCACACCCGTCATCCTCAGAGCCAACCTCTTCCTGCCCCGACCGAAAAGTCAAGTTTTCGTTCCAATCAGGTATCTCAGTCTCATCATCATCTTCCTCATTGTCTCCACCAACAGGAGTTACAGTTTGGAAACGAGGGTCTACATTATGCTCAGAACCTTCTTCATCTGGGCCTGGATCCGACTCACAAAGATTCTGGGCATCAGTGCAGATCATTACCTCGTCTGGATTCACAGAAGCTCTGGAGCAGACCTCTTATTCCCAGGCTATAGTATGCGTAAACAGCTCTAAAGACTCAACCATGTGTGTTACCCCATGCTCAGACGGGCAGCTGGAGACTTGGGAGCTGTGAGGAAGCAAGTGCGATTTGGGTGACAACTCTGAGGACTGGAGTAGTTGTGATGTTGAAGTTGACATGGAGGAGAGCCCACTTGAACGATCACTTGATATCCGTTCAAGCACCTGCTGTTTTTGTGCCTCATCTGGAATTTTTGACGATGCTTGTAGCGATGGTCGTAAGAAAGGGATCATATCAGATTGTCCACGAAAAGAAGTAGACATCTTACTTTGGCTGGAAGATGGTCTTTCTTCTGCAGATGTTACTGTTGCATTACCACCTACCCCACAGACACAACCTTTTTTTCCCTTTCCAACACGCCTATTCCCCTTTCCACCAGCAGCAGGCCTTTTGCCACTCATTTTAGTGCTTAACTAATTGGCAACTCTGTATCTGTAGTTGTTGGCACAACAACCGATGGATGAAAACCGAGCAGAACTGAGTGGCCAAACTGTGGTACTAGGCCCTAAACTATTAACTGGATTAGATACAGTGAAAATTGAGATACAGAGGCGGCATAGTTAGTTTCACAGGCAGTCTACTCTGCTGACGTGCAGACACTGCTCCTAGGCCCAAAACTAATAACTGGATTAGATGCAGTGAAAATTGAGATACACAGGCGGTGTAGTTAGTTTCACAGGCAGGCTACTCTGCTGACATGCAGACACTGCTCCTAGGCCCAAAACTATTAATTGGATTAGATGCAGTGAAAATAGAGATACACAGGCGGTGTAGTTAGTTTCACAGGCGGGCTACTCTGCTGACGTGCAGACACTGCTCCTAGGCCCAAAACTATTAACTGGGTTAGATGCAGTAAAAAGTGAGATACACAGGCGGTGTAGCTAGCTTCACAGGCGGGCTACTCAGATGACTATCAGACAATGCTACTAGCCCAAAAGGATTGGCTGAGCTAGATTACACCAAATGCTTTGACAAATACTTGCACAGCACTGGCACAGACCTGCCTGGCAAACAGTGCTATGAACTGCTGTAACCTACCCTGAAAAGGGCTGATATTACAACTAGTCCTGACTCCTTCCGACTCCCTAAACCTATCTCTCTGACAATTCACTCCAAAAAAACACTCTGTCTGTATAGCGCCCACAGCAGCAGCAGTGCCGTCTAACACTAAGCTGCAGCAGTGAGGAAATGGTGGCGACGGGGCAAATGGCTGGTTCTTCTAGGGCAAGGACATGTGACATACACAGCCAATGACACATGCCCTTGCTTGTGTGCATCACATGCACATTGCTGTGTGTGTGCGCACTGCTGATAGGCTGAGAGACTGCACCGCCCCACTGTAAATGCGGGAAAGAAAAAAGAAATGGAGATCGGCGTTATTTCAGCACAGATCTATCCCCCGCCAAACCTCCCCCACTATACACTGAAACAGTCTATTAACAATGATAAACAGTTTTAATGTGCAAATCAAGCTACGCTTTTGGTGAACGAGCAGTTATCGAACAGAAACTCGAACAGCCGAATTTTAAGCAAATTGTTCGGGTTCGTCGAACGACTTGAACACCGCCCAAAACAGCTCGAATTTGAAATTGGCGAACAGTTCGACTCAAACACCGCTCATCTCTATTTCTAACATCAGAGGCCAGTGCTAAGTTCTCATTTCGGCTATTAACCATTAAGTTGATGCTGTCAATCTGATAGTGGCATTTAAAATAGGGTGCATGCATCAGCTCTCCTCAGTCCTCACACAAAGTGATTGTGGAGTATTAATGGGTTATCATGGCGGCTTGAGGTTCGCTGAAGGCCTCCACAATTGCAGTTTTGATATTCATGTAATGTCCCGCTGTTGGCAGTACTTCATAGGAGATTGTGACTTAGGGCTCCTTCTCACTTGCGAGAAATACGTCAGAGTCTCGCAGGTTAAAGCCCTGCTCTGGTGCCAGCACTCCAGAGTGGAGCGTGCGGCCGCATAGCAATACATGGTGCTGCACTCTGGAGTGACGGTGCCAGAGCAGGGTTTTAACCTGCGAGATTCTGACGTATTTCTCGCAAGTGAGAAGGAGCCTTTACACTATACGGCAATACCGTTGTATTGCAGTATATAGAGTAAGCAATTAAAGGATCACAGGTCCAGTAAATCAGCTAAAAAATAAAGTAAAAAATCATAATCACATCTCCCCACACACATCCACCCATTTTACATGAGCTACACCTCCTCGGTAAATAACCAACAATTATCACTAAATAAAAAGGCCCATACCTCTGGAACCTTATGACAGATTTAAAAAATAAATAAATGGTGTGTTTTGGTGAGTAGCAGAAATAACATAAGTGGCACAAACTGTGTGTTTGCACCCAGAGACAGGTCCTCTTTAAGGTATAGAACATATTTTTCCTATTTATTTTTAAAAGCCACAGTGAAACATTAAAGTAACCCTAGGTCTACTATGAAGTAAATGTATGTACAGTAAAACAGGATTATGTTGTAGTTTTACATGGAGATTACCCTGGAACTACAGATCAAATTTTGCTTTATAGGGAAATGATAATTTGGCCCCTTCTTACACCTACAACCTAGTGTAGCCTGAAAGTGAACAAAATGAAATGTGTGAAGCACCTGATCATCAATGAAGACCATGGTAGGAGAAAAGTCCAAGTGGAGAAATTGTGAGGGCACCGTTTTTTTCATTGACTTCCTGCATCTACTATTTCTACAATACTGAGTGATAAGATTTGTGGATTATATCTAGTGCTGTTAATGTTCTATGATTTAATAAGTGTAAACATGTCTAATATACAAGAAAACCACATCTTTAAAACCACTCTAAGGATGCCGTCACTGCTTCTTCTATGGCAATGAGCTCTCCCAACACTCTCCGATTACAATTCCAGGGGTATTTCAGCCTCTTGAGCTGATGATTCATTCTAATTGAGAATAAGCATAACTGAATGCAATTAGCTCTGGTGAGAGATATTGTGTTCATGTCTCTTATTCTCTTTTCCTTCCCGATACTAGACAGTTTGTACTGTAATGTAAATGGCTTTCAAAGTGCTACCTCATCTGCAGTAATAACTATCCATTTGGTACTAACTCCCTAATACATAACATAAGTGTAAAGGTGAACTGATCTTCAAAGCCTGGCAGCTTTTAAATGACTTCCATGGGCATACTTTGTGTAAGCCATTCGGCTTAGCCTGTCCCGCAGGTACTCTGGCCTTCACCCTTTTACACCTAAACATTGATCTGGATTTGCAACAGTGACCCATGGGGCACATCCACAAAGTAGATGCTGCCAAGTGAAGCGAGCTGCAGAAGACAGTTGACTAGCCAGGTCTAAACTAGAAAGGGAAGGTAATTAACAAAATCAGGAAGAAGGGATCAGGAGAGTAGAACAGCCAAGGTCAGACAGGAAGGTGGAGAGTACAGTCAGTCGACAAGTAGCAATGGGTACCAAATTAGCTGGGTCAGGTCACAAGGCTACTGCCCCCTTAGCCACAGCAGGGAGGTGATTACCCCTGCTAAGCTGGACAGTAACGCAGGTCACACCATTATCTCTTTCTGACCATTGCAATTGACCATGACGTCTCTTCCATTACCAGTATTGGCTGGTGACAGAATCAGATGACACTGGATAAGGTCACAGTACCTGCTCTCTTTAAAGAGGCCTCCAGACCCATTGGTCCTGGTTTACTCAGAAAAGATCCATGACCTTTTTTGATCAGGTTTTATTCGGTCGTCCATGACAGCACTACGGAGAGAGGGGATCCGCCCTTCAGGAACAGGAAACCTACAGATACATAAGGGCGGCACCTCTCCCACGCATCAGTTGGTTTCCTGTTCCTGGAGGACAGGATTCCCTACAGATTTTCTTCAGTCATCTATCAAGCACCCAGGCCGGCTGTCCGACCCAGGTAGCGAGGGGGTCTCCTACCTCGGGCAGTGCGGGTCCCTGGAAGCGCCACGGTGGGCCCGGGTAGGGCTCCACGACAGTGAGCGGTGCAGAGGGGAGCAGCGTCCGGAGGAGGTCTGTCTCTGGGGTCAGTGAGGTGAGTATGTCTCCCCCCCCCCCGGGGTCCGTCCGCTCTCCCGTGCCCTGTCTCCCTACCTCTGGTCCTATTCGGGCGGCGCAGGCTTCCTGGAACGCCCCTCCGCACTCCTTTGGGATCGGGGCGGATCCGGGTGTCGGGTGCCGGCTTCCGCCGCGATCGCCGCTGTGCTGGGGCCACGTGCAGCATTGGTGTGGCGGCTGGAGGATCCGGCGACGCCGTCCCCGGCTTCCGGGGGCGTCGCTGACCGCTCTAGCCGTTTCCGGAAGTGATGCGGCGGGGGGCGGAGCCAGGACCGGAAGTCGGACGCCGGCCGGCTTCAGCTGGAAATGCCGCGTCCTGCTTGTGATGGGAGCGGCGGGGGAGGAGCGTTCTGGGGCGGGGGAGGATGGAGCAGGGTCCGGTGCAGGGGGGAGATTAATTACTGGCCATACACACCTGCACATGTTCCGGCGGGGGAAGGCTATATATAGCTGATTAGATTGCTGCAGAGCTGCTTATGGCCATCTGCAGCTATGGATGTGCCGGAAGCTGCCGTTGGTCTGCTGGAGCAGGACAGATCCTCGGAGAAGTCCCATGCAAACCCGCAGCAGAAGACCCGCGGATGCAGTAATCAGGCCAGTCGCAGATCAAGACAGAAGGATCTGGACCGACCCCCCCAGTGATCCGGTACCTACCGCTACTGCCTGGGTAAGAGATCTTCGTGAATGTACCCTGATGCAGTCTTTTCCTATGTTTATTTCCGTAGGGGAAAAAAAGCGCTGGTAAATCAAAAAACAAGGAGTGCGCGCTATGCGCTTGCCCTTTGCCAGACGCCTACCTTAAAAGACTTTGTCAGTCGTGTGTGCGGCAGACGGTAGGAAATAGTTGAATAGGATACTGTATAGCGGTAGCGCCGGATAAGTGACATAGCCTTTTCTCCGCTCCCATAGGTGGCGGAGGAGTCTCCCGATTTCACTTCAAATCTTAGGGAGATTATCAGGAAGGAGGTGAAGGATTCCCTGAAATCCCTATCCCGGGCAGAACCTTCCAAGAGAAGAAGGGAGCCTAGCGCCTCAAATTCAGATTCGTCCGCTGGCCCAAGTAGGGAGATTGATTCAGACGCCTTTGTCTCCTCAGCGTCCTCTTCGGAAGAAGAGTCTAACCGTTTCTGTTTCCCGTTGGACCAAATGGACAAACTAATCAAATCAGTTAGATCCACCATGGGGGTGGCGGACGAAAGGCCGGAACGTTCAACGCAGGACCTAATGTTTGGCGGTCTAGACCCTAAAAAACGTAGGTCTTTTCCGCTCAATGACAAGGTGCAGAACCTCATCAAAAGAGAATGGAAGAAGCCAGAGAAAAAAGGCTCTTTTCCACCGGCATTTGAGGACCCCATGGTGAACACCTGGGATAAGGCGCCAAAATTAGACGCGGCGGTGTCTAAAGCATCTAAGAGATCATCTATCCCCTTTGATGACATGGCTTCCCTAAAGGATCCTCTAGATAAAAAGGCTGACTCGTTCCTTAAAGGGACATGGGAGATGTCGGCTGGTGCCTTGAGACCTGCTGTGGCTGCGACATGCGCAGCCAGATCGATGATGGTCTGGCTGGATCAGCTAGGGTCTAAATTGGAAGAAGGTGTTTCCAGAGATTCAATGTTGAAATTCCTGCCAACAATCCAAAATGCTGCTGCCTTTCTCGCAGACGCTTCTTCGGATTCGGCAAGAATGGCGGCTAGAGCGGCAGGATTATCGAACGCAGCACGCAGGGCCCTATGGCTGAAATGTTGGCCGGGTGACCTTCAATCCAGATCTCGTCTGTGCTCTATCCCATGCGAAGGGGAATACCTGTTTGGGCCAGTCCTAGATGAGCTGCTAGAGAAAGCCGGAGATGAGAAGAAGAAGTTTCCTAATCTACCAACTACTTCTTACAGGCGCCCCTTCGCAGGGAAAAGGTTCTTTCGGAAGAGACCAGCCAGAGACCAGAGCAGATGGGACAATAAAAAGAAGAGAGGTACTGGGTTCATGTTTGGTGGAGGATGTCAGGAGCCACCCCGTGAAATCAAAAAACCACCCCAATGACTAGTCGCCCCGGTGGGAGGTAGACTATCTGCCTTCTACCCGGCCTGGTCCAAGATCTCCAGTAGTGATTGGATTTTGGGGTTGATAGCTACGGGTCTGCGGCTAGAATTCTCCTCTATCCCTCAGAACTTCTTCAGAATCACCCCTCTCAGATCCTCTCCAGCGGAACAGGTGGCCCTGGAAGCGGAAGTTCACGATCTGCTCAATAAAAATGTCCTATCTGAGGTTCCGGAAGGAGAACAGGGTAGTGGATTCTACTCTCCTCTATTCCTAATAAGTAAACCAGACGGCTCCTTCAGAATAATCATTAACCTTAGAGCGCTGAATAATTTTCTGACCGTCCAACCATTTAAAATGGAAACTATAAACACCGCAATAAAGCTGCTGTTTAAAAACTGCTTTATGGTAGTATTGGATTTGAAGGACGCCTATTACCATATCCCTATTTATGCAGGTCACCAACGATACCTGAGGGTGGCAGTACGGTTGGATGGGGTAGTAAAACACTTCCAGTATAGGGCCCTTCCCTTTGGGATTTCGGTCGCCCCTCGGGTATTTACCAAAGTAATGGCGGAAGTTATGGCACACCTGCATGAGTCCAACATTCTAATAATCCCCTACCTGGACGATCTCCTTATCGTAGGTAAAACGGCGGATCACTGTCTGGAACAGTTATATAAAGTGATGTCGGCTCTAGAGCGTCTGGGGTGGATGCTAAACGTTAAAAAATCACGGTTACAGCCCATGACGGTGCAGCGATTTTTAGGACTGACCCTGGATTCCCAGGTTCCGGAATGCCGTTTGCCTCAAGAAAAAATTGATCGCCTGTACCTTCAAGTGCTGAATGCCTCAAAAAACCCCACCATGTCCCTACGAAAAGCCATGTCTCTGCTAGGCTCTCTCTCGTCCTGTATTCCAGCGGTCTGATGGGCTCAGTATCATACGAGGATACTTCAGGGCGAGGTGCTGTTACATCAAAAAAGGTTGGGGGGATGTCTGGAGAGCCTGCTGACCCTATCCCAAGACGCTATTGTATCCCTCGGGTGGTGGTTAGATCAAGAGAATCTGTCCACAGAGGTCCCCTGGGAATATAATATAACTCGTATTGTCACCTCGGACGCTAGCCCTTCTGGGTGGGGGGCTCACATGGGGGATACATTGGTCCAGGGGCTTTGGGATCGTGATCAGATGGAAATGTCTTCCAATCTAAAGGAGTTAACGGCTGTGGAGCAGGCGGTTAAAACACTCCTTGTCTATCTACAGGGCCACCACGTGCGGGTATTCTCGGACAATCGGGTCACCGTGGCATACATAAATCACCAAGGCGGGACTCGTTCCAGATCCCTGATGTGTGTAGCAGATCGTCTGTTTCATCTAGCAGAGCAACATCTCTCGTTGACGGCTCTACACATAAAAGGGGCAGAAAACACTACGGCGGATTTCTTAAGTCGCAACACATTGGGGCAGGGAGAGTGGTCCCTGAATGGCACCATCTTCGACCTTATCGTGGAAAGGTGGGGACAACCAGAGGTAGACCTGTTTGCCACAAAAGAAAACAGGAAAGTGGCACAATTCTGCTCTCTGAACCCCAGAGAAAATCCCCTGTCAGTAGACGCCCTCCTCATAAACTGGGACTTCAGGCTAGCCTACGCCTTTCCTCCCCTGTCTCTACTTCCTCTGGTGGTGAGGAAAATCAGGAAGGACAAAGCCACAGTAATATTAATTGCTCCCTTCTGGCCCAGAAGGACGTGGTTTCCATGCCTGAGGGCTATGTCGATGTCCGATCCATGGGTCTTGCCAGACATTCCGAAACTCCTATCCCAGGGCCCAGTCCACCATCCTCGAGTGGTTGGCCTTCATCTGACGGCGTGGATTTTGAGCGGGCGCTGCTAAAAGATAGGGGGTTCTCGCCGGCCCTCATTAACACGCTGCTGAAAAGCAGGAAAGTGATAACCACAAAAATCTATGTCAGAATCTGGAAGAGATTTCTTCAGAACTCGGGGGTAATAGCTGGTCAGTCAATACCAATAGACCAGATTTTGGAATTCTTACAGAAGGGGTTAGATATGGGGTTATCCCCAAATACTCTTAAAGTGCAGGTATCAGCCTTAGGGGCCCTCTTTGGCTGCAACATTGCTGAGAATCACTGGGTCAGCAGATTCATCAGGGCAACAAAACGGTCTAGGCCAATTGTGAAGAGTAGAGTCATGCCTTGGGACCTGAACCTAGTCCTCTCAGCCTTGACAGAGGCCCCATTTGAGCCAATTACTTCAGCCTCTATTAAAAATTTATCTCTTAAGGTAGCCTTCCTGGTGGCCATAACATCGGCGCGTAGGATAGGTGACATACAAGCATTATCCAGGGTTCCCCCTTACATGCAGCTTAGGGATGATAGAGTGATACTATCCCCTGATCCAGCATATCTCCCTAAAGTAGTGTCCAGATTCCACAGAACACAGGAAATAGTTCTTCCATCTTTCCTCCCCAATCCTACTAACGATCAGGAAAGGAAGTTACACACTTTAGATGTAAGAAGATGTATCCTGCAGTATCTAGCGGTAACTGATCCCTGGAAGTTAGATAATGCCTTATTCGTGTCCTATCAGGGTAGTAGGAAAGGGCATAGAGTATCGAAATCTACTTTAGCTAGATGGATCAGGGAGGCTATCTCGCTGGCATACATCTCAAAGGGCAAGCCGGCGCCTGAAGGTCTTAAAGCGCATTCCACTAGAGCTATGGCGGCTTCGTGGGCGGAAAGATTGGAGGTGTCGATCGACCAGATTTGTAAGGCTGCTACTTGGTCTTCTCCAAACACTTTCTATAACCATTATAGATTGAACCTGGGTGCCTCTTCTGACCTCTCTTTTGGTGTAAGGGTGCTGCAAGCTGTAGTCCCTCCCTAGTTAGTTACTCTCTGTAAATCTCTCCGTAGTGCTGTCATGGACGACCGAATAAAGTCTTAGTTACTCACCCGTTAACGGTGTTTTTCGGACTCCATGACAGCACCTGTACATACCCTCCCGTCTTCTTAAGTTCTGGGTGTACACCTCTTCCTTTATTTATATATAATTCACGGGTAGTGAATAGTTAGTTATTGTATTATTGTTTATTATGAATGCTATTAACCTTGGTGGTCCTCTTGTGCTCTGTAAACCAACTGATGCGTGGGAGAGGTGCCGCCCTTATGTATCTGTAGGTTTCCTGTTCCTGAAGGGCGGATCCCCTCTCTCCGTAGTGCTGTCATGGACTCCGAAAAACACCATTAACCGGTGAGTAACTAAGACTTTTGTTATTGATGTTAATAGTCAAAATCCAGAGTCTTTCATATAGATCAAAATGTCTCCAGTGGTCCAGATATTGTAAGGACTCTCTCACCATACAGAAATCAATGATGTTTTTGCACTTTATATTCAAAGTTAGTGCTGAAGATAGCAGGATGAGGAGGATCTCTGAAAAGGTGATCAGGTTATCAATGTATTTTGAGCAGAAATTTATTAAATACATTTGAAACCCAAAATTACAGAGGAAGTTTCAGATGGAAATTCATATGTAGATTCCACATTTTGCCTACAGTCCCTAGCCATGGTTGGCCCACAAAAAGGTTTGGCTACAAGCTGAAGTGTGTTATCTACCCGAGAGTGATCTGTAAGTAGTAAATCATAGGACTCCTGCCGGACTTCACAGCTGAACCTGAGAAAAGTGTTTTTTTGCTACCATTATCGAGAGCTAAATTCTTAGATGTTTGGAATTCTTTAGTCAGATGTAGAAATACAGAGGAAACAACTATAACCTCAGCAAGAATAGTAACCAGTCATAAGTCAGAGACTTACAAACTTCAGGAGATTGTATCTGGTTTTAAGTTTTTAGTATTAGGTCTGAATGATACCACAAAATCAAATCTGGAAAAGAACAAAAGCTCAGCTAGCTTGCCTAGGATTTAGTCTCTTGACTAATTCTAAAGAAAAAACAAAGAAATTAGCCAAAAAAACATGTTGGTATAAGTGCAATTTGTAGGAGCATATTCACACTGGCCTTTAACAGGGAGAACCTAGGATAAAAACAAAGTGCTCGAATACCCTGCAGTAAGTAAATAAATAGTAATAGTGCATGTCAATAACATAAGGTACTTAGTTGAGGCTATTTTGATCAACAGAGCATAAAATCCGTCCAACTGTAACAAGATGTAGCCAATCCGGATTGTCTCCAACTTTTGTAATTCACCTCAGTAGTGTCTTACCAGATCTCTAAATAGACGAGGGCAGAACGGGACCCAGACCTGACTGTTTTTCACCTGCCCATTGAATGCTAAATAAACAAAATGCATAGCCCAAAAAGGGGGAACAATGCCCCTGTATGTATGAGAAGTTGTACATTTGAACAGCACAACTCATTGGACCATTGAATGTACTGAAAAAAATTCCAAATAAGGTGAATTGGGAAAAAAATGTCCTTCCAGCAATTTTCTTGTATTTTGTTATTACAGCATACATTCTGTGGGAAAAGTTACTCTGAATCATGATTCTCCACATCAGTACGTTTACGGCGATAAACATATATAGATTTTTTTAATCTAAGTTAAGAAAAAGAAATCAGAAGTTTGTAAAATTATATACAGTCATCGCCGAAAGTATTGGTACCCTTGAAATTGTTCCAGAAAATGAAGTATTTCTCACAGAAAATTATTTCAATTACACTTGTTTTGTTATGCATATGTTTATTTCCTTTGTGTGTTTTGGAACAACACAAAAAAAACTGATAAAAAAAGGCAAATTAGACATAATTGTTCAGAAAACCCCCAAAATGGGCTTGACAAAATTATCACTCTCAAATTAATATTTTGGTTGCACACCCTTCGGGATAAATAACTGCAATCAGGCTCGGACTGGCCCACAGGGTGACAGGGGAATCCCTTGGTGGACCCCTGTGTAGATCTGGGCCCCCAACCCCACTATGGGCAGTACTTGGCATAATTCACTTGATTCACTCTGTACAGAAAAAATAATCTCATCATTTATTAACCACGCTACCCAGTTTATGATTATATAGAGACTAGATGGTGGCCAGATTCTAACGCATTGGGTATTCTAGAATATGTATGTACTTTATTTATGAAGATTTCAGAATAATGTAATGAATACACAGGATTTGGCCGGCCGGGCGCGACCAATTAGCGAAGCGTGGTTCAAATCCCGTGCCGTTTCGCGGCCGGACTGCGTCTGTCGCTGATTGTTCGCGGCCGGGCGTGACCAATCAGTGAAGCCTGGGCGAGCTCCAGGTTTTTGAGGGCCCCGGGCGAAAGAGTCTCATAGTCCACGTAGCATATAACACAGCACACGTAGTATATATCACAGCCACGTAGTATATAGCACAGCTACATAGTATATAACACAGCCCACGTAGTATATAGCATAGCCACGTAGTATATAGCACAGCCACGTAGTATATAACACAGCCCACGTAGTATATAGCACAGTCCATGTAGTATATAGCACAGCCCACGTAGTTTATAGCACAGCCCACGCAGTATATAAGACAGCCCACATAGTATATAACACAGCCATGTAGTATATAGCACAGCCACGTAGTATATTGCACAGCTCATGCAGTATATAACAGCCCACGCAGTATATAACACAGCCCATGTAGTATATAGCACAGCCCATGTAGTATATAGCACAGCCCATGCAGTATATAGCACAGCCCACGTAGTATTTAGCATAGCCACGTAGTATATAGCACAGCCACGTAGTATATAACACAGCCCATGCAGCATATAGCACAGCCCACGTAGTATATAGCACAGCCCACGTAGTTTATAGCACAGCCCACGCAGTATATAAGACAGCCCACATAGTATATAACACAGCCATGTAGTATATAGCACAGCCATGTAGTATATTGCACAGCTCATGCAGTATATAACAGCCCACGCAGTATATAACACAGCCCATGTAGTATATAGCACAGCCCATGTAGTATATAGCACAGCCCATGCAGTATATGGCACAGCCCACGTAGTATATAGCACAGCCACGTAGTATATAGCACAGCTAAAGTAGTATATAGCACAGCGACATAGTATATAACACAGCCCATGTAGTATATAACACAGCCCACGTAGTATATAGCAATGTGGGCACCATATCCCTGTTAAAAAAAAGAAATAAAAAATAGTTATATACTCACCTTCCGGCGGCCCCCGGATCCTGCCCAGGCCTTTAGCGATGCTCCTTGCGATGCTCCGTTCCCAGTAATTCCTTGCGGCAATAACCCTTGATGATGTAGCGGTCTCGCGAGATCGCTGCGTCATCTGGGGTCATTGTCGCAATGCATTCTTGGGACCGGAGCGTCATGAGGAGCGGGAAAGCCCGCCACGGACGCCGGAAGGTGAGAATATAATGATTTTTTTTAATTATTATTATTTTTAACATTATATGTTTTTACTATTGATGCTGCACAGGCAGCATCAATAGTAAAAAGTTGGTCACACTTACAGGGTTAATGGCATCATTAATGGACTGCGTTACACCGCATTATGCCGCAGTGTAACGCCGTCTGTTTAACGGACTGCTAAAAAGCTATGTGGGCGCTGACTGGAGGGGAGTATGGAGTGGGCACTGACTGGTGGGGAGTATGGAGTGGGCACTGACTGGAGGGCAGTAGGGAGGGGCCAATTCGCAGCCGGACTGCCTGTCGCTGATTGGTCGCGGCCGGCCGGGCGCGACCAATCAGCGATGCGGGATTTCCGTGACCGACAAACAGACGGAAGTGGACCTTAGACAATTATATATATAGATATAAGTAAACTTGTGAATGAAGGTAGTATATTAGTATAGTAATATTTGCGTGCAGGTGAAAAGTGGCCCCCCCCAAAGTCAATGTTATTGGTGGGCCCTTGGCACCCCAGTCCGACACAGGTTGTACACTGTGTACAGAATTATTAGGCAAGTTGTATTTTGATCACATGATACTTTTTATACATGTTGTCCTACTCCAAGTTGTTCAGGCTTGAGAGCCAACTACCAATTAAGTAAATCAGGTGATGTGCATCTCTGCAATGAGGAGGGGTGTTGTCTAATGACATCAAAACCCTATATAATGTGTGCTTAATTATTAGGCAATTTCCTTTCCTTTGGCAAAATGGGTCAGAAGAGAGATTTGACGGGCTCTGCAAAGTCCAAAATTGTGAGATGTCTTGCAGAGGGATGCAGCAGTCTTGAAATTGCCAAACTTTTGAAGCGTGATCACCGAACAATCAAGCGTTTTATGGCAAATAGCCAACAGGGTCGCAAGAAGCGTGTTGGGCAAAATAACTGCCCGTTAATTGAGGAAAACTAAGCGTGAAGCTGCCAAGATGCCATTTGCCACCAATTTTGTCATATTCCAGAGCTGCAACGTTACTGGACTAACAAAAAGCACAAGGTGTGTGATACTTGGGGACATGGCCAAGGTAAGGAAGGCTGGAAAACGACCACCTTTGAGCAAGAAACATAAGATAAAACCGTCAAGACTGGGCCAAGAAATATCTTAAGACTGACTTTTCAAAGGTTTTATGGACTGATGAAATGAGAGTGACTCTTGATGGGCCAGAGGCTGGATCAGTAATGGGCAGAGAGCTGCACTCCGACTCAGAAGCCAGCAAGGTGGATGTGGGGTACTGGTATGGGCTGGAATCATCAAAGACAAACTTGTGGGATCTTTTCGGGTTGAGGATGGAATGAAGCTAAACTCCCAGACCTACTGCCGGTTTCTGGAAGACAACTTCTTCAAAGCTCTGCTTTCCGGCCGCTGTGCTTACACAGGGCAGAGAAGCAGAGCGCCGAGGGACAGACAGCGGAAGGTAAGTATGTAGTGTTTGTTTGTTTTTTACTTTTACGCTGGTAACCAGGGTAAACATCGGGTTACTAAGCGCGGCCCTGCGCTTAGTAACCCGATGTTTACCCTGGTTACCAGCGAAGACATCGCTGAATCGGCGTCACACACGCCGATTCAGCGATGTCAGCAGGGAGTCCAGCGACGAAATAAAATGCTGGACTTTCTGCAGCGACCACCGACATCACAGCAGGATTCTGATCGCTGCTGTGTGTCAAACTGAACGATATCGCTAGCCAGGACGCTGCAACGTCACGGATCGCTAGCGATATCGTTCAGTGTGACGGTACCAATGACGGTATCAATTATCTAAACCTCATGGCACTGAGTCAGAAATTAACTGCTGGCAGATTACTGCTATTTATTCTGTAAAATTGTGAATGCAGCTGTTGGCAATTAACAGCCTGTAATCAATGATGAGTATAAGATAGAGTAAAGAAATATTAGATAATTTTCACTCATCCAATATTCTCAAAGTGTTCTATCCATTATAAACAAGTACACATTATAGTCTATGGGCATGCTCACATGTCTAGCTTTTTTATAGATAAATTGACGCTATCCGTGTGGCATCATAATGCTTTCCAATTTTCACTGTCAAATAGGTAGAAGTTGGAAAATGTTGATCTTTTTGAATCCTTTCAAACAAAACACACTTATGGTAAAAATGTGCATCGTGACAAAAAAAATGACAAAAATTGTTTAAAAATCATTGTCCAAAATGTATCCATATAAGGGGATAGATATGATTTCTCATTGCAGTTCTTGAAGAGAAACACATCTTATGAGCCCAGTTTCCTACATGAACCAGGCACCTAAATAAACTCTAGAAAGAAAGCTCTAATATCTGACGGCATCACAAAATGTGTCATCTGAAGGAAATACCGGATTACTCACCGGTAATGCTCTTTTATAGAGCCCACGACAGCACCCACTAGAGAGAGGGGATCCTGTTGTGAATTCTGTGGCTGAGTTCACTTCTGTGGTCACAAGTGGTATTGCAGTCTCTGGGCTTCCTCCCTCAGGTGTTTTGGTGAGCTCGTTGGCTGCCTTGCTATTTAGCTCCACCTGAGTCTGTCTTCCTTGCTCCTTGTCAATGTTCCAGTGTTGGATCTGAGCTGCTGCATCTTTCCTTGGGCCTGCTGCTCTGCTAGATAAGTGCTTCTAGTTTGTTTTCTGTTTTTTCTGTCCAGCTTGCTATTAACTTTTGCTGGAAGCTCTGAGAAGCAAAGGGGTGCACCGCCGTGCTGTTAGTTCGGCACGGTGGGTCTTTTTGCCCCTTTGCGTGGTTTTCGTTTTAGGGTTTTTTGTAGACTGCATAGTTCTCTTTGCTATCCTCGCTCTGTCTAGAATATCGGGCCTCACTTTGCTGAATCTATTTCATTCCTACGTTTGTCTTTTCATCTTGCTAACAGTCATTATATGTGGGGGGCTGCCTATTCCTTTGGGGTATTTCTCTGAGGTAAGTCAGGCTTGTATTTCTATCTTCAGGCTAGTCAGCTCCTCAGGCAGTGCCGAGTTGCATAGGTAGTGATAGGCGCAATCCACTGCTGCTTATAGTTGTGTGAGGATAGATCAGGTACTGCAGTCTACAGAGATTCCACGTCTCAGAGCTTGTCCTATTGTTTTTGGTTATTGCCAGATCTCTGTATGTGCGCTGATTACTGCACGCTGTGTTGCCTGATTGCCAGCCATAACAGTACAAGGAGCCACACCAATGATTCCCAATAGAGGGAAAAAAGAAATCCTGACATCATTTTTTTTTCTTAGCTCTGTCTTCAGTCTTTTTTTTCCCCTAGACATTAGAGTGCTTCAGGACACAGCTGTGGACATGGATATTCAGGCTCTGTGCTCCTCAATGGATAATCTCGTTGTAAATGTACAAAAGATTCAAGATACTATTGATCAGAAATCGATGCTAGAACCAAGAATTCCGATTCCTGATTTGTTTTTTGGTGACAGAACTAAGTTCCTGAGCTTCAGAAATAATTGTAAGCTATTTTTGGCCTTGAAACCTCATTCTTCTGGTAATCCTATTCAACAGGTTTTGATTATTATTTCTTTTTTGCGCGGCGACCCACAGGACTGGGCGTTTTCTCTTGCACCAGGAGATTCTGCATTGAGTAATGTTGATGCATTTTTCCAGGCGCTGGGATTGCTTTACGATGAGCCTAATTTAGGAAGTGGTCAGTACTCACTCTGTGGAATGAATCTGCACTAGCGGCTTTGTTCAGAAAGGGTCTCTCTGAAGCTCTTAAGGATGTAATGGTGGGATTTCCTATGCCTGCTGGTTTGAATGAGTCTATGTCCTTGGCCATTCAGATCGGTCGTCGCTTGCGCGAGCGTAAATCTGTGCACCATCTGGCGGTATTGTCTGAGAGTAAACCTGAGCCTATGCAGTGCGACAGGACTATGACTAAAGTAGAACGGCAAGAACACAGACGTCTGAACAGACTGTGTTTCTATTGTGGTGATTCTACTCATGCTATTTCTAATTGTCCTAAACGCACTAGGCGGTTCGATAGCTCTGCCGTTATTGGTACTGTACAGTCCAAATTCCTTTTGTCCATTACCTTAATGTGCTCTTTGTCATCGTATTCTGTCATGGCGTTTGTGGATTCAGGCGCTGCCCTGAATCTGATGGATTTGGATTATGCTAAATGATTTTTCTTGGAGCCTTTGCGGTGTCCTATTCCGTTGAGAGGAATTGATGCTACACCTTTGGCCAAGAATAAGCCTCAGTACTGGGCCCAGCTGACCATGTGCATGGCTCCTGCACATCAGGAAGTTATTCGCTTTCTGGTACTGCATAATTTGCATGATGTGGTCGTGTTGGGGTTGCCATGGCTACAAACCCATAATCCAGTATTGGATTGGAACTCTATGTCGGTAACCAGCTGGGGTTGTCAGGGAGTACATGGTGATGTTCCATTTTTGTCTATTTCGTCATCCATTCCTTCTGACATCCCAGAGTTCTTGTCGGACTTTCAGGATGTATTTGAAGAGTTAAAGTCTGATGCCCTACCTCCGCATAGGAATTGTGATTGTGCTATCGATTTGATTCCTGGTAGTAAATTCCCTAAGGGTCGTTTATTTAATTTGTCCGTACCTGAACACACCGCTATGCGCAGTTATGTGAAGGAGTCCCTGGAGAAGGGACATATTCGCCCATCGTCGTCACCATTGGGAGCAGGGTTCTTTTTTGTAGCCAAGAAGGATGGTTCGCTAAGACCGTGTATTGATTACCGCCTTCTTAATAAGATCACTGTTAAGTTTCAGTATCCCTTGCCATTGATTTCTGACTTGTTTGCTCGGATTAAGGGGGCTAGTTGGTTTACTAAGATTGATCTTCGTGGTGCGTATAATCTGGTGAGAATCAGGCAGGGAGATGAATGGAAAACGGCATTTAATACGCCCGAGGGTCATTTTGAGTATCTGGTGATGCCGTTCGGACTTGCCAATGCTCCATCTGTTTTTCAGTCTTTTATGCATGACATTTTCCGTGAGTATCTGGATAAATTCTTGATTGTTTACTTGGATGACATTTTGATCTTCTCAGATGATTGGGAGTCTCATGTGAAGCAAGTCAGAATGGTTTTCCAGGTACTGCGTGCTAATTCCTTGTTCGTGAAGGGATCAAAGTGTCTCTTCGGTGTGCAGAAAGTTTCATTTTTGGGGTTCATCTTTTCCCCTTCTACTATCGAGATGGATCCGGTTAAGGTTCAGGCCATCCAGGATTGGACTCAGCCGACATCTCTAAAAAGTCTGCAGAAATTCCTGGGCTTTGCTAATTTTTATCGTCGCTTCATCTGTAATTTTTCTAGCATTGCCAGACCATTGACCGATTTGACCAAGAAGGGTGCTGATTTGGTTAATTGGTCTTCTGCTGCCGTGGAAGCTTTTCAGGAGTTGAAGCGTCGTTTTTGCTGTGCCCCTGTGTTGTGTCAACCTGATGTTTCTCTTCCGTTCCAGGTCGAGGTTGATGCTTCTGAGATTGGTGCAGGGGCGGTTTTGTCACAGAGAGGTTCTGGTTGCTCAGTGTTCAAACCATGTGCTTTCTTTTCCAGGAAATTTTCTGCTGCTGAGCGTAATTATGATGTGGGCAACCGAGAGTTGCTGGCCATGAAGTGGGCATTCGAGGAGTGGCGTCATTGGCTTGAGGGTGCTAAGCATCGCGTGGTGGTTTTGACTGATCATAAGAACCTTACTTATCTTGAGTCTGCCAAGCGCTTGAATCCTAGACAGGCCCGTTGGTCGTTATTTTTTGCTCGTTTTGATTTTGTGATTTCATACCTTCCGGGCTCTAAAAATGTGAAGGCGGATGCTCTGTCTAGGAGTTTTGTGCCCGACTCTCCGGGGTTATCTGAGCCGGCGAGTATCCTCAAGGAAGGAGTCATTGTGTCTGCCATCTCCCCTGATTTGCGGAGAGTGTTGCAGAAATTTCAGGCTAATAAACCTGATCGTTGTCCGGCCGAGAAACTGTTCGTCCCTGATAGGTGGACTAGTAAAGTTATCTCTGAACTTCATTGTTCGGTGCTGGCCGGTCATCCAGGAATCTTTGGTACCAGGGAGTTGGTTGCTAGATCCTTCTGGTGGCCGTCTCTGTCACGGGATGTGCGTGCTTTTGTGCAGTCCTGTGGAATTTGTGCTAGGGCTAAGCCCTGCTGTTCACGTGCCAGTGGGTTGCTTTTGCCCTTGCCGGTCCCGAAGAGGCCTTGGACACATACAGTGGGGCAAAAAAGTATTTAGTCAGTCAGCAATAGTGCAAGTTCCACCACTTAAAAAGATGAGAGGCGTCTGTAATTTACATCATAGGTAGACCTCAACTATGGGAGACAAACTGAGAAAAAAAAATCCAGAAAATCACATTGTCTGTTTTTTTATCATTTTTTTTGCATATTATGGTGGAAAATAAGTATTTGGTCAGAAAAAAACAATCAAGATTTCTGGCTCTCACAGACCTGTAACTTCTTCTTTCAGAGTCTCCTCTTTCCTCCACTCATTACCTGTAGTAATGGCACCTGTTTAAACTTGTTATCAGTATAAAAAGACACCTGTGCACACCCTCAAACAGTCTGACTCCAAACTCCACTATGGTGAAAACTAAAGAGCTGTCAAAGGACACCAGAAACAAAATTGTAGCCCTGCACCAGGCTGGGAAGACTGAATCTGCAATAGCCAACCAGCTTGGAGTGAAGAAATCAACAGTGGGAGCAATAATTAGAAAATGGAAGACATACAAGACCACTGATAATCTTCCTCGATCTGGGGCTCCACGCAAAATCCCACCCCGTGGGGTCAGAATGATCACAAGAACGGTGAGCAAAAATCCCAGAACCACGCGGGGGGACCTAGTGAATGAACTGCAGAGGGCTGGGACCAATGTAACAAGGCCTACCATAAGTAACACACTACGCCACCATGGACTCAGATCCTGCAGTGCCAGACGTGTCCCACTGCTTAAGCCAGTACATGTCCAGGCCCGTCTGAAGTTTGCTAGAGAGCATTTGGATGATCCAGAGGAGTTTTGGGAGAATGTCCTATGGTCTGATGAAACCAAACTGGAACTGTTTGGTAGAAACACAACTTGTCGTGTTTGGAGGAAAAAGAATACTGAGTTGCATCCATCAAACACCATACCTACTGTAAAGCATGGTGGTGGAAACATCATGCTTTGGGGCTGTTTCTCTGCAAAGGGGCCAGGACGACTGATCCGGGTACATGAAAGAATGAATGGGGCCATGTATCATGAGATTTTGAGTGCAAACCTCCTTCCATCAGCAAGGGCATTGAAGATGAAACGTGGCTGGGTCTTTCAACATGACAATGATCCAAAGCACACCGCCAGGGCAACGAAGGAGTGGCTTCGTAAGAAGCATTTCAAGGTCCTGGAGTGGCCTAGCCAGTCTCCAGATCTCAACCCTATAGAAAACCTTTGGAGGGAGTTGAAAGTCCGTGTTGCCAAGCGAAAAGCCAAAAACATCACTGCTCTAGAGGAGATCTGCATGGAGGAATGGGCCAACATACCAACAACAGTGTGTGGCAACCTTGTGAAGACTTACAGAAAACGTTTGACCTCTGTCATTGCCAACAAAGGATATATTACAAAGTATTGAGATGAAATTTTGTTTCTGACCAAATACTTATTTTCCACCATAATATGCAAATAAAATGTTAAAAAAAAACAGACAATGTGATTTTCTGGATATTTTTTTCTCAGTTTGTCTCCCATAGTTGAGGTCTACCTATGATGTAAATTACAGACGCCTCTCATCTTTTTAAGTGGTGGAACTTGCACTATTGCTGACTGACTAAATACTTTTTTGCCCCACTGTATTTCGATGGATTTCATTTCTGACCTTCCCGTTTCTCAAAAAATGTCGGTCATTTGGGTGGTCTGTGATCGCTTTTCTAAAATGGTCCATCTGGTGCCCTTGGTTAAATTGCCTTCCTCCTCTGATTTGGTGCCTTTGTTCTTCCAGCATGTGGTTCGTTTACATGGCATTCCTGAGAATATTGTTTCTGACAGAGGTTCCCAGTTTGTCTCGAGGTTCTGGCGAGCCTTTTGTGGTAGGATGGGCATTGACCTATCTTTCTCCTCGGCCTTCCATCCTCAGACTAATGGCCAGACCGAACGAACCAATCAGACCTTGGAAACATATCTGAGATGTTTTGTTTCCGCTGACCAGGATGATTGGGTGTCATTTTTGCCGTTGGCTGAGTTCGCCCTTAATAATCGGGCCAGCTCGGCTACCTTGGTCTCTCCATTTTTCTGCAATTCTGGGTTCCATCCTCGTTTCTCTTCAGGACAGGTTGAGTCTTCGGACTGTCCTGGTGTGGATTCTGTGGTGGACAGGTTGCAGCAGATCTGGACTCAGGTAGTGGACAATTTGACCTTGTCCCAGGAGAAGGCTCAGCTTTTCGCTAATCGCAGACGCCGTGTGGGACCCCGACTTCGTGTTGGGGATCTGGTTTGGTTATCTTCTCGTCATATTCCTATGAAGGTTTCCTCTCCTAAATTTAAACCTCGTTTTATTGGTCCGTATAGGATTTCTGAGATTCTCAATCCGGTGTCTTTTCGTCTGACCCTCCCAGACTCCTTTTCCATACATAATGTATTCCATAGGTCGTTGTTGAGGAGATACGTGGCACCTATGGTTCCATCTGTGGAGCCTCCTGCCCCTGTTTTGGTGGAGGGGGAATTGGAGTATATTGTGGAGAAGATTTTGGATTCTCGTGTCTCTAGACGGAAACTCCAGTATCTGGTCAAATGGAAGGGTTATGCTCAGGAAGATAATTCCTGGGTTTTTGCCTCTGATGTCCATGCCCCAGATCTTGTTCGTGCCTTTCATGTGGCTCATCCTGGTCGGCCTGGGGGTTCTGGTGAGGGTTCGGTGACCCCTCCTCAAGGGGGGGGTACTGTTGTGAATTCTGTGGCTGAGTTCACTTCTGTGGTCACAAGTGGTATTGCAGTCTCTGGGCTTCCTCCCTCAGGTGTTTTGGTGAGCTCGTTGGCTGCCTTGCTATTTAGCTCCACCTGAGTCTGTCTTCCTTGCTCCTTGTCAATGTTCCAGTGTTGGATCTGAGCTGCTGCATCTTTCCTTGGGCCTGCTGCTCTGCTAGTAAGTGCTTCTAGTTTGTTTTCTGTTTTTTCTGTCCAGCTTGCTATTAACTTTTGCTGGAAGCTCTGAGAAGCAAAGGGGTGCACCGCCGTGCTGTTAGTTCGGCACGGTGGGTCTTTTTGCCCCTTTGCGTGGTTTTCGTTTTAGGGTTTTTTGTAGACTGCATAGTTCTCTTTGCTATCCTCGCTCTGTCTAGAATATCGGGCCTCACTTTGCTGAATCTATTTCATTCCTACGTTTGTCTTTTCATCTTGCTAACAGTCATTATATGTGGGGGGCTGCCTATTCCTTTGGGGTATTTCTCTGAGGTAAGTCAGGCTTGTATTTCTATCTTCAGGCTAGTCAGCTCCTCAGGCAGTGCCGAGTTGCATAGGTAGTGATAGGCGCAATCCACTGCTGCTTATAGTTGTGTGAGGATAGATCAGGTACTGCAGTCTACAGAGATTCCACGTCTCAGAGCTTGTCCTATTGTTTTTGGTTATTGCCAGATCTCTGTATGTGCGCTGATTACTGCACGCTGTGTTGCCTGATTGCCAGCCATAACAGGATCCGCCCCTAGGAACAGGAAACCTACAGAGAGATAAAAGGGGCGGCCCCCCCTCGCTCCTCAGTTGTTTTACAGAGAATAGGAGGAACCGCCGCCAGGTTTTAGTTAACAGGTTCAGGTATATACATATATATATATACATATTTACAACCTTATGCTACATCTTTCTAATATTTACACCTCACCAAAAAAGCACCACGTGCAACTATATAAAGAAAAGGGAGGGATGTGAGCGGGTGCTGTCTTGGGCTCTATAAAAGAGCATTACCGGTGAGTAATCCGGTATTCTCTAATCGCCACGACAGCACCCACTAGAGAGAATTACAGAGACTATAGACTGGGTGGGTTTACTGAGTCAAGGACCGATACCCCAAAGGTTAGATCAGAAGCGGAAGATAGGTATAATCTATAGTGCTTATAGAAGGTATTAGGTGAAGACCAAGTTGCAGCCTTACATATAAGGTCTATTGGCACATTCGCCCTTTCTGCCCAGGAAGTCGACAAGGCTCTTGTAGAGTGTGCTCCTACATGCATTGGAGGATCTCTTCCTCCAGCTCTATATGCCAAGATTATGGCTTCTCTGATCCAGCGAGATAATGTGCTCTTTGTGACTCTGGATCCCTTGGTTTTTCCCTGGAAAGACACAAAGAGAGCCCTACTCTTCCTCCAGTCCCTAGTTCTCTCTGAATAGGTCAGGACAGTCCTTTTAACATCTAGGGTATGAAGTCTTACTTCTTCTGGAGTTGAGTGGTTCTCATAAAAGGTAGGTAATAAGATCTCCTGGGATCTATGAAAAGTAGTGGCTACCTTAGGGAGATAACAAGGGTCCGTTTTCAAAATTATCCTATCTGATGTCACCGATAAAAAGGGAGGATCTATAGATAATGCATGAAGATCACTTACTCTTCTAGCAGAAACTAAAGCCACTAATAATACAGTTTTCAAATAAATATTTTTTAGTGAGGCTGCATGGAGAGGCTCAAAAGGCGGTTGTGTCAATGCATTTAGGACTATAGATAGATCCCACTGAGGAACCTGTGGTATGCTAATTGGTCTCGATCGCTCACAAGCAGATATAAACCGGGATATCCATTTATTACCCACAACGTCATAATTGAAAAAAGCTCCTAAGGCTGAAACCTGAACCTTCAGAGTGCTTACGTAGAGTCCTAATTCCAGACCCTTTTGTAGAAATTCTAACATTGGAAATATAGGAACTTCAGAGGAAAGTTGTGTAGTATGGAACTGAAGAAATTTCCTCCAAATTCTAATGTAAATCCTGGTAGTTGAAGGTTTTCTACTTTTCATAAGAGTATCGATTAACCCATTAGAAAACCCCCTGAGATTTAGTAACCGCCTCTCAAACTCCATGCAGTTAAGTTCATGCCCTTTGCCTGAGGATGGAGGAATGGACCCTGAGAGAGCAAGTCCTTGGACTGAGGCAGAATCCATGGATCTGACACTGACATCGCCCTCAGCCATGAGAACCATTGCCTTTTGGGCCAGAATGGGGCTATTAATAGAACTCTTGCGCCTTCCTCCTTTATCTCTCTTATTACTATAGGCAATAGATTCCATGGGGGAAAAGCATAAGCCAGGTCGAATGTCCATGGTACCTGGAGGGCATCGAGTATGTCCGGCTTGTCCTCTCTGCATAGAGAGGCAAACACCTTGACCTGCCGGTTGGCTCTTGTGGAAAACAAGTCTATTTGAGGAACACCCCATCGAGCTGTTATCAATTTGAAAATTTTTCTGTTTAGCATCCATTCCCCCTGATGAAGAGTGTGACGGCTGAGGAAATCGGCACGAAAGTTGTCTGTGCCTCTGATGTGCACTGCTGACAGGGATAGCAGATGACCTTCGGCTAACTCCATGATGTCTGATGCCACCTCCCTGACTTTGTCTGACCGCGTACCTCCTTGATGGTTCAGATAAGCCACCGCAGTGGTGTTGTCGGAGAATACTCTTGTATGAGAGCCGCTGAGCTGAGGAAGAAAGTGAAGTAGGGAATAATATATAGCCCTCAACTCTTTGACATTCGAGGAACTATTAAGTTCTGAGCTGGACCAAAGATCCTGAACCCACTGATCCTGAAAATGTGCCCCCCAGCCTTCAGGACTAGCATCTGTGGTCACTATACTAGAAGGGGTGATTACCCATAGAACCCCCTTTGAAAGATTTTCCTGATCCAACCACCACCTAAGGGAGTGTAATACTTCCGACGTTAGGAAAACTGTTTTATCCAGACATCCTCTATTCTTAATGTCCTCTTCCAAAACAAATTTTTGTAGATGCCTAGTATGGAACTGCGCCCACTGGACCGCTGGAATGCATGATGTTAGAGAACCTAGTAACGACATAACCTGTCTTAGTGACATACTACGCTTTTTTATTGCTAAGGATACTTTATCAAATATGGAAATCTTCTTATCCTCAGGCAGCTTACAAATCTGGTCAACCGAATCCAGAAGGAGCCCAAGGAATTTCTGACAAGTTACAGGCTGAAGTCTAGATTTTTCCCAGTTAACCAGCCAGCCCAGGGATTGTAAGGATAACACTACCTCCCGTAACCTCTGCTCACACTGTAGGGGTTTTTTACCTACAATCAATAGGTCATCTAAATACGGAATGACCAAAGTATCCTTTACCCGTAAAAAAGACATTAAAAACCCTTGGGGCCATAGATAAACCGAAGGGCATTGCCCTGTATTGTAGATGACGAATTTGCCCCTCTATACAAACCGCCACCCGAAGAAATTGCTGGTGTAAATGATGTATAGGAATATGGTAATAAGCATCCTTAAGATCCAATACTACCATGTAACAGTTTGGAAATAGATTTTTTATAGCTGAACGAATGGATTCCATCTTAAATGTTCTAGGTCTTATAAAGGAATTCAGCTTTCTTAAATTAATTATAGTTCTGAAAGAGCCATCAGGCTTAATAATCAGAAACAAGGGAGAGTAAAATCCCCTCCCTATCTGGGAAGATGGAACCTCCACTAGGACTTGTTTGAGTAGGAGGGATTTAACTTGGGTTTCAAGTGCCTCTTGCTGAGGCCTGGATCTTAAGGTGGTAAGAAGGAAAGAATCCGGAGGAGTTCTAATAAAGTCTAATGTGAGGCCTGAAGATATGAAATCAATAGCCCATGGATTAATCGTTATTTCTTTCCATTGTTGACTAAATTGTTTTAGCCTTCCACCCACCGGAGAAATATAATCAATGGAATTTATCTGCTGGCTTGAAGGGGCGTTTATTAAACAAATTTCCTTTTTGTTTGAAATCTTTATTATTCCATCTGTCTCTGAAGCCTCCCCTCCTTCCGAATGGTGGCTTCCTGAACGCCCTTCTGTAAGACGGAATAAAGGGATTAGGAAACCCTTTCTTCCTTTCACCTGCCTTAGTGAGTATATCATCAAGGACTGCTCCAAAGAGGTACTGACCCTGACAGGGTATGGCACACAATTTGGATCTATACTGGGCATCCCCCTTCCAGTTTTTTAGCCATAATGCACGCCGAGCCGTATTGGAGAGGTTAGCTGTTCTGGCCGCTAGGCGGAGAGAATCAATTGAGGCATCCGATATAAAAGCAGCAGCACCCTTAATCAAAGGAATAGATGCACGTAATTTCTCCCTGGATACGCCACTTTTAATATTTTGATCCAGCTGTTCCAGCCAGACTAGCAGAGACCTACTAGAACACATGGCTGAGATTGCCGGCTTGAATGCCGTGACACAGGCTTCCCACGATTTCTTAAGAAGTGCGTCTGATTTTCAATCCATGGGATCTGATAAAGAACCTGCATCTTCCACGGGTAAGGAGAAACGGCGAGATGTAGACGCAACCGCCGCATCAACTTTTGGTATTTTAGCCCAGGCATTCAAATCCTCGTCATCGAAGGGGTAGCGTCTCTTACAGGATATTGGCACAAACCCCTTTTGACCTCTACTCCATTCTTTTTTAACGAGGTCCTTTATGGCCTGGTTTACCGGAAATACGTGGCCTTTTCGCTGAGAAAGACCAGCGAACATGACTTCCTGTGGTGTTTGGGGTTCTTTTGACTCAGGTAACCCCATCGTATTCCTCACTGACTTAACTAAGTTGTTTATTCCATCAGTTGGAAAACAGACAAAGTCTTCTTCCTCTGAAGAATTGGACAGCTGAGAGACATCTGAGTCAACCTCCCCACTCTCTGCTGAAATGTCAGCTTTAGATGAGGATACTCTTCTACTTCTTTTTTCAATATTTACGGAGGAACCACCTCCCAACGACTGAAGTTCTTCCCGAATTATAAGCCGTATCTCATTCATCTTAACCGACTCCTCCTGCCGCAAGGTGTTATTTATACACGCCTGACACAGACTTTTAAGATAGGAGTCAGGCAGGGTTTCGGTACATATAGCACATTGTTTGTGCTTGATCTTCCCCGTCCTCTTTGCCTAGGAAGAATATAAGCAGAGGAATCAATATAAGCTTCAGTGAAGCTATATATACACTCACCCAGCGTATTATTTTATACCGGCTGCGGGGTTGCCTTAGCTTGGGATGTAGAACGGGACGACTTCCTTCCTGATTTGTCAGTGGAGTCACTTATTTTAGAGTGTCCACTACTCCTTTTTCTGGCTTCACCACTGGGTACTAGTGGCTCTTCCATAGGGTGCACACCGACCTCCTCTTGGGACGACATAATGGCACACTGACTGCACTACTAACTCAAATTTATAGTGCAGTAACTCCCTGTACACGCCCTTTCCTCCGCTGCATCCCCCCTTTTTTTTTTTTTTTTTATATACTCACAGAAGTCCATCTAGCGTCAGGGCAATGGAACCGCCAGAGAATCCAATATGGCGGTTCCCCCGGAAATGCAACCCTGACCTCAGAAGTTCAGGGAACTACATCCGGATTCCGGCTTACTGCGCACGCGCCGGCGTCTCTGCGCCTTGCCGGCAGATTCCAGTATCCGCACCCGGTCAGCATGATAACAAGGGACCGGGAAGAAGCCGACACACCACCACATCATCCGGAGGGCACTCTTACCTGACCCAGGACCGGAACGCACCAGGTACATGTCGCTCTCTCGGCCGTCCCAAACAACGATCTCCCAGCAGAGAGATCGTTGTTAAACTTCAGGCCCCGCAGTCGGCCGCAGCAGATAAGGGGGGAGCCAACAGGAACCCCCGACTCTGTCCACCCGCTCTGGAGCCCCTGTCGCTCAGCAGAGACGCACAGCTGCATCCAGGCGGGTTTTCCTCTTATATCAGTAACTCCATAGAATTTCTCTGTGGGTTCCCTTCTAGGAAAAGGAAACCAACTGAGGAGCGAGGGGGGGCCGCCCCTTTTATCTCTCTGTAGGTTTCCTGTTCCTAGGGGCGGATCCCCTCTCTCTAGTGGGTGCTTTCGTGGCGATTAGAAAACTAAATTTTAAAATGCACTCCTCTTAATATTTTGTAATAATCATATTATATGGCACTGTGTATTTGCAATTGCTCATTTTTCCCTTCTGCCCTTCATTTTTCCCTTCCCAGTTAATTGTTTTCTTTTCTATTAGGTATATGACATCACGTGAGTAAAAACAGACTAGCTGAATCCTTCTAAGCTCTTTGTAGAAACAGGAAACCTCTCTTCCCCGCATGAGTCATCAATAGAACTACAATTCTACATGACGTGATATAGAGTTAATGGAAAAGAGAAGAATTAGCTGGGTAGAAAAGCAAAATGAACAGTTGTAAGTACACAGTGATATACAATATGATGATTGCACTATACTGTATTAGGAGGAAAAAACTTTCAATAAAGTTTCCTGAATAAATTAGATTTCATGCTAAATTTCATGGTAAATTAGGGTCCGTGGCCCTGGGCGTGCAATAAAAGGGATGAGGGAAATGGGAAATAAAGTTTATGGGGAGATTGGGGAATTGTTTGTGACGCCACCTGTGGTATTCGGCCAAGGACTGCTGACGCTACTTAAAGAGATCGCTGGGGCCGATGGTGATGCAGCTGAGATGGTTCTGGTATCCACAGGTAGATCTAAGTCCCTGGGCACCTATGATGTAAAAGATGATGATAATGGATGTAGTGCAGGGTGAATGGCGCAATAAAGGGAGAGGACAGAGCAAGGTGCAGTTTTCACGTTTTACTCACAGTTCAGATGTTATTCCCCAGCCGGGGTGTTGTGTTCTCCAGGTCAGTGGTCCAGCCAACTCTCCAGTAACTTGGGGCACTTGTCTAGAACCCCCTAAGTATGCCTTTTCCTGGCAAACTCTTTGTGCAGGTTCTCGCCTCTCCTGCTCTGCACTTCACACCCAGTGTCCCAAGCCAGTAGTCATGGGTCCTTTCGGGTGACTTCCTCACTGGGCCCTCTGTGTCTACCTTTTCGGCGAAATAGATGTGCATGTGGCCATTCCACTTGCAGTCACAAAAGCCTCCAGGTAACTAGCTGGGACCTGTAGTTCTTCCACTAGATAAGGGGCCGGTTCCCCCACTGTAACCTGGTCCCGCCACCTGGCGATGCTCAGCATGGATGCAGGCCCCACGGGTGGTTTCCACACTTCCCGTTCCTCTAGGACCCCTTCGTTCCCTCTGGGAGCTTCTCTTCTTTCTTCTTTTCTTTCTCTCTCTTCCATACTGGGACGAGCTCTGTTATGACCTGGTGGTTAGGAGCACCCAGAATGACCTGATAGTTAAAACTCACACAGGACAAGCTCTGGGATGTGGGAGCTCTGCTGACCGCAACCCCTAATCCTATCACACACACTAGAAATAGCCGTGGAGCGCTCCTGACTCTACCTAGGTGCCTCATCACAGCCTAAGAGCTAGCTAGCCCTAGAGATAGAAAATAAAGCCTACCTTGCCTCAGAGAAATTCCCCAAAGGAAAAGGCAGCCCCCCACATAAATTGACTGTGAGTAAAGATGAAAGTCACAAACGCAGAAATGAAACAGGTTTCAGCAAAGGGAGGCCAGACTTACTAAATAGACAGAGGATAGGAAAGGTAGCTTTGCGATCAGCACAAAAAACTACAAAAGACCACGCAGAGTGTGCAAAAAGACCTCCGCACCGACTAACGGTGCGGAGACGCCACTCTGCATCCCAGAGCTTCCAGCTAGCAAGACAAAATCATGATATCCAGCTGGACAAGAAAACAAAGAACGAATTAGATACTATCAGGAACTTAGCTTCTGCTGGAGTAGACAGGTCACCAGAAAGATCCAAGAGCAAACTGAACCAATGCAGAAACATTGACAGCTGGCATGGAGTAACGATCTTTGTGGAGTTAAATAGAGCAGCCAGCCAAAGGATAAACCACATCACCTGTGTAAGGAACCTCAGAAGCAGCAGCTCCACTCACAACCACCAGAGGGAGTCCATGGACAGAACTCACCGAAGTACCATTCATGACCACAGGAGGGAGTTCGACAACAGAATTCACAACAGTACCCCCCCTTGAGGAGGGGTCACCGAACCCTCACCAGAGCCCCCAGGCCGATCAGGATGAGCCAAATGAAAGGCACGAACTAGATCAGTAGCATGAACATCAGAGGCAAAAACCCAGGAATTATCTTCCTGACCATAACCCTTCCACTTGACCAGGTACTGGAGTTTCCGTCTTGAAACACGAGAATCCAAAATCTTCTCCACCACATACTCCAACTCCCCCTCGACCAACACCGGGGCAGGAGGATCAACGGATGGAACCATAGGCGCCACGTATCTCCGCAACAACGACCTATGGAACACATTATGAATGGCAAAAGAAGCTGGAAGGTCCAAACGACATGACACAGGATTAAAAATTTCAGAAATCTTATATGGCCCAATGAAACGAGGCTTAAACTTAGGAGAGGAAACCTTCATAGGAACATGACGAGATGACAGCCAAACCAAATCCCCAACCCGAAGTCGGGGACCAACACAGTGCCGGCGGTTAGCGAAACGTTGAGCCTTCTCCTGGGACAATGTCAAATTGTCCACCACATGAGTCCAAATCTGCTGCAACCTGTCCACCACAGTATCCACACCAGGACAGTCCGAAGGCTCAACCTGCCCTGAAGAGAAACGAGGATGGAAGCCAGAATTGCAGAAAAAAGGAGAAACCAAAGTAGTCGAGCTGGCCCAATTATTAAGGGCGAACTCACCCAAAGGCAAGAAGGACACCCAATCATCCTGATCAGCAGAAACAAAGCATCTCAGATATGTTTCCAAAGTCTGATTAGTTCGTTCGGTTTGGCCATTGGTCTGAGGATGGAAAGCCGAAGAAAAAGACAAATCAATGCCCATCTTAGCACAAAAGGACCGCCAAAACCTTGAAACAAACTGGGAACCTCTGTCCGAGACGATGTTCTCCGGAATGCCATGCAAACGAACCACATGCTGGAAAAACAATGGCACCAAATCAGAGGAGGAAGGCAATTTAGACAAGGGTACCAAATGGACCATCTTAGAGAAGCGATCACAATCCACCCAAATGACCGACATCCTTTGAGAAACAGGGAGATCAGAAATAAAATCCATGGAAATATGCGTCCAGGGCCTCTTCGGGAAAGGCAAGGGCAAAAGCAACCCACTGGCACGAGAACAGCAGGGCTTAGCCCGAGCACAAGTCCCACAGGACTGCACAAAAGAACGCACATCCCATGACAAAGAAGGCCACCAAAAGGATCTAGCCACCAAATCTCTGGTACCAAAGATTCCAGGATGACCAGCCAACACCGAACAATGAACCTCAGAGATAACTCTACTAGTCCATCTATCAGGGACAAACAGTTTCTCCGTTGGACAACGGTCAGGTCTATCAGCCTGAAACTTCTGCAGCACGCGCCGCAAATCAGGGGAGATGGCAGACAAAATTACCCCCTCTTTAAGAATACCCGCCGGCTCCGGAACACCCGGAGAGTCAGGCACAAAACTCCTTGACAGGGCAGCAGCCTTCACATTCTTAGATCCCGGAAGGTAAGAAACCATAAAATCAAAACGGGAGAAAAAGAGCGACCATCGAGTCTGTCTAGGATTCAACCGTTTGGCAGACTCAAGATAAGTCAAATTCTTGTGATCCGTCAAGACCACCACACAATGTTTAGCTCCTTCAAGCCAATGTCGCCACTCCTCGAATGCCCACTTCATGGCCAACAACTCTCGATTGCCAACAACATAATTGCGCTCAGCAGGCGAGAATTTTCTAGAAAAGAAGGCACATGGTTTCATCACCGAGCCATCAGAACTTCTTTGCGACAAAACAGCCCCTGCTCCAATCTCAGAAGCATCAACCTCGACCTGAAACGGGAGCGAAACATCTGGCTGGCACAGCACAGGGGCAGAAGAAAAACGACGCTTCAACTCCTGAAAAGCCTCTACAGCCGCAGAGGACCAATTGACCACATCAGCACCTTTCTTGGTCAAATCAGTCAACGGTTTAGCAATACTAGAAAAATTAGCGATGAAGCGACGGTAAAAATTAGCAAAGCCCAGGAACTTCTGTAGACTCTTCACAGATGTCGGCTGAGTCCAATCATAAATGGCCTGAACTTTAACAGGGTCCATCTCGATAGTAGAAGGGGAAAAAATGAAACCCAAAAATGAAACCTTCTGAACTCCAAAGAGACACTTTGACCCCTTCACAAACAAGGAATTCGCTCGAAGGACCTGGAACACCATTCTGACCTGCTTCACATGAGACTCCCAATCATCCGAAAAGACCAAAATGTCATCCAAATATACAATCATGAATCTATCCAGGTACTCTCGGAAGATGTCATGCATAAAGGACTGAAACACAGATGGAGCATTAGAAAGCCCGAATGGCATAACCAGGTACTCAAAATGGCCCTCGGGCGTATTAAATGCTATTTTCCATTCATCGCCCTGTTTAATTCGCACAAGATTATATGCCCCTCGAAGATCTATCTTGGTGAACCAACTAGCCCCCTTAATCCGAGCAAACAAATTAGCAGCAGCAAAGGATACTGAAATTTGACTGTGATCTTATTAAGAAGGCAGTAATCAATACAAGGTCTTAAAGAGCCATCCTTCTTGGCCACAAAAAAGAACCCTGCTCCCAATGGTGACGACGACGGGCGAATATGACCCTTCTCCAAGGATTCCTTTATATAACTCCGCATAGCAGCGTGCTCTGGCACAGATAAATTAAACAGTCGGCCCTTAGGAAACTTACTACCGGGAATCAAATTAATAGCACAATCGCAATCCCTATGAGGAGGTAAGGCACCGGATTTGGGCTCCTCATATACATCCCAGTAATCTGATAAAAACTCAGGGACTTCAGAAGGAGTGGAAGGCGAAATTGACAACGATGGAACATCACCATGTACCCCTTGACAACCCCAGCCGGACACAGACATAGATTTCCAATCCAATACTGGATTATGGACCTGTAGCCATGGCAACCCCAAAACGACCACATCATGCAGATTATGCAACACCAAAAAGCGAATATCCTCCTGATGTGCAGGAGCCATGCACATGGTCAATTGCGTCCAGTACTGAGGTTTATTCTTGGCCAAAGGCGTAGCATCTATTCCTCTCAATGGAATAGGATACTGCAAGGGCTCCAAGGAAAAACCACAGCGCCTGGCAAACTCCAAGTCCATCAAATTCAGGGCAGCGCCTGAATCTACAAATGCCATAACAGAATAGGACGACAGAGAGCAAATCAGAGTAACGGACAAAAGAAATTTAGACTGTACCATACCAATGGTGGCAAACCTAGCAAACCGCTTAGTGCGCTTAGGACAATCGGAGATAGCATGAGTGGATTCACCACAGTAAAAACACAGTCCATTCCGACGTCTGTGTTCCTGCCGTTCAGCTCTGGTCAAAGTCCTATCACACTGCATAGGCTCAGGCCTATTCTCAGAGAACACCGCTAAATGGTGCACAACTTTGCGCTCACGCAAGCGCCGATCGATCTGAATGGCCAAGGACATAGACTCATTCAGACCAGCAGGCGTGGGAAATCCCACCATGACATCCTTAAGGGCTTCAGAAAGACCCTTTCTGAAAATTGCCGCCAGGGCACATTCATTCCACTGAGTAAGCACAGACCACTTTCTAAACTTCTGACAGTACACCTCCGCTTCATCCTGACCCTGACACAAAGCCAGCAAGATTTTCTCTGCCTGATCCACTGAATTAGGTTCATCATAAAGCAATCCAAGCGCCAGAAAAAACGCATCAACATCACGCAATGCAGGATCTCCTGGCGCAAGGGAAAATGCCCAGTCTTGAGGGTCACCACGCAACAAAGAAATAATGATTTTTACTTGTTGAGCGGGGTCACCAGAGGAGCGGGGTTTGAAAGCTAGAAATAGTTTACAATTATTTTTGAAATTCAGAAACTTAGATCTATTCCCAGAAAATAAATCAGGAATAGGAATTCTAGGCTCTAACATCGGATTCTGAACCACAAAATCTTGAATGTTTTATACCCTTGCAGTGAGATGATCCACACAAGAGGACAGACCTTGAATGTCCATATCTACACCTGTGTCCTGAACCACCCAAAGGTTTAGGGGAAAAGTAAGACAAAACACAGTGCAAAGAAAAAAAAATGGTCTCAGAACTTCTCTTAGGCTGGGGTCACATTGCGTTTTGGTCAGAGCGCTAACGGACAGCGTTGCACGGCGAAATTAACGCCATGCAACGCGTCCGTTAGCGCTCCCATTGCCCGCAATGTACCAGCGCATTGCTAGCGCGTGTCATTTTCGGCACGCGCTAGCGACGCGCCGGTCTTTTGTAGCGCGCCTCGGACGCTGCTTGCAGCGTCCGCGGCGCGCCCGAGGTCCGTTCCCCGCTCTCGCAGATCGGGGATCTGCGAGAGCGGGGACGTTAACGCGACCCCGAAACGCGACCCTTTAAAAACATTGCGTTAGTGCAATCCGCTAGCGCTAGCGCTAAACGGATTGCACTAACGCAATGTGACCCTAGCCTTATCCCTCTATTGAGATGCATTAATACTTTGGGCCAGCTGTACTGTTATGACCTGGTGGTTAGGAGCACCCAGAATGACCTGATAGTTAAAACTCACACAGGACAAGCTCTGGGATGTGGGAGCTCTGCTGACCGCAACCCCTAATCCTATCACACACACTAGAAATAGCCGTGGAGCGCTCCTGACTCTACCTAGGCGCCTCGTCACAGCCTAAGAGCTAGCTAGCCCTAGAGATAGAAAATAAAGCCTACCTTGCCTCAGAGAAATTCCCCAAAGGAAAAGGCAGCCCCCCACATAAATTGACTGTGAGTAAAGATGAAAGTCACAAACGCAGAAATGAAACAGGTTTCAGCAAAGGGAGGCCAGACTTACTAAATAGACAGAGGATAGGAAAGGTAGCTTTGCGACCAGCACAAAAAACTACAAAAGACCACGCAGAGTGTGCAAAAAGACCTCCGCACCGACTAACGGTGCGGAGACACCACTCTGCATCCCAGAGCTTCCAGCTAGCAAGACAAAATCATGATATCCAGCTGGACAAGAAAACAAAGAACGAATTAGATACTATCAGGAACTTAGCTTCTGCTGGAGTAGACAGGTCACCAGAAAGATCCAAGAGCAAACTGAACCAATGCAGAAACATTGACAGCTGGCATGGAGTAACGATCTAAGTGGAGTTAAATAGAGCAGCCAGCCAAAGGATAAACCACGTCACCTGTGTAAGGAACCTCAGAAGCAGCAGCTCCACTCACAGCCACCAGAGGGAGTCCATGGACAGAACTCACCGAAGTACCATTCACGACCACAGGAGGGAGTTCGACAACAGAATTTACAACAGAGCTCCTCACAGCTCCAGTCCCCTGCTCCAACTTCCAACTTCTCACTCAGACTGTCAGGAGCTTCAGACCCATACGTCTGCTCTGCTCTACTTCTTACCAACTCACTGACTCCTCCCTCCTGTCTCCCATGACAACTCCTTACTCACCACCCACACCTTCTACGTAATCCCTCCCTGGCTTGGGGAGGACTGGTGTTGGGTGCTAGTGTTAGGGTTTTGAATAGTGTCCCCTCCTTACCAGAGAGTTGGAGCACCATGCCTCTGGATGAGGTGCAGTACCTTTGTGGCAACTGGACCCTCAGGGGCACCACATCAACATAGCGTTTTTCGGTGCCATCAGAACACTATGTAGGTCTGTTACTGTTTTACAAATTGCATTTCTTGCATCAGTGAAGTAACTCCAGATGGGTGCTTTATATACCTGATTTAAATGCATGGAGTAATTCAATTCCCCTGTTATACACTTCCCAATTTGCTGTCCAGGAACGAGGCACTGCAGTTGCACAGACACAACAGTTAGCAACTACGTCCAGTCCAGCATTCAGTTGTAGAAAAAAAGCACAAAGTGGAAAATAAAACATAACTTTTAATACTCAAAAGTAGCTAAAAACAGTCACCCAAGTGAACATATAATACGGGACCATGTCACCACCATATAAAATGGACATAGAAAGATGACAGGTCCTACACAGGATTAAAAGTTTCCAGCAATATATGCGGAATCAATCCGGGATAAAGTATCCAAAAGAAGCTGTTCAATAATCTATAAGACAGCAACTAACTTTATACCACCAGACGCATATAGACACAATAGACAGTAATCAGCATGTACTGTAAAATATGCTTACTGTGCTAATAAATAAACAGGAATGGTCTCACCAATTCCGTGGGCAGGCAAGGGAGCACCGGATATTCTTTTAGTCAAGCAGACATCCGGACCATGCAGAGATGACAGTCCCTATGTCAATCCCTATGGGGCTACGATAAACTATCCCCCAAGCTCCCGCGCTTACAAGGGCAGTCCACATTTACCCCTGTAAACATATGCCCTGCACTCTCCCTGTGTTGTCCCGACGCGTTTCTTCCAAGCTCAAGTCATCAGGGGACTCGCTTGTGTGAGGGGATTAAGTGCAAATAACAGAGGGACAAAAGGTCCTGCCCCCCTCTATGCTGTCCTGCCTTCAGTTGTCCCTTGTCAGCATATATGTCTGTTCACAAATTGTTAGTTAGATAGGGCATACACTGTATATTTATTAGCACTTTACATTGTCCAATGCTTGACAAAGATCCTTGCTGGCTTTTAGAGGCTCCTAAAGGAGACTTGTGTCTCTTTATTAAATGTTCTAAATGTTGGTCAAAAACAAAAATGGTGATGGGGTATTGGCCAGTTTCTGTACATTTTAAGCAGCTCTAAGGCTGTGTGCACACGTTGCATATCTTTCCCCTTTTTTTTGCTATAAAAACTATAAAATTGCGAAAGAAACGCTAACATTAAGCATCCTATTAATTATAATGCAATCCGCAAATGTTGTGCCCATACTGCGTATTTTCCCGCAGTGGAAATGCATTGCGGAAAAATATGCAGCATGTTCATTAATTTGCGGAATCGCGGCGATTCCGCTCCCATAGACTTGTATTGGAATACTTGAAATCCGTAAATATAAAAAATGTTTGCGGATTTCAAGCGCATTTGCTGCGGTAAAAAACGCAGCAAACAGGAAGTTACATGTGGCCATCCCATCATGTCCATCCCATCATGCCATGCCACAAGCATCCCATAATCCAGGAAGACGAGATCATTTCCGTCTTCCTGGATGATGGCTGCCAACATGGAGTGGTATGACCGCATGGACCTGGATGTGTCTTTCATGATTAGTGTGGTAAGTGTCTGTGTGTGTTCGTGTGTGTGTGTCTGTGTCCGTGTGTGGTGTATGTGGTGTTTGTGCATTGTCAGCCATAGGCCAATGAGACTACTACTCCCATCGGCCTATGACTGTTTCCTATCATAGTCGCAGCAGGCTCAGCTCGATGGGAGCAGTATTTCCCACCAAACTATTCCTGCTTAAAAAAAACACTTTTTTTTTTCATTCGTCCCCGACCCGATATATTTCCCCACCCCATAAATTCCCTCTCAGTTTATTCTGCCCCTTTTTATATATATTTTTGCATGTGCCCAAATAGTATTTATTTGCTTTTTTTTATCCCCAAATAAGTTTCATTGGTGGCCAGTAGTTAAATGATTATAAAGTGTCCCTTAATTTTTTTATCCCCAAAAAAGTTTAATTGGTGGCCAGTGGTTACCTGTGAAAATAAATTATAATTACCTGTCCCCGACGATCGCCACCTAAAATAAATGTAAAAAACCAAACCCATACTTACCTACACACCCAATTCCACGAAGCCCTTGTCCAAAAAAAATTAAATAACAAACCACAATCTATACCTACCCTCCGCAGCATCCAATTAAACGAGTGTCCCATGATGATCTACAGTTTATACGTGACTGGGCAATATACTACGTGGCTGGGCAATATACTACGTGGACATGCATATTCTAGAATACCCGATGCGTTAAAATCGGGCCACCATCTAGTGTTATATACAGTGGGGCAAAAAAGTATTTAGTCAGTCAGCAATAGTGCAAGTTCCACCACTTAAAAAGATGAGAGGCGTCTGTAATTTACATCATAGGTAGACCTCAACTATGGGAGACAAACTGAGAAAAAAAAATCCAGAAAATCACATTGTCTGTTTTTTTATCATTTTTTTTGCATATTATGGTGGAAAATAAGTATTTGGTCAGAAACAAACAATCAAGATTTCTGGCTCTCACAGACCTGTAACTTCTTCTTTAAGAGTCTCCTCTTTCCTCCACTCATTACCTGTAGTAATGGCACCTGTTTAAACTTGTTATCAGTATAAAAAGACACCTGGGCACACCCTCAAACAGTCTGACTCCAAACTCCACTATGGTGAAGACCAAAGAGCTGTCAAAGGACACCAGAAACAAAATTGTAGCCCTGCACCAGGCTGGGAAGACTGAATCTGCAATAGCCAACCAGCTTGGAGTGAAGAAATCAACAGTGGGAGCAATAATTAGAAAATGGAAGACACACAAGACCACTGATAATCTCCCTCGATCTGGGGCTCCACGCAAAATCCCACCCCGTGGGGTCAGAATGATCACAAGAACGGTGAGCAAAAATCCCAGAACCACGCGGGGGGACCTAGTGAATGAACTGCAGAGAGCTGGGAGCAATGTAACAAGGTCTACCATAAGTAACACACTACGCCACCATGGACTCAGATCCTGCAGTGCCAGACGTGTCCCACTGCTTAAGCCAGTACATGTCCGGGCCCGTCTGAAGTTTGCTAGAGAGCATTTGGATGATCCAGAGGAGTTTTGGGAGAATGTCCTATGGTCTGATGAAACCAAACTGGAACTGTTTGGTAGAAACACAACTTGTTGTGTTTGGAGGAAAAAGAATACTGAGTTGCATCCATCAAACACCATACCTACTGTAAAGCATGGTGGTGGAAACATCATGCTTTGAAGCTGTTTCTCTGCAAAGGGGCCAGGACGACTGATCCGGGTACATGAAAGAATGAATGGGGCCATGTATCGTGAGATTTTGAGTGCAAACCTCCTTCCATCAGCAAGGGCATTGAAGATGAAACGTGGCTGGGTCTTTCAACATGACAATGATCCAAAGCACACCGCCAGGGCAACGAAGGAGTAGCTTTGTAAGAAGCATTTCAAGGTCCTGGAGTGGCATAGCCAGTCTCCAGATCTCAACCCTATAGAAAACCTTTGGAGGGAGTTGAAAGTCCGTGTTGCCAAGCGAAAAGCCAAAAACATCACTGCTCTAGAGGATATCTGCATGGAGGAATGGGCCAACATACCAACAACAGTGTGTGGCAACCTTGTGAAGACTTACAGAAAACGTTTGACCTCTGTCATTGCCAACAAAGGATATATTACAAAGTATTGAGATGAAATTTTGTTTCTGACCAAATACTTATTTTCCACCATAATATGCAAATAAAATGTAAAAAAACAGACAATGTGATTTTCTGGATTTTTTTTTTCTCAGTTTGTCTCCCATAGTTGAGGTCTACCTATGATGTAAATTACAGACGCCTCTCATCTTTTTAAGTGGTGGAACTTGCACTATTGCTGACTGACTAAATACTTTTTTGCCCCACTGTATATAACACTAGATGGTGGCCCGATTCTAACGCATCGGGTATTCTAGAATATGCATGTCCACGTAGTATATTGCCCAGCCACGTAGTATATTGCCCAGTCACGTAGTATACTGCCCAGTCACGTAGTATATTGCCCAGCCACGTAGTATATTGCACAGCCACTTAGTATATTGCACAGCGACATAGTATACAGCACAGAGCCACGTAGTATACAGCACAGACAAGTAGTATATTGGCCAGTCCCACATAGTATATAGCAGCCATGCAGTATATAGTACTGCCCATGTAGTATATAGCAGCCATGTAGTATATAGTACTGTCCACGTAGTATATAGCAGCCATGTAGTATATAGTACTGCCCACGTAGTATATAGCAGCCTTGTAGTTTACAGTACTGTCCATGTAGTATATGGTAGTGCCTACGTAGTATATAGCAGCCATGTAGTATATAGTACTGCCCACGTAGTATATAGCAGCCATGTAGTATACAGTACTGTCCACGTAGTATATAGCAGCCAATGTAGTATCTAGTATATTGCCCAGTCACGTAGTATATTGCCCAGCCACGTAGTATATTGCCCAGCCACTTAGTATATTGCACAGCGACATAGTATACAGCACAGAGCCACGTAGTATACAGCACAGACAAGTAGTATATTGGCCAGTCCCACATAGTATATAGCAGCCATGCAGTATATAGTACTGCCCATGTAGTATATAGCAGCCATGTAGTATATAGTACTGCCCACGTAGTATATAGCAGCCATGTAGTATATAGTACTGCCCACGTAGTATATAGCAGCCATGTAGTATACAGTATTGTCCACGTAGTATATAGCAGCCATGTAGTATACAGTACTGTCCACGTAGTATATAGCAGCCATGTAGTATCTAGTATCTATGTTCCTTCTTACAAAGTATCTAGTACTGCCCACGTAGTATATAGCAGACATGTAGTATATAGTACTGTCCACGTAGTATATAGCAGCCATGTAGTATATGGTAGCGCCCACGTAGTATATAGCAGCCATGTAGTATATAGTACTGCCCACGTAGTATATAGCAGCCATGTAGCCCACGCAGTATTTAGCAGTGTGGGCACATATCCCTGTTAAAAAAAAAAAAAGAATTAAAATAAAAAATAATTACACACTCACCCCTGGGATCCAACTGCTCTGCGGCGATGGGCGCGCAGCTGCCGCCATCTTCTGTTCCCAGGATGCATTGCGAAATTACCCAGAAGACTTAGCGGTCCGCTAAGTCTTCTGGGTAATTTCACAATGCATCGCTGGGAACGGAAGATGGCGGCAGGCGCAAGCGGCTCGACGGACTACGGAGGGTGAGTATAGCAGGTTTTTTGTTTTTTATTGTTAACATTACATTTTTTTACTATTGATGCCGCATAGACAGCATCAATAGTAAAAAGTTGGGGACACACAGGTTTAATAGCGGAGGTAACGGAGTGCGTTACCCGCGGCATAACGCGGTCCGTTACTGCCGGCATTAACCCTGTGTTAGCGGTGGCTGGACAGGAGTATGCGGGCGCCGGGCAGTGACTGCGGAGAGTAAGGAGCGGCCATTTTCTTCCGGACTGTGCCCGTCGCTGATTCGTCGTGGCTGTTTTGACGCGTCCAATCAGCGACTTGGATTTCCTCGACAGACAGAGGCCGCGACCAATGAATATCCGTGACAGAAAGTAGGACAGACAGAAAGACGGAAGTGACCCTTAGACAATTATATAGTAGATGTGGCTGCTCTAAACCGCGGCCACCGGTACAATGAACGGGATCGCTTTACGATCCCCGAATGCAACTTGCGCTGCTCGGGTGAACTCGTTCAGTAGTCACTGCGGCTGCACGGACTCCCCGGCTGACCGGAGGTGAACTCAGGAGCGTGGGAAAATTTCCCACGCTTATCAATTCATCTCCGGTCAGCCGGTGGAGGCTGAGCAGAGATGACAGCAATGCTTCTGCAGTGGTTTACAGCGGGGCTGGTCGCATTAGCACCGATCCCGTTGTAAACTTGTTAACCCTTTGTGAAGGATTACTGCGTGGGTCCTGACTGAACAGCGGAGCGGTATGTATTATTATTATTTTTTTAACCGTGGTTTGTTTGTTTTTTATTGGATTAGCTGTTTAATAAATTTGGTCAAAAACTTGGTGTCATTATTTCATTAAAAATGTTTTTAATAAATGTGTGTCTTTCTTAACCCTTTATTAAGATTATAGGGTTAATAATGGATAAGTGTCTTATTGACGCCTCTCCATTATTAACCCGGCTTAATGTCACCTTTCAATAGTAAGGTGACATTAACCCATTTTTTCCCCATATCCCACCGCTACAGGGGAGTGGGAAGAGAGAGGCTAAGTGCCGAAAAAGGCGCATCTTGCAGATGCACCTTTTCTGGGGTGGCTGAGGGCAGATGTTTTTAGCTGGGGTGGGGGCAAATAACCATATTCCCTCTCTAGGCTATTAATATCTGCCCTCAGTCACTGGCTTTCCCTCTCTGGCGGAGAAAATTGCACGGGTGCCCACGCCATATTTTTCAGGGTTAGGGTTATGGCTAGGGTTGGGGTTAGGGTTATGGTTGGGATTAGGGCTAGGGTTATGGTTAGGGCTAGGGTTATGGCTAGGGTTAGGATTGGGGTTAGGGTTATGGTTGGGATTATGGCTAGGGTTAGGGCTAGGGTTATGGTTGGGGCTAGGGTTGGGGTTAGGGTTATGGTTGGGATTAGGGTTATGGTTAGGGCTAGGGTTATGGCTAGGGTTAGGATTGGGGTTAGGGTTATGGTTGGGATTATGGCTAGGGTTAGGGCTAGGGTTGGGGCTGTAGGGTTAGGGTTTGGATTACATTTACGGTTGGGATTAGGGTTAGGGGTGTGTCAGACTTAGGGGTGTGGTTAGGGTTATGGTTGGGATTAGGGTTAGGGCTAGGGTTGCTACTAGGATTTGAATTGGGGCTAGTGTTGTGATTAGGGTTAGGGGTGTATTGGGGTTAGGTTTGGATTTAGAATTGTGGGGTTTCTACTGTTCAAGCACATCAGGCTCTCTGCAAACGCGAGGTTCCGTCTGTTTCAGTATGGATATATATGTGTGCAAATATTTAGATTTCTTAGCCAAATAATAATTTGAAAAAAATGTATTGACTGGTTATCTCAGAATTGTAGATGGAAAAACACCCGGAGGTTTGGGACTGTGCCAGTGCAGAATATAAAGCCTCCTCTTCAAAACGTGATGCCTGGCCGGTCATAACATAGTAACATAGTTAGTAAGGCCGAAAAAAGACATTTGTCCATCCAGTTCAGCCTATATTCCATCATAATAAATCCCCAGATCTACGTTTTTCTACAGAACCTAATAATTGTATGATACAATATTGTTCTGCTCCAGGAAGACATCCAGGCCTCTCTTGAACCCCTCGACTGAGTTCGCCATCACCACCTCCTCAGGCAAGCAATTCCAGATTCTCACTGCCCTAACAGTAAAGAATCCTCTTCTATGTTGGTGGAAAAACCTTCTCTCCTCCAGACGCAAAGAATGCCCCCTTGTGCCCGTCACCTTCCTTGGTATAAACAGATCCTCAGCGAGATATTTGTATTGTCCCCTTATATACTTATACATGGTTATTAGATCGCCCCTCTGTCGTCTTTTTTCTAGACTAAATAATCCTAATTTCGCTAATCTATCTGGGTATTGTAGTTCTCCCATCCCCTTTATTAATTTTGTTGCCCTCCTTTGTACTCTCTCTAGTTCCATTATATCCTTCCTGAGCACCGGTGCCCAAAACGGGACACAGTACTCCATGTGCGGTCTAACTAGGGATTTGTACAGAGGCAGTATAATGCTCTCATCATGTGTATCCAGACCTCTTTTAATGCACCCCATGATCCTGTTTGCCTTGGCAGCTGCTGCCTGGCACTGGCTGCTCCAGGTAAGTTTATCATTAACTAGGATCCCCAAGTCCTTCTCCCTGTCAGATTTACCCAGTGGTTTCCCATTCAGTGTGTAATGGTGATATTGATTCCTTCTTCCTATGTGTATAACCTTACATTTATCATTGTTAAACCTCATCTGCTACCTTTCAGCCCAAGTTTCCAACTTATCCAGATCCATCTGTAGCAGAATACTACAGGGTGGAGCGCGGTAATTTGCTTTTTTGCACTGCATGCTGTGGCAGCACTGTCGGTCGAAGAGAGGGGAGAGTGGGTGTGGCTTACAGTGGCTGATGGGAGATTTGTATTCCTCTGCCTTTCAGTTGCCATCATGCAGTGGACACGTGAGGAGAGGTCATTTTGTGTTGAAGCGTATTTTTCAAATGCCCACTCGATCATTGCAGTGCAGCGTGCTTTTCGTTTACAATTCGCTGTTCCTCCACGCGGACGTGTTCCTGGACGGCAATCAATTGTAAATTGGGTGAATGCATTCAGAACAGCAGGGAATGTGTCATGTGTACGAAGGAGACCTGAGAGAAGGATTACAACACCACAAAACAGCAAGAGAGTTAGAGCAGCAGTACTGCAATCTCCGAAACGCTCTGCTCGGAAGCAATCATTTGCTCTTGGCATTTCAAGACGTTCTCTCCACCGGATTCTTCATGATGAACTGAATTTTCACCCGTATAAAATGTGCGTGGTCCAACATTTGTCAGCATGGGACTATGACACGGCGGACCTCTTGTGAAGACATGTTAGCAACGATACCCCGTGACGCAATTGTGTTTTTTTCTGATGAGGCACATTTTCACCTCAGTGGGTGTGTAAACGAACAAAATATGCATTACTGGAGTGAAACAAACCCCAGAGAAGTTCACGAGAGACCTCTGCATTCGGACCGCGTCACTGTGTGGTGCGCCATATCACGAGTAGGCATCATTGGTCCTTACTTTTTTCAGGATAATGGTCGTGCCATAACTGTGAACTCCGAACGGTACTTGTCTATGATACAGGATTATTTTCAGCCGGCTCTTGAGGCAATGGAACTAGAGGATACATGGTTCCAACAGGATGGTGCCACTGCACACACAGCGAGGGTTACCATGAATTGTTTGAGGCAAATGTTTCCTGGACGGCTTATCTCTTTGAGGGGAGATGTGAACTGGCCAGCACGCTCACCAGATTTAGCCCCATGCGATTTTTTCCTTTGGGGTTACCTGAAATCTAAAGTGTATATCAACCGTCCCAACACCTTGGAAGACCTAAGGAACAATATTGAAGCTGAAATTGGCAGAATACCAGTGGACATGCTTGTTAGAGTTCATGAAAACTTCAGAAAACGTATGCAGCAGTGTGTGGATAGCGAAGGTCGACATTTGCCAGATACACTATTTAAAACCATGTAATTTAAAAATTCCATTACTGTTCAGTATAATTAAAATATAAAATAAATTTTTCTAATGATCATAATTTTTTTATTTCATTCCCAAATCAGCAAATTACCGCGCTCCACCCTGTATCTTCTCTTGTATTAACGGCTTTACATAGTTTTGTATCATCTGCAAATATCGATATTTTACTGTGTAAACCTTCTACCAGATCATTAATGAATATGTTGAAGAGAACAGGTCCCAATACTGACCCCTGCGGTACCCCACTGGTCACAGCGACCCAGTTAGAGACTATACCATTTATAACCACCCTCTGCTTTCTATCACTAAGCCAGTTACTAACCCATTTACACACATTTTCCCCCAGACCAAGCATTCTCATTTTGTGTACCAACCTCTTGTGCGGCACGGTATCAAACGCTTTGGAAAAATCGAGATATACCACGTCCAATGACTCACCGTGGTCCAGCCTATAGCTTACCTCTTCATAAAAACTGATTAGATTGGTTTGACAGGAGCGATTTCTCATAAACCCATGCTGATATGGAGTTAAACAGTTATTCTCATTGAGATAATCCAGAATAACATCCCTCAGAAAAAATATTTTACCAACAATAGAGGTTAGACTTACTGGCCTATAATTTCCAGGTTCACTTTTAGAGCCCTTTTTGAATATTGGCACCACATTTGCTATGCGCCAGTCCTGCGGAACCGACCCTGTCGCTATAGAGTTCCTAAAAATAAGAAATAATGGTTTATCTATTACATTACTTAGTTCTCTTAGTACTCGTGGGTGTATGCCATCCGGACCCGGAGATTTATCTATTTTAATCTTATTTAGCCGGTTTCGCACCTCTTCTTGGGTTAGATTGGTGACCCTTAATATAGCGTTTTCATTGTTTCTTGGGATTTCACCTAGCATTTCATTTTCCACCGTGAATACCGTGGAGAAGAAGGTGTTTAATATTTTAGCTTTTTCCTCGTCATCTACAACCATTCTTTCCTCACTATTTTTTAAGGGGCCTACATTTTCAGTTTTTATTCTTTTACTATTGATATAGTTGAAGAACAGTTTGGGATTAGTTTTACTCTCCTTAGCAATGTGCTTCTCTGTTTCCTTTTTGGCAGCTTTAATTAGTTTTTTAGATAAAGTATTTTTCTCCCTATAGTTTTTTAGAGCTTCAATGGTGCCATCCTGCTTTAGTAGTGCGAATGCTTTCTTTTTACTGTTAATTGCCTGTCTTACTTCTTTGTTTAGCCACATTGGGTTTTTCCTATTTCTAGTCCTTTTATTCCCACAAGGTATAAACCGCTTACACTGCCTATTTAGGATGTTCTTAAACATTTCCCATTTATTATTTGTATTCTTATTTCTGAGGATATTGTCCCAGTCTACCAGATTAAGGGCATCTCTAAGCTGGTCAAACTTTGCCTTCCTAAAGTTCAGTGTTTTTGTGACTCCCTGACAAGTCCCCCTAGTGAAAGACAGGTGAAACTGCACAATATTGTGGTCGCTATTTCCTAGATGCCCAACCACCTGCAGATTTGTTATTCTGTCAGGTCTATTAGATAGTATTAGGTCTAAAAAGTGCTGCTCCTCTGGTTGGATTCTGCACCAATTGTGAAAGATAATTTTTCTTGGTTATTAGCAGAAACCTGTTGCCTTTATGGGTTTCACAGGTTTCTGTTTCCCAGTTAATATCCGGGTAGTTAAAGTCCCCCATAACCAGGACCTCATTATGGGTTGCAGCTTCATCTATCTGCTTTAGAAGTAGATTTTCCATGGTTTCTGTTATATTTGGGGTTTTGTCATGATCCCAATGGCAGGGGATCACTAAAGGACAAGCACAGATACAAACAAGCTCTAGGGCGATGGAACCTGAGCTGACCGCGACCCTGAACCTAACACACAAATAAAAGTAGCCGGGGAACGTGCCTACGATGATCCTAGACGTCTCGCTCCAGCCGAAGATCTAACTTCCCCTATTAGAAGAAACACAGACCTCTCTTGCCTCCAGAGAAATACCCCACAGAAATAGCAGCCCCCCACATATAATGACGGTGAAATGAGAGGAAAGCACATACGCAGTATGAAAACAGTTTCAGCAAAATGAGGCCTGCTAAAGCTAGATAGCAGAGGATACAAAAGTGAACTGCGCGGTCAGCGAAAAACCCTTCAAAAAACCATCCTGAAATTACTTGAACTCATGTGCCAACTCATGGTACATGAGGAGCAATTTCAGCCCACTAGAGCAACCAGCAGCAAGAATCACATATCTGCAGGCTGGACTAAAAACCAAATAAAGCAAAACACCAAAACAGGAAAATCCAAACTTAGCTTGACCAGAAGGTTCTAGGAGCAGGGAGCAGAGGTAACAAGACACACTGGATACATTGATAACCGGCGAGGAAATGCCAGCAAAGCCAGGTTAAATAGGAAACTCCCATATCCTGATGGAACAGGTGGAACCCAGAGACCCAGGAAAGACAAGTCACCCAGTACCATCAGTAACCACCAGAGGGAGCCCAAAAACAGAACTCACAACAGTACCCCCCCCTTGAGGAGGGGTCACCGAACCCTCACGAGAACCACCAGGGCGACCAGGATGAGCCCTATGAAAAGCGCGAACCAAATCATCAGCATGAACATCCGAGGCAACCACCCAAGAATTATCCTCCTGACCATAACCCTTCCACTTGACCAAATACTGGAGTTTCCGTCTGGAAACACGAGAATCCAAGATCTTCTCCACAACATACTCCAATTCTCCCTCCACCAGCACTGGAGCAGGAGGCTCAAGCGAAGGAACAACAGGTACCTCATACTTCCGCAACAACGACCGATGGAACACATTATGAATAGCAAACGATGCCGGGAGATCCAAACGAAACGACACAGGGTTAAGAATTTCCAAGATCCTATAGGGACCGATGAACCGAGGCTTGAACTTAGGAGAAGAGACCTTCATAGGAACAAAACGAGAAGACAACCACACCAAGTCCCCAACAAGAAGTCGAGGACCCACGCGGCGACGGCGATTAGCAAACTGCTGAGCCTTCTCCTGGGACAACTTCAAATTGTCCACCACATGACTCCAAATCCGATGCAACCTATCCACCACCATGTCCACTCCAGGACAATCAGAAGGTTCCACCTGACCAGAGGAAAAACGAGGATGAAACCCCGAATTACAAAAGAAAGGAGAAACCAAGGTAGCAGAACTAGCCCGATTATTAAGGGCAAACTCGGCCAGCGGCAAAAAGGTAACCCAGTCATCCTGATCAGCAGAAACAAAACACCTCAAATAAGTTTCCAAGGTCTGATTAGTTCGTTCAGTCTGGCCATTCGTCTGAGGATGGAATGCAGACGAAAAGGACAAATCAATGCCCATCTTAGCACAGAACGTCCGCCAAAATCTAGACACAAACTGGGATCCCCTGTCAGAAACGATGTTCTCAGGAATCCCATGCAAACGAACCACATTCTGAAAAAACAGAGGGACCAACTCAGAGGAGGAAGGCAACTTAGGCAAGGGTACCAGATGAACCATTTTAGAAAAGCGATCACACACAACCCAGATGACGGACATTTTTTGAGAGACAGGGAGATCCGAAATAAAGTCCATGGAAATGTGCGTCCAAGGCCTCTTCGGGATAGGCAAAGGTGACAACAATCCACTGGCCCGAGAACAGCAAGGCTTAGCCCGAGCACAAACCTCACAAGACTGCACAAAACAACGCACATCCCTCGACAAGGAAGGCCACCAAAAAGACCTGGCCACCAAGTCTCTAGTACCAAATATTCCAGGATGACCTGCCAACGCAGAAGAATGGACCTCAGAGATGACTCTACTGGTCCAATTATCCGGAACAAACAGTCTCTCAGGCGGACAACGATCAGGTTTACCCGCCTGAAACTCCTGCAAAGCACGTCGCAAGTCTGGGGAGACAGCAGACAAAATCACCCCATCCCTAAGGATACCAGAGGGCTCAGAATTTCCAAGGGAGTCAGGCACAAAACTCCTAGAAAGAGCATCCGCCTTCACATTCTTTGAACCTGGCAGGTATGAAACCACAAAATTGAAACGAGAGAAAAACAGTGACCAACGAGCCTGTCTAGGATTCAGACGCCTGGCAGACTCAAGGTAAATCAAATTTTTGTGATCAGTCAAGACCACCACACGATGTCTAGCACCCTCTAGCCAATGACGCCACTCCTCAAATGCCCACTTCATGGCCAAAAGTTCCCGATTACCAACATCATAATTCCGCTCAGCCGGTGAAAACTTTCTAGAAAAAAACGCGCATGGCTTCATCACTGAGCCATCGGAGCTTCTCTGTGACAAAACCGCCCCCGCTCCAATCTCGGAAGCATCAACCTCAACCTGAAAAGGGAGCGAAACATCTGGCTGACGCAACACAGGAGCAGAAGAAAACCGGCGCTTAAGTTCCTGAAAGGCCTCCACAGCCGCAGGAGACCAATTAGCAACATCAGCACCCTTCGTAGTCAAATCCGTCAAAGGCTTAACAACACTAGAAAAATTAGTTATAAAACGACGATAGAAATTAGCAAAGCCCAAGAACTTCTGTAGACTCTTAAGAGATGTAGGCTGCGTCCAGTCACAAATAGCCTGAACCTTGACGGGATCCATCTCAATAGTAGAAGGGGAAAAAATATACCCCAAGAAAGAAATCTTCTGGACTCCAAAGAGACACTTTGAGCCTTTTACAAACAAGGAATTGGCCCGCAGGACCTGAAACACCTTCCTGACCTGCTGAACATGAGACTCCCAGTCATCAGAAAAAAACAAAATATCATCCAAATACACAATCATAAATTTATCCAGATATTCACGGAAAATATCGTGCATAAAGGACTGGAAGACTGAAGGAGCATTAGAAAGTCCAAAAGGCATTACCAAATACTCAAAATGGCCCTCAGGCGTATTAAATGCGGTTTTCCACTCATCACCTTGCTTTATTCGTATAAGATTATACGCACCCCGAAGATCAATCTTAGTGAACCATTTAGCCCCCTTAATGCGAGCAAACAAATCAGTCAACAATGGCAAAGGATACTGATATTTTACGGTAATCTTATTCAAAAGACGATAATCTATACAAGGCCTCAAGGAACCATCTTTTTTGGCCACGAAAAAAAAACCTGCTCCCAAAGGGGACAAAGATGGACGGATATGTCCCTTTTCCAAGGACTCCTTAACATAATCCCGCATAGCAGTATGCTCTGGCACTGACAGATTGAACAAACGACCTTTAGGAAATTTACTGCCTGGAATTAAATATATAGCACAATCGCAATCCCTGTGAGGAGGAAGCGAACTGAGCTTAGGCTCCTCAAAAACATCCCGATAGTCAGACAAAAACACAGGAATCTCAGAAGGAGTAGATTAAGCGATAGAAATCGGAGGTGCATCATCATGAACCCCCTGACAACCCCAGCTTAACACAGACATTGATTTCCAGTCAAGGACTGGATTATGAGTTTGTAACCATGGCAGACCAAGCACTAGGACATCATGCAAATTATACAGTACCAGGAAGCGAATCACCTCCTGATGAACAGGAGTCATACGCATGGTCACCTGTGTCCAGTACTGAGGTTTATTCATAGCCAAAGGTGTAGAGTCAATTCCCTTCAAAGGAATAGGGACTTCCAGAGGCTCCAAACTAAACCCACAGCGATTGGCAAGTGACCAATCCATAAGACTCAGGGCAGCGCCTGAATCCACATAGGCATCGACGGAAATGGATGATAATGAACAAATCAGAGTCACAGACAGAATGAACTTAGACTGTAAAGTACTAATGGCAACAGACTTATCAACCTTTTTTGTGCGTTTAGAGCATGCTGATATAACATGAGCTGAATCACCACAATAAAAGCACAACCTTTTTTTCCGCCTATAATTTTGCCGTTCACTTCTGGACTGAATTCTATCACATTGCATTATCTCAGGTGACGGTTCAGACGACACCGCCAAATGATGCACAGGTTTGCGCTCCCGTAAACGCCGATCAATCTGAATAGCCATAGTCATAGACTCATTCAGACCAGTAGGCGCAGGGAACCCCACCATAACATCTTTAATGGCCTCAGAAAGGCCATCTCTGAACTTTGCAGCCAGGGCGCACTCATTCCACTGAGTAAGCACCGACCACTTCCGAAATTTTTGACAATAAATTTCTGCTTCATCTTGCCCCTGAGAGAGGGCCAACAAAGCTTTTTCAGCCTGAATCTCTTGGTTAGGTTCCTCATAGAGCAAACCCAATGCCAGAAAAAACGCATCCGCATTAAGCAACGCAGGGTCCCCTGGTGCCAATGTAAATGCCCAATCCTGAGGGTCACCCCGCAGGAAAGATATAATAATCTTGACTTGCTCAGCAGGGTCTCCAGAGGAGGGAGATTTCAAAGAAAGAAACAAACAACTTGCAATTGTTCCTAAAATTCAGAAAACGAGATCTATCTCCAGAAAAAAAACTCTGGGACAGGAATTCTAGGTTCAGACATAGGAGCATGTACAACAAAATCCTGTATATTTTGAACCTTAGCGGCAAGATTATTCAGGCTGGAAGCCAAACTCTGGACGTCCATGATAAACAGCTGGGATCAGAGCCATTCAAAGATTAAGAGGAGGAGGAAGTAGCCAGGCTGCAATAAGGCTAGGCAGCAAACTCTGAGGGAAAGAGAAAAAAAAAAAAAAAAAACTTCCTCAGACTACTTATCCTCCTACTTCAGCCAATACAATTAACACTTTGTTGGCCGGTTATACTGTCATGATCCCAATGGCAGGGGATCACTAAAGGACAAGCACAGATACAAACAAGCTCTAGGGCGATGGAACCTGAGCTGACCGCGACCCTGAACCTAACACACAAATAAAAGTAGCCGGGGAACGTGCCTACGATGATCCTAGACGTCTCGCTCCAGCCGAAGATCTAACTTCCCCTATTAGAAGAAACACAGACCTCTCTTGCCTCCAGAGAAATACCCCACAGAAATAGCAGCCCCCCACATATAATGACGGTGAAATGAGAGGAAAGCACATACGCAGTATGAAAACAGTTTCAGCAAAATGAGGCCCGCTAAAGCTAGATAGCAGAGGATACAAAAGTGAACTGCGCGGTCAGCGAAAAACCCTTCAAAAAACCATCCTGAAATTACTTGAACTCATGTGCCAACTCATGGTACATGAGGAGCAATTTCAGCCCACTAGAGCAACCAGCAGCAAGAATCACATATCTGCAGGCTGGACTAAAAACCAAATAAAGCAAAACACCAAAACAGGAAAATCCAAACTTAGCTTGACCAGAAGGTTCTAGGAGCAGGGAGCAGAGGTAACAAGACACACTGGATACATTGATAACCGGCGAGGAAATGCCAGCAAAGCCAGGTTAAATAGGAAACTCCCATATCCTGATGGAACAGGTGGAACCCAGAGACCCAGGAAAGACAAGTCACCCAGTACCATCAGTAACCACCAGAGGGAGCCCAAAAACAGAACTCACAACAGGGTTTTGTAACAGACCCCAATGAGAATTTTGTTACCATTTTTCCCTCCATGAATTTCGACCCATATGGACTCGACATCCTCATTTCCTTCGCTAATATCCTCCCTTAAAGTGGACTTTAGACAAGACTTTACATAGAGACAAACCCCTCCTCCTCTCCGATTTTTACGATCCTTTCTAAACAGACTGTAACCCTGTAAGTTAACTGCCCAGTCATAGCTTTCATCTAACCATGTCTCAGTTATTCCCACTATGTCATTGTTGCGGAAATTTACCCTCAGTGGCCTCAACTACCTAAATCGGGGGAAAAATTATTTGTAAGTATTTATTCCTTTAAATTTGTGTATTTTTTTCAATTATTCCTTTAGTAATTTTTTTTATTTGTTCCATTTCAGCGGACGATGTCAAAAAAAGGTGGAAATCTCTGACTGACAGGCTGATGAAGGCACAGAGGACAGAAAGCGGCAGCTCGCCATCAAAGAGAAGGGTGCCATACACAGAACAGCTGCAGTTTATTTTAACTAGCAGGAAGAATTTGCGGCGGTAAATTATATATATATATATATATATATATATATATATATATATATATATATATATATATATAGTTTTATCTTCAATGTTTCAAAATACTCTTTTTATTAAACATGTCTTTTTTATTCCTTCCACAGAACTGAGGGCAATGTAAGGGCCCAAACCCCACTGGCCCATGAAGGCAACAGCCCGGAGCATGGTGTTGGAGAGGAGCTGGAGGATTTTCCAATGTGCTCCTCACCAAATCCTCCATTGCCTAGGCCGTCATCTGCTATGTCTACTGCTGTACGGTACCCTCCTGTACGGTGGCCAGTTCGTCCTCTGCGGTTGATGCGGCGTTGGTGTCTACTGCTACTAAGGTCCATGCCTCTAGAACAGGCAGAGCCTCTGTATGACAGCAGTCAATGCTGTTCTAATGGCTGCTGATGTCCCATCACCTATACCCCCATCACAAGACTTAGTAGTGGCGATTTGAAGGCGTTTAATCCCCAAAGTGTGCCTCCACCACCACCAGCAGCTGTTTCGCAGCGTTTTGGCCATGCAGCAGCATACAGGCCCGACGCTGCAGAAGCTTACACTTACGGCCACTCACCAGCACCTCGTACTGGGCATAATGTCTCCCTAAATACAACTATGTCATCCTAAGAACTGTTTCCAGTGTATGGGTACGAGCCGGTGTACCAGCAGTTTTGAGGATTTCTGTAACCTGCCCGGTTGTCCCAACTCCCCCCCCCTGTCCTATTGACAGGTTGTGATAACGTCCATTGTTGATGGACTTTTTTGGACAATGTTTGTCCTTATGTTGTAATATATACGTCTGGTTACGACGTTTGGTTTATATGTGTAGTACATATTTAATTTTGATTAAAAACTAAATTTGTTTTGGATAAAATGTGTGGTCATTTTTTATTAAAAAAAAGTATATGCTTATTTACAGTATGTGAACTGTGGGTAATGGGATCAGAAAAAGTGTCAGTCACTAAGAGTAACAAAAGTAATGGAGACAAGATTTGAAATTTCAAAGTTATTTTTTATTAAATTTTTTTGTTTGTTTTTTTAAATGTTGAAGAACACTGGGCCTTGATTGCTTGGGGTTAGGCATCAGATCTTCTCAGCTATACAGACTGGCGACTTTTATTGATTGGGGTTAGGCATCAGATCTTCTCAGCTGTACAGACTGGTGACTTTTATTGATTGGGGTTAGGCATCAGATCTTCTCAGCTGTACAGGCTGGACACTTTTATTGATTGTGTTTAGGCATTCGATCTTCTCTGCAGTTCAGGCTGCTCAACACCGGCACAGGAGTAATGCCAGTGCACGGCACCTTCTGGACTCATGAAGTAGTCAGTGAATGTTTCTCTCACACGCACACCCGAGCTGGACAGCCTTCCTTGACCCAAGTTGTCAACTGCAATTAATTCAGACACCTGTGACTCCTCAACCATGTCTGTGCTGTATTCACGAGCGTAGTTGTGGAGAACACAGCAAGCCTTTATTACAGTGTCAACGGTCTCCGTCTCTAACTGGATCGCAGTGTGAAAGATCCTCCACTGACTACACATGATCCCAAAGGTGCATTCCACATATTTTCGTGCACGGCTCAGCCTATAATTAAAAATCCTCCGGTCATCCAGTCCCCTTCGTTGGTATGGGCGCAGCAGGTTGGTCTTTAAGGGAAATGCCTCATCCGATACCATCACAAAGGGTACTGGATGTGTGGAACCCGGCAAAGGTCTTGGGGCTGGGAGCATTCCGCCATCTCGAAGAATTTGAAGTCCAATCTGTGATGATTGCAGCACCCGAGAGTCCCCAGAACTACCATAAGCACCGACGTCGATGGCAACAAACTTGTAATGGGCATCAGCCACCGCCATCAGAGCCACAGAAAAATACTTCTTATAATTAAAGAAGCGTGATCCTGATCGTGGTGGCTTCAGCACTCTTACATGTTTGCCATGGACAGCACCTGCGCAGTTGGGGAAATTGGCCACAGTTTGAAAGCCTGCTGCAACCTGCAGCCAAGTCTCCTCGGTTGGACAAGGCATCACGATGGGCTGCAACTTCTGCCAGATGACGGTACATGTGCACCTCACAATTTGAGAGATGGTGGATTTGCGTACCCTAAATTTGAGCTGCAGAGATGTGTAGCTCTCTCCTGTGGCCAAAAACCTGGAAAAAAAACAATTAGAATACCTAATAAAGTTAAAAATATGTATGGCAAGATAAAAAATACGATTCAGGGGCACTATATCTGTCAGCATTATGGCGCAGTGTGGCAGCATTATGGGGGCACTGGCAGCATTGTGGCGCAGTGTGGCAGCATTATGGGGGTGGATCATCCCCGTAGGGCTGTGGGGTACTCAATACCGGGTTCTTTGGTTCCCAAGGGGGATGTCACGGTGGCTGACCCGATCCGTGGCCCTAGGGACATCCGTTGTTAAGGGGGGAAAAGGTCTTTAAAGGGATAAGTGTTCGTGACGCCACCTGTGGTATTCGGTCAGGGTGACCAACGCTGCTTAGGGGTCCACTGGGGTGATGTTATGGTATACCTTCCCACAGGTGAAGTGTGTCCCCAGGGCTTCCCAGAGTGTAGATGGTGGATGGTGTGAGGCGCAGTGTTGTGGATTCTGTTTTTGGGCTCCCTCTGGTGGTTACTGATGGTACTGGGTGACTTGTGTTTTCTGCGGTCTCTGGTGTCCACCTGTTCTATCAGGATATGGGAGTTTCCTATTTAACCTGGCTTTCTTGTCATTTCCTCGCCGGCTATCAATGTAATCAGTGTGTCTTGTTACCTCTGCTTCCCGCTTCTGTAAATCTTCAGGACAAGCTAAGTTTTTGATTTTCCTGTTCCACGTTTTGCTTAATTGTTGTCTTAGTCCAGCTTGCAGATATGTGATTCCTTTTTGCTGGTTGCTCTAGTGGGCTGATATTACTCCTCATGTTCCATGAGTTGGCACATGAGTTCAAGTAATTTCAGGATGGTTTTTTGTAGGGTTTTTCGCTGACCGCGCAGTTCACTTTTGTATCCTCTGCTATCTAGCTTTAGCGGGCCTCATTTTGCTGAATCTGTTTTCATAACTACGTATGTGCTTTCCTCTCATTTCACCGTCATTACATGTGGGGGGCTGCTATTTCTGTGGGGTATTTCTCTGGAGGCAAGAGAGGTCTGTGTTTCTTCTAATAGGGGAAGTTAGTCCTTCGGCTGGAGCGAGACGTCTAGGATCATCGTAGGCACGTTCCCCGGCTACAGCTAGTTGTGTGTTTAGGTTCAGGATCGCGGTCAGCTCAGTTTCCATCACCCTAGAGCTTGTTTTGTTTTTTGTGCTTGTCCTTTTGTGATCCCCTGCCATTGGGATCATGACAGTATAGCCGGCCCAAAAAGTGTATCGTATTGGCTGAAGTAGGAGAAAAAGTAGTCTGAGGAAGTTTTTTTTTTTTTTTTTTTTCCCCTCAGAGTTTGCTGCCTAGCATTAATTGCAGCCTGGCTGCGTCTTACCTCCTCTTCATCCTTGAATGGCTCTGACCTCAGCTGTTTATCATGGAAGTCCAGAGTTTGGCTTCCAGCCTGAATAATCTTGCTGCTAAGGTTCAAAATATACAAGATTTTGTTGTACATGCTCCTATGTCTGAACTTAGAATTCCTATCCCAGAGTTTTTTTCTGGAGATAGATCTAGGTTTCTGAATTTTAGGAACAATTGCAAGTTGTTTCTTTCTTTTAAATCTCGCTCCTCTGGAGACCCTGCTCAGCAAGTCAAGATTATTATATCTTTCCTGCGGGGTGACCCTCAGAATTGGGCATTTGCATTGGCACCAGGGGATCCTGCGTTGCTCAATGTGGATGCGTTTTTTCTGGCATTGGGTTTGCTCTATGAGGAACCTAACCTAGAGATTCAGGCTGAAAAAGCTTTATTGGCTCTCTCTAAGGGGCAAGATGAAGCAGAAATATATTGTCAGAAATTTCGGAAATGGTCGGTGCTTACTCAGTGGAATGAGTGCGCCCTGGCTGCAAGATTCAGAGATGGCCTTTCTGAGGCCATTAAAGATGTTATGGTGGGGTTCCCTGCGCCTACAGGTCTGAATGAGTCTATGACTATGGCTATTCAGATTGATCGGCGTTTACGGGAGCGCAAACCTGTGCACCATTTGGCGGTGTCTTCTGAACAGGCACCTGAGACAATGCAATGTGATAGAATTCAGTCCAGAAGTGAACGGCAAAACTATAGGCGGAAAAATGGGTTGTGTTTTTATTGTGGTGATTCAGCTCATGTTATATCAGCATGCTCTAAACGCACAAAAGGGGTTGATAAGTCTGTTGCCATTAGTACTTTACAGTCTAAGTTCATTCTGTCTGTGACTCTGATTTGTTCATTATCATCCATTTCCGTCGATGCCTATGTGGATTCAGGCGCTGCCCTGAGTCTTATGGATTGGTCATTTGCCAACCGCTGTGGGTTTAGTCTGGAGCCTCTGGAAGTCCCTATTCCTTTGAAAGGAATTGACTCTACACCTTTGGCTATGAACAAACCTCAGTACTGGACACAAGTGACCATGCGTATGACTCCCGTTCATCAGGAGGTGATTCGCTTCCTGGTACTGTATAATTTATATGATGTCTTAGTGCTTGGTCTGCCATGGTTACAAACTCATAACCCAGTCTTGGACTGGAAAACGATGTCTGTGTTAAGCTGGGGATGTCAGGGGGTTCATGATGATGCACCTCCGATTTCTATCGCTTCATCTACTCCTTCTGAGGTTCCTGTATTTTTGTCTGATTATCGGGATGTTTTTGAGGAGTCTAAGCTCAATTTGCTTCCTCCTCACAGGGATTGCGATTGTGCTATAGATTTGATTCCTGGCAGTAAATTTCCTAAAGGACGTTTGTTCAATCTGTCAGTGCCAGAGCATACTGCTATGCGGGATTATGTTAAGGAGTCCTTGGAAAAGGGACATATCCGTCCATCTTCGTCCCCTTTGGGAGCAGGTTTTTTTTTCGTGGCCAAAAAAGATGGTTCCTTGAGGCCTTGTATAGATTACCGTCTTTTGAATAAGATTACAGTCAAATATCAGTATCCTTTGCCATTGGTGACTGATTTGTTCGCTCGCATTAAGGGAGCTAAATGGTTCACTAAGATTGATCTTCGGGGTGCGTATAATCTTGTGCGGATAAAGCAGGGTGATGAGTGGAAAACCGCATTTAATACGCCTGAGGGCCATTTTGAGTATTTGGTGATGCCTTTTGGACTTTCTAATGCTCCTTCTGTCTTCCAGTCCTTTATGCACGATATTTTCCGTGAATATCTGGATAAATTTATGATTGTGTATTTGGATGATGTTTTGGTTTTTTCTGATGACTGGGAGTCCCATGTTCAGCAGGTCAGGAAGGTGTTTCAGGTCCTGCGGGCCAATTCTTTGTTTGTAAAAGGTTCAAAGTGTCTCTTTGGAGTCCAGAAGATCTCTTTTTTGGGGTATATTTTTTCCCCTTCTACTATTGAGATGGATCCCGTCAAGGTTCAGGCTATTTGTGACTGGACGCAGCCTACATCTCTTAAGAGTCTACAGAAGTTCTTGGGCTTTGCTAATTTTTATCGTCGTTTCATAACTAATTTTTCTAGTGTTGTTAAGCCTTTGACGGATTTGACTAAGAAGGGTGCTGATGTTGCTGATTGGTCTCCTGCGGCTGTGGAGGCCTTTCAGGAACTTAAGCGCCGGTTTTCTTCTGCTCCTGTGTTGCGTCAGCCAGATGTTTCGCTTCCTTTTCAGGTTGAGGTTGATGCTTCCGAGATTGGAGCGGGGGCGGTTTTGTCGCAGAGAAGCTCCGATTGCTCAGTGATGAAGCCATGTGCGTTCTTTTCTAGAAAGTTTTCGCCCACTGAGCGGAATTATGATGTTGGTAATCGGGAGCTTTTGGCCATGAAGTGGGCATTTGAGGAGTGGCGTCATTGGCTTGAGGGTGCTAGACATCGTGTGGTGGTCTTGACTGATCACAAAAATCTGATTTACCTTGAGTCTGCCAAGCGTCTGAATCCTAGACAGGCTCGTTGGTCACTGTTTTTCTCCCGTTTCGATTTTGTGGTTTCATACCTGCCAGGTTCAAAGAATGTGAAGGCGGATGCTCTTTCTAGGAGTTTTGTGCCTGACTCCCCTGGAAATTCTGAGCCCACTGGTATCCTTAGGGATGGGGTGATTTTGTCGGCTGTCTCCCCAGACTTGCGACGTGCTTTGCAGGAGTTTCAGGCGGATAAACCTGATCGTTGTCCGCCTGAAAGACTGTTTGTTCCGGATAATTGGACCAGTAGAGTCATCTCCGAGGTCCATTCTTCTGCGTTGGCAGGTCATCCTGGAATATTTGGTACTAGAGACTTGGTGGCCAGGTCTTTTTGGTGGCCTTCCTTGTCGAGGGATGTGCGTTCTTTTGTGCAGTCTTGTGAAGTTTGCGCTCGGGCTAAGCCTTGCTGTTCTCGGGCCAGTGGATTGTTGTCACCTTTGCCTATCCCGAAGAGGCCTTGGACGCACATTTCCATGGACTTTATTTCGGATCTCCCTGTCTCTCAAAAAATGTCCGTCATCTGGGTTGTGTGTGACCGCTTTTCTAAGATGGTTCATCTGGTACCCTTGCCTAAGTTACCTTCCTCCTCTGAGTTGGTCCCTCTGTTTTTTCAGAACGTGGTTCGTTTGCATGGGATTCCGGAGAACATCGTTTCTGACAGGGGATCCCAGTTTGTGTCTAGATTTTGGCGTACGTTCTGTGCTAAGATGGGCATTGATTTGTCCTTTTCGTCTGCATTCCATCCTCAGACGAATGGCCAGACGGAACAAACTAATCAGACCTTGGAAACTTATTTAAGGTGTTTTGTTTCTGCTGATCAGGATGACTGGGTTACCTTTTTGCCGCTTGCCGAATTTGCCCTTAATAATCGGGCTAGTTCTGCTACCTTGATTTCTCCTTTCTTTTGTAATTCGGGGTTTCACCCTCGTTTTTCCTCTGGTCAGGTGGAGCCTTCTGATTGTCCTGGAGTGGACATGGTGGTGGATAGGTTGCATCAGATTTGGAGTCATGTGGTGGACAATTTGAAGTTGTCCCAGGAGAGGGCTCAGCAGTTTGCTAATCGCCGTCGCCGCGTGGGTCCTCGACTTCGTGTTATGGACTTGGTGTGGTTGTCTTCTCGTTTTGTTCCTATGAAGGTCTCTTCTCCTAAGTTCAAGCCTCGGTTCATCGGTCCCTATAGGATCTTGGAAATTCTTAACCCTGTGTCGTTTCGTTTGGATCTCCCGGCATCGTTTGCTATTCATAATGTGTTCCATCGGTCGTTGTTGCGGAGGTATGAGGTACCTGTTGTTCCTTCGCTTGAACCTCCTGCTCCGGTGCTGGTGGAGGGAGAATTGGAGTATGTTGTGGAGAAGATCTTGGATTCTTGTGTTTCCAGATGGAAACTCCAATATTTGGTCAAGTGGAAGGGTTATGGTCAGGAGGATAATTCTTGGGTGGTTGCCTCTGATGTTCATGCTGCTGATTTGGTTCGTGCATTTCATAGGGCTCATCCTGGTCGCCCTGGTGGTTCTCGTGAGGGTTCGGTGACCCCTCCTCAAGGGGGGGGTACTGTTGTGGATTCTGTTTTTGGGCTCCCTCTGGTGGTTACTGATGGTACTGGGTGACTTGTGTTTTCTGCGGTCTCTGGTGTCCACCTGTTCTATCAGGATATGGGAGTTTCCTATTTAACCTGGCTTTCTTGTCATTTCCTCGCCGGCTATCAATGTAATCAGTGTGTCTTGTTACCTCTGCTTCCCGCTTCTGTAAATCTTCAGGACAAGCTAAGTTTTTGATTTTCCTGTTCCACGTTTTGCTTAATTTTTGTCTTAGTCCAGCTTGCAGATATGTGATTCCTTTTTGCTGGTTGCTCTAGTGGGCTGATATTACTCCTCATGTTCCATGAGTTGGCACATGAGTTCAAGTAATTTCAGGATGGCTTTTTGTAGGGTTTTTCGCTGACCGCGCAGTTCACTTTTGTATCCTCTGCTATCTAGCTTTAGCAGGCCTCATTTTGCTGAATCTGTTTTCATAACTACGTATGTGCTTTCCTCTCATTTCACCGTCATTACATGTGGGGGGCTGCTATTTCTGTGGGGTGTTCTCTGGAGGCAAGAGAGGTCTGTGTTTCTTCTAATAGGGTAAGTTAGTCCTTCGGCTGGAGCGAGACGTCTAGGATCATCGTAGGCACGTTCCCCGGCTACAGCTAGTTGTGTGTTTAGGTTCAGGATCGCGGTCAGCTCAGTTTCCATCACCCTAGAGCTTGTTTTGTTTTTTGTGCTTGTCCTTTTGTGATCCCCTGCCATTGGGATCATGACAGCGCAGTGAAGAACGAGGACGAAAGGGTGCAGTCTCTTTACCTTTTTACTGAAGGCTTCAGTGTCCAGAGCACCAGATCACAGGGCAGGCAGAGTCCGGCCGGTCTGAAGGCAAATCCAGAGTCCCCTTATCCAGGTGGAAATCAGTAGCCTTCCTCTAGCGCCTGGGTGTTGTAGTACCTTACTGCTGAGCTTCTCATAACATCCTCACAACTGTTGTAGATGCTCTAGATGTTATGTCTCTCTCTATCCCCCAGATGGATAGGAACAAACCCTTATGACTGATGGCCTGAGGCTTTTTACAGGGACTTTTTACAGTTGCCACCATGCCTCCTGGGTATATAGGGCGGATCAGTAACTTAGAATTAGCTGTCCTGCCAGTCTCTGGAGCAAGGCATAGAGACTGTTGCTCCCTCGGTGTTCCGGCTACCGGATCCTGCGCCTCAGAAGGAGGCAGCCTTTGCAGGGCAGAACTCCTTCTGGTTTCCTCTCCTTTTGCTATGACTTCGTTGCTCACCCTCTACAATATAATTGGCTGTTCGTGTCTCTTTCTTAGGATGTTGCCGCACGTGGGGCTGGCGCAGCTCCGTGGCCTTCTGTCTAGGCCTCTGACAAGATCCCTGTTGTGAATTCTGTTGTCAGGCTCCCTTCTGTGGTCATGAATGGTACTTCGGCTGGTTCTGTCCATGGACTTCCTCTGGTGGGTGTTTCTGAGTTTCCTTCCACAGGTGACGAGGTTAATTCGTTAGCTGGCTGCTCTATTTAACTCCACTTAGATCTTTGCTCCATGCCACCTGTCAATGTTCCAGTATTGGTCTAGCTCACTCCTGGATCGTTCTTGTGACCTGTCTTCCCAGCAGAAGCTAAGTTCCTGCTTGTTTTTCTTTGGTTTGCTATTTTTCTGTCCAGCTTGCTATTTTTACTGTTGTCTTGCTTGCTGGAAGCTCTGGGACGCAGAGGGAGCGCCTCCGCACCGTGAGTCGGTGTGGAGGGTCTTTTTGCGCCCTCTGCGTGGTCTTTTTGTAGGTTTTTGTGCTGACCGCAAAGCAACCTTTCCTATCCTCAGTCTGTTCAGTAAGTCGGGCCTCACTTTGCTAAATCTATTTCATCTCTGTGTTTGTATTTTCATCTTTACTCACAGTCATTATATGTGGGGGGCTGCCTTTTCCTTTGGGGAATTTCTCTGAGGCAAGGTAGGCTTTATTTTTCTATCTTCAGGGATAGCTAGTTCCTTAGGCTGTGCCGAGTTGCATAGGGAGCGTTAGGAGCAATCCACGGCTATTTCTAGTGTGTGTGATAGGATTAGGGATTGCGGTCAGCAGAGTTCCCACATCCCAGAGCTCGTCCTTTATTATCAGTAACTATCAGGTCATTCCGTGTGCTCTTAACCACCAGGTCCATTATTGTCCTGACCACCAGGTCATAACAGTACAGGTGGCCCAAAGTACTAATGCATCTCAATAGAGGGATAAGAGAAGTTCTGAGACCATTTTTTTTTCCTTTGCATTGTGTTTTGTCTCTCTTTTCCCCTTTACCTCTGGGTGGTTCAGGACACAGGTATAAACATGGACATTCAAGGTCTGTCCTCTTGGATGGATAATCTCACTACAAGGGTACAAAACATTCAAGATTTTGTGGTTCAGAATCCGATGTCAGAGCCTAGGATTCCAATTCCTGATTTGTTTTTTGGTAATAGATCTAAGTTCTTGAATTTCAAAAATAATTGCAAATTGTTTCTTGCCTTGAAACCTCGCTCCTCAGGTGACCCTGTTCAACAAGTAAAGATCATTATTTCTTTGTCACGTGGTGACCCTCAAGACTTGGCGTTTTCCCTTTTGCCAGGAGATCCGGCATTGCGTGATGTTGATGCGTTTTTCCTGGCGCTTGGATTGCTTTATGACGAACCTAATTCAGTGGATCAGGCAGAGAAAATCTTGCTGGCTCTGTGTCAGGGTCAGGATGAAGCGGAGATATATTGTCAGAAGTTTAGAAAGTGGTCTGTGCTCACTTAGTGGAATGAATGTGCCCTGGCAGCAATCTTCAGAAAGGGTCTCTCTGAAGCCCTTAAGGATGTCATGGTGGGATTTCCCATGCCTGCTGGTCTGAATGAGTCTATGTCTTTAGTCATTCAGATCGATCGACGCTTGCGTGAGCGTAAAGCTGTGCACCATTTGGCGGTACTATCTGAGCATGGGCCTGAGCCTATGCAATGTGATAGGACTTTGACCAGAGCTGAACGGCAAGAACACAGACGTCTGAATGGGCTGTGTTTTTACTGTGGTGATTGTCCTAAGCGCACTAAGCGGTTCGCTAGGTCTGCCACCATTGGTACGGTATAGTCTAAATTTCTATTGTCCGTTACTCTGATTTGCTCTTTGTCATCCTATTCTGTTATGGCATTTGTGGATTCAGGCGCTGCCCTGAATTTGATGGACTTGGAGTATGCTAGGCGCTGTGGTTTTTTCTTGGAGCCCTTGCAGTATCCTATTCCATTGAGAGGAATTGATGCTACGCCTTTGGCCAAGAATAAGCCTCAGTACTGGACCCAATTGACCATGTGCATGGCTCCTGCACATCAGGAGGATATCCGCTTTCTGGTGTTGCATAATCTGCATGATGTGGTCGTTTTGGGGTTGCCATGGCTACAGGTTCATAATCCAGTATTGGACTGGAAATCTATGTCTGTGTCCATCTGGGGTTGCCAGGGGGTACATGGTGATGTTCCATTTTTGTCTATTTCGTCTTCCACTCCTTCTGAAGTTCCAGAGTTTTTGTCGGATTATCGGGATGTATTTGATGAGCCCAAAGCCAGTGCCCTACCTCCTCATAGGGATTGCGATTGTGCAATTAATTTGATTCCTGGTAGTAAGTTTCCTAAGGGCCGATTGTTCAATTTATCTGTGCCAGAACACGCCGCTATGCGGAGTTATATAAAGGAATCCTTGGAGAAAGGCCATATTCGCCCGTCGTCATCACCGTTAGGAGCAGGGTTCTTTTTTGTGGCCAAGAAGGATGGTTCTTTGAGACCTTGTATTGATTACTGCCTTCTTAATAAAATTACAGTCAAATTTCAGTATCCTTTGCCGTTGCTGTCTGATTTGTTTGCTCGTATTAAAGGGGCTAGTTGGTTCACCAAGATAGATCTTCGAGGGGCGTATAATCTTGTGCGTATTAAACAAAGCGATGAATGGAAAACAGCATTTAATACACCCGAGGGCCATTTTGAGTACCTGGTTATGCCATTCGGGCTTTCCAATGCTCCATCAGTATTTCAGTCCTTTATGCATGACATCTTCCGAGAGTACCTGGATAAATTCCTGATTGTGTATTTGGATGATATTTTGGTCTTTTCCGATGATTGGGAGTCTCATGTGAAGCAGGTCAGAATGGTGTTCCAGGTCCTTCGTGCGAATTCCTTGTTTGTGAAGGGGTCAAAGTGTCTCTTTGGAGTTCAGAAGGTTTCATTTTTGGGGTTCATTTTTTCCCCTTCTACTATCGAGATGGACCCTGTTAAAGTCCAGGCCATTTACGATTGGACTCAGCCGACATCTGTGAAGAGCCTGCAAAAGTTCCTGGGCTTTCCTAATTTTTATCGGCGCTTCATCGCTAATTTTTCTAGTGTTGCTAAACCGTTGACTGATTTGACCAAGAAGGGTGCTGATGTGGTCAATTGGTCTTCTGCAGCTGTAGAGGCTTTTCAGGAGTTGATGCGTCGTTTTTCTTCTGCCCCTGTGTTGTGCCAGCCAGATGTTTCGCTCCCGTTTCAGGTTGAGGTTGATGCTTCTGAGATTGGAGCAGGGGCTGTTTTGTCGCAAAGAAGTTCTGATGGCTCGGTGATGAAGCCATGTGCTTTCTTTTCTAGAAAGTTTTCGCCTGCTGAGCGTAATTATGATGTTGGTAATCGAAAGTTATTGGCCATGAAGTGGGCATTCGAGGAGTGGCGTCATTGGCTTGAAGGAGCCAAGCATCGCGTGGTGGTCTTAACAGATCACAAGAATTTGACTTATCTTGAGTCTGCCAAACGGTTGAATCTGAGACAGGCTCGATGGTCGTTATTTTTCTCCCGTTTTGATTTTGTGGTTTCGTACCTTCCGGGCTCTAAGAATGTGAAGGCTGATGCCCTGTCAAGGAGTTTTGTGCCTGACACTCCGGGTGTTCCTGAGCCGGCGGGTATTCTCAAAGAGGGGGTAATTTTGTCTGCCATCTCCCCTGATTTGCGGCGGGTGCTGCAAAAATTTCAGGCTGATAGACCTGACCGTTGCCCAGCGGAGAAACTGTTTGTCCCTGATAGATGGACTAGTAGAGTTATCTCTGAGATTCATTGTTCAATGTTGGCTGGGCATCCTGGAATCTTTGGTACCAGAGATTTGGTGGCTAGATCCTTTTGGTGGCCGTCTTTGTCACGGGATGTGCGTTCTTTTGTGCAGTCCTGTGGGACTTGTGCACGGGCTAAGCCCTGCTGTTCTCGTGCCAGTGGGTTGCTTTTGCCCTTGCCGGTCCCGAAGAGGCCCTGGACGCACATTTCTATGGATTTTATTTCGGATCTCCCCGTCTCTCAAAAGATGTCGGTCATTTGGGTGGTTTGTGATCGCTTTTCTAAGATGGTCCATTTGGTACCTTTGTCTAAATTGCCTTCCTCCTCTGATTTGGTGCCATTATTTTTCCAGCATGTGGTTCGTTTACATGGTATCCCGGAGAACATCATTTCTGACAGAGGTTCCCAGTTTGTTTCGAGGTTTTAGCGATCCTTTTGTGCTAGGATGGGCATTGATTTGTCTTTTTCCTCAGCTTTCCATCCTCAGACAAATGGCCAAACCGAACGAACTAATCAAACTTTGGAAACATATCTGAGATGCTTTGTTTCTGCTGATCAGGATGATTGGGTGTCCTTTTTGCCGTTGGCTGAATTTGCCCGTAATAATCGGGCCAGCTCGGCTACTTTGGTTTCGCCGTTTTTCTGCAATTCTGGTTTCCATCCTCGTTTCTCTTCAGGGCAGGTTGAGTCTTCGGACTGTCCTGGTGTAGATACTGTGGTGGATAGGTTGCAGCAGATTTGGACTCATGTGGTGGACAATTTGATATTGTCCCAGGAGAAGGCTCAACGTTTCGCTAACCGCCGGCGCTGTGTGGGTCCCCGACTTCGTGTTGGGGATTTGGTTTGGTTGTCGTCTCGTTATGTTCCTATGAAGGTTTCCTCTCCTAAGTTTAAGCCTCGTTTCATTGGTCCGTATAAGATTTCTGAGGTTATCAATCCTGTGTCATTTCGTTTGGCCCTTCCTGCTTCTTTTGCCATCCATAATGTGTTCCATAGGTCGTTATTGCGGAGATACGTGGCGCCTGTGGTTCCATCCGTTGATCCTCCTGCCCCGGTGTTGGTTGAGGGGGAGTTGGAGTATGTGGTGGAGAAGATTTTGGATTCTCGTATTTCGAGACGGAAACTCCAGTACCTGGTCAAGTGGAAGGGTTATGGTCAGGAAGATAATTCCTGGGGTTTTGCCTCTGATGTTCATGCTGCCGATCTGGTTCGTGCCTTTCATTTGGCTCATCCTGGTCGGCCTGGGGGCTCTGGTGAGGGTTCGGTGACCCCTCCTCAAGGGGGGGGTACTGTTGCGAATTCTGTTGTCGGGCTCCCTCCTGTGGTCATGAATGGTACTTCGGCTGGTTCTGTCCATGGACTTCCTCTGGTGGGTGTTTCTGAGTTTCCTTCCACAGGTGACGAGGTTAATTCGTTAGCTGGCTGCTTTATTTAACTCCACTTAGATCTTTGCTCCATGCCACCTGTCAATGTTCCAGTATTGGTCTAGTTCACTCCTGGATCGTTCTTGTGACCTGTCTTCCCAGCAGAAGCTAAGTTCCTGCTTGTTTTTCTTTGGTTTGCTATTTTTCTGTCCAGCTTGCTATTTTTATTGTTGTCTTGCTTGCTGGAAGCTCTTGGACGCAGAGGGAGCGCCTCCGCACCGTGAGTCGGTGTGGAGGGTCTTTTTGCGCCCTCTGCGTGGTCTTTTTGTAGGTTTTTGTGCTGACCGCAAAGCAACCTTTCCTATCCTCAGTCTGTTCAGTAAGTCGGGCCTCACTTTGCTAAATCTATTTCATCTCTGTGTTTGTATTTTCATCTTTACTCACAGTCATTATATGTGGGGGGCTGCCTTTTCCTTTGGGGAATTTCTCTGAGGTAAGGTAGGCTTTATTTTTCTATCTTCAGGGATAGCTAGTTCCTTAGGCTGTGCCGAGTTGCATAGGGAGCGTTAGGAGCAATCCACGGCTATTTCTAGTGTGTGCGATAGGATTAGGGATTGCGGTCAGCAGAGTTCCCACGTCCCAGAGCTCGTCCTTTATTATCAGTAACTATCAGGTCATTCCGTGTGCTCTTAACCACCAGGTCCTTATTGTCCTGACCACCAGGTCATAACAGTACAGGTGGCCCAAAGTACTAATGCATCTCAATAGAGGGATAAGAGAAGTTCTGAGACCATTTTTTTTTCTTTGCAGTGTGTTTTGTCTCTCTTTTCCCCTTTACCTCTGGGTGGTTCAGGACACAGGTATAAACATGGACATTCAAGGTCTGTCCTCTTGGATGGATAATCTCACTACAAGGGTACAAAACATTCAAGATTTTGTGGTTCAGAATCCGATGTCAGAGCCTAGGATTCCAATTCCTGATTTGTTTTTTGGTAATAGATCTAAGTTCTTGAATTTCAAAAATAATTGTAAATTGTTTCTTGCCTTGAAACCTCGCTCCTCAGGTGACCCTGTTCAACAAGTAAAGATCATTATTTCTTTGTTACGTGGTGACCCTCAAGACTGGGCATTTTCCCTTAACCACCAGGTCCATTATTGTCCTGACCACCAGGTCATAACAGATCCCACCCCTGTCAGGGACCACCCTGTCGGCAACTGCTCGATGTTCCTTCTTCCTCTCTGTCTGCCTGACAGGAACTGACTGGCTGAAGCTCAGCCAGCTTCTGACTAACTTCCTATCCAGGCCACCAGTTTTACCTAATTGTGAAGAGTGCCCTAATAAATAGGAGCATAGCTCCCCCTGGTGGACTGGAGTGTGAAGTGTGTTGCATGGTTTGTGATACCTGGTAAGAAGATCTCCTTTATTGCCTTCAAACATAACAATACTCCCCTCTAGAGAACGATATTACTGCAACAACCAGGACCCTGGGGCGCTGCAGGGACACTGGCAGCATTGTGGCACAGTGTGGCAGCATTATGGGGGCACTAGCAGCATTGTGGTGCAGTGTGGCAGCATTATGGCGGCACTGGCACCATTATGGCACAGTGTGGCAGCATTATGGGGGCACTGTGGCAGCATTAATTATGGGGGCAATGTGTCTGAGAGTATGTGTATAAAAAAAAAATTGGCTTTACCGCAAGGTGATGTGCAGCCTTTCCTCTGCAGAGATTGCTCTTCGCATGACCGTGTGTACATACAGTAATTGAGGTGTGGAGCCAGAAGAATCGGAAGGCGAACAAATGCCTGAATGCTAAGCTGGCAAAACTGGGTACATTTCTCCGGATAACTGAAGAAAAATAAATAAATAAATTATTTTAAACACACAGATAATGTAACACATCATTGTATAACCGCAATAAAAAAAAAAAGGACCACAGATGACAATATACCTTTTCTCCCTATATCTTTCCTCCTTAAATCGTGGTAAAGGACATGGAAGTGTCCTTTTTCCTCCCGTTCATGAATAATTGGATGAACCCACATCCGTTTAGATCTTCTCCTACTCCTCCTCCTCCGAGAGTGCTCCTATGGGAGAATATAATCTTTGTTATTACATGGTACTGTACAATGCATGGAAAACTGCTGCAAAACCGCACCGTCAGAAACGCTGCATATCTGCAGCCTAATCGGCAAAGTGTGCACATCTAGTGACATTATCTTATCTGCTCGCTGTTGTGGTGCAGCAAAACATCCATGTTTGGACCTGTGGCAGATCTGGTTTCCCTCTGATTTAAACCTTTTTTCCTTTCTGGTCACTGGGGGTTAATGCAGTCCCCCCCCCCCGTGGCCGATGGTGTTATTGCATTGCATTGCTGCTGGGTCAGCTGATGTTTGTGACCACTCCCACCATCCTTTAAGGTCACCTGGTGCATCAGCTGTCTGTTGGTTATACAGGTCCTTCTAGGAGACCAACCTCGCAGTAGCAGCTTCCTGGTGTCAGCCAAGTCTGGTGTTTGGAGCTCAGTTGCTGTACTATCTTTGTTGTGGAGTCTGCAGCGGTGTGCACAAGCTAAGTTCTGAGTTTTGTTTCTTTGTAGTTTGTGCATTCACCTTTTGGTATTGCGTACCCTTCTCTGTCATATTGTTTATTCCTGTTTATTTGCTTTGTGGTGCTGTTTACACTGTTTACCTCCTGGGGTGGGGGTTTAGTTCAGGGTTTAACAGGAGACAGGGACAGGTCGGTGACATGGGCCTCCCTACCTTCAAGGGTACCCCCAAGTTAAGGAAAGACAGGGCTACACCTAGCCTGAGGGGCAGTTCAGGGGCTCAGATTCCTAATCTCCTGTCTTCCTAAACCTTGCTTCGTGACATTATAACCAACCATTCTGGTTTTTCTGGTGAGCCATGGCCCAAATGCAGGCCTTTGCCCAATTGCTGCAGACTCTCACCGAGGAGTGTAAGGTGCTGCGTAGTGAGGTAGTGCAGCAGCTGCAGCAAATGTTGGGGTTTTGGGCCTCGGCTCAGGTACAGGCTCAACCAGAACCCAAGATATCTCTCCCAGACAGGTTCTCTGGAGGGAGAGATACAGTTTTGGTTTTTAAGGAAGCCTGCAAGTTGTACTTCAGGCTCCACCCTCGTTCATTAGGGAGTGAGGAACAACGGGTGGGAATCGTCATTTCCCTTCTTAAGGGTGATCCCCAATCCTGGGCCTTCTTCCTGCCGACCGGTTCACCATCCCTACGGTCAGTGGACGAGTTTTTTACTGCTCTAGCGCTGGTGTATGGTGATCCAGATGGCGTTTCCCTGGCGGAATCCCGACTCCGTAAGATCAAGCAGGGGGGTCGGCCAATTGAGGAGTACTGTTCAGAGCTCAGGAGGTGGGCCACTGACACACAGTGGAATAACCCTGCCCTTAGGAGCCATTTTGTGCAGGGTATGTCCCCTAGGTTGCAAGATACACTGGTGCAGTACGCAGCCCCCAGGTCGTTGGAGGCCGCTATGTCCCTTGCAATCCGGGTGGATAGACGCTTGAGGGAGAGGCATACACCAAATGTGCCCCCTATAGTCCTTGCTAGGGAGGAGGACACTCCTGGGCAGGCGGACGAACCCATGCTGGTGGGAGGAGTTGGTTCCCAAACTGGGTTGCCTGTGGTTCGCCATGGAGTGGGGGCATGTTTCTACTGTGGGCAGACCGGTCATTTTATCAATGTCTGCCCAGCGCGTGCCAAAGTACCTGCACCATCTAAAGAGCCGCATCCCCCTGGTCGTGTGGAGGGAGGCAACCAGGGTGTGTATATTTCCTCCATTTTTTTTGTCTCAGTGTACCTTACCTGCTGAGGTTGTTATTGGTGGGGTAACTGAGAATATTCCGGTGCTTGTGGACAGAGTAGCAGGAGTCAGTTTGGTGGATGCTTATTTTGTCCAGACCCATGGCCTGATGAGTAGGAAGCTAGCGAAACCCTTAAAGGAACACTGTCACCTGAATTTGGAGGGAACAATCTTCAGCCATGGAGGCGGGGTTTGGGGGTTTTTGATTCACCCTTTCCTTACCCGCTGGCTGCAATATTGGATTGAAGTTCATTCTCTGTCCTCCGTAGTGCACGCCTGCACAAGGCAATCTTGCCTTGCGCAGTCGTGTACTATGGAGGACAGAGAATGAACTTCAATCCAATATTGCAGCCAGCAGGTAAGGAAAGGGTGAATCCAAAACCCCGCCTCCATGGCTGAAGATTGTTCCCTCCAAAATCAGGTGACAGTGTCCCTTTAAGCGTCCAGGCCATTGACTCTGCTCCGCTCAGCCAGGGGAGCATTACACAAGTCGTAGACAATATACACCTGCGTATAGGGGCTTGTCATGAAGAGTCTTTATCATGCTACATCTTGGAGGGCATACCAACTCCCATGGTTTTAGGACTCCCTTGGTTGAAAAAACATAACCCGGTCATAGACTGGTGGTCCAGGGAAGTAGTCAGCTGGGGTCAGTCGTGTAAGGACTGCTGCCCGGGAGCTATTATCTCTGTCGTACTTCTAAAACCTACCCCTTCCCCTTCGGTGGGGGCAGAAGAGGTGCTGCCAGGGACTAGGGGCAACACTTTACCCTCACTACAGGTTAACCCGGTGGGTCAGAGACCTCTTAGGAGGAGGGGTGGTGGTTCCCTTGGAGCATTGTGGGGGTGTGAGTGTAGTGACACAGGGGGATGCCTCTGTTGTCAATCCCTCAAAGAATTCTCCGTCCTGTGGCAAATGTTTGCATGGAAATAAACGTTCATGTCCGGACCTGTGTGTGAATGAGTACGTATGGGCGTCCACCAAAAACGTCAGGTGGAAATGTTCAACTGGGACCTGGAGTTCCAGGGTGATTGGGCCATATCGGGTGTCGGCCATTCTCAGCCCGGGGACTTTTCAGTTGGAGTTACCCCCAGTTATGCCTGTACACAACTCATTCCCAAGGTCGGCGCTCTGGAGATTTGTGGCTCCTCCGGAGCCTACGTTGCAGGCATTTTCATTAGGTCGCATTTGCCATAAACCTGAAAGTCAGGCGCCTGACGAGGTGAACTCTTGTGGATCAAGGTGCCCCCACCGTATGTAGGTCTGGTCAGGTCTGATGTTGAGTGTCCAGAGGCCACTCATTGGAAGGGGGGTACTGTCACGATCCATGTTTGGATCTGTGGCAGATCTGGTTTCCCTCAGATTTAAACCTTTTTACCTTTCTGGTCACTGGGGGTTAATGCAGTTTCCCCCCCCCCCCCGGTGGCCGATGGTGTTATTGCATTGCTGCTGAGTTAGCTGATGTTTGTGACAACTCCCACCATTCTTTATAAGGTCACCTGGTGCATCAGCTGACTGTTGGTTATACAGGTCCTTCTAGGAGACCAACCTTGCAGTAGCAGCTCCCTGGTGTCAGCCAAGTCTGGTGTTTGGAGCTCAGATGCTGTACTATCTTTGTTGTGGAGTCTGCAGCGGCGTGCACAAGCTAAGTTCTGAGTTTTGTTTCTTTGTAGTTTGTCCTTTCACCTTTTGGTATTGTGTTCCCTTCTCTCTCATATTGTTTATTCCTATTTATTTGCTTTGTGGTGCTGTTTACACTGTTCACCTCCTGGGGTGGGGGTTGGGGGTTTAGTTCAGGGTTTAACAGGAGACAGGGACAGGTCGGTGACATGGGCCTCCCTACCTTCAAGGGTACCCCCAAGTTAAGGAAAGACAGGGTTACCCCTAGGCTGAGGGGTAGTTCAGGGGCCCAGATTCCTAATCTCCTGTCTTCCTAAACCTTGCTTCGTGACAGGTAAGACGGCAATGGGGCTGAACATGTGGCATGTTGAATCCAACAAGAAAGCAAAATGGAGAAGAGGGGTTGGACCAGGAAATGACCTCATGGAAGCCCTTTTTTTTTTTTTTTTTTTTTTAAACCAACTTTATGTGTGGTTAAAAACGCTAAAAAATCAGCTTAAAAAAAAGCATCAAAACGCAAAAAAGACACATGCGGATTTCCTGGGAGTGGTGTCCGGTTTTTCTCAGGAATATTCTGCACACATTCCTGAACGTGTGCACATAGCCTAAGAGTCTGGGTTAGCCACTAGAGGGGGACATTATAGCACACTGAGATTAGAGATAGGAACTCAGGAACAGTAACAGTTAACTTAGGAGGGCCAACTGTGGGTAAGACAGGAGGATTTCCTGGTTTTGGGTCAGTCAGGCTAGGCAGACCAGGCAGGTCAGCTGGGCCTGGGGGGCCCCAGCTAAGCAGTGGGCCATGTAACGTTAACTGTGAAGCCCAGTCATCCAGGACAGCAGAAGTGAGAGCAGAGGTGGTAGCAGAAGTCACAGCAGATCAGAAACACAGGTCGCTCCAAAATGTGGCAGCTTTCTACTTGGGCAGATGCAAGTGAGACAGTGGGATTGTAGATATGTGATGCGGGTAGCCAGGGCACGCTAAAGCAGACACCTATGTGGGCCATGACTACGGCCCTGGCTGCCGCTCACAATACAGCGCTTATTCATATCTGTGGATTGTCAGTTACTGCAGGGTATAACAGCTGTCTGGAGGCAAGAGCAAGACATGTTCTATGTAACCACACTGACCACGAGGATCACGGACAAAGGACACCCCTATATTCCTTAGTATTCTTCAGGATACCATATCAAAATGTTTTGTTTTGGGTTTTTGTGTGCACTTTTTTCTTATCTGGACAATCTCCTAATTTAGACCACAAATTCTCTCCCATTGGCAGCAGACTTGTCTCTCATCTCCCGTCTCACAATCAGTGAAATTACCCTTAGAGGGTAATTATGGCGATATTTTGCATCAGTACTTGTTAACAGACTCCAGGAGTGGATCCAAAACACAGAAGAGGTGAAAGTCATTCAGTTATTATTTTTCCCAGCGTTTGCTCCAGTCTGTTTTTTTTTAGCTGATAAATACTGATGTAAAATACTGGCCAAAATACTGTGTGAATGAGGCGAGGAAGCTGCTTGTAGTCCTGCTGTAAGTCCTTATTCCAATTATGAGTGCACACTTGCTTGTCTTCTCTGCTTCATGATATTCAGCAGAGAAGGAGTAACACTAGGGGCAAAACTGTGGCTGGCAGATGTCCGTCCCTATGACGCAGTGACATGTGATAGACCCTGACTCCCACACAAAATAAATCACACAGACGCACACAAAAATACACGAAGCATTGTAATTAGGTGTCAAACGTTCTCAATTTTATTTACATTCACATGACACCAAAAATGGCACAACCCCCGACTCACTAAGAGTCACCCTCCAGCACTCAGGAGAGGAAAAAAACCCTGTGGTGGAAACCTCTAGGAAACCATGGCTGGAGTATCGCCCTTCCCTTGGGCTTAGAGAGTTAGTGCTGATATATAACAGATGCAACAAGTTTTAACATTTGTACATTTTACCAGATTTACAGAGAATGACATAACAAATATAGACTATATATGTGATAAACTAGATGTGTGAGAGATCTGGCTGCAATATCGGTCACCACATAGGTTGTTAGACCCAATTTAGTTGATCTGATTGCCCAGATGGATGAACCATTTCTTCCTTACAAATCCAGGTCCACCTCTCATAAATTTAGACTTCTGGTTACAGAGATTGTTCATAATGGATAACCCCAAATAGGAGAAATACCCCCTCCCCCCTACTCCCATCTCAATTTATCACCCATTAAAGTCACAGGTGCTTCTATGAACTCCCAAAGGAGAGCAACTCTTTGTAGAGATTAACAGAAGGGGATCCTGTGCTGGGGACCCTCCTTGGTTGCATTCCCATGCCCTGGGGGTGTCTAAAGCAGACAACCCCTTTCCCTGTTAGAACCTCCAAATTTCATAAAGGTCGGCACATTACGTGGGGTGGTCAAGCTCAACGCCCCCAGGCGCATCTGTAATGGCGCTGATTGTGGCAGCGCGGCCTTCTATTATGGAATATTCTTTATCACACTTGTTTATGAGCTCTTAACAGTTGTCATGGTTACTACAGGGGCTATTACTGATGCAGGACCCAAGCATTAACCCTTTCATCATTGGTAATTCACTTCATTATAGAAGCAAATAACTGCACTTGTAACCAAGCAGGCGCCTAACATTATGGCTTCCCCACCAGAGACACATGGCTTTTTTTTATTGATAGATTGGGCGATTCTGACCGTGGGGATACCAAATATGTGTAGGTTTGATTTTTTTATTGTTTTATTTTGAATGGGGTGAAAGGGGGGTGATTTAAACTGTTATTTTTTTTTTATTTCATATTTTTTAAAACTTTTTTTTTTTTTTACTTTTGCCATGCTTCAATAGCCTTCATGGGAGGCTAGAAGCAGGCACAACTCGATCGGATCTGCTACTTTGGAGCGATGCATAGATCGCTCCTATGTAGCTGAATTACAGGCTTGCTATGAGCGCCGACCACAGGGTGGCGCTCACAGCAAGCTGGCATCAACAACCATAGAGGTTCCAAGGAGGCCTCTGGTTGTTATGCCGATGCATCGCTGACCCCGATCATGTGACGGGGGTCGGCGATGCGCTCATTTCCGGCCCGATGGCCGGAAGCAGTAGTTAAATGCTGCTGTCAGCGTTTGACAGTGGCATTCAACTAGTTAATAGCAGTGGGTGAATCGCGATTTCACCCATCGCTATTGCGGGCACATGTCAGCTGTTCTAAACAGCTGACATGTCCTGGCTTTGATGCGGGCTCAGTGCCGGAGCCCACATCAAAGCGGGGTACCGACCTCCTCTGTACTAGTTCGGCGGAGGTCGGGAAGGGGTTAAATGTTATAGTAACTGCCATTACTAGCTCTTGTGGTTGGCATTCCAGTCTGATTGCTCTTACTGTAAAGAACCCTTTTTTATTTAGCTGCCATAACTGTCTTTCCTCCACGTGTAACAAGTCTGCAATTAATCGCTTTCTATAACCATCAACTAGCTTCTTACAACTCTCAACTCAAATTTTTGACCACTCTTCTTTTGTAAACTGCTCCAGGTCTCTCATATTTAAGGGGTGCCTTCCCCAACAGCAATTTTAAGGTCTCTCCATAGGTGTTTAATGGGATTTTGATCCACACTCATTGCTGGCCACTTCAGAACTCTCTAGTGCTTCATTTACATCCATTTCTGGGTGCTTTTTAACGTATATTTGGGGTCATTGCCCTGCTAGAAGATAGGTGACCTAGGATGTAAACCCAACTTTCTGACACTGGGCACTACATTGCAACCCAAAGTCCTTTGGTAATCTTCAGGTTCAAGGCAGTCAGTGCCAGAGACAGCAAAATAACCCCAAAACATCTTTGAATCTCCACCATATTTGATTGTAGGTACTGTGTTCTTTTATTTATAAGCATCATTCCATGTTTTCAGTAAACTATAGAATGATGTGCTGTATCAAACAGCTCTATATTGGCCAAATCTGTCCACAAGACACTTTCCCAGAAGGAGTCTGGCTTACTCATGTACATTTTGCCAAACTGCAGTCTAGCTTTTTTATGTATCTGTGTCAGCAGAGGAGTCCTCCTGGGTCTCCTGCTTTAGCGTTTCATTTAATTCAAATATCGACAGATAGTTCACACTGACACTGATGCACCCTGAGCCTGCAGGACAGCTTGAATTTCTTTGGAACTTGATTGGGGAAACTTATCCACCATCTAGACTATCCTACGTTGAAAACTTTTCATCATTTTTTCTCTATGGTGCATGTCCAGTGAGATTACCATATTTTTCGAACCATAAAACGCACTTTTTTCCCAAAAATTTTTTTGGGGAAAATGGGGGTGCTTCTTATGGTCGCAATAAACTTACAAATCCTGGCGGCAGTCCCGATGCAGCTGGTGCGGCTCTAGCTGTGATCTGTGGTGCGGTGGTGTTGGGGCTCTGTGGTGTGGCAGCAGCGGGGCTCAGTACTGCATGGGGGCTCTGCCGGCATTTTGTCAAGTCCAGAAGCCCCCCGCAGCTCCATTGCTGCGACGTCATGGCCTCCGGAAAGATGGTCGCCAGGGGCAGCGCATACTCCGATTCAAATCTCGGCAACGAGATCTCCTTTATGAGATCTGAATCTGAGAATGCGACGTCCCCGGCAGCCATCTTTCCAGGGGCCACCAGCGGCCATCTTTCTGGAGGCCCCCACATCGCAGCAACAGAGCTGCGGGGGCTTCCGGGCTTAGACGAAATGCCGGCGGAGCTTCCCACGCAGCACAATGAGCCACTTCCACCCCAGCACTGAGCCCCGACACAACTGCCCCGCAGAGCATCGCAGCCCCGCAGAGCACCGCAGCCCCGCAGAGCACCGCAGCCCCAAAGAGCAGCAGTACCACCGCACCAGCCTGGGATGGGATTTCCTGGAGGCACCAGCCTGGACCACCGAACAACCTCTGTGTCTACGCCTCCACCAGTGCTGAAACCCCTCCCTGGTAAGCTGAATTTGGACTGTAAGATGGACCCCCATTTGACATACTTTTTCCCCTATTTTCCTCCTGAAAATTTGGGGTGCGTCTTATGGTCCAAATAATATGGTAGTTATAGTGCCATGGGTTGTAAACTTCTTGATTATGTTGTGCATGGTGGACAAAGGAATATAAAGATTTCTTGTGATGGACTTTTAACCCTGAGATTTTTGGTATTTTTTAACAATTTTGGTTCTCAAGTCCTCAGACAGCAATCTTCTCCTCTTTATGTTCTCCATCCTTAGTGTGACAAATAGAGACACACGATGCAAAGATTGAGTCACTTTCTCCCCTTTTTCCCTGGTTTTAGGTGTGATTTTCATACTATCCACACCTGTTACTTGTCAATTTTGGAATACACACAAAGAAAAAAAAAACGTGTATAACAAAACGTATAATTGGAATAATTTTCTAGGTGAAATACATTGTGTTATGCATACCCGTGGCTAGTGGGCGCGGCTTCGCTCCATACACTTGTATAGAGCCGAGTCCGTGCCCTGTCTAGTGATGCGGCTGTCTAGTAGGCGTGGTTCACTATAGGGCACGGCCTCTCTCCATACAAGTGTATGGAGAACGAAGTCGCGCCCACAGGACAGAGGACAGGACATAACGCATACATACCCTCCAGGTCCCGGGTTTTGTTTCGAATCAAGGATGGATTCAAAATGAATGAGAAGTATGAAGGATGGCCTCATACACCCCAAAAACTGCTTCACAAACTCCATTTGTGATTCCTTTCATAAAAGGTACGTACACCCTTGCACATATTTTGTTATTCATTTGCATGTAAATATAAAGGTAAATTGTCACCAAGTTTTTCCTTTGTAATCTGAAAACAGCGCAATATAAGGAATGACACCCTGATTCCATCGATGTGTCACTTACTGGGCTGCTTATGGTTATGCAGATAAAGTCACTGTTTTCTTTACTGCAGATCTAGCAGTTCGCTGACTCCTGTTCATAGGCAGAAATCTGCCAATCAGTGGTGGGGGCGGGGTTATGCACAGCTCATGAATATGGAGGTCTACATGGAAACAGGTTTACTATTCCTGTAGTTGTAATCTCCTACTAATTAAACTTTGATTTTATCAAAACTACAACAAGCAGCTCTGTTAAAGACTGTGTGCCCATGGTGAGTTTTTGGTGAGGTTTTTGATGCAGCATCTTACAGTTCCAGCAAAGTGGATGGATTTATAGAAATCTCATGCCCAATGTGCTTTTTTCCTTAAACACAGCCTAAATTGACCTACGTGCTTCAAATCCACAACATGTCAATTTCTTTTGCATGTATGTTAAATTTCATGTGCAGATTTTTCTCATAGACTTGCATTAAATGTGGAAAATCTGCAGGTAAAAAACGTTTTACGTGCGTTTCTGCAGCGGAAATGCATAAAAGATGCATGTTATCCACACATGACTATGTCAATAAAGTTTTTTCAAAAACAAATACCAGGAAGTAAGTATCAAAAACAAAGCAGGTTTGCTAAAAGCAAGACACAACACAAAAAACAACAGAAAAGAAGCGTTAAAAATATGATAAAAAGTACTTAAAAATACAATTAAATGATGCATGTAATCTAATTTTCTTTACAGCTGCAAAATTGGTGCAGCATTAAAAACTCACCAAAAGCTCATCGTGGGAATGTAGCCTAAGTGACAAATCACTGGAATCAGGGTCTCTTTTTCTCCCACTTAAGAAAAATCTGAAATTTGAATCAGACTCAAAATGCATATCAGGGGCTCTGAAAATGAAAGGAATCTGTCATCAGGTTTTTGCCATCTGATCTGAGAGCAGCATAATGTAGACAGCGACTCTGATTCCAGTGATCTCTCATGACACTTACTGGGCTGCTTGCTGTATTTTTAATAAAATCATTGTATGATCATCAGGAAACTGTTACTAGAGGAAAAGTAAACCTGCTGCCAGATAGTCCTCCATATTCATGAATTCTATATAACCCTGCCCCGCCACTGAATGGCAGCCTTCTGCCTATGCACAGTGTACACAGAAAGCTGGAATCAGGGTCTCTGTCCTACATCATATTGCACTCAGATGGGAGAGCAAAAACCTGGTGACAGATCTCCTTTAAGATTGCTGACTGAAATTTAGTGCAATTTTAATAACCGCTAACACATGTAAACATCTTTTTTCCGTGTAAACTGTGTCCTTACCCTTAAGGTTGGGCAAATATCTCTTTGGACCAAGATCCATTTCTGAATACTCAATCATGTTGCACATGGAGTAATTAGGTACTTTCATGATACAAAGTCCATCAAGCTGTTCTTTTAGAAATTATAAGCAGTTTTCTTTTTGTATTTATGACTTTTTTGCCACATGAGATTGGCTCCTTCGAGTACCGAAAAGGAAATGTCGAAGTATCTCAGTGTCTGTTACCACGGCTGTATTCTCCAAGCTCTGGCTATTTACAGCTTTGGGAAATCTGCCAACTTGGTCATAAATAATGGAGGCAGCACGTCATTAACCCCAAATAGGAGCGGGTTTGTATTTCAATTAAACATCTAATTGAAAAATCCAAGTCACTGTTTCAAATCTTAAACACGACTTTGCACCATGACCATTGTGTCGGCTGCGCCTTTGTATTTAACCCTTTAATAGGTAAAAAAGAGAGATACCTGGCGAAAGAATTCCTATACATGGGAAATCCAGTTGGCTGCTACATAAGTGCCTGTGTTATTGTGGCGCCTACTGGCTGAGGAGCCTGTTATGTTTATTTAGAAACTGCAAATCTATATTGGGGGACCTTAGGCTACCGTCCTAAATATGCTTTTCATCACGTATTAGTGAGAGTTGTTGCTCGCCAGTGTTTAGTATCCCAGGTTTGGCATATTCTTAAAGATCAGGGTGTATGAGAACAGTATTTCAAGGACATCATAGCTCGTGAGCTGCACAAATGTCACGTAGCATGATTTAAAGATTAATATTAATATATGTCACTTTATATTAAGTACATAATCAGGAAGATGACAGGTTTGATGAGCCCGTGATTTAGTATGAGCTAGTCAGTATGATAAGTACCATTTTATACACTGGCAGCTGTAGAATTTAAAAAAAAAAAGTCTTTGTTGGAATGTAATTGTAAAAATATTAAATTCTAGCTAAGTGGACTATGCAGGAGAGGCTGAAATGCCGTGTGTGAGCATACAGGCGCTACCTTTCCATACATACAGCCAAAGACAACTGTGATATATATAATATCTGGCATATAGTATATTTTCTGTGAATGCGGAATAATTCTTCTGTAAATAATTCTGTAAACGAGGTATGGAAAATGATCAATCTTCTTATGTAATCACTCATTTGGATGGCAGAGACATAGATAAAGGAGGTGCGCAGTTACCTGTTGTACCTGGGCTCCGATGCCTGAGGGGTCACAGAGTGTATTACAGCCATGTTTTGAGTTCCGTGGACAGGAACAGGTCCTATCCAACGAGGTCGACAATACTATTTTGTAGTAGAACAGTGAAAAATAAAAATAATGGTCTTGCTACACCAGTGAAAAGTAACGCATCCACTTGGAGTAAAAGCAGGTTATGGGGAAGTGACCTGTCAATCACTGGCAGCAGACCGGAGCTAATTCACTGAAGTCTTATGAGACAACTGAGACACGAATTTAGAATATAACAGTATGAAGGTAATCCTTGATACAGGTATTTTACTGGGATAATGTTACTTTGGGGTCTAAAACCCTACTAACACATTCCCTTTAAATCATATGTAGTAGCTACATTATCTTACCTTTATAGCTTTTCCAGTCATGGCGAGAGCACTGGGCCTGACGCCCTTCTCCTCTGACCACCTGCTTTTGCAGTAGTCCACACTGGATTTCTCAGGTCCTCTGACATCATCATTCCGGCGTAGATAGAGCTCAGGGGCTTGGATATTGCATAGCATTATGTCAATTGACTCAAGCTTGTCAGGAGATTGCTTCTAGGTCACTTGGTTCAGCACCAACTAGGTGTCTGTCATCTCCTCCGTTTCTCCGGACTTCTATTTCATACCCTTAGAGCTCAGTCTAGTTTACTTAGGTGTGGTCCAAACCAACCTCTCAGCTAGTTATCTACTTCTCACAAGTGTTCACACCTGGCCTCTGCGATTCAGCTTATACAGCTCTTTAAGTTAATGTCCACTTTGTTTATATTTTATTGTATTCCTGCAACAAACCATTGACTTGCTCGAAAATATCAAACTTGCTTCTATGTTACGCTTATGCTATTAACTGTTGCCATGGTGGTAGATACTAGACTGAATTTTCTTCTGGCTACTCCTGCGTTTAACCATTGCCTTGCTGGAAGATACCAGACTGCATTCCTGTGATTAACTGTTTTCCTAATGGAAGATACCAGTTTCCTATACTGTTACTGTTCCTGTGTATATCCTATGTATCCACACACCTGGCTCTGCTTCATCCGTGCTACTTGCTTTGCTTGCTTGTCTGCCTACATTTGTCTTCTGCCTTTCTGTTTCTGGTTCTCACTGATCCACATGCTGTCTGTCAAGACATCCTGCTGTGCTGTGTCAGCTCTTGTCCCTGCTGCTCGCCTAGATCTACAATTTGAAGAATCCTCCTCACCTGGCGAGCTCATAACAGTAGCTTTGTATTCACCTGAAAAGATGCTTTTCAAGAAAAGTATAAAGAAGGCAGTCATGGTATTCAGTCCCGCATTGATTAATCATTTAAATACAATTCTTGATCTAAACTGAGCCCCCTAAAAAATTGCAAATTGAGCAAAAACTAGCACAATTTGAACAAGCGGACATGGAAAACAAGGACAGGGCTGGGCCAACAACTTTTAGACAGATTTATTAAGCTTTGCACCTGTTCATAAGGGGTGTTGATTTTATTTTTGGACAGTTTATAACTTCGCACAATTTATTCTGTGATTTGTACCTCTCTTTAGACTAGCAGATAAAAGTCCAATCTTGAAAAATTTGCCACACAGCCTCCACTTTTAAATAAGTCATCTGCTTGTAAAATTTTAATTGCAGACACATAGGAGTACAACTAAAGCATCATTCCAGCATATTTTTTTCAGCACTGGAGTTGTGCTACTTATCTAAGGTCCGTGCCCGTAGTGTCTTATACTTACCCGCCTCCATCTTCACCTTTTATCGACTCGGTGCCATCTTGTGACCACAACTTTTGACTGTCTGGAAGTCAGAAGTAAAGGTCACAACCACTCAATGGAAGTCTATGAAAGCCAGAACGAGGCTCTCATTTACGGTCATGGCCAAAAGTGTTGGCACCCTTGAAATTGTTCCAGAAAATTAAGCATTTCTCCCAGAAAATTATAGCAATGACACATTTTGCTATACATATGTTTATTTCCTTTGTGTATATTGTAGCAACACAAAAAAAGAGAAAAAAGGCAAATCGGGCATAATATCACACAGAACCCCAAAAATGGGCCAAACAAGATTGTTGGCACCCTCAACTTAATGTCTGGTGGCACACCGTTTGGAATAAATAACAGCAATCAACCATTCCTATATCCACCAACAAGCTTTTTATCTGGAATTTTGGACCACTCTACTTTTGCAAACTGCTCCAGATCTCTCAAATTTGAAGGTAACTTTTTCCTACAGCAATTTTAAGATCTCTCCACACATATGATAAATGGGATTTAAATCCAGACTCATTGCTGGCCACTTGAGAACTCTCCAGTGTTTTTTTCAATCAATTTCTGCGTGCTTCTTGGAGTGTGTTTGGGGTCATTGTCCTGCTGAAAGACTCATGACCCATGATAATCTTCATATTTCCTGATGTCTTGTACATAGTCAAGGCACTCAGTGCCAGAGGCAGCAAAATAACCTTAATATTTTTTAAACCTCAACCATATTTGACTGTAGGTACTGTGTTCTTTTCTTGGTAGGCCTAATTCTGTTTTCAGTAAACAGTAGATAGTAAATAGTAGCTTTACCAAAAAAAGCTCTATCTTGGTCTCATCTGTCCACAAGGTGCTTTCCCAGAATGACTTTGGCTTACTCACATACATTTTGGCAAACTGCAGTCCAGCTTTTGTATGTTTCCAAGTCAGCAGTGGGGTTCTCCTGGGTTCCTTCAATAGCGTTTAATTTCCTTCAATTGTTGACGGATAGTTCGCGCTGACACTGATGCATCCTGTGCCTGCAGGACATCTTGAATGTCTTTCGTACTTGATTTGGGTTGCTTATCCACCATCTGGACTATCCTGCTTTGCAACCTTTCGTCAATTTTTCTCTGCTGTCTACATCCAGGGATATTAGCTACAGTGCCATGGGTTGTAAATGTCTTGATCATGTAGCCCACCTTGGACAAAGGAACATCAAGATCTCTAGAGATGAACGTGTATTTTTCAACTATTTTGGCTCTCTGGTCCTCAGACAGTTCTCTTCTCTTTCTGTTCTCCATGCTTAGTGTAGCACACAGAAACACAGTGCAAAGATTGAGCCAACTTTCATTTTTTTGTGAAATTATGTCCGATTTGCCTTTTTATCTCTGTTTGTTTGTGTTGTTCCAGTACACCAATACACACAAAGGAAATAAACGTGTATAATAAAACATGTAATTGTTTTAATTTTCTGGGATAAATACTTCATTTTTTGGAACAACTTCAAGGGAGCCAACACTTTTGGCCACGACAGTACATTAAAAAGTGACCTCCGGCTCACCCAGCAAACACTGGAACAATCTAGCATGTCACAAACTGCTGGAGACCAATGGGATCTGGATTGATAGAAGATGAAGATGGTGGTAAGTAGAAGACTAAGGTCAGGGATTTTAGATTACAAGCACCACTCCAGAGCTGCAATAAACAAAAATAAATGCTGGAGTGGTGCAACAGAAACTTGCTTAAACAAAAATTTCAAATTATGGATCATCCCATTTGTGAGCTTTCTCTGCCGCTCACACCAAGTTTGAAAAAAGGGGTGGCGCTTAGCCCAAAGGGTGTGAGGATGTGACCACGTGCAATTCATCAGATTTGTTTATACCGTAGTTTATACCAGCTTGTGTAAACTTTAGTGAAAATCCAAAATAAAATAACAAAAAAACGTAGACTTAGGGTACAGTCACACTATACGATTTACCTACGATCACGACCAGCGATATGACCTGGCCGTGATCGTAGGTAAATCGTAGTGTGGTCGCTGGGGAGCTGTCACACAGACAGCTCTCCAGCGACCAACGATGCCGAGGTCCCTGGGTAACTAAGCGCAGGACCGCGCTTAGTTACCAGATGTTTAGCCTGGTTACAAGCGTTAAACTAAAAAAAAAAAAACAGCACATACTTACATTCTGGTGTCCGTCAGGTCCCTTGCCGTCTGGTTCCCGCACACAGTGACTGCCGGCCGTAAAGTGAAAGTGAAAGCACAGCCGCTGTGCTCTGCTTTCACTTTACGGCCGGCAGTCACAGTGCGGGAAGCAGACGGCAAGGGACCTGACGGACACCAGAATGTAAGTATGTGCTGTTTGTTTTTTTTTTAGTTTAACGCTTGTAACCAGGGTAAACATCGGGTAACTAAGTGCGGTCCTGCGCTTAGTTACCCGATGTTTACCCTGGTTACAAGCGAACGCATCGCTGGATCGCATCGCTAGATCGCTAGATCTGTGTCACACACACCGATCTAGCGATGACAGCGGGAGATCCAGCGATGAAAGAAAGTTCTAAACGATCTGCTACGACGTACGATTCTCAGCAGGATCCCTGATCGCTGCTGCGTCAGACACAGCGATATCGTAACGATATCGCTGGAACGTCACGAATCGTACCGTCGTAGCGATCGAAATATTATAGTGTGACGGTACCCTTAGGCTATCCACACCACAAACATTGCTAAAGAAATGATGCTTTGAATTTTTATACTGAAAGTGGTGCAAATATTATGAGCCAAAATAGCATCATAATTTACTATTAGATTCTGGCATAAATGCAACGGTGAATGTCCCTAAATGTATTTTCTGCATATACAGAAAATATATAAGATGTACTTATCCACACATATAAATACTAGAATTTTATGGTGCCCCTTTCATGGTACCGAACAGAAGTTAGCAGAAGCCTACATATGAGAAGTAGTCCATTGTCATTCAGTATGAGATTTCCTAATTTTGACACTGCAATGTAGAGACACAATCAGTTCATGAATTCTGCACAGTAACTTCATTGATTGCTATGATTGTTGTATAACTGTTCATATTTACCCTGAGCAATCTACTACATGCCCAAAATTGCAAATTCAAGCAAAACAGTGGATCATCAAGCTGCAACATTTTTACAAAAGATGTCTAAAAATGAACCATACGGCGCTGCTTAGTTGCTCCAGGTGAATAAGCAGCAAATATATGGACGAAATCACTCCCAATCGTCCCAGAAGTGGTTAGTTAAAGAAAACTATATGTGATATTTGCGCTAAGTTCACCTATATGAAGCCATAAATAGTTAAAATACTAAGAAATGTCATAAACAAGGTTCCCCATACAGGACTTTGATTAACAAAATGTGTTTACCTTAATATCAAAGAAAAGGAAATCTGTGTCCAGTGCTGACATGCAGGAAGGTCCTTCACTCATGTGCTGAAAGGTTGGTATCTGAAGCCTTCTCTGAATCTCTGTTCCAAAAATATCCGATGTGTTGCAGAGCAAAAAGTAGTATAGGAGACGCTGTCCCGGCCGGTGACTAGCGTACTCCCCCAGAGCTTGGTAACTGCCGTGCACAGGCAGTGGCGGCCGCTAGTATGGAGCTGAAGCCGACAAGGTGCAGGACCTTGTGTGACGTCACAGTCACGTGATGTGTACACGTGACCAGCTGCAAAGCTACGGAGCTACGAATAGCACACAGGACCAACTAATCCTACGCGTTTCAGAGTCACTGACTCCTTCATCAGGGATGGTGCTGTGTGCAGGATGTGTGCTTTATATAGCGTGCCGCTTTTTTTTTTTTTTTTCCTTTTTATTCATTTGCTCATTGGATAAAAGCAAACAGTTCTATCTCAGTATTTAGACCGTGGGGTGCCAAAGTATTCAGTTAAAATATGTACCTCATTTCTTCTCTTGACATTTGGTGAATAAAGTTGCCACCCCTCCAGTCTTTTTTCACTATTTTCAGTCCAGTGACTAAGATGTCCTCAAGTGAACCCCTGTGATATTTGGCAAAATGTTGAGATAGAGGATGTTCCGAGAATTTTTTACTAATGTTGCACAAATGTTCTCTAATCCTTACATTCATAGGGCGAATAGTGCGACTTATGTATAATTTCTTGCAAGGGCACATAATACTGTAGATAACTCCTTTAGTGGAGCAGGTGATGAAATCTTTAATATTAATTACTGTTCACTGATTGGAGATGGAGGTTTTTTTTTTGTGCCTAATTTCTTACATGATAAGCATTTTTTGCATGGGAAGAAGCCATTGGGGCGTTTTGATAAAAAATGATGATTTTTTTCTTCTTTCTCCAGAAGTCTACATATCGTTGGGGCAATTAGATTCCCCAAATTTTTTGCCCTTTTGAAAACGAATTTTGGATGCACTGGTAATAACTCCCCAATTATCTTATCCTCTTTGAGTATGTTCCAATGTTTATTTACAATCTTATTCAGCAGTCCACTTTTAGAATTATATTGCATTATAATTGGAATCTCATAATCTCCCCATTTTTCTCCATTCATTTTTTCTGGCTTGTTTTCTATCTGCATCAGGAACCTTTCCCTCGGGTGTTCTCCAACCTGTTCCTTGGTTTCTAACAGGAATTTTTTGTCATATCCTTTAATTACAAATTTCTCCACCAAGAGGTTTGCTTCCTTATTATAGTCGTCCAGTCTAGAGCAATTTCTATGTGCCCTGATGAATTGGCTCTTTGGAACATTGAGAAGCCAACTAGGAAGATGACAACTGTCCAAGGCTATATAGTTTCCAGAATCAGTGGGTTTGTGATATATTTGAGTATGTATTTTGTTGCTATCAATAAAAATTCTTAAGTCTAAAAAATGTATTTCTTTATTATTTATAACCGAAGTGAATTTTAAAAATTAATCATTTGTGTTTAAGTGTTGAATAAAATCATTTAATAAAATGGGGCCCCCAGACCAAATAAATATGATATCGTCAATGAACCTCTGCCATAGGACCAGGTTCGCCCGTAGCTCACCCCCGCTGAAGATGGTTTCTTCTTCCCACCTCCCTACGTAGAGGTTGGCGTAACTAGGGGTGAACCTGGTACCCATGGCAGTACCCCATTCCTGGGAGTAGTAGTCCGCCCCGAATTTAAAATAATTGTGAGTGAGTATAAAATCGATACAATCTAGAATAAAAAGATTCTGATCCCTGGGTGTCTGGCTATTCTTTGACATAAAATATTCAACTGCTTCACATCCCTTTTTGTGCTCAATCACAGTGTAGAGGGAAGTTATATCTAAAGTCCCCATGATATAGTGTTCTTCCCATTGTATCTTCTGCAGAATATTTAAAATGTGTGCACTATCCTTCAAATAGGATGGAAGGTGGGGACACAGTCTCTGTAGGTAGCAATCCACAAATTTAGAAAGGTTAGATGTGAGGCCTCCTATGGCGGAGATGATTGGCCTGCCTGGTGGATGCAGCGGATCTTTGTGGACCTTAGGTAAATAATAAAAATATGGAGCCCGGGGATGCATGTTATTTACAAAATCAAATTCATTCTTATTTAAAAATCCCTTTTGGAAACCTGTTTGTATCAAGCTTTGCATTTCTTTTAAATAGTTAGCTGATGGGTCCATGGTTAGTTTTTTATAGGTGCGATTGTCACTCAACAGCCGTAGGGATTCTTTATCATAATCGGGAGTGTTGAGTATAACTATACCACCCCCTTTATCGGCCGGTCTGATGGTTATTTGTTTGTTGTCTTGAAGTTGTTGAATCGCCCTACGTTCTTGATTAGACAAGTTATACTTGAACTGAGAACATTTTCTGTCCGAAATTTTTCTAATATCCCGAGTCACGTTATTCTGAAAGGCCTCAAACGCCTCAGAATATTCCTGGATCGGGTTAAAATTTGATTTCTTTTTGAGATGGGTGTGTTCATACGGATCAAAAGTAGGTGAACTTAGCGCAAATATCACATATAGTTTTTTTTTACAAAAGATGATGGTGTGTAACTGTGCTGGGACTTTTGGCATTCCCTGGCAATTTTGCCCAGTTCCGCCAAAATGGTTGGAGCTGGAGTGGGATCAGGGCACGACAGCAGCGTGATGCCATCTCGTCTATTTTATGATGAGTTGTGATATACTTTACACCAGAAATTTAACTTCAGTCCCTGAGGCATGTAAGTGCACACCTCTATGAATCCAACATGCCCCCTCATCAGTCTTGTTGGTCTTGATTAATCTTTCTTTTTTATTGGTAATATCCAAGCCTTATTGTGAGGATATATGTCCTCCTATTTTCTACCTGTTTCTAACCAAGCCATATAAAAGTATTCAGCCAAACAGGTGAAGAACCATTCCTTCCTATACAAAGTGTTTGTAGTATAGAGTAGTGATAGCTTTTAATCCCCACATCTACTAAGCATAATCTACTTACACCAAATCCAGAAACATAGACATGCCACAGATGCCATTCAAGAAAGCCATACACCTGGGTACTGGCATAACATGTCTGTTTCCCTGCCATGGATGTTGATGGCAGAAGGTTGTTCTGGCAAATTCCTTTCTGGGTTCTTAAAAGGAATCTGTTTAAATAGGAATTAGTTTCTGTGCATTTGATAGATCTGTAGATAGACTTGGATTTGTCTCAGTATTTTTCCATCCAGCCATAATACTGCATCCTCTGGCCACTGCTCTAGACAAACTGAAACCACACAAACCTTTCAGGGCCCTTGTGAAAGCGAGACGTTTTTATGCTCACCTGGAGTCAGGAGACCTGAGGAATGTTAAAAAGCTGTAAAGCCCTGTTTAGGAGCCTTAAATCAAATGGCAACTTGAGACTAGAAGAACTTGGGATATATTCTCCTAGAACAGCTAGGAAACAGATGAAAGGAAACTGTTTCTAGTGGCATAATGTATATATCAATGCACACAACGTTATTTATCTGCCAATGAAGAACGAGGGACTCATATAAAACAAAATGTTACCATGTATCACAATACCACAGAACAGCACTGACATGTAATGCCATGAACTTAATGTACAGCACCTAGAATAGTCAGCGACTATAAATCACAAACAATCCCATATATATATATATATATATATATATATATATATATATATATATATATACTAGATGATAGCTTGATTCTAACGCATCGGGTATTCTAGAATATGTATGTAGTTTATTTATGAAGATTTTAGAATAATACTTTGAATACACAGGATTCGGCCGGCCGCGACGTATATTGCACAGCCCACGTAGTATATTGCAGAGCCCACGTAGTATATTGCACAGCCCACGCAGTATATTGCACAGCCCACGTAGTACATTGCACAGCCCACGTAGTACATTACACAGCCCACGCAGTATATTACACAGGCCACACAGTATATTGCACAGGCCACGCAGTATATTGCACAGCCCACGCAGTATATTGCACAGCCCACGTAGTATATTGCACAGCCCACATAGTATATAGCAATGTGGGCATCATATCCCTGTTAAAAAAAAAGATTTAAAATAAAAAATAGTTATATACTCACCTTCCGTTGGCCCCCGCTTCGCACCGATGCTCCTCGCACGCTCCGGTCTCAAGAGTGCATTGCGGTCTCGCGAGCCCGCCACGTCATCATCTCGCGAGATCGCAATGCATGGAGCGGTTACCGTCCCGGGGTTGGTATGAGCGCAGGACCTGTGATGAAGTCGCAGTCACATGACCGTGACGTCATGGCAGGTCCTTTTCGCATAGCATCCTTGGCACCGGAACCTGGCGCTTGCACTGCCGCGGACAGCGGGCGACGTCGGAGGGTGGGAATAACCTTTTTTATTATTATTATTATTTGTAACATTAGATCTTATTACTATTGATGCTGCATATGCAGCATCAATAGTAAAAAGTTGGTCACACAGGGTTAATAGCTGCGTAACCGGAGTGCGTTACACTCCGGTAACGCTGGCATTAACCCTGTGTGAGGACTGACTGGAGGGGAGTATGGAGCGGGCACTGACTGCGGGGAGGAAAGAGCAGCCATTTTGCCGCCGGACTGTGCCCGTCGCTGATTGGTCGTGGCTGTTTTGCCACGACCAATCAGCGACTTGGATTTTCATGACAGACAGAGGCGGTGACCAATGAATATCCGTGACAGACAGAAAGACAGACAGACGGAAGTGACCCTTAGACAATTATATAGTAGATATATAATTAGTGTGAAGAGAATGAACATGACATATTGCTGCTTTATATGCTGCACTCCTTAGAACAAAAAGCAGTTATCCAATTTTTATTTCGGGGGGCGTGTACTATGGAGGACAGAGAATGAACTTCAATCCAATATTGCAGCCAGCATGCAGCCAGCAGGTAAGGAAAGGGTGAATCAAACACCAGAAAACCCCGCCTCCATGGCTGAAGATTGTTCCCTCCAAATTCAGGGTACAGAGTCCCTTTAAATGAACATCCCTCTTCCTCTTCTTTCCCCTGTGGATCCAGTGCTGATGCTTTGGTGTCTTGTCTACAAAGGACCAGTATGTAACTGTTGTACCCATCACTGGCAACAGTGGCCATGTGCCGTAATGCCGGTGTCACTGCTTTGCAATGGAAAGCATGATATTGTGGCACCCCTAGGGGTATTTGCCACAAAAATAGTTACTGACACTAAATACAGGTACTAAGATAGCAAAACTGCACTACCACCTCCGGCCAGAAGGGGGAGCTCCAGAGACTCCCCTTGATCCATTCTGGTCTGAGAGAAAAACTGGCAGTTGGGCTAAGGAGCTGAAAGTGAGAGGTCATACAACTGAATTTCTAACAGTCCTATGACGGTTTCCAGGCCCAAATCACCGGCCTGAGGAGAAAAGGGATAGAGAAAAAGGACATTGTGAGAACCGGGTAGCATTAATCACTACCCAGAACAGGCGCAAAGACGGATACCGGATCCGTGGCTGTATTCATTATATATAATACTGCAACCGGAAAAACGTGAGGTGATATCAGCTTCACTAGGGCCGGACGCAGCAACAGACACAGAGTTCAGCGGTACTCCTGGAGGGGGTAAGCCGATAAAAGGACTCGGGTTGCTAGTCGAACCAGGACCCGGAGGGGACAGATTGGGCCGACAGCCAGTTCACATACAGCAGCAGGGTCACACAGAAATTGCGTACAATAAGAGGCGAAGACCCCGGCAGGGTCAAAGTAACTCAGAGTTCCCATACAGACTCCGGTGACAGGACTGGTTGTAAATCCTTTTATGTTAAAGTAAACTGGTTAAACGTTTCAGTGCCTCAGACTTTCATTTGGACAATAGCTATCTATCCAGGATCAGGATCATCACCGCTGGGAGAACCTGTTGCTGATCAAGTAAGTGCCTGTTCCCTCACGATACCCCTTACACTGTGCATTGCCTGAGGCCACAGCACCGGGTCAAGCCAACCGTGACATCTCCCTCAAGAGACAGACCCCATTGGTCCGGTGCTGGGTACCCCGGTCTCCTGGGCGTCACAATTGGCGTCACGAACAGGATTCAGCCAGCCCGTATACCGGGTATTGTGTGCCGTGTTTGGAGCCCAAAACTGTGAAAACTTGGATGAAAAATCTTGAAAATTGACTTTATTAAAGAAAATTCCATTTCCCATTAAAAACTATTGAAAGTGACTTTTCCCCATTGGTTATAATGGAGTAAAGATGGCTGCCATCACCTCATAACCGTTAGGCACGAGACTGTTAATTGAGCTATGCCATTACCTGAGCCCCAGTCTGACTGAAAAACTTCAGAATCCGCCATTACAGAGCGCGTGGCGGGCGGGAGCAGCAGGGGGCGTGTCATAGTGGGCGGCACCTAGCTGAGCGCTCTGACGTCAGAGCAAGGGAAAAACCAATCCTGCTGCGCAGCGTAACTAATCTACACTATCCCGACGGAAGCGGAGGACCGGAAGGGTCCGAATTAACTAAGGGGGCACAGTATGTCGCAGCACGGAGACGCCGCAGCACCCGGCGACGCTAATGCAGCTGAAAGACAGAGTGTCAATAGAGAGTCCGGTAGCGCAGCGGTGCAAGGAGCGGCGCCCATCATGCCGGGGCTGATGCCATATACCCCGGGTGGCCCGTGGCTTCCAATGTATGAAGGTGAGCCTAATACCCTTGACGATTTCAGAGAAAAGATGCTGGCCCATTTTGACATGTTCCCCGTGGGTGAAGTTCAGCATGTTAGTCTCCTGATGATGCAGTTAAGTGGCCATGCTAAGCGAGAAGTCACAGCATGGGCAGCTGATCTAAAAGGCACTGTTGAACGCATATTTGCTGGATTAAAAGCTACATTTGAAACCACGGCCAGCAGCAAAGCTAAAATACGATTCTTTAATTGCAAACAAAAAGCTAATGAGGGCGTGAGAGACTTTGCCTTAAACCTGCAGGAAGCCCTTAAATCACTTACACTGGCTGAACCCATTTTTAACACCGGAGCGGATAAACTGCTAAGAGATCAATTTATTGAGGGACTCTACACCCCTTCTCACCGGGGGCATGTGAGCATGCTTGTTTTTAAGAACCCTGAATTGACATTTGCCCAATTAAAGGAGAGCGCTATACGTCTCCAGCTGGCAGAGGCACCTCGGGATCAGGATCCTGCGCAACCCATGGCAGAGGCACCTCAACAACAGGAAGTGCCAGTGACATCAGCTATGTCTGGGGCCATTGCTAAGCCCCTGGGGCCCAGTACTAATGAGGCTCTTCAACAAAAGCTTGACTCTTTAGCTGATGTTGTTGCTTCAATGGCTAAAACCATGCAGGAGATGAGAGGACACAAGATGGAGTTGGCAAACTGTAGAGAGGATGTTCCATGGATGAGACCCCGGAGATACCCGACATGGAGAGGACGACCCCGCGACCGCTACCAACCGGATGGACAGCCCATTTGCCGCCGTTGCCAGCAGCCAGGCCACTTTGCACGAGATTGTGATTTAAATGGGAATCCCCTGGGAATGCGGGCCGCTTCGCAGGAATGAACTTTCAAGGCCCAACACCCTGGCACGACAGGTACATCGGAGGACGACCCATTATCCCTATCGTGCTGGACGGAATTCCCCTCAACGCTTTGCTGGACACAGGTTCCCAGATTTCATCTATACCGTATATTCTTTATAAGAGGTACTGGGCTGATGCAGATATTGATAAAGGGCCCTCTGATGTTGATCTAGATATATGGGCCAGTAATGGTAAGTTGGTACCGAAACTAGGATTCAGGGAGATGACCATAAAGATTGGTAAAGTAGAATTGAAGAAACAGGATATAATTGTTGTTGATATTGACCGGTGGAACTGTGAACCCACTGTATTGATAGGAATAAATGTGTTAGAGAACTGCTTTTCCGAAGTTATTTCTGTCTTACAGCAAATTGCTGAAACTGCCCAATCCTACCAGCAGAGAGTTCTCCGGAGGGAAATAAAAGTATTGATGTTAAGGCAACAGGTAGAAGTTGCAGGTGGAGAAATCGGCAGTGTGAGGGTAAGTGATCCAACGTCTATTGTAATCCCACCAAAAACAGAAATGCTGGTATGGTGTAGAGCAGCCATTGGTACTAAGAGACGAGATTATCAAGCCTTAATAGAACCAGTGTACACCGACAGCAGGCCCACTATACTCACAGCACGAGGGGTAGTCGAGGTACACCGGGGACGAGTGCCGGTACGACTTTTGAACTGTGGAGAGGAAGAGGTCACTTTGCCAAGGTATGCTACAGTGGCAAAGCTATTTACTGTTGACAACAATGCCATCACAACCATTGAGCCCTTAGAACCAACCTGTCAGGTGGAAGTCAACGGCTCAGATGGAGAATTGGAGGATTGGTGCCAACAGCTACACGTGGGCATAAATTCAACACCTACCCATCAAAAACAAGGGGTGTATAGGCTAGTGACGGAATATGAACAAGTCTTCAGTAAACACCCATTGGACTTCGGACGGATAGAAGGGGTAGAACACACAATCCCCACCGGTGACCATCCCCCAATAAAAGAAAGATATAGACCCATACCGCCTGCTCACTATCAATGTGCAAAAGATATGCTGAGGGAGATGAAACAGGCCGGGGTAATAAGAGACAGCTGTAGCCCCTGGGCGGCCCCTCTAGTGATTGTCAAAAAGAAGGACGGAACCATGAGAATGTGTGTAGACTACCGGCGGATTAATAACATCACCCATAAAGACGCCTACCCCTTGCCTAGGATAGAAGAGTCCTTGACTGCTTTGAAATCTGCTAATTATTTTTCCACCTTAGACTTAACAAGCGGGTATTGGCAAGTCCCTGTGGCTGAGAGAGATAAGGAAAAGACGGCATTCACCACACCAATGGGTCTATGTGAATTTAATCGCATGCCGTTCGGACTCTGCAACGCATCCGGTACCTTCCAGCGGCTGATGGAATGCTGCCTCGGACACAAGAACTTCGAGACCGTCCTCCTGTACCTAGATGATGTGATCGTCTACTCAAAGACTTACGAACAACACTTAATAGACCTGGCAGAAGTGTTCGAAGCCTTATCCAGGTATGGCATGAAAGTCAAGCCATCCAAATGTCACCTTCTCAAGCCAAAGGTACAGTACCTGGGACACATCGTGAGTTCGGATGGAGTAGCACCAGATCCCGAGAAAATAAGCGCCATAAGGGATTGGCCAAGACCTACCAGCGCAAAAGAAGTGAGACAATTCCTGGGATTGGTGGGTTACTATCGCAGATTTATAAAAGGATTTACCAAGTTGGCAGCACCCTTGCAAGACACCTTGGTAGGGCAGACGAAGAAACCTTCAAACCGAAACCCTCCTTTTCAGTGGAACGACGAAAGGGAAGACTCCTTTGAACAACTAAAGAAGGCACTAACCGGAGAAGAGGTTCTGGCATACCCAGATTACCATCAACCTTTCATTCTCTACACCGATGCCAGTAATGTGGGACTAGGAGCGGTGCTGTCACAAAAGCAAGAAGGTCGGGAGAAAGTAATCGCCTTTGCAAGTAGAAAGCTCCGGCCTACTGAAAGAAATTCAGAAAATTACAGCTCCTTCAAATTGGAACTACTGGCAGTAGTTTGGCTGTGACTGAACGTTTCAAACACTATCTGGCCGCTGCAGAATTTATTGTCTATACTGACAACAATCCGTTGACCCACCTGGACACAGCCAAATTAGGTGCGTTAGAACAGCGATGGATAGCCCGGTTATCTAATTACAACTTCATAATCAAGTATCGAGCAGGTCGCAAGAATGGAAATGCCGATGCCCTATCCCGGATGCCACACTTGAGAGATGTAGAAGAGGAAACGGGGGAGCTTGAAGAAATTGAATTACCAGCCTTCCATCATCCCAAGGCAAAACATCATCAGTCAAGTACCTATCAGAAACAACAAGAGGTGAATTTTAATCCGTTAGCACACCATAGATGGGCTGACACCCAAGACAGCAATCCGGCTGTGAAGTTGGTGAAGGAACTGCTGACTGAGCAAAGTGCATATCCCGATGGGGATGCCCCAGAAGAGACGCATCAACTCTGGAAAGAGAGAGGCAAAATGTTCCTGTATCAAGGGAAGCTCTGTAGAAGGTACACCAATCCGAAAACACATGAATTGGTTTGGCAAATTATCGTGCCTAAACAAGATGTCAAGATGGTCCTCGAAGCTTACCATAATGGTGCTGGTCACTTCGGTTGGAAAAAGTTAGAAGTACTTCTAAGAGAAAGATTTTATTGGGTCGGGATGAGAAAATCAATCGAACAGTGGTGCAGAAATTGTGGCCCGTGTAACCTCAGAAGAAACGATCAAAAGAACCAAAGAGCACCACTGCAGCCCATAATCACCAAACAACCACTTGAACTTGTAGCCATGGACCATGTGAAGTTGACACCAAGCCTGTCTGGCTATGTCTATGCCTTGACAATCGTGGACCATTATTCACGCTTCTTGGTAGTAGTACCCGTAAAAGATCTGACAGCAAAAACAGCAGCCAAAGCGTTCCAAACGTACTTTTGTAGACCCCATGGATATCCGGAACAGGTTCTCACCGACCAAGGTACAGCCTTTGAATCAGAGATCTTCAGAGAATTCTGTAATATGTATGGTTGCAAAAAGATCCGGACGACGGCTTATCATCCACAAACAAACGGCTTATGCGAGAAGATGAACCATATTGTAATAGACCTACTAAAGACTTTACCTGAGACAGAAAGGAATCAATGGCCAGAGAAATTGCCTGACTTGGTGGATCTGTATAATCATGTCCCGGTGAGCTCCACCAATTGCACCCCAGCTTACCTTATGCGTGCAAGACCCGGCCAATTACCAATCGATCTAGAAATGGGAATTCTGAAACCAGACGCAGAAGTCAAAGACTCCAATTGGGATATCATACGGCAAAAGCAGTATCGCCAAGTGCAAGAGAGTGTGGAAAGAAGCCTTCAGCAAACTAGAGAAAGACAAGAGCGAACTTTCAACCAGAATGCTCTAGCGACCCCATTAAGACCGGGTGACCAAGTGCTCAAGAGAAATCGTCGAACCAATAAACTAGACAATCAGTGGGAAGCCGTACCCTACACAGTTTTACCAACAAGAATGGATAATCCTAAAATGTGTCTCATTAGCAAAAACGGGGGCTTATCATCTGTACTAGTGTCAAGAGACAATCTTAAATTATGTCCGGAAGCATTGAAAGAGACAGAAGTTGTCCAGCCAGAACCAGAAGTTATTCAACCCATGCAGGTCCAACCAGTAAAGGAAAAAGAAGAGGAAATGTATCACACCTGTATAGGAGACTTTCCCAAAACCCTACTAACATACCATGGTGCAGTAGTGGTTCCCATGGTGGCCTTTTACCCAACACCGAACCCAATACCAGAAGTCCCAAGACAGGAAGAGGCTGACCCCGTACTACAGGAGATTCCAGGCCAGGAAGAACAGATTCCTGATCAGAGTGATCCCATTCCCGGTGGACTTGCCAACTCCATAGTCGTGGAATTATCTTTAGCAGAGCGGGCAGATACTACATCCGCAGTAGACAGTAGTACACCACATGAAGAGACACCGCTATTACGTAGATCACAGCGTAGTACCCAGGGTCAATTACCGGCCAGGTATGCAGATTACCAACTATAAAGCTCATAATGTGAATTGTATATATGTTATGCCGTATATAGTTAAACAGAAAATGTAGTATAGTCATTGTTATCAGTCTGCAACGTTTAAGCCCAGTGCCTACAGAGACTTGTCTGTATGAACTTATTGCATATTCTTGAACTTTTTATCAGCTCGGAGGCACTAAATCAAAGCTCCGGAAAGACTGCTTTTTGAACTTTGCTTTTTGCTCTTTTTGAACTTTCTGTAGACTTTATATTGGTAACTCCGTTGGAAAAATGGAACTAAATTCTTGGACACAAAGTGCAGTGCCTTTCCTAGTACCTTCAAGGATAGAACTGTATTAATGGACGCTATTTGAAGTGACTTTTTACAGAACTCTATTTTTGTTTCCTTGAGTGGTTTTTGTAACTTTTCATTTTTAAGACTCTGTACATATTAATTGTTATTTCAAAATGTTATCGTCCCACAGTCCCGGAGTACTGTTCTTAACTAAGGGGGAATGTGGCACCCCTAGGGGTATTTGCCACAAAAATAGTTACTGACACTAAATACAGGTACTAAGATAGCAAAACTGCACTACCACCTCCGGCGAGAAGGGGGAGCTCCAGAGACTCCCCTTGATCCATTCTGGTCTGAGAGAAAAACTGGCAGTTGGGCTAAGGAGCTGAAAGTGAGAGGTCATACAACTGAATTTCTAACAGTCCTATGACGGTTTCCAGGCCCAAATCACCGGCCTGAGGAGAAAAGGGATAGAGAAAAAGGACATTGTGAGAACCGGGTAGCATTAATCACTACCCAGAACAGGCGCAAAGACGGATACCGGATCCGTGGCTGTATTCATTATATATAATACTGCAACCGGAAAAACGTGAGGTGATATCAGCTTCACTAGGGCCGGACGCAGCAACAGACACAGAGTTCAGCGGTACTCCTGGAGGGGGTAAGCCGATAAAAGGACTCGGGTTGCCCGTCGAACCAGGACCCGGAGGGGACAGATTGGGCCGACAGCCAGTTCACATACAGCAGCAGGGTCACACAGAAATTGCGTACAATAAGAGGCGAAGACCCCGGCAGGGTCAAAGTAACTCAGAGTTCCCATACAGACTCCGGTGACAGGACTGGTTGTAAATCCTTTTATGTTAAAGTAAACTGGTTAAACGTTTCAGTGCCTCAGACTTTCATTTGGACAATAGCTATCTATCCAGGATCAGGATCATCACCGCTGGGAGAACCTGTTGCTGATCAAGTAAGTGCCTGTTCCCTCACGATACCCCTTACACTGTGCATTGCCTGAGGCCACAGCACCGGGTCAAGCCAACCGTGACATCTCCCTCAAGAGACAGACCCCATTGGTCCGGTGCTGGGTACCCCGGTCTCCTGGGCGTCACAATATCAATAGTACAGCACATGACCACTGAGTCACATACTGACAGCTTTGACACATTTAGGTGCATGTACTGAAATCACCAAGACGGAGAGGCAAGGTGCTGAATGTTAAGGGGCAAGGTAAGGAGAAGGGAAACAAATAAAAAAAATAGATATATACAGTCATGGCTGAAGGTGTTGGCACCCTTGAAATTGGTCCAGAAAATGAAGTATTTCTACCAGAAAATGATTGCAATTACACGTTTTGTTATACACGTTTATTTCCTTTGTGTGTATTGGAGTAACACAAAAAAAACTGCAAAAAAGGTAAATTGGACATAATTTCACACAAAACCCTCAAAATGGGCCGGACACAATTGTTGACACCTTTCCAAAAGCTCAAACTCACCTGATGCAATTAACAGGTGTGGGCAATATGAAAATCACACCTGAAACCAGATAAAAAGGGAAGAAGTTGAATCAATCTTTGCATTGGGGGTTTATGTGAAATTATTTCCAGTTAGCCTTTTTTTCTCTGTTTCTTTTAATGTTGGTCCAATGTACACAAAGGAAAAAAAACATGTATAACAAAACTTGTAATTGCAATCATTTTTCCTGGAAAAAATACTTCATTTTCTGAAGAAATTTATATATATACAGTGGAGAAAAAAGTGTTTAGTAAGCCACCAATTGTGCAAGTTCTCCTGACATCATAGGTAGACCACAACTATGAGAAAACAAATCCAGAAAATCACCTTGTCTGATTTGGCAAGATTTATTTAGCAAATTATGGTGGAAAATAAGTACCGTATTTGGTCACCTAAAATATGCAAGATTTCTGGCTCTCACAGACCTGTAACTTCTTCATTAAGAGGCTCCTCTGTCCTCCACTCATTACCTGTAGTAATGGCACCTGTTTGAACTTGTTATCAGTATAAAAGACACCTGTCCACAACCTCAAACAGTCTGACTCCAAACTCCACTATGGTGAAGACCAAAGAGCTGTCAAAGGACACCAGAAACAAAATTGTACTGCAGAAATTCTGTTGTAACCTTGGCCAGATCTGTGCCTTGCTACAATTCTGTCTCTGAGCTCCTTGGCCAGTTCCTTTGACCTCATGATTCTCATTTGGTCTGACATACACTGTGAACTATGAGGTCTTATATAGACAGGTGTGTGCCTTTCCAAATCAAGTCCTATCAGTTTAATTACGTAAACACAGCTGAATTTCAGTGAAGGAGTAGAACCATCTCAACGAGGATCACAAGGAAATGGACAGTATGTGACTTAAATATGAGTGTTCAGTTATTCTTTTTTATTAAATTTGCAAAAATTTCTACATTTATCTTTTTTCAGTCAAGATGGGGTGCAGTGTATACAATAATGTAAAGAATGTACTTTTTTGAATTTACCAAATGGCTGCAATGAAACAAAGAGTGAAAACTTTAAAGGGGTCTGAATACTTTCCGTACCCACTGTATACAGTATATGTTCTTCAATGGAATGTAGAAGAGAAGCCACCTGGGACACCTGTGTCTGAATAGTCTCCAGCACAGTATGATCACTGGAGATTATTAAACTACTAGATGGTGGCCCGATTGTAACGTATTGGGTATTCTAGAATATGTAGGTAGTATATAGCACAGGCTACGTACTATATTGCATAGTGACGTAGTATATAACACAACCGACGTAGTATATAACAGAGCTACGTAGTATGTAACACAGCGTACGTAGTATATAGCAGAGCTATGTAGTATATAATACAGCCACGTAATATATAACATAGCCACGTAGTGTATTGCACAGGCACGTAGTATATTGTTCAACCACGTAGTATATAGCAGAGCCATGTAGTATATAACATAGCCACATCGTATATCATAGTATATTGCACTGCCACGTAGTATATAACAGCCACGTAGTATATTGCACAGTCGATGTAGTATATAACAGAGCCCACGCAGTATGTAACACAGCTCACATAGTATATAGCAATGTAGGCACTATATGCATGGTTAAAAAAGATTTAAAATAAAAAATAAACATATACTCACCTTCCGAAGGCCCCTTGAAGTCCTGGCGCCTGTGTGCAGTGCACGCGGCAGCTTCCGGTCCGAGGGTTGGTATGAGCGGAGTACCTATGATGACGTCGCGGTCACGTGACCGTGACGTCATGGCAGGTCCTTCTCGCATAGCATCCTTGGCACCGGAACCTGCCGCTTGCACTGTCGAGGACAGCAGGCGATGTCGGAGGGTGAGAATAACCTTTTTTTTAATTATTATTATTATTTGTAGCATTAGATCATTTTACTATTGATGCTGCATACGCATACTCCTATTTTTTTTAGTGCTCGGAGATTTAGGCTATGTGCACACGTAGAAAAATCCGCTGCAGATTTTTCCGCAGCGCATTTGATAAATCCGCAGAGCAAAACCACTGCGATTTTTACTGCAGATTTATTGCGGATTCTGCTGCGATTTTCCATCTGCAGATTTCTATTGGAGCAGATGGAAAACAACAAAGAATTGACATGCTGCCAAAAATAATCTGCAGCGTTTCCGCACGGCTTTTTCCGCAGCATGGGCACAGTCTTTTTGGTTTCCCATAAGTTTACATTGTACTGTAAACTCATGGGAAACTGCTGCAAAATCCGCAACGTGTGCACATAGCCTTAGTTTTTCTTTCCGCAGCTGAATGATTTACATTTGCTAGCCAGCAAAAGTACATGTAGGGATTCCCTAGCAACCAGGCAACTCCCACATGTACTTATGCTGGCTAACAGATGTAAATCATTCAGCTGCGGAAAGAAAAACGAAATCTCCGAGCACAAAAAAATACTCGGAGGACCCCCGAGCATGCTCGAGAAATCTCGAGTTACGAGTATATTCGCTCATCACTAAAGATGTCCCAAGAAAATATTTTTCTCTAATTCCTCCTAATTTTGGAATAGTGTGGTAATGTATTAAAATCCTTACCAATCGCCATCATCAGGGCCGGACTGGCCATCGGGCACTTCTGGCAAATGCCAGAAGGGCCGGTGCTAGGAGTGGGCCGCTATCAGCGGCGCCAGGGTCAACTCCTCCCGCCAGCGCCGACTCATTCTCCTGTTGTGAATTCCGCTCTTGGGCTCCCTCCGGTGGTTGTAAGTGGCACTTTTGTGAGTTCTGCTCTTGGGCTCCCTCCGGTGGTTTTAAGTGGAATGGCTGCTCCTTGGATTTAGCAGTCAGCAGCTGCTTCCACTAATTGTCTTTCTGCTCGGCTATTTAGCTTGGCTCTTCCCTTCAGCTTGTGCCACTTGTCTATGGTTCCTGGTTGGATTCACATCTCTGCTTGGATTTCCCTGTTATCCTGACCAGTTCAGCAAAGATAAGTCCTTGCTTTGCTCTTCTCTGTCCACATGTTGTGGACTTCATTGTTCGGTACATTCTATGTTTTTATCCAGCTTGTCAGTATGGATTAATTCTGTTTAGCTGGAAGCTCTGGGAAGCAGATTTACCCTCCACACCTTTAGTCAGGTGTGGAGATTTTTGTAAACTCTGTGGTGGATTTTTCTAGTTTTTATAGTGACCGCACAGTATTCCGTCCTGTTCTATCTATCTAGCTAGACTGGCCTCCTTTGCTACATCCTGGTTTCATTCTACGTATGTCTTTTCCCTCTCCACTCACAGTCATTATTTGTGGGGGGCTATCTATTCTTTGGGGATTTTCTCTGAGGCAAGATAGCTTTCCTGTTTCTATCTTTAGGGGTAGTTAATTCTCAGGCTGTGACGAGGTGTCTAGGGAGTGACAGGAACATCCCATGGCCGCTTCTAGTGTGGTGTTGAGCTTAGGAACTGCGGTCAGTACAGGTACCACCTCCTTCAGAGCTTGTCCTATGTTGCTCCTAAACCACCATTTCATAACAATCTCCCCACCGTTTGCCCTCCCGCTCCGCATTCAACTATACCGGCGTCTATGACGCCGGTACAGTTGAATGCAATGATGGAGGAGAGAGTGTCCGCTGTCGCTCCCTCTCCCATCATTCCCTGCTCTGCCTCTGACACTGCGGGTGCGCGATGACGTCATATCATCGCGCACCTGCTGTGTGGCCGGCCAGACTGCAGCTGCTGAGACCGGAGCCTGGAGCAGCACGGGGCAAGAGGAAAGGTGAGGAGAGTGTTTTTTTTTTTTTTTTCAATATAGCAATGAGTGATAACTGGAGCATGGGGCAATTTGGGGGGTTGTATAACATTCTATGGGGGCTGGCTGTATTACGGTACATTCTATGGGGGCTGTGCTGTATTACATTCTATGGGGCTGTGCTGCATTACATTCTATGGGGTCTGGCTGCATTACATTCTATGGGGGCTGTGCTGTATTACATTCTATGGGGGCTGTGCTGCATTACATTCTATGGGGGCTGTGCTGCATTACATTCTATGGGGTCAGGCTGCATTACATTCTATGGGGGCTGTGCTTCATTACATTCTTTGGGGTCAGGCTGCACTACATTCTATGGGGGCTGTGCTGCATTACATTCTATGGGGTCAGGCTGCATTACATTCTATGGGGGCTGTGCTGCATTACATTCTATGGGGACTGTGCTGTATTATATTCTATGGGGGCTGTGCTGCATTACATTTTATGGGGTCAGGCTGTATTACATTCTATGGGGCTGTGCTGCATTACATTCTATGGGGTCTGGCTGCATTACATTCTATGGGGGCTGTGCTGTATTACATTCTATGGGGGCTGTGCTGCATTACATTCTATGGGGGCTGTGCTGCATTACATTCTATGGGGACTGTGATGCATTACATTCTATGGGGTCAGGCTGCATTACATTCTATCGGGGCTGGCGGCATTACCTTCTATGGGGGCTACATTATATTCCATGGGGGATTGTATTATATTCTGTGGGGAGGTGGGCTGTATTACATTCTATGGGGTGCTGTATTATATTCTATGGGGGGCTGCATTATACTATATAAGGAGGGCTCCATTGTATTCTATCGAGGGGCTACATTATATTCTATGGGGGGCTGCATTATGCTCTATGAGGGGGCTACCATATATATGCATGGGCTGCATTACACTACATGAGGGGGCTGCATTATATTCTCTGGGGGGTTACATTATACTCAGGGGGCTACAATATATTCTGTGGGGTGGCTGCATTATACTCTGGAGTGGCATCATTATACTATATGTGGGCTGCATTATACTATATTGAGGACTATGAGGAATACATTATACTATATGAAGAAATATAGGGTGCATTATACTATGGGAAGTGAATTGTACTACATGGATGACAATGGCGGTGCATTATACTATATGGAGCACTATGAGGAGTGTATTATACTATTTGGAGGACTGTGGCAGTACATTATACTATATGGAGGACTGAGGAGTGTGCTTTAATATATGGAGGACTATGAGGAGTGTATTATACTATATGGAGGACTGAGGAGTGTATTATACTATATGGAGGACTGAGGTGCACATTATAATATATGGAGGACTATGGGGTGTATTATACTAAACAAGCAAAATGCTGCCTATTAATCGAGTGATTGGATTGTTTATGTGGGAGCAGAAATCCTTGTTCTCAGCAGTGTAAACTGTAGTTGTGCTGCTGATAACATGATACTGTATTTGGACAGAGTGATCTAATTGTGATTGTTCTGTTCCCTTCATTCTTTCTCAGTTGGTGTAAAGAGGCCAGGAAACAAGCAAACGACTTCAGTATTGTCGATGACACTCGTTTAGCGGCCTGAGATCAGCGCATGTAAATACAGCAGAAATGCTTCTCAGGGAGACCAGGCAAGGATGATGACAGTTGTAGTTAGCACCCGGCGCCTGGGAATAGCGCTAACTCTACTGCTTTTCCCAGCCGCCAGAGCATTTAATTCTGGAATGTGTAATGATTTTTAGGGTTGATGTCAGCTGCGTAATGTCAGCTGCTATCAATCCCTGGTATAAGTAATGGAGAGGTGTCTATCAGACACCCCCACTACTAGCCCAGACCTGACGAGACCCAGGGACTCTGAAGAGCGGTGACGGTAGTAACAGTACCGCTCTTCACAGTCGCCGAGCTCAGTGCAAGACCCGGAATATCTGAAGAGCGATGACATTACTGATGTCACCGATCTTCAGAGTCACCGGGTCTCGTGCTGCGCAGCGGAGCCAAAAGTGGCTGTAGACAAAGTTTATGGAGCATCAGAATGAGGTTCCATAGCCTTTGGTCGTCTCAATCCCTTCATTATCTACAAGATCCAGTTATGTAGGTAAAGTAGCGGCTTTTCTTGGTGCTGCAACTAAAAGCAATAAATAGGACGAGCTGTAATGCTGGATACAGCTGTGATGATATGTTATATAGTCGTGTTACACTCCCCTCACTTCTTGTAACCTACAAGTGTACAAAGATATTATACAGTCACCATGTGACAAGTGGGCCTGTGTAACTTCAAATGCCAGGGCTGAATTTGAGTCCCACTCCGGCCCTGGCCGTCATTCTTATGTTTCTGCAGTTCCTCTTGTCCGTAATATATTATATGTATGAAATACAACTCCCAAAGGTCAGGAATGGTGATGGTTACTTCCACTGACCAGGCCCAGTGTCCTCATGAACTTTAAAGGCAGTCTGTCACACCCTAGCAATACTTGATGTAGGGAACATATCTGGTATAAAAATCATACTTCCAATATACATTTTAAAGGTACAGTACTTGAGAATATTACATGCAACGTTGGTGCTACTGAGGGCTTACTGCGCCACTACACACCCTCAATTTGCATTTTGGGGAGATCATTCAGTTTTTGATTAAACTGAACATGCGCACTGACATTGCCTGAATGCGGCCATGCATACACCACATCAGTGCTAACATGCACACAGAGTAGGTAGGAGCATTCTCCTCCATGGTTCACTCTATGTCAGCTGCTCTCTACGCTGATACACCCAGAAGTGTAACAAGTGACCACAGAGTCGAGGACAGGGAGGAGAAGAAATTCTGTATGTGTGGCTAGTTCATTAGATCTGCTTGCTACAGTTCTGGGTACATTGGTGTAGAAAGTGGCAGTCGCAGAGAGGAGCCAGAGAGTAGAATATGTGGCACTGAAGCTTAAACTGTAAAGCGCTGCGGAATATGTTGGTGCTATATAAATAAAGATTATTATTATTATTATTATGTGCATGCAGCCGGGCTCAGGCAGTGTCAGTGTGCATACAAAAACATGTGGGCTTTGTTCAACCAGCACTCTCCCTTGGCAAGGGAAGGTTGTCAATCAGAAGTAGGTGGAAGTCCACAAAATGCAAACTGGCTATGCCAACGGTGCACCAAATCCCCCTCATTTGCATTCAAATTTAAAGTAATTTTCTCAAACATTGTACCATTAAGTTGGAGCGCCCCCACTTCAGGGCAGCAGGGTACTTGGATTCGGGCCCTTCTGTAGTCAATGGGGATGTCACAGTGGCTAGACCCGGTCCGTGGCCCTTTGAGGGGCGTCTAATAAAAGGACAAGAGTTTATAGGATAATGTTCGTGACGCCACCTGTGGTATTCGGTCAGGGTGACCGACGCTGCTTAGGGGTCCGCTGGGGTGATGTTAAGGTAACTAGATGGTAAACCTTCCCACAGGTAAAGTGTATCCCCAGGGCTTCCCAGAGTGTATGCAGCGCCCCAGAGACCTGGTCGTTGCAGTAATGTCGCTTTGCCACTAAGGGGAGTGATCGTACGTCTGATGGCACTAAAGGAGTTCATCTGACCAGGTATCACAAGCACACATTATACTTCACACTCCGGCCACTAGGGGGAGCAAAAGGTTTTATTTATTAGGCCACTCCTCACACTGGTAAAACTGGGGGTTGGATAGGAAGTTAGAGAGAAGCTGGCTGGGTTTTGCCCAGGCAACATCCCATGGCAGGGGGTGTTGCGGGGAAGATTCAGAGGGGTCCTTGTCAGGCGTGGGAACCTGGCAGTGACTTAGCGACAAGGACAGATCGTTACAGAGCCGCGCCTGCACTACCTTGCGGCGGCATCTAAAGAATGGACATGAAGCGAAGGATATTGTGGACAGTGAGAAACGAGATCAAGCACAAAGGAGAGCCAGTAGGAGTCGTGCCCCGAGAACGGCAACATCCTACTGAGGCGCGTAGCCGGTGACTGGAACACCGAGGAAGTAACTGACTCTATGCCTTACTTCAAATACCGCAGGACAGTTAATTATAGGTTGCCTGTCTACCTTACATCACCTAAGCAGACATAGGGGGCACGCGTGGAGAGGGGCGTCTCTAGGGTCCCAGAATAGCTCCGAGCCTTCCCGTCAAACGGGTGCGTCCTAGCCATAACAAACTTGGGGGACGGAGGATAGAAAGAACGAGAAAGAATGAGAACAGAAGTTGTGAGGACTATCCCGAATGCTCAGCAGGGAAGCACTACAACACACAGGCGCTAGTGGAAGGCAATGATTTCCACCTGCAAAGGGAACTCTGGATGTGCCTTCGGACCGGCCGGTCTCAGACAGCCCTGTTGACAGTGCTCTGGATTGAGGATCCTGAAGCCTTCAGTAAAAGGTAAAGAGACTGCAACCCTGTGTCCTCGTTATTGACTGCGCCTCACACCATCACCACCTACACCACTGGGAAGCCCTGGGGACATACTTCACCTGTGGGAAGGTATACCATCTAGCTGCCATAACACCACCCCAGTGGACCCCAAGCAGCGTCGGTCACCCTGACCGAATACCACAGGTGGCGTCACGAAATCTTAGCTGACTTTCATTATCTCTTTTATTGGACGCCCCTTGGCAGGGTCACGGACCGGGTCCAGCCACCATGACATCCCCAGAACTGAGCCAGAGAGGACCAGTACCGAGTAACCCGCGGCCCTGCGTCTGGGGGCGCTCCATGTAGATGATGGATGGTGTGAGGCGCAGTGAATAACGAGGACACAAGGGTGCAGTCTCTTTACCTTTACTGAAGGCTTCAGCATCCACAGTCCAGGGCACCAGATCACAGGGTAGGCAGAGTCCGGCCGGTCTGAAAGCAAATCCAGAGTCCCTTTATCCAGGTGGAAATCAGTAGCCTTCCCCTAGCGCACAGTAATACAGTAGGTCCCTACTTGCATAAGCTCCAATAAGGTCCTCACTGTTGTTACTCCTCTCACTGTTACCCATGGTCGGATAGAACAAAACACGTATGACTGGTGGCCTGAGGCTTTTTATAGGGACCCTAGAGACACCCCAGCCTCCACAAGTTGCCACCGTGCCTCCTGTGTAAATGGTCAGGCAGCTAACGTGGAATTAACTATCCTGCCAGTCTCTGAAGTAACGGCATAGAGCTCTTTTCTCCCTCGGTGCTCTGGCTACCGGTCCTTCAGAAAGAGGCAGCCTGCTTCTAGCTGGTCTCCCTCTGATGTTTCACTCCTGTTGCTATGACTTTGTTGCTCACTCACTGCAACACACTTCCTTTCGTGTCCTTTCTTAGGATGCTGCCACATGGGATGCAATAAAGGCACAGATGATTGGCCTCGGGGAGACCAAAACATCCAACACTGCGGAGACACCATCACGTGTTTCTCAACGCAGTGATTCCAGAACACTGCCCCCATCCCTTATGGGAAATATGCAGATGCAGGTAAAGAAGCTGCGGAGACACCATCACGTGTTTCTCGACGCAAGCAGTGAATAGCCAGGCCTTTCCCCGGGAAGGAACAACCACGGGAAGGGCAGCATCCTATGAAGGAAAGCCACCTATGCCAAGCATGGTATCCATCCACAGACAGCTGTTTCGGGGTGTTTGCCCCTCATCAGTGTGGAGTAGGAATCTGGCTATTAGGAGCAGTGCCTAGTAAAAAGGCTATAAAGGCACAGATGATTGGCCTCGGGGAGACCAAAACATCCAACACTGCGGAGACACCATCACGTGTTTCTCAACGCAGTGATTCCAGAACACTGCCCCCATCCCTTATGGGAAATATGCAGATGCAGGTAAAGAAGCTGCGGAGACACCATCACGTGTTTCTCGACGCAAGCAGTGAATAGCCAGGCCTTTCCCCGGGAAGGAACAACCACGGGAAGGGCAGCATCCTATGAAGGAAAGCCACCTATGCCAAGCATGGTATCCATCCACAGACAGCTGTTTCGGGGTGTTTGCCCCTCATCAGTGTGGAGTAGGAATCTGGCTATTAGGAGCAGTGCCTAGTAAAAAGGCTATAAAGGCACAGATGATTGGCCTCGGGGAGACCAAAACATCCAACACTGCGGAGACACCATCACGTGTTTCTCAACGCAGTGATTCCAGAACACTGCCCCCATCCCTTATGGGAAATATGCAGATGCAGGTAAAGAAGCTGCGGAGACACCATCACGTGTTTCTCGACGCAAGCAGTGAATAGCCAGGCCTTTCCCCGGGAAGGAACAACCACGGGAAGGGCAGCATCCTATGAAGGAAAGCCACCTATGCCAAGCATGGTATCCATCCACAGACAGCTGTTTCGGGGTGTTTGCCCCTCATCAGTGTGGAGTAGGAATCTGGCTATTAGGAGCAGTGCCTAGTAAAAAGGCTATAAAGGCACAGATGATTGGCCTCGGGGAGACCAAAACATCCAACACTGCGGAGACACCATCACGTGTTTCTCAACGCAGTGATTCCAGAACACTGCCCCCATCCCTTATGGGAAATATGCAGATGCAGGTAAAGAAGCTGCGGAGACACCATCACGTGTTTCTCGACGCAAGCAGTGAATAGCCAGGCCTTTCCCCGGGAAGGAACAACCACGGGAAGGGCAGCATCCTATGAAGGAAAGCCACCTATGCCAAGCATGGTATCCATCCACAGACAGCTGTTTCGGGGTGTTTGCCCCTCATCAGTGTGGAGTAGGAATCTGGCTATTAGGAGCAGTGCCTAGTAAAAAGGCTATAAAGGCACAGATGATTGGCCTCGGGGAGACCAAAACATCCAACACTGCGGAGACACCATCACGTGTTTCTCAACGCAGTGATTCCAGAACACTGCCCCCATCCCTTATGGGAAATATGCAGATGCAGGTAAAGAAGCTGCGGAGACACCATCACGTGTTTCTCGACGCAAGCAGTGAATAGCCAGGCCTTTCCCCGGGAAGGAACAACCACGGGAAGGGCAGCATCCTATGAAGGAAAGCCACCTATGCCAAGCATGGTATCCATCCACAGACAGCTGTTTCGGGGTGTTTGCCCCTCATCAGTGTGGAGTAGGAATCTGGCTATTAGGAGCAGTGCCTAGTAAAAAGGCTATAAAGGCACAGATGATTGGCCTCGGGGAGACCAAAACATCCAACACTGCGGAGACACCATCACGTGTTTCTCAACGCAGTGATTCCAGAACACTGCCCCCATCCCTTATGGGAAATATGCAGATGCAGGTAAAGAAGCTGCGGAGACACCATCACGTGTTTCTCGACGCAAGCAGTGAATAGCCAGGCCTTTCCCCGGGAAGGAACAACCACGGGAAGGGCAGCATCCTATGAAGGAAAGCCACCTATGCCAAGCATGGTATCCATCCACAGACAGCTGTTTCGGGGTGTTTGCCCCTCATCAGTGTGGAGTAGGAATCTGGCTATTAGGAGCAGTGCCTAGTAAAAAGGCTATAAAGGCACAGATGATTGGCCTCGGGGAGACCAAAACATCCAACACTGCGGAGACACCATCACGTGTTTCTCAACGCAGTGATTCCAGAACACTGCCCCCATCCCTTATGGGAAATATGCAGATGCAGGTAAAGAAGCTGCGGAGACACCATCACGTGTTTCTCGACGCAAGCAGTGAATAGCCAGGCCTTTCCCCGGGAAGGAACAACCACGGGAAGGGCAGCATCCTATGAAGGAAAGCCACCTATGCCAAGCATGGTATCCATCCACAGACAGCTGTTTCGGGGTGTTTGCCCCTCATCAGTGTGGAGTAGGAATCTGGCTATTAGGAGCAGTGCCTAGTAAAAAGGCTATAAAGGCACAGATGATTGGCCTCGGGGAGACCAAAACATCCAACACTGCGGAGACACCATCACGTGTTTCTCAACGCAGTGATTCCAGAACACTGCCCCCATCCCTTATGGGAAATATGCAGATGCAGGTAAAGAAGCTGCGGAGACACCATCACGTGTTTCTCGACGCAAGCAGTGAATAGCCAGGCCTTTCCCCGGGAAGGAACAACCACGGGAAGGGCAGCATCCTATGAAGGAAAGCCACCTATGCCAAGCATGGTATCCATCCACAGACAGCTGTTTCGGGGTGTTTGCCCCTCATCAGTGTGGAGTAGGAATCTGGCTATTAGGAGCAGTGCCTAGTAAAAAGGTTTCCTAGTGGAAAGCCATCCTTCATAGGATGCTGCCCTTCCCGTGGTTGTTCCTTCCCGGGGAAAGGCCTGGCTATTCACTGCTTGCGTCGAGAAACACGTGATGGTGTCTCCGCAGCTTCTTTACCTGCATCTGCATATTTCCCATAAGGGATGGGGGCAGTGTTCTGGAATCACTGCGTTGAGAAACACGTGATGGTGTCTCCGCAGTGTTGGATGTTTTGGTCTCCCCGAGGCCAATCATCTGTGCCTTTATAGCCTTTTTACTAGGCACTGCTCCTAATAGCCAGATTCCTACTCCACACTGATGAGGGGCAAACACCCCGAAACAGCTGTCTGTGGATGGATACCATGCTTGGCATAGGTGGCTTTCCTTCATAGGATGCTGCCCTTCCCGTGGTTGTTCCTTCCCGGGGAAAGGCCTGGCTATTCACTGCTTGCGTCGAGAAACACGTGATGGTGTCTCCGCAGCTTCTTTACCTGCATCTGCATATTTCCCGTAAGGGATGGGGGCAGTGTTCTGGAATCACTGCGTTGAGAAACACGTGATGGTGTCTCCGCAGTGTTGGATGTTTTGGTCTCCCCGAGGCCAATCATCTGTGCCTTTATAGCCTTTTTACTAGGCACTGCTCCTAATAGCCAGATTCCTACTCCACACTGATGAGGGGCAAACACCCCGAAACAGCTGTCTGTGGATGGATACCATGCTTGGCATAGGTGGCTTTCCTTCATAGGATGCTGCCCTTCCCGTGGTTGTTCCTTCCCGGGGAAAGGCCTGGCTATTCACTGCTTGCGTCGAGAAACACGTGATGGTGTCTCCGCAGCTTCTTTACCTGCATCTGCATATTTCCCATAAGGGATGGGGGCAGTGTTCTGGAATCACTGCGTTGAGAAACACGTGATGGTGTCTCCGCAGTGTTGGATGTTTTGGTCTCCCCGAGGCCAATCATCTGTGCCTTTATAGCCTTTTTACTAGGCACTGCTCCTAATAGCCAGATTCCTACTCCACACTGATGAGGGGCAAACACCCCGAAACAGCTGTCTGTGGATGGATACCATGCTTGGCATAGGTGGCTTTCCTTCATAGGATGCTGCCCTTCCCGTGGTTGTTCCTTCCCGGGGAAAGGCCTGGCTATTCACTGCTTGCGTCGAGAAACACGTGATGGTGTCTCCGCAGCTTCTTTACCTGCAGCCACATGTGATGCAGGCGCAGCTCCGTGTACCCTCGTCCTCCTCAGACCGCAGTCTGGATCTGACTGGAGATCACTCCAGTCAGCGCGACCTGGAGACCTTTCCTCGTCGGTCCCCAGCCAAAAACTCTCACTAACTTCCTCCCCAACCCACCAGTTTTACCCAAGTGTGAGGAGTGGCCTAGAAGATAGAACCTTTGCTCCCCCTGGTGGTCTGGAGTGTGAAGTGTATGTAATGGTTGTGATACCTGGACAGAAGATCTCCTTCATTGCCTTCAGACGTAACATCACTCCCCCTGGTGGAAGAATAATATTACTGCAACGAACCAGGACTCTGGGGGCGCTGCAAAAACATACAGAGCTACTATGATTTTTGAGAGACTAGGTTTCCAATATCACCGTATAGCTAGCTTAACCTCTTCCTGACATGCACCGTACATGTACTGCTCTGCGGGAGATGCATTCCCACAAACAGCAGTACAGGTACGGTGCATCGATCGCGCGGCCTCACGTTGAGCACCGCGGTGATCGGGTACAGGTGTCAGCTGTGTGATCGCGCTGTCCTGAAGGTCTCCATAGAGACCCCCCCGACTGCAAGATGGCCGCAGAGTTCTGCAAGGAAGGTGGCTTGTGGGCGCCTGCAGTGTAGAGTATCAGATCAGCAATCTGACACCATACAGTGATGTCCCAGGATGGGACAATGTAAAAAAGGTTTTAAAAAAATATGAAAAAGTTAAAAAATATATATTTTTTAAATCTCCAAATAAAGGAAAAAAATAAACAAATGTTTTTCCTATAAATACATTTATTTATGTGAATAATAAAATAAACAATAAAAGTACACGTATTTGGTATCGTCACGTCCTCTTTAAAACTGTCCCAGTAGTTAACCCCTTCAGTGAACACCGTAAAAAAAAAAAAAACAGGGAAAAAACAATGCTTTATCATACCACCGAACAAAAAGTGCAATAAAACGTGATCAAAAAGATAGATATAAATAAACAAGGTACCAATGTAAACGTCATCTTGTCCTGCAAAAATCAAGCCACCATACAGCTCTATCAGCCGAAAAATAAAAAAGTTATAGCTCTCAGCATAAAGTGATGCAAAAATAATAATTTTTTCTATAAAATAGTTTTTATTGTGTAAAAGCGCCAAAACATAAAAAAACTATATAAATTGGGTATCACTGTAATTGTACTGACCCGAAGAATAAATCTGCATTACCAATTTTACCATATGCGGAATGGTATAAACAAAAGACAAAAAGCAATTCCTGAATTGCTGTTTTTTGTTCATTCTGTCTCCCAAAAATCAGAATAGAAAGTGATCAAAAAAGTCATGTGCCCAAAAATTGTACCAATAAAACCGTCAGCTCGTCCCGCAAAAAAAACAAGCCATAACGTGACTCTGTTGGCCAAAATATGGAAGAATTATAGCTCTCAAAATGTGGTGATGCAAAGAATAGTTTTCGCGAAAGCATCTTTTAGTGTGTGACAGAAGCCAAAAATAGAAATCCCATATAACTCTGGTATCGCTGTAATCGCACCGACCCGAAGAATAAAGTCGCCTATCACTTATATCGCATGAGGAATGTCATAAGAAATAAATTAAAACAATTCTTCACATGCTGTTGATTTTTTCATTCTGCCTTCCAAAGATCGCAGTAAGGCTCGGCGCACATTTAATCTGCGCTGAGTGCGTACACCACGGTTTACGTGTAAATTTCTGAAATAAATCCACAAAAAAGCAAGTCCCCACTCAGGTCTGTCATTTGTTAATCTGAAATATAGGGGGCTTCCATGTTACTGGTAGCACAAAGGCTCTTTAAAAGCGAAATGGCTCCTCGCCCCCAAAAGAAATTCAACAAATTCTCCGTTCTCAAATCCAAATGCCCCCCTCTCTTCTGAGCCCCAGTGTGCCTAAACCACATTTAGCGCCCACATGTTTGGTATTTACAGGTGCATGCCTCCAGAAGCATGAGCTGGGCATAATGTACTAGTGACTGCAATGTACTGGTCACTACAGTGTACTGGTCACTACAATGGCAGTTTGCAATTTTCACTCAGCAACATCCACTGCTGCTTGTTTCTGGAAAACACCCATTGAGTCAAAATCGTCTCTACACCTGTAGATAAATTCCCAAAGGGGTACAATTTCCAACATGGGGTCACTTGAAAGGGGGATTCTGCTTTTCTAGTGCTTAGAGGCTCTGTATATGGAGTCCACAAACTTTTCTAGGAAAATCTGTGCTCCAGGAGGCAGATAGCACTCCTTCCCTCCTGAGTCTCTCCGTATGGCTAACTAGTACTGTAGAGCCACATTAGGGGTATTTCTACACATGAAAATTTTCCCTATCTGAAATTCAAACTTTCCAAAACTGAACTTCTGCTCCTGTCTACTTACCTCTCTAACTCTGACATCTCCCACTCCATGTGTGGCAGCACAATAACGCCTAGGCAGCAGGCACACTGTCTGGGTGTTATATTTGACACCAAGCTTTCCTTCTCTTCCTATTTGCAATCTCTTGCCTGCTCTTGTCCCTTGCAACTAAAGAACAGGTCTAGAATCCACCCCTTAATCACCATGGAGGCAACAAAAACCCTCACAGTTGCCCTGATCCACTCCCACCTTAACTACTGTAAAGGTACCATCACACTAGACGATATCGCTAGCGATCCGTGACGTTGCAGCGTCCTGGCTAGCGATATCGTCCAGTGTGACAGGCAGCAGCGATCAGGCCCCTGCTGTGCTGTCGCTGGTCGGGGAAGAAAGTCCAGAACTTTGTTTCGTCGCTGGACTCCCCGTAGACATCGCTGAATCGGCGTGTGTGACACCGATTCAGCGATGTCTTCGCTGGTAACCAGGGTAAACATCGGGTTACTAAGCGCAGGGCCGCGCTTAGTAACCCGATGTTTACCCTGGTTACCATCGTTAAAGTAAAAAAAACAACCGCTACATACTTACCTACCGCTGTCTGTCCTCGGCGCTCTGCTTCTCTGGTCTGGCTGTGAGCACAGCGGCCGGAAAGCAGAGCGGTGACGTCACCGCTCTGCTTTCCGGCTGCCCGGTGCTCACAGCCAGACCAGAGAAGCAGAGCGCCGGGGACAGACAGCGGTAGGTAAGTATGTAGCGTTTGTTTTTTTACTTTTAGGATGGTAACCAGGGTAAACATCGGGTTACTAAGCGCGGCCCTGCGCTTAGTAACCCGATGTTTACCCTGGTTACCGGGGACCTTGGGATCGTTGGTCGCTGGAGAGCTGTCTGTGTGACAGCTCTCCAGCGACCAAACAGCGACGCTGCAGCGATCCGGATCGTTGTCGGTATCGCTGCAGCGTCGCTTAGTGTGACGGTACCTTAAGGCTCTATTAATTGCCCTCCCCCCCCCATCACTCACCTTTACCCTCTCCAGTCCATTTTAATGCAGCACCAGGGTCATCTATCTGGTGAAACGTTATTCGGATGCTTCTGCTCTGTGCCAGTCATTGCTCTGGCTGCCTATGCATTATAGGATCCAATTTAAATTGCTTGTTCTCTCCCACAAAGCTCTCCACAGTGCGGCACCCCCCTACATGACCTCCTTCCTCATTTCTGTTTATTGGTATACTTGTTCTCTATGCTCTGCAAGCGGCTTTTGACTAACATCCGCAATGATCTGTACCTCCCACTCCCAGGTCCAAGACTTCTCCCGAGTTACACCAATTCTTTTGAATGCTCTACTCCAAGAAATTAGGACTAGCCACAACTTACACAGTTTTAGGCACTCCCTAAAAACACATCTGTTTAGGGCAGCCTATCAAGTTCCCTAATCAAAGTCCTTTTTATACATAGCCCATTCACTATTTCTCTGACCATAATTCTCCATAAAACTCCACTGCACCCCAAAGCACTACAAATATTGGCTGGTGACTAGCTAATGCAGCCTTTCCTGTCACTTTGCCAATTCCTTATCCATCTGCATATAGTTCCCTCCAGTCTCTGCTTATGTAGCTTCAGTATAAGGCTGTTATGTGGTACAGTATCAATTGCCTTTGCAAAATCCAGGTAAATGACATCAGCTGCATTATCAATATCCCGATTTAGACTTACCTCCTCATAGAAACCCAACAGGTTGGTAAGAGAGGACTTGTCTTTCATGAATCCACGCTGGTTGTCATATATTATATTATTCTCTGCAATATATTCCTGCAGATAATCTCTTATTATTTCCTCAAAAACTTTGCATGCTACTGATGTCAGACTTACCGAACAATAATTGCCTGGATCCACCTTTTTACTTTTCTTAAATATTGGTACCAAAACAGCCATCCTCCAATCCTGTGTCACCAACCCTGTTACAAGAGACTCTAAGAAGATGAGATACAGCAGTCTGTCATTTACTGAGCTCAATTCCCTCAATATCCGTGGATGAATGCCATTTGGCCAGGAGATTTGTCAATGTTTAATTTGTTCAGATACAGGTGTACTTATTCTTGTGTTATACTAGTTACGTCAGGTGGTGAAATTTGATTTTTGCCTTGACTATCTTGTTATTATCATCTTTTAAGGGCCGATACCAACCCTTTTTTCTTTTTGGTATTCATGCATTTATAACTTTTTGTGGAACTTATTTTAATGTTACTGGTGTTTTGAGTTTCAGTAGATAACTTTGCTAGCTTGTTTCTTTTTTTACATTTCTTATTGCGCTTTTTATACTCCTGAAATGCTATTTCTGTATTATTAGCCTTCAAGATTTTGACATTTCTTTCTTTCTGTTTTATTAAACTTTGTACTGTCTTATTTATCCAGGACCACAACCAGGAGATTATATGTCCCATTGAATGTCTGGATTGTTAAAATCCCCCATAATTATTACCTTATTATTATTTGCTGCCTTTTTAATTTGTTGTAGCATTTCATCTTCTACCTGTTCAGCTATGTTAGGAGTCTTGCAGCAAACTCCAATGAGCAACTTTCCATTATTGCCATCCCCATGTACCCATACTGACTCTACATTGTTGCAACTCCCCGTAATATCATCGTTGAGCACAGGCCTTAAGTTGGATTTAATTAAAATACCCACCCTTTCATCTTTGTTGTCTATTCTGTTCTTTCTGAATGTAGGGTAACCATGTACGTTTGTTACCCAGATATGGCTTTCATCGAGCCAGGTTTCTGTAAAAAGACCACCACATCATATTCTGTGGCTGGCATAGAGTCTCCAATTCATTAATTTTGTTTGCAAGACTACTTGAATTTGATATCAGACATTTAATACTATTAGAACATGTATTTCTCCTACTCACCTACCTACTTTTTTTGCTTGTCCCAGTTCCCTCTAAATCTTCACTCACCCCTACTGCCTCACTCTCTCTGTCTACTCTATCTATCCTCTTGTTTGCACAACCACCTCCCCAGATGCTAATTTCAAAGCTCCTCCATCTGTCTGTCCATTTTACCCCCTATTGAGGTGCAGTCCGTCCCTACCATAGGTCCAGTTCTCCATGAACCCAAACCCTTTCTGCACCAATTTCTAAGCCACTTATTTATCTCTCTAAGCTCCCACTGTCTTTCTAGTGACACTCCTGGCACCAGCAGTATTTCTGAAAACACCACCTTGGAGGTCCTGGACTTCAGCTTCTCTCCTAGTTGCCTGTAATCATTTTGAAGGACCTTCCACCTCACTCTAACTTTGTCAATTGTACCAATGTGTACCATGATAGCTGGATTTCCACCAGCCCCACCCAGCAATGTGTCCATCTAATCCACAATATGCTGACACACTGTTCGGCATTCTCGGCGGCAGATGATCCTGTTGGCCTAATTATAGAGTCACCTACCACCAACATCTGTCTGGCCTATGCTGCACTCTTAGGGTACCGTTACACTATACGATTTACCAACGATCACGACCAGCGATACGACCTGGCCTTGATCGTAGGTAAGTCATTGTGTGGTCGCTGGAGAGCTGTCACACAGACAGCTCTCCAGCGACCAACGATGCCGAGGTCCCCGGGTAACCAGGGTAAACATCGGGTTACTAAGCGCAGGACCGCGCTTAGTAACCCGATGTTTACCCTGGTTACCAGCGTTCAAGTAAAAAAACAACCGCTACATACGTACCTACCGCTGTCTGTCCTCGGCGCTCTGCTTCTCTGGTCTGGCTGTGAGCACAGCGGCCAGAAAGCAGAGCGGTGACGTCACCGCTCTGCTTTCCGGCTGCCCGGTGCTCACAGCCAGACCAGAGAAGCAGAGCGCCGGGGACAGACAGCGGTAGGTAAGTATGTAGCGTTTGTTTTTTTACTTTTAGGATGGTAACCAGGGTAAACATCGGGTTACTAAGCGCGGCCCTGCGCTTAGTAACCCGATGTTTACCCTGGTTACCGGGGACCTCGGGATCGTTGGTCGCTGGAGAGCTGTCTGTGTGACAGCTCTCCAGCGACCAAACAGCGACGCTGCAGCGATCCGGATCGTTGTCGGTATCGCTGCAGCGTCGCTTAGTGTGACGGTACATTAAGGCTCTATTAATTGCCCTCTCCCCCCATCACTCACCTTTACCCTCTCCAGTCCATTTTAATGCAGCACCAGGGTCATCTATCTGGTGAAACGTTATTCGGATGCTTCTGCTCTGTGCCAGTCATTGCTCTGGCTGCCTATGCATTATAGGATCCAATTTATATTGCTTGTTCTCTCCCAGAAAGCTCTCCACAGTGCGGCACCCCCCTACATGACCTCCTTCCTCATTTCTGTTTATTGGTATACTTGTTCTCTATGCTCTGCAAGCGGCTTTTGACTAACATCCGCAATGATCTGTACCTCCCACTCCCAGGTCCAAGACTTGTCCCGAGTTACACCAATTCTTTTGAATGCTCTACTCCAAGAAATTAGGATTACACTATACGATTTACCAACGATCACGACCAGCGATACGACCTGGCCTTGATCGTAGGTAAGTCATTGTGTGGTCGCTGGAGAGCTGTCACACAGACAGCTCTCCAGCGACCAACGATGCCGAGGTCCCCGGGTAACCAGGGTAAACATCGGGTTACTAAGCGCAGGACTGCGCTTAGTAACCCGATGTTTACCCTGGTTACCAGCGTAAAAAAAACCAAACAGTACATACTTACATTCCGGTGTCTGTCCCTTGCCGTCTGCTTCCCGCACTCACTGACTGCCGGCCGTAAAGTGAAAGCACAGCACAGCGGTGACGTCACCGCTGTGCTCTGCTTTCACTTTACAGCCGGCAGTCAGTGAGTGCGGGAAGCAGACGGCAAGGGACCTGACGGACACCGGAATGTAAGTATGTACTGTTTGGGTTTTTTTACATTTACGCTGGTAACCAGGGTAAACATCGGGTTACTAAGCGCGGCCCTGCGCTTAGTAACCCGATGTTTACCCTGGTTACAAGCGAACGCATCGCTGGATCGGTGTCACACACACCGATCCAGCGATGACAGCGGGAGATCCAGCGACAAAAGAATGTTCCAAGCGATCTGCTACGACGTATGATTCTCAGCAGGGTCCCTGATCGCTGCTGCGTGTCAGACACAGTGATATCGTATGGATATCGCTGGAACGTCACGAATCGTACCGTCGTAGCGATCAAAATGGCACTGTGTGACGGTACCCTTATTTCCGTCAGTTCTACAACAGTCATTTTCCTGGTTACTAGGAGCAAGTTATACTGTTATCAGGTGTGGAAAGAAAGATAAACCCTCAAAACAAAGAGACTTTAACAAGGGAAATGCAATACATATGCAGATTCAATTAAGGTACTGAATGTACACCCAAAGAGTATCCATATGATTAGGAGTGGACAGTTTAAAGGGAACCTATCACCCCCAAAATCGAAGATGAGCTAAGCCCACCGGCATCAGGGGCTTATCTACAGCATTCCAATGTATCCTGAAAGATGAGAAAAAGAGGTTAGATTATACTCACCTGGGGGGGCGGTCCGGTCCGATGGGCGTCGCGGTCCGGTTTGGGGCCTCCCATCTTCTTACGATGACGTCCTATTCACGCTGCAGCTCTGGCGCAGGCATACTTTGCCATGTTGAGGGTAGAGCAAAGTACTGCAGTGCACAGGTGCTGGGAAAGGTCAGAGAGGCCCGGTGGCTGCCCACTGCAGTACATTGCTGACAAGTATGCCTGCGCCGGAGCAGCAACGTGAATACAAGAAGAGGACATCATCGTAAGAAGATGAGAGGCCCCAGACCGGACCGCGACGCCTATCGGACCGGACCGCTCCCCTCCCCAGGTGAGTATAATCTAACCTTTTTTTCTCATCTTTCAGGATACATCGGGGCTTATCTACAGCATTCGACAATGCTGTAGATAAGCCCCTGTTGCCGGTGGGCTTAGCTCATCTTCGATTTTGGGGGTGACAGGTTCCCTTTAAATTCCAGTGTACATTGTCTATGGCTGACTGATTAGAATACTTGGAAATAGTCCACTGGTGAAGTTTTATACAGAAAAAGTCAGCAGACCATAAATACAGGGTCCTGAGTAAGAAATCTGGGTTGGTGAGAGGTACGGTAAGTATTCATGTCTGTTCGCAATCCGTGAGGTCACTGGTAGACAGGTTACTATTAGAAAATGATATTAAGGGATCACACTGGCGCTCACCCTAAAAGACAATAATCCTCAGCTGCTGGAACTGGACAAAGTAGTGCCAACCTGTGTCTATAGATAACTAGTAATACCAAATCGATGCCGCGCTTGAGGACAGATCAAGAGGAATTACTGCGGGATAGCCAAAGTACAAATAACCTAAGAAGACCCCGATTCCACTCAGGTTAATGAAGTGACCATATAAATAGTTAAAAAATAGAACTACAGAATAAGATAGTCCTTCTACTGACCAGAACTATTAAAATGCCCGCATAATGAGAAACTACAGATCTGTCGGCTTGGTTGGATAACTGATTTTATTTTTGACCTATAGAGGTGTATATTCATAACTTTGCCAACGGGTTGCTGAGTCTCAATGGTGAGCATACCAGGAGTGGGAGGAGTTGGATGGGAAGCCAGGATCCGAATACCCCCCCCCCCCTCTCTTTTTTTCTCCAATCTGTCTTCCTTTTTTTTCTTTTTTTCTTTTTTCCCCTTTCTCCCTTTTTTCCTTTTTTCTTTATCTTTCTTTTTCTTTCATTCTACAAACCTCTGGTGCAATATTGATTGACTGCTCTCTTAATTAACAAACAATATATTCTCAAGATTGAATCACAGAATACGAGTATCAATCTTAAATCGCTCTCTGATTGGTTGGAGGAGGGATACCCCTCTCTCATGTAGATGATACCGAAGAATGTTGCTACCGAGGTTTACTTTATAACCTAATATACTTTATTATTCAAATGTTTACATTGAAAGCAATATATTACCGTTTTTCTGTCTATTAATGATTCTGTATGTACGGAATGAATGCTTCTATATGACTGTTTAATAAAATGATTTACACAAAATGCCCGCATAATGTACTTGTGTACCTGTCAACAAGCATGTAGCTGCCAGCTTACCTGTGTATATATATTAGGTGCTGCAGCATGAGATGCAATGCTGGATCACTTGCTTGGTGCAGATGACCGAGGCTGCAGCGTTGTCTGATTCAGATGGTGGGATGCGATGTAGAGCCAGGGAAGCTCCGGCCGATAGCGTCCCTGTATACCACACGGAGAAAAAAGATGGCTGATAGGCTCCGCCTATTTGTAACATCACGTTCAGGATGTCACCGCTCCCTAGAATCTCCCTGCCATATATACTCTCCAGCTATGTTTGTGCGCCGCCCATCATTTTAACCCCGAACTGCCCGGCAAGTGTCCATGTGTCCATGCATTCCTCCTATATGTTTAATATAAGGCTAGGGTTTTTACCCAAAAGTGTAGATGATATGTATTAAACATGCATGCTGTACCATAATTAGTTCCAATGGTCTATGATATCAGTGGGTGCATATATGTGTGTTTTAGAACCGAGGTTTATTTATAAAAAATTTGAATGCCTCTCTTAAGTCAGCCATAGACTACAGCTACAGGGAGGGACAGCTAGAGTCCTTGAACCTGAAGACTTGAAACAGTGTAAAAAAAAAATATATATATATATATATATATATATATGTATATACTTTATTAATAATAAAATAATTTTGATAAGTTAAAACAGTGTTGGGGATAAAAAACATTTTTAATAACCATTTTTAATAAAGAGAATTTTTAATAACAACCTTAAGTGTTCAACCTATTAATCTGGGAACCCAGATAGGACCTGTACATAATTTTTTTTTTTAATTTTGTTCATATTTTTATTTTGTATATCACATAAAAAACATAAATATCTATATACCAATATTTTCCCTCACTAATACCTAACAAACAATATATTGGTAAATGATCCTTAATGCGCTTAAAATGCAAATAATTTCAACTCCTGGTTTAAACCCTTTGGGGCCAGGCTGTCCAGAGTAAATATCCATTGTGTTTCCGCCCTCGACATACTCCTAATAAAGTCATCCCCTCTTAGGTTCTGATGGACCGTTTGGATGCCAGTAAAATACACCCCTTTGGTTGATCTATTGTGTTTATCTAAAAAATGGCGTGATAAAGGGTGTCCTGCATGGCCCTTTTGGATGTTTTTCAAATGTTCTTTGATCCGTGTCATGAGACATCGCTTCGTGCTTCCCACATAGAGTTTATTGCAGGGGCATTGGATCAAGTATATAACCCCTGTTGAGAAACAAGTGATATTTTCCCTTATGGTAAATTCCTTTTTCCAACTTGAATCCCTAAATGTGAACTGCCGTATTTTTCTAAAATTAGTGTTTATGCAGCAGTAGCAACTTCCACATGGCACGAAACCTGCATTAGATTGTGAGGGTGTTCTGGACCCCCTTGCCCTATCACCTATGGCTAGCTTGGTAGTGGGGGCTATAATGTGGCCCAAAGATAGGGCATTTCTGTATATAAACTTTGGAAGAATTGGTAAATGTTACCCCAACATTTTATCCCCTCGTAGGACTTCCCAATAATTCTTCTAAATTGTTTGTGTCCTGCATGAAACTGGGCTATGAATGATAGTTGACCTATTTGGTCCCTGATATTAACTGATTCTGTAGTGGTTAATTTAACGGAATGTACTAGTTCGTTCCTCGGTATAATTTCCATATTAAGTTTCACCTGTTCCAATAGGGATTCTGGATAGCCATTATCTAGGAATTGCTGTGTTTAGAGTACTGATTCTCTAAGATAGTCATCATTTTTGGTACAGTTGCGTTTTATGCATGTGAACTTGCTCTTAGGTATATTAGTGAGCCAAATGGGAAGATGGCAACTAGTTATGTGGATGGAACTGTTTGCATCCACTTCTTTACAGTAACACCTAGTATGCAGTTGGTTTCCCTCCGCATATATGTTGACGTCCAAAAAATTGCATTCGTATCACTCGTCGTTGGGGTCAATTCAAGACCATACTCATTCACATTTAGGCTGGATATAAACTCTTCAAGATAATTTTGTGTACCTTGCCAAATGAATAGGACGTCGTCAATGAACCGACGCCAAAAAAAAACAGACTTTTATGGAGTTTCCTGGCTACATATATTCGTGACTCCTCTCATTTGGCTACATATAGATTGGCATAGCTCGGGGCGAACCGTGTCCCCATAGCCGTGCCCCACTTTTGCAAAAAGAATTGTTCCCCATATAGGAAATAGTTATGCTGCAAAATAAACTGTATACATTCCTGAATAAATTGGACCTGGGTTGACGTGTTGATGCCCAACAGTTCAAGATAATGGCCTGCCACTCTTATTCTGCAATTATATTTTTTTACTATTTATATGGTCACTTCATTAACCTGAGTGGAATCGGGGTCTTCTTAGGTTATTTGTACTTTGTCTATCCCGCAGTAATTCCTCTTGATCTATCCTCAAGTTAGGCTACTATTAGAGTCATTAGGTTGCTGTTAAATTTTCATTATTGATGTCAATTATCTATTCAACATTATACAAAAAACTTTTAGGGTATGTGCACATGATGGCTTTTTAAGGTGGCTCTGCTCCATAAGCTTTTGGTCTATGTTGTGCCCTGTTGTCATTTTCCCGCTACGTCTCTTTATCTGTTGACACCTATTTTTAGATGGTTCTTTCCATCCGGCATGTACTCTTTTTCCTATGTGGATTATTATATTCAATGATTTTGTATTGTTATTTTAACAAATAAACGATGTGCATATTGGAAACTTCACCTCTGTTTGTTTCTCTATTGGTATATATATGTTAGTGGAGGATTTTTTATTCCCTTCATTATTTCTGGTGTTCTCGATCTATATATGAGGTGTTCTCTTTCAGTGTATATCTGCTCCATAACCTGCCTGAAAAAGCGCTAAAGAAACTCTAAAAAGAATGAACATATGCACTGGAATGTAAAAACTACTTGCTGTTCAGAATTTTGAACTTCTTTTAACCACTTCACGTTTCCAAAAATGTGAAATGTTTAAAAAAAGTAAAATATTCATTCTTCGGGATGTCACATAGTAGTAAAAAAAAAATACTGGTGGGAGCGCTGCCACAAAAGTGACCACAATGACACCTCAGAAAAACACATGCTCACTGTTTACCTGCTTCATGTACACATACCCTCATATAACCAGATACATGGCAATGCTGATCTCTCAGGTAGGTGAAAGCGTAGAACTAAGTTATATAGTAGCGATATTATATAGTTACATTAAGTAACTGATGTATTTTTGTAGTGGATTTTATGCTGATGAGCCACCGTGCACTAATGCAGCGGAGAAGATTATGCGATAATATTTCTACCATTTCTACCACCACAGTGCAATTGGTATCAGATTATTTTGGTGAAATAGAGTTATTGAAGGAAAATCTAAAGCATTATCTTTTGCTTGTGTATCATATTGTTCTAAAAGTCTTGGTATTTACCTAGGTGTTATAGTCCTGCCTGATGTTCCTTCTATGCAGTAGATACATTTGTACAGTTTGTTTTTATCATTAGACTGATGCTCTTGGTCATCAATAACCCTATATTTCTGGGGTTCATAGAAGATTCTTTCAAGATTCTGAATTCTATTAATTTTATTATGAAAGTCTATGGATTTAGGCATGTTGATCCGTATATATACACATAGTAACTAAAGAGCAAACAATACTAAAGGTGGCTATACACATTAGATGAGTGTTGGGCGGGACAGGACAATTTTCTAGTTTATATGGTGGTATCCTGTTGCTTCTCTCTATCAATAGGTATTGGGGGAAAAAATGATTAGGCATCTTGTATTTTTACATGCCCATCCTGGAAATAAGCCATCTCCAGAGAAGTCTAACAGCGGCTAACTTCCCTCTCCACTTTGAGAACACTGACATTTGGCTTATCTGAGCACCCATGTTTACAGCTGCCTGTTTGGCCCACCACTATCTGCAGTGTATATGCAACCTGGTACCTGAGTTTTTCAGCCTAGAGATACACATACCTTGTAATGACATTTTCCAATTTTACCTATTACGTGACATTCTGCAGTTGCAGCTTCAGTTACATAACTTTTGCCTTTGTAATTTTTTTGAATGAAGATGAAATATTGATGTGTCCATATGCAAGTTGTACATAAATGGACAGAAAAAAATTGCCCAGAAGATACAATACTCTGCAGATTTGTCTTAATATTTTTTTCTATACTTACATAATGTACTTATTGGTTCATTATCCACAAACCAATGTTGAAGCTTTTTGTAAAGTCCACATGTGATGGCTTTATCTTTTGCCAATGAGACATATTTATCAATACTATCTAATTCTTAGGATATGTTCTCATGTTGCATTTTTGCTGCTTTTTATTATGCAAATTAAAAGCTGCTTTTTACAGTACCAGCAAACGCAATGAGATTTTAGAAATCTCATGCACACGCTTGTTAAATTTTCCTGAATGAATTGAAAACCTGCGTTTTTGAAAAGTGCAGCATGTCAATTCTTTCAGAGAATTTGCAACATTTTTGCAGCATTTTTTCACCCATAGAAAGCTATGAGTAACGGCAAAAAGGAAACATCAAAAACATTTTTGGTGAAAAAATCACAGGTACAGCAGGATGTGAAACCTATTTATTTTTGTGATTTTCTCAAATTTAAAATGTCTAAAAGTATCCTCACATGCCGGCCTGGTTTTAGACAAATTGGGGCCCTAGGCAAAATTCAAAGTGAGGACCCCAAACCTGAAATATTCCACCAACACCACTGTTAGGCCCCCTTCACTTGTCCATATAAAACACTTACGTGTTATACCGATATCAGTGCACTAGTAATTTCAATCAGTGTTCCGTCTATGTGCTATCCGTGTTTTTCCAGTATGGATACTGGAAATGAAATTACAAAGCCTCTCATATACTTTCCATGTTAAACACGTACAGCACACAGACGGCACACGGACAGCATGTTTACACGGACCCATAGACTTGTATTGGCCCTTGTCATCTGTGCAGCTGGGAAAACAGAGACATGAGGGCAGCACCGTAGGGTACACGTGGCATCTGTGACAAACACGATACACGGTTGTGTGACGGGGCGTATAGTCACATAATAGAAAACATTAGCATAATTGCCGTCTTTTTCTACATCCTACCGCACAAACAGCAGAATAAAAACAATTTAAAAAAGTCCCACATGTCCCCCAAACTACTCTGCTAAATCCCCTCTGTCAATGTGGCCAATGGTTCAGAGTCCCTGATGGTTATTATTCACTTTGCAGCTATACCATAAGGTGCAGCCACAAGACCACTGCAGCCCAGTGGTCTGACTGGCAGAGACCCCCGGAGCCACAAGACCCCTGCAGCCCAGTGCTAAGACTGGCGGAGACCCCAGAGCATCAGTGCTGGAGCCACAGGGGATTTATCATTTCATGCTGATTATTTTTACATTCTCAGAAAACCCCTGTAGAGACTGCTCACATTTTTTGCTGCAGATTGATCTACAGTTTTGGCAGGAAATATTCTGCTTTTTTGCAGCCTTTTCACTTGCATTTTTGTGTCCCATTCAATTGAATAGGGAAAAACACGGCAGAAATGCTGAAAGACGACAGCAACAGATTTATTAAAAAAAAGTGTCTTCTGGCAGGTGTCCATGTCTGGCCAGTGTCCATGTCTGGCTGCTGTACTGGGACAGCGCGGAATAGAATAGTAGACTGCACTATTTTATACAATAGTATATTAGGCCCTGTTCACTCTGTGCTTCTGCAGTGCGTTATTCACTATAAGTAATGCTGTACACCCTCTTAGCATTTCATAAAGGGGCTGCAGACGCAGGGGACCCCCTTTGTGGGTGGAGGTCCCAGGTGTCTGCTTTGTTTGCCTGCCCCAAAAGCCAGCACTGCTCACATGAGGATGGCTGTTAGTACAGTTTAATTCAATTAGTGATTTGTGTGAAAGCAAACAATGACTGACCAGTAGAGATGAGTGAATCCGATCTTGAAAGTTAAGGTACCGTCACACTTAGCGACGCTGCAGCGATACCGACAACGATCCGGATCGCTGCAGCGTCGCTGTTTGGTCGATGGAGAGCTGTCACAGAGACAGCTCTCTCCAGCGACCAACGATCAGGGGAAAGACTTCGGCATCGTTGAAACTGTCTTCAACGATGCCGAAGTCCCCAGGTAACCAGGGTAAACATCGGGTTACTAAGCGCAGGGCCGCGCTTAGTAACCCGATGTTTACCCTGGTTACCATCGTTAAAGTAAAAAAACAAACGCTACATACTTACCTACCGCTGTCTGTCCCCGGCGCTGTGCTTCTCTGCTCTGGCTGTGAGCACAGCGGCCGGGAAGCAGAGCGGTGACGTCACCGCTCTGCTGTCCGGCTGCCCGCCGCTCACAGCCAGAGCAGAGAAGCCCAGCGCCGGGGACAGACAGCGGTATGTAAGTATGTAGCGTTTGTTTTTTTTACTTTAACGATGGTAACCAGGGTAAACATCGGGTTACTAAGCGCGGCCCTGTGCTTAGTAACCCGATGTTTACCCTGGTTACCAGCTAAGACATCGCTGAATCGGCGTCACACACGCCGATTCAGCGATGTCAGCGGGACCTCAACGATCAAAAAATGGCCCAGGCCATTCCGACACGACCAGCGATCTCACAGCAGGGGCCTGATCGCTGCTACGTGTCACACATAGCGAGATCGCTACTGAGATCGCTGTTGCGTCACAAAACTTGTGACTCAGCAGCGATCTCGCTAGCGATCTCGCTATGTGTGACGGGGCCTTTAGTGTCTGGTGCTAAACACGGACTTTCCTGGACGTCCGTTGCAATGTTCAGAATTCTGGGAAAGTCCGCTGCAGAGAGAGGGAGGTTTTTTCCTTACCTAGACCCAAAGTTTGGGTTTCTATTGTTTTCAATGGGGTTTGGGTTCTGGTGTAAATTCGGGTATAGTACTGGTACCCAAACCTGAACTTCCACAGGTCCACTCATCGACTGACCAATTCAATACCTGACAAATATGAGAAAGTAAACCATGCCCTACCAATGTGTGAGAGTAAACAATTCCCTACCAACTCAATGCACTACCAATGTTTTTACATTTGCCATTGTTTATTTTTTCATGAACTAATGTAACCTTAGTTCATGGCTGCACTTCATCCATGAATTCTGCAATTTTGTTCAGAATAGTCACTATTTTTTCTGACATAAATGTATTTTTCCCCTAAATAATTTGATCAAATTGCCCTTTTTCAAAAATGTTTTATGGTATCACATGCGTCTTGCATTGGTGGCCTAACACCTCCGCCATCAGGGCATTACTACCCTTACTGGTGTATGGGGCCTTGTGAGCAGAAGCAAGGAGGGGGTGCCCAAACCGGGCACCACCGTCTTTTTGCTTCTGCTCACCAGACTCCAGGGGCAGGATTTCGCTAATTCAGTAGTTGAATTTGCCTCCTTGGACTCACGTTCAGTTGAAATCTATTACCGTGCAGGAAGCTGGGGGGTTCATGCATGGCAATAGTTAACAGCCTCCAGCCAATCAGAGGCTGGCAGCTGATGTCACCGCACACCTTCCTTTAAGAACTACACATCCCATGCTGAACCGCTGCTACTACTTCATGTGTAAGTGTGGCGTGACTTGCTAGGAGCAGGTTGGTGATGGTGTCCTTGACCAGCAGGGCCTGGATGTCAACGGGGTGCTGTATGACAGCAGGGGGTGCCGCCATAGCAGTCTCTACCAAGGCTGTCACTAAGTGAGCTGCCTGCACTGCAAGGAGAAGAGGGGGCGTGATGTGTAAGTGACTGGGCGGAGCTGGAGAGGCGTGGCTTACCCTGTCACATAGATTGTGCAATCAAGTTCTTACAATTTAGTCATTACAAGAACGGCATAAATGTAATTCCACAGCAATAGAACCTCTGCACTTCTCACTTAGCTGAACTTTATCAATGATCATGATCCATAAAACACCAGAGAACAGATAGTTTCCTATTACTATTCTTTATAGTCAGTGATATATTCACAGTGTTTACTTTTATTACTGATCCACAGCCTCCATTCTCCCTGACCCCTACAGTTGCATCTGCCACCATGTAACACTCAATCTAAGTGCCCTACGGCCTCCCCCATTCAGATTTGTCCCCCGGTGACCCCGATTGCCCACCTAGACTGGCCGCTACCACAGCACGATCATAGCTGGCTGACACACGGGCATTGGTAAGCAGCACCATTACCGCTCCCTAACAATACCAGCAGAAAACTAGGGTCAAATGGACAGACTCCCTTATGCCTCCCCCTCATCAATAATTTCCCAGCAGATTTTATCCCTTCCAGTCCAGAAGGTGAAACCTCCAGTAACTTCCATTAAAAAAAACTGCTGCAAAACTTGCATTCCCCTTAAGAAAAAAATAATAATTTTTTTTTACTTTTTATCAAAAATTATGCCCCAAAATAGTAAGTCTCCTTTCCACTGGATAGAGTGTAACTTACTGATACCTGGGGGTCCAACTGTTGGGACCCCCACTGATCCCAAGAGCATGCTTCACCTCTGCCCCATTCATTGTTTATGGGACGCCAAGAGAAAGTACTGAAGCCAAGCATGTGCACCTCCCAGTCAAAGAAGGGTTCTGCTGATCTGTTCTCAGGATCATTGGGGTCTCAGCAGTCAGATCCCCAGTAATCAATAAAATAATACTTTAAAGAGGACCTGCCACCAAGTCAGAAGTGTTGGCCTCAAATGGATGAGGAAGAGGATGTCACTAACCTCGACCATATAAGGTGAAACTTATATTTTTTTTGTATGGGGCTAGGATGGGAGATCATATGGGTCCTGGGGGCAGTATGGAGACATATGGGACCAGGTTGGGAGGACATATTGGGCAAGATGCAGACATATGTGGTCAGGATGGGAGATCATATGGGGACAGAATTGGAGAACATATGGAGGAAGGATGGAGACACATGGGACCAGGACGGGAGAACATATGGGGGCAGGATTGGAGGACACATGGGTGCAGCATTTAGACATATGGGAGCAGGATGGGAGAAAATATGGGGGCAGGATGGAGACTTATGGGGCCAGGATGGGAGAACATGTGGGTCCAGGATGGGAGGACATATGGGGACAGGAGGAAGACACATGGGGACAGGATAGAAGGACACATGGGGGCAGGATGGAGACACATGGGGTGAGAATGGGAGGACATAGGACGACAGGATAGGAGTAAATATGGAGGCAGGATGGAGACATATGGAATCAGGATGGGAGAACATATGGGGGCAGGATGAAGACACATGAGGCCAGGAATGAGACACTTGGGGCCAGAAATGAGAAACATGGGGCCAGGATGGGGTAAATTACAACAGGAAGGGGCAAGGATGTGGGACATTATTACTGTGTGGCTAATTAAGTGATAGTATTATATTTTTAGTATACTGTTTTCCGTGGGGGATCCTGTTACTGTGCAGGGCAACACTTGCTTTTTTCTTCATCTGGCATAGTGTAGAAATTGTGGAAAAATTGGGGATTGTGCACTGGAAGCGGTGCTCTAGATACAGTTAGGGCCAGAAATATTTGGACAGTGACACAATTTTCGCGAGTTGGGCTCTGCATGCCACCACATTGGATTTGAAATGAAACCTCTACAACAGAATTCAAGTGCAGATTGTAACGTTTAATTTGAAGGGTTGAACAAAAATATCTGATAGAAAATGTAGGAATTGTACACATTTCTTTACAAACACTCCACATTTTAGGAGGTCAAAAGTAATTGGACAAATAAACATAACCCAAACAAAATATTTTTATTTTCAATATTTTGTTGCAAATCCTTTGGAGGCAATCACTGCCTTAAGTCTGGAACCCATGGACATCACCAAACGCTGGGTTTCCTCCTTCTTAATGCTTTGCCAGGCCTTTACAGCCGCAGCCTTCAGGTCTTGCTTGTTTGTGGGTCTTTCCATCTTAAGTCTGGATTTGAGCAAGTGAAATGCATGCTCAATTGGGTTTAGATCTGGAGATTGACTTGGCCATTGCAGAATGTTCCACTTTTTGGCACTCATGAACTCCTGGGTAGCTTTGGCTGTATGCTTGGGGTCATTGTCCATCTGTACTATGAAGCGCCGTCCAATCAACTTTGCAGCATTTGGCTGAATCTGGGCTGAAAGTATATCCCGGTACACTTCAGAATTCATCCGGCTACTCTTGTCTGCTCTTATGTCATCAATAAACACAAGTGACCCAGTGCCATTGAAAGCCATGCATGCCCATGCCATCACGTTGCCTCCACCATGTTTTACAGAGGATGTGGTGTGCCTTGGATCATGTGCCGTTCCCTTTCTTCTCCAAACTTTTTTCTTCCCATCATTCTGGTACAGGTTGATCTTTGTCTCATCTGTCCATAGAATACTTTTCCAGAACTGAGCTGGCTTCTTGAGGTGTTTTTCTGCAAATTTAACTCTGGCCTGTCTATTTTTGGTATTGATGAATGGTTTGCATCTAGATGTGAACCCTTTGTATTTACTGTCATGGAGTCTTCTCTTTACTGTTGACTTAGAGACAGATACACCTACTTCACTGAGAGTGTTCTGGACTTCAGTTGATGTTGTGAACGGGTTCTTCTTCACCAAATTAAGTATGCGGCGATCATCCACCACTGTTGTCATCCGTGGACGCCCAGGCCTTTTTGAGTTCCCAAGCTCACCAGTCAATTCCTTTTTTCTCAGAATGTACCCAACTGTTGATTTTGCTACTCCAAGCATGTCTGCTATCTCTCTGATGGATTTTTTCTTTTTTTTCAGCCTCAGGATGTTCTGCTTCACCTCAATTGAGAGTTCCTTTGACCGCATGTTGACTGCTCACAGCAACAGCTTCCAAATGCAAAACCACACACCTGGAATCCACCCCTGACTTTTTAACTACTTCATTGATTACAGGTTAACGAGGGAGACGCCTTCAAAGTTAATTGCAGCCCTTAGAGTCCATTGTCCAATTACTTTTGGTCCCTTGAAAAAGAGGACGCTATGCATTACAGAGCTATGATTCCTAAACCCTTTCTCCGATTTGGATGTGGAAACTATCATATTGCAGCTGGGAGTGTGCACTTTCAGCCCATATTATATATATAATTGTATTTCTGAACATGTTTTTGTAAACAGCTAAAATAACAAAACTTGTGTCACTGTCCAAATATTTCTGGCCCTAACTGTAACTGTGTGTTATTTTCTGCAGAGATGAGTCCTGGCTTGAAGAAGTGATTGCGGTCTGAGCAAGATGAAGAAAAGCGAAGAAAAGAGTGGGCGGTCGGACTGTGGAAGGTTCGAGGGGTGGAAGCAGAGCTGGAGTGGAGCCTGAGCAGAGTCTCAAGGGGGCATAAAAGCAGAAAAAAGGCAGCAAAACCTGCTTTTTGTAAGCAGCTTCTTTACTGCCAATAGGTTTCGCCTGCAGGAAAAAGCAGCAAAAAAACAACATGTGAACATAACCTTAACCCCTTCAAGACCCAGCCTATTTTGACCTTAAAGACCTTGCCGTTTTTTGCAATTCTGACCAGTGTCCCTTTATGAGGTAATAACTCAGGAACGCTTCAACGGATCCTAGCGGTTCTGAGATTGTTTTTTCGTGACATATTGGGCTTCATGTTAGTGGTAAATTTAGGTCAATAAATTCTGCATTTATTTGTGATAAACACGGAAATTTGGCGAAAATTTTGAAAATTTCGCAATTTTCACATTTTGAATTTTTATTCTGTTAAACCAGAGAGATATGTGACACAAAATAGTTAATAAATAACATTTCCCACATGTTTACTTTACATCAGCACAATTTTGGAAACAAAATTTTTTTTTGTTAGGAAGTTATAAGGGTTAAAATTTGACCAGCGATTTGTCATTTTTACAACGAAATTTACAAAACCATTTTTTTTAGGGACCACCTCACATTTGAAGTCAGTTTGAGGGGTCTATATGGCTGAAAATACCCAAAAGTGACACCATTCTAAAAACTGCACCCCTCAAGGTACTCAAAACCACATTCAAGAAGTTTATTAACCCTTCAGGTGCTTCACAGCAGCAGAAGCAACATGGAAGGAAAAAATGAACATTTAACTTTTTAGTCACAAAAATTATCTTTTAGCAACAATTTTTTTATTTTCCCAATGGTAAAAGGAGAAACTGAACCACGAAAGTTGTTGTCCAATTTGTCCTGAGTACGCTGATACCTCATATGTGGGGGTAAACCACTGTTTGGGCGCACGGCAGGGCTTGGAAGGGAAGGAGCGCCATTTGACTTTTTTTTTTTTAAATTCGTTTATTAATTACAGGACAGATCATACACACATTTGCTTGTATACATCATTATCCATTAGTTAGTTACAGAAAATTACCATACATAGCCGTGTATAAAATATTATAAAGATAATAAACTGTGTATGTTAATCAGTAACATCTTATTTGAACCTTAACTACATTAACTTCTAATAAAGCTTCTAAAACTAACATAACATAGTGCCTCTTGCAGGAGAGTTCTAAATAGACTCCGCCCTGTGAGTAAATAGTGTCCGCATAATCATACACCCTTTTTATGCTTATACTGAGTTATTTTGATCTAAACAGTATGGCCGGATGAGTTCCATCTTCCCCATATCTTTTCAAATTTGGCTGGACAACCCCTGTTGTGATATAGCGTCCGCTCATATGGAATAATTGAGTTCACTAAGTCAATCCATGCCCTAAGAGATGGACAGGAACCTCCCATCCAACGCATTGCTAACACCTTTCGTGCCATAAATAGCGATTCTCTCAGAAAGATTCCCGTGTGGTGATCCCATGTCTCTGCCTCCCATACCCCAAACAGGCATACCAGTGGCTCAAGTGGAACAGGGATCGACACCAAGGATGTCAATAGTACCGTTACCTCTTTCCAAAATTGAAAAACAACAGGACATTTCCAGATCATATGAATGAAATCTGCGTCACTGGAATGACACCTCAAGCAGTCTGATGAATGAAGATGGCCCATTTTAAATAGACGAGTCGGGGTCAAATAGGATTGATATATAATATACAGTTGGGTCATCCTATTATTGATTGATGGGGAGACCCTAGTCGGGGATTCCAAGATTTCATCCCATTCTTCTCCTAGTGTATCTGGAAGTAGCCTCCCCCATTTTCCCTTAATTAAATCTAAGGTGGATTCTTCGCCTATGGATAACATATAGGTATATAAAGAGGAGATGAGTCCCTGAGGCCCTTGTGATTTGAGAATTCCTATTAATGGTAAAGTTGAAATAGTTCTACCTGCACCCGCATGCCGTACATATGATTGGAAAGCAGATCTTAATTGTAAATAACGGAAAAATTGAGATCTCGGTATATTGTGAGTATTTTGTAATTGTTCAAAAGAAACAAAAATTCCTTGGCTATGTATATCACTCACTGTGAGGACACCATACGATATCCAAAATTCAGTAGATGGATGGCCTAATAATCCCGGGAAATAGCTATTGTTCCACAATGGCATTTCGGCTGCTATATCAACAGATTTTGTAACTTTTTTAATTTGCCTCCATATCGAACGGGCCAATCGGAGCAAAGGAAGCAAACGAGGGACAGTAATTTTCTCCATTTCCAAAAAGCCCAGCGGGCAATCAATCTGAGCTGAATGTAATACATGGCTTTCAGAGTTGGGAAGAGACTCCCCGGGCATCCACTTATTTATCATTTTTGCCTGCCCAGCAAGGTAGTACAGATAGAAGTCCGGCAAGGCAGCCCCACCCCCCTGTTTGGGTCTCTGTAGAATGGATAATTTAAGTCTAGGCCTAGCTTTCCCCCATATGAAGGATGTGGTAAGGGAATTCAGGGTTGCAAAGAAAGATTTAGGTATTAAAACGGCACTATGTTGAAGACAATAGCTCAATTTTGGGAGTAATATCATTTTGATCAGGTTAATACGACCAGCCACAGATAGCGGGAGCTTGTCCCAGGTAGCAAATTTAGATTTAATCACGTCCAATAGTGGATATATATTGAGATGCAAATCTTGGTGACTGTATTGAGACATATGTATTCCAAGGTATTTAAAATTGGAGACAATGGGCAGCAGCGAGAGGGTTTCAAGGCATGGCATCGGGGTATGGGAGAGAGGCATCAAAGCAGATTTATCCCAATTTATATATAGACCAGAAAATGTACTAAATTTATCAATCATCGTTATTACTTTTGGCAATGTATCTTCTGTCTGGTCCATAAACACCACCATATCGTCTGCATAAAGACCAATAATGTCCACCCGGTCAGCAATATGTATCCCTTTAATGTCTACAGAGGACCTCATCCGTATTGCCAGGGCTTCTATAGCCAAGGCAAATAGAGCTGGGGAGAGAGGGCATCCCTGGCGAGTTCCCCTATGTAAGGAAAATGGTGCAGATACAGAACCGTTTACCACCATACGTGCCCCAGGTTTCGCATATAGTGTACCTATCCCTCTTAGAAATTTATTCCCAAACCCATATTTCCGTAAGCATGCAGTTAAAAAGGACCACTCAAGGGAATCAAAAGCCTTAGCTGCATCCAACGAAGCTAATGCCCACTTATTGTCTGGCTCTAATGAACTATATTGAATGACCGATTGCACTCTTCTAATATTAATAGAGGTATTTTTCCCGGGCATAAAGCCAGTTTGATCTGGGTGTATGAGATCTAATATGATCGCATTCAATCTAGTAGCCAGAATTTTAGTGAAAATTTTGTAGTCCACATTCACTAAAGAAATTGGTCTATATGATCCACAATCCAGAGGATCCTTCCCCTCCTTCCTAAGCACGATAATATTAGCATCATAAAACGATTCGGGTACCGATTCTCCCTCCCATATTCCCCTTAGTACCTTCAGCAATATAGGTGCCAATTTATCACGATATTTTCTATAAAATTCAATGGGAAATCCATCAGGTCCCGGGGCCTTCCCGGTGGCCATATCTGCTATAGCATGTTCTACCTCTTCCAGAGTAAATTCAGCCTCCATAAGAGCTCGTTGGGATGGACTCAGCGAGGGGAATGTTATATCCGATAGATAATCCAGGCATTCATCGACATCTAAACCACTCTTAGACTTATACAACGAAGTATAATAATCATAAAAGCCCTGAAGTATTCCATCAGTAGAGGACACCAATGAGCCATCGGACACCCGGATCTGCAATATTGTGTTGGAGGTGCTATGCTGGCGCACCAAGAAGGCCAGGAGTGTGCTGGCTTGATTCCCTAGCTCAAAGTAGGACTGACGAGTAAAAAATAATTTGCGCTTTGACTTAGCATCTGTATGTTGGGTATACAATCTCTGGGAAGTAAGCCACTCAATTCTATTACTGCTGGACTGATTAGCTATATAAGTGGCCTCTGAGTCTTTTAATCTTTGCTCTATCTCCTCGTCCTCCCTCGCCGTCACTCTCTTAATATAGGAAATGGTAGAAGACAAGCATCCCCTCAAGTATGCCTTCAGGGTATCCCAAAATAGACCAAGGTTTTGGATTTCCGAATGTGTCAGCACAAAGCTATTCAACTGATCAACCGTCCTATCACTAGAGTCTATCAATTTTAACCAAAAGGGATTTAATTTCCAGGACCTGTTACTATTATCGGATTGCCCATATTTAAGTTTAAGAATGATCGGGCTATGGTCTGAGATCCCCCGGTTACCATGTTCGATGCTATCCACCCATAGCGCCAAGCCACCCGACCCAAATATATAGTCTATTCGAGACAAAGACTGCCTAGTAGACGAGTGGCAGGTGTACCCCTTAACTTCTGGATGGTTTATTCTCCATAAATCTAGCCACCCACTCCCTTCCATAAATAGTGCTAATTGTGAGGGGTGCTGAGGCACAACTTCCCCTGAGTCCACATCGTCCAATCTCAATCTATCCATGGACTGATTCATTATTAAATTAAAGTCTCCCATACAAATAACATTGGCTTCCGGATATTTTAAGGAGAAGCCCAGAGCCATACGTAGGATTGACATGTTAGCGGGAGGGGGGTTATAGATACACAACAATACATACTCTCGTGAGTTAATAAATGCATGCACAAAGACGAAACGACCCTCCGGATCACGTCTCGCCTCTTTAGCCTCCCATCTGACCTCTTTGTGTATCAGCAGGGAGACCCCTCTTGAATAGCTAGTGTGGAATGCGTGTAGGGACCACTGTACCCATGGCTTTTGTATACATCGAGCCGTGTCTCTTGTCAGATGTGTCTCTATCAGAGCTACGACTTGAGGGTGATATCTTTTAATCTGCGAAAACACCTTAATTTTCTTTCGAGGAGTTTTTATACCTCGTATGTTCCAGGTCATACATATAAGTTCAGCCCCCATATTTACTCTTAAAGGGAGAATTGATATATATCATTATCATTCGGGTGCAGTCTAACGGCACCGCACAGAGCAAAGAATTAGCATTAGAGGCAGCCATGCTTAATAAACATCCAAAACTAGTATATAAAACCAAACTAAACAAAACTTGAACAGTAGGGGAGCATATTTCCATACTCCCACAGTCAAATTGAATAGGGGATACCCTCACTGGACTCAGTGTCCGGTATTGTTAATATTTTCCGCATCCAGGCAGAAAGCTCTATCTATGTTGCCATTAATCAGGGAGCTCAAGTTAGGAGTCTTCCGCATTCGACCCCCCGCGAGACCGCAACCACTCAGTCGCCTCCGCTGGATCCGTGAAGAATAAGGAGGAGCCCTTATAAACGATGCGAAGCCGGGCCGGATAAAGCATGGAGTAAACGATGTTCTTATCTCTAAGTTGTTTCTTGATATCCATAAATCGTGCTCGCTGCTTTTGAAGTTCCATAGAAAAATCTGGAAAAATCGATATGGTAGCATTATCGAATTTGATGAGGCCCTTCTGCCGTGCTAAGCGGAGGATGATATCTCTGTCTCTACAATTAAGGAGACGTGCCAGGAAAGGCCGCGGCGGGGCTCCAGGAGGAAGAGGCCTGGTCGGGACCCTATGGGCCCTTTCCACCGCGAATGTCGAGGAGAATCCATCTCCCAGTGATGACTTGAGCCATTCCTCCAGAAACTGTTCAGGCTGCTGACCCTCCGACCGCTCCGGGAGACCTATAATTCGGATATTATTGCGGCGCAGTCTATTTTCCAAGTCGTCTGCCTTTTGCTTCCAGGCATTTACGGATCCGGCAGCTTTGGTCAGTTTAGCCTCCATAGGGGCGATAGTGTCTTCAATATGAGACACCCTCGTTTCAACCTCCGTGATGCGCCCTCTCATAGTTTGCATGTCATGACGCAGGCGTCCCACCTCAGTATGTACATCTTCTATTTTCTCCGTAAGAGCTGATCTAGTGAGGGAGATAGCCTGCATCAACTGCTCTGATGCCTGTTTAAGAGTCAGTTCATCCTCTCCTCCCTCCTCATTGCTGTCGGAGGGGCGTCCTTTACGTTGAGACGGTGTAGGATTATTTCTAAGATTGCGCACATTATCATGAGGATCATCTTTGGCATATTTTTTTAATTTTTCAGCAGCCGATGCTCCTCTAGGGTGCTGCATGATGGATATTCACAAGGGGATTTCACAAAGCGACCCAAGGAGTAATTATGGACAAGCTGTATTCCGATTTTGAGACTTGTATTATGGAGCCCGAGGTTATAAGACAGGAGTCCACTGGGCAGGCAGTTTAGGGTATCCGGTATATAGAGATAGCCGCTGTAACACTCAAGCCGTGCAATTCCACAGTGCCATTTGACTTTTTGAATCAAAAATTGGCTCCACTCTTTAGCGGACACCATGTCACGTTTGGAGAGCCCCCGTGTGCCTAAAAATTGGAGCTCCCCCACAAGTGACCCCATTTTGGAAACTAGACGCCCCAAGGAACTTATCTAGATGCATAGTGAGCACTTTGAACCCCCAGGTGCTTCACAAATTGATCCGTAAAAATGAAAAAGTACTTTTTTTTCACAAAAAAATTCTTTTAGCCTCAATTTTTTCATTTTCACATGGGCAACAGGATAAAATGGATCCTAAAATGTGTTGGGCAATTTCTCCTGAGTACACCAATACCTCACATGTGGGGGTAAACCACTGTTTGGGCACATGGTAAGGCTCGGAAGGGAAGGAGCGCCATTTGACTTTTTGAATGAAAAATTATTTCCATCGTTAGCGGACACCATGTCGCGTTTGGATAGCTCCTGTGTGCCTAAACATTGGCGCTCCCCCACAAGTGACCCCATTTTGGAAACTAGACCCCCCAAGGAACTTATTTAGATGCCTAGTGAGCACTTTAAACCCTCAGGTGCTTCACAAATTGATCTGTAAAAATGAAAAAGTACTTTTTTTTCACAAAAAAATTATTTTCGCCTCAATTATTTCATTTTCACATGGGCAGTAGGATAAAATGGATCATAAAATTTGTTGGGCAATTTCTCCCGAGTACGCCGATACCTCATATGTGGGGGTAAACCACTGTTTGGGCACACGGCAGGGCTCGGAAGGGAAGGCGCGCCATTTGACTTTTTGAATGGAAAATTAGCTCCAATTGTTAGCGGACACCATGTCGCGTTTGGAGAGCCCCCTGTGTGCCTAAACATTGGAGCTCCCCCACAAGTGACCCCATTTTGGAAACTAGACCCCCCAAGGAACTTATCTAGATGCATATTGAGCACTTTAAACCCCCAGGTGCTTCACAGAAGTTTATAACGCAGAGCCATGAAAATAAAAAATAATTTTTCTTTCCTCAAAAATGATTTTTTAGCCTGGAATTTCCTATTTTGCCAAGGATAATGGGAGAAATTGGACCCCAAATATTGTTGTCCAGTTTGTCCTGAGTACGCTGATACCCCATATGTGGGGGTAAACCACTGTTTGGGCGCACGGCAGGGCTCGGAAGGGATGGCACGCCATTTGGCTTTTTAAATGGAAAATTAGCTCCAATCATTAGCGGACACCATGTCACGTTTGGAGAGCCCCTGTGTGCTTAAACATTGGAGATCCCCCAGAAATGACACCATTTTGGAAACTAGACCCCCAAAGGAACTAATCTAGATGTGTGGTGAGGACTTTGAACCCCCAAGTGCTTCACAGAAGATTATAACGCAGAGCCATGAAAATAAAAAAAAAAATTATTTTCTCAAAAATGATCTTTTAGCCTGCAATTTTTTATTTTCCCAAGGGTAACAGGAGAAATTTGACCCCAAAAGTTGTTGTCCAGTTTCTCCTGAGTACGCTGATACCCCATATGTGGGGGTAAATCACTGTTTGGGCACATGCCGGGGCTCGGAAGTGAAGTAGTGACGTTTTGAAATGCAGACTTTGATGGAATGCTCTGTGGGCGTCACGTTGCGTTTGCAGAGCCCCTGATGTGGCTTAACAGTAGAAACCCCCCACAAGTGACCCCATTTTGGAAACTAGACCCCCAAAGGAACTTATCTAGATGTGTGGTGAGCACTTTGAACCCCCAAGTGCTTCATAGAAGTTTATAATGCAGAGCAGTGAAAATAATAAATACGTTTTCTTTCCTCAAAAATAATTATTTAGCCCAGAATTTTTTAATTTTTCCAAGGGTAACAGGAGATATTTGACCCCAAAAGTTGTTGTCCAGTTTCTCCTGAGTACGGTGATACCCCATATGTGGGGGTAAACTACTGTTTGGGCACATGCCGGGGCTTGGAATTGAAGTAGTGACGTTTTGAAATGCAGACTTTGATGGAATGCTCTGCGGGCGTCACGTTGCGTTTGCAGAGCCCCTGATGTGCCTAAACAGTAGAAACCCCCCACAAGTGACCCCATTTTGGAAACTAGACCCTGAAAGGAACTTATCTAGATGTGTGGTGAGCACTTTGAACCCCCAAGTGCTTCATAGAAGTTTATAATGCAGAGCCGTGAAAATAATAAATACGTTTTCTTTCCTCAAAAATAATTATTTAGCCCAGAATTTTTTATTTTCCCAAGGGTTACAGGAGAAATTGGACCCCAAAAGTTGTTGTCCAGTTTCTCCTGAGTACGCTGATACCCCATATGTGGGGGTAAACCACTGTTTGGGCACACGTCGGGGCTCAGAAGGGAAGTAGTGACTTTTGAAATGCAGACTTTGATGGAATGGTCTGCGGGTGTCACGTTGCGTTTGCAGAGCCCCTGGTGTGCCTAAACAGTAGAGACCCCCCACAAGTGACCCCATTTTAGAAACTAGACCCCCCAAGGAACTTATCTAGATATGTGGTGAGCACTTTGAACCCCCAAGTGCTTCACAGACGTTTACAACGCAGAGCCGTGAAAATAAAAAATCATTTTTCTTTCCTCAAAAATTATGTTTTAGCAAGCATTTTTTTAGATTCACAAGGGTAACAGGAGAAATTGGACCCCAGTAATTGTTGCGCAGTTTGTCCTGAGTATGCTGGTACCCCATATGTGGGGGTAAACCACTGTTTGGGCACACGTCAGGGCTCGGAAGTGAGGGAGCACCATTTGACTTTTTGAATACGAGATTGGCTGGAATCAATGGTGGCGCCATGTTGCGTTTGGAGACCCCTGATGTGCCTAAACAGTGGTAACCCCTCAATTCTAACTCCAACACTAACCCCAACACACCCCTAACCCTAATCCCAACTGTAGCCGTAACCCTAACCACAACCCTAACCGCAACACACCCCTAACCACAACACTAACCCCAACACACCCCTAACCCTAACCACAACCCTAATTCCAACCCTAACCCTAAGGCTATGTGCCCACGTTGCGGATTCGTGTGAGATATTTCCGCACCATTTTTGAAAAATCTGCGGGTAAAAGGCACTGTGTTTTACCTGCGGATTTTCCGCGGATTTCCAGTGTTTTTTGTGCGGATTTCACCTGCGGATTCCTATTGAGGAACAGGTGTAAAACGCTGCGGAATCCGCACAAAGAATTGACATGCTGCGGAAAATACAACGCAGCGTTCCCGCGCGGTATTTTCCGCACCATGGGCACAGCGGATTTGGTTTTTCATATGTTTACATGGTACTGTAAACCTGATGGAACACTGCTGCGGATCCGCAGCGGCCAATCCGCACCGTGTGCACATAGCCTAATTCTAAAGGTATGTGCACACGCTGCGGATCCGCAGCAGTTTCCCATGAGTGTACAGTTCAATGTAAACCTATGGGAAACAAAAATCGCTGCACACATGCTGCGGAAAAACTGCACGGAAACGCAGCGGTTTACATTCCGCAGCATGTCACTTCTTTGTGCGGATTCCGCAGCGGTTTTACAACTGCTCCAATAGAAAATCGCAATTGTAAAACCGCAGTGAAATGCGCAGAAAAAAACGCGGTAAATCCGCCATAAATCCGCAGCGGTTTAGCACTGCGGATTTATCAAATCCGCAGCGGAAAAATCCGCAGAGGACCAGAATATGTGTGCACATTCCTAACCCTAACCCTAACCCTAGCCCTAACCCTAACCCTACCCCTAACCCTACCCCTAACCCTAACCCTACCCCTAACCTTAACCCTACCCCTAACCCTAACCCTACCCCTAACCCTACCCCTAACCCTAACCCTACCCCTAACCCTAACCCTATTCTAACATTAGTGGAAAAAAAAAAAAATTCTTTATTTTTTTATTGTCCCTATGGGGGTGACAAAGGGGGGGGGGTCATTTATTATTTTTTTTATTTTGATCACTGAGATAGATTATATCTCAGTGATCAAAATGCACTTTGGAACAAATCTGCCGGCCGGCAGATTCGGCGGGCGCACTGCGCATGCGCCCGCCATTTTGGAAGATGGCGGCGCCCGGGAGAAGACGGACGGGACCACGGCTGGATCGGTAAGTATGATAGGGTGGGGGGGGGACCACGGGGGGGGGGATCGGAGCACGCGGGGGGGAATCGGAGCGCGGGAGGGGTGGAACGGAGCGCGGGGGGCGTGGAACGGAGCACGGGGGGGCTGGAATGGAGCACGGGGGGGTTGAACGGAGCACGGGGGGGAGTGGATCGGAGTGCAGGGGGGGTGATTGGAGCACGGGGGGGTGATTGGAGCACGGGGGGAGCGGACACGAGCACGGGGGGGAGCGGAGCACTGGACGGAGGGGAGCCGGAGCAGTGTACCGGCCAGATCGGGGGGGTGGGGGGGGCGATCGGAGGGGTGGGGTGGGGGCACACTAGTATTTCCAGCCATGGCCGATGATATTTCAGCATCGGCCATGGCTGGATTGTAATATTTCACCCGTTATAATGGGTGAAATATTACAAATCGCTCTGATTGGCAGTTTCACTTTCAACAGCCAATCAGAGCGATCGTAGCCACGAGGGGGTGAAGCCACCCCCCCTGGGCTAAACTACCACTCCCCCTGTCCCTGCAGATCGGGTGAAATGGGAGTTAACCCTTTCACCCGGCCTGCAGGGACGCGATCTTTCCATGACGCCGCATAGGCGTCATGGGTCGGAATGGCACCGACTTTCATGACGCCTACGTGGCGTCATGGGTCGGGAAGGGGTTAAAGGGAACCTGTCACCCCCAAAATCCAACATGAGCTAAGCTCACCAGCATCAGGGGCTTATCTACAGCATTCTTGAATTGTTCTATTATGCAATGGCTCCTACCGCCTAGACACTGTCTGTGTCGGCGCATCCCACGGCACCTCCAGCTGCGGATTGTGCAACCCCGGACCGCGCATCCATTGCATTACCAATGACTGCACATAGGTCCTTACTAAGGTGACAGACACGGCATGAAGGAACTTTTAACATTCCCGGCCTCACCCCATTTCCTCTGCTGGAAACCTCGAGCCTGCTGAGCCATATAAATAACCAACGTAACAATCCAGATTACAGCCAACCTGACCTTGGACAGATGTCTCAAATTTATCACTGGACTATACTACAGTTCCTGACCATTGCATAATAGAACAATTCAATCCGTCATCAGGGACACAGCCGGACTACCCGTACCTGGCTACATATTACTTTGTCCCTGTACTTACACGACGTATCACAAACAGTTCCTAAGGCACCATTTGTGAACAAGGCCACTGAGTGGCCGAAACGTTAAAACTTGCTGAAACTTGCTGCCTTACTGTTTTTGCCCTCACGTCTTCAATAAACTTTTTCACCTTAACGCATTTGAACTGGATGAGTGCAGTGTTTTGTTTTTTCTTCAATCCCAGAACTGAGCCAGAGAGGACCGGTACCGAGTAACCCGCGGCCCTGCGTCTGGGGGTGCTCCAACTTGGCATCACAAACAGGATCTACTTAAGCCTGAGAAGCAGGTCATGTGTGCCTTGGAACTGTGATTGAATTGTGTTGAACCGTGATTTATTGCAAGGACTGTGTATTGCTAATTGCCGCATGATTCCCGCCAAAACCGCCGCCATTGCTGCGCCACGAGGAGCGCAGGAGAAGAAGGAGGGCGTGCCATGGGAGGAGATCGCGAAAGCGGCGCCAAAAGCAACATCCGCCCCCTCCGACTACGGCTGCAGGATGATGAGCTCAGGAATGCAGGAGCTCAAACCCCAGAAAATGGCGGAGCCTCGTGTGTGTGCCACCGCAGATCAAGGAGCAGAGATGACGACCAGCGGGTACCTGAACGACGACGAAGTGACCCAGGATCACTGCAACCCAGCGGAGCCGAACCAGGGCTTGCCGCCACAAATCCACGACGGTAGTACAGCATCAGATGAGAGTCCGGATACAGACCTTCCCCGGCCAGGAAGTGTTCGCTACCAACTGGTGCCTTGCAACTTACCGTCGCGAGAATAAACCTCGGAAACCTGAAATTGTATATAGTTAACTAACTGTCTTCCTGCTGTTTTGCTGCTAATACCCATCTAGGGTTAACTCTTAAAGGGGTCCCTTTGTTTACCCGGGATCCCTATTGTTTTTGGCTTGTTTGTTTGCCATCAGTGTTTTAAAGGACTGCCGAATCATGGACGGTGAATGATTCACAAACTGTGTTGTAAATAGTTTGCACCTTCTTAAAGGTGCCCTCTACTGGTTTCGCAAAGAAAGAAGGCTTTGTGAATACAGCGCAGAAGTTCTTGCTTTCTAACAGACTTGCAGATAGAGAGAATCTGCACTACCTCAAAGAGACTTGGTTCCTTCTTAAAGGGAATGTTCACATGTTGCACTTAAGTATAATGTTGCCTTAGGAAAGTTAAAATTGTAATAATGTTGAGATTTAGGAACTGTTAATAATGTTACTAGAGATTGAGGACAGGAAAAGTTGAAAGCCGAATTCCAACATAGTGAACCCGTAGGGGTTAGAGAGTCCTCCTGAGAACCATAGAAAGATAGTTGATTGCGACAATGACAGTAGGCCCAGCCAAGGAGCTAGGCGGTCCTGCATTTGTGAAGTTAGAAAAATAAAGAAAAAGTTGAGTTTGCATTATAGTACTTTATAGTAAGCCTTTAGTGGGTTCAGCCTATACACCCTTAAAGGAGAAGTTAAATTATTGTTCAGAATTTGCACTTAGTAGAACACCCGGCAGGGTACCAGAAGTTATTTATAGTCAGAGTGTTATTTAAAATATTTAACCTTGTTTTCGTTTGTAACGTTCAAGTGTCCTCACCTCCCATAAAGGGAAGCATTGTTATATTTTCCTTGCATTTCAAAAATTTGCATGTCTTTTGCGAACATGTATTGTTGTTCTTCTTCCCAGTCCAGGAGTACTGGATTTAACCGGGGGGGAGTGCAGCACCCCAGAGACCTGGTCGTTGCAGTAGTGTCACCCTGCCACTAAGGGGAGTGATGGTACGTCTGATGGCACTAAAGGAGTTCATCTGACCAGGTATCACAAGCACACATTACACTTCACACTCCGGCCACTAGGGGGAGCAAAAGGCACTATTTACTAGGTCACTCCTCACACTGGTAAAACTGGGGGTTGGATAGGAAGTTAGAAGAGAAGCTGAATGGGTTTTGCCCAGGCAACATCCTGTGGCAGGGGGTGTTGTGGGGGAGACTTCAGGGGAGTCCCTGTCAGGCGTGGGAACCTGGCAGGGACTTAGCGACAAGAACAGAATGAAACGGAACCGCGCCTGCACTACCTTGCGGCGGTATCCTAAGAAAGGACACGAAGCGAAGGATATTGTGGACAGTGAGAAACGAGATCAAGCACAAAGGAGAGCCAGTAGGAGTCGTGCCCGGAGAACGGCAACATCCTACTGAGGCGCGTAGCTGGTGCCCGGAACACCAAGGAAGTAACTGACTTTATGCCTTACTTCAAATACCGCAGGACAGTTAATTATAGGTTGGCTGTCTACCTTACATCACCTAAGCAGACATAGGGGGCAACCGTGGAGAGGGGCGTCTCTAGGGTCCCGGAAGAGCTCCGAACCTACCCATCAAACGGGTGCATCCTAGCCATAACAAACCTGGGGGACGGAGAATAGAAAGAACTAGAAAGAACGAGAACAGAAGTTGTGAGGACTATCCTGAATGCTCAGCAGGGAAGCACTACAACACACAGGCGCTAGTGGTAGGCAACGATTTCTGTTGTGAATTCTGTGGCAGAGCTCCCTCCTGTGGTCACAAGTGGTACTTCGGCTGATTCTCTCTGTGAGCTTCCGTTGGTGGAGGAGAGTGGTACTGCGGCTTCTGAGTTTCCTTCCTCAGGTGATGTGGTGAAGTCGTTAGGTGCTGCTCTATTTAACTCCACCTAGTGCTTTGATCCTGGCCTCCAGTCAATGTTCTAGTATTGGACCTGTTTCCTCCTGGATCGTTCCTGTGGCCTGCTGCTCTGCTGCTCTGCATAGCTAAGTTCTGCTTTGCTATTTTGCTTGCTGTTTTTTTCTGTCCAGCTTGTCTATTTGTTTTTTCTTGCTTGCTGGAAGCTCTGGGACGCAGAGGGTGTACCTCCGTGCCGTTAGTTCGGTACGGAGGGTCTTTTTGCCCCCTTTGCGTGTTTTTTTGTAGGGGTTTGTGTTGACCGCAAAGTTACCTTTCCTATCCTCGCTCTGTTCAGAAAGTCGGGCCTCACTTTGCTAAATCTATTTCATCTCTACGTTTGTCTTTTCATCTTAACTCACAGTCATTATATGTGGGGGCTGCCTTTTCCTTTGGGGTATTTCTCTGAGGCAAGGTAGGCTTATTTTCTATCTTCAGGCTAGCTAGTTTCTCAGGCTGTGCCGAGTTGCATAGGGAGCGTTAGGCGCAATCCACGGCTGCCTCTAGTGTGGTTGGAGAGGATTAGGGATTGCGGTCAGCAGAGTTCCCACGTCTCAGAGCTCGTTCTATGTTTTTGGGTTATTGTATGTATGTGCTCTGACCTCTATGTCCATTGTGGTACTGAATTACCTTATCATAACAGTACTGGAGGCCCAAAGTACTAATGATTCTCAATAGAGGGAAAAAAGAAGTTCTGAGACCATTTTTTTTTCTCTGCACTGTGTTTTGCCTTTTTTTTCCCCTAGACATTTGGGTGGTTCAGGACACAGGTGTAGCGATGGACATTAAAGGTCTGTCTTCATGTGTGGATCAGCTCACGGCAAGAGTACAAAATATTCAAGACTTTGTGGTTCAGAATTCTATGTTAGAACCGAGAATTCCTAGTCCTGATTTGTTTTTTGGAGATAGAACTAAATTTCTGAGTTTCAAAAATAATTGTAAACTATTTCTGGCTTTGAAACCTCGCTCCTCTGGTGACCCAGTTCAACAAGTTAGGATCATTATTTCTTTTTTACGTGGCGACCCTCAGGACTGGGCATTTTCTCTTGCGTCAGGAGATCCTGCATTAAGTAATATCGATGCTTTTTTCCTGGCGCTCGGATTGCTGTACGATGAACCTAATTCAGTGGATCAGGCAGAGAAAAATTTGCTGGCTCTGTGTCAGGGTCAGGATGAGATAGAGGTATATTGTCAGAAATTTAGAAAGTGGTCCGTACTCACTCAATGGAATGAAGGTGCGTTCGCAGCTATTTTCAGAAAGGGTCTCTCTGAAGCCCTTAAGGATGTCATGGTGGGATTTCCTATGCCTGCTGGTCTGAATGAGTCTATGTCTTTGGCCATTCAGATCGGTCGACGCTTGCGTGAGCGTAAATCTGTGCACCATTTGGCGGTATTACCTGAGCTTAAACTTGAGCCTATGCAGTGCGATAGGACTTTGACCAGAGTTGAACGGCAAGAACACAGACGTCTGAATGGGCTGTGTTTCTACTGTGGTGATTCCACTCATGCTATCTCTGATTGTCCTAAGCGCACTAAGCGATTCGCTAGGTCTGCCACCATTGGTACGGTACAGTCAAAATTTCTTTTGTCCGTTACCTTGATCTGCTCTTTGTCATCGTATTCTGTCATGGCATTTGTGGATTCAGGCGCTGCCCTGAATTTGATGGACTTGGAGTATGCTAGGCGTTGTGGGTTTTTCTTGGAGCCCTTGCAGTGTCCTATTCCATTGAGAGGAATTGATGCTACGCCTTTGGCCAAGAATAAGCCTCAGTACTGGACCCAGCTGGCCATGTGCATGGCTCCTGCACATCAGGAGGGTATTCGCTTTCTGGTGTTGCATAATCTGCATGATGTGGTCGTGTTGGGGTTGCCATGGCTACAAGTCCATAATCCAGTATTAGATTGGAAATCCATGTCTGTGTCCAGCTGGGGTTGTCAGGGGGTACATGGTGATGTCCCATTTCTGACTATTTCGTCATCCACCCCTTCTGAGGTTCCAGAGTTCTTGTCTGATTACCGGGATGTATTTGATGAGCCCAAGTCCGATACCCTCCGCATAGGGATTGTGATTGTGCTATCGATTTGATTCCTGGTAGTAAATTCCCAAAAGGTCGACTGTTTAATTTATCTGTGCCTGAGCACGCCGCTATGCGGAGTTATGTGAAGGAGTCCTTGGAGAAGGGGCATATTCGCCCATCATCGTCGCCATTAGGAGCAGGGTTCTTTTTTGTAGCCAAGAAGGATGGTTCGCTGAGACCTTGTATAGATTACCGCCTTCTAAATAAGATCACGGTTAAATTTCAGTACCCCTTGCCGTTGTTATCTGATTTGTTTGCTCGGATTAAGGGGGCCAGTTGGTTCACCAAGATAGATCTTCGTGGTGCGTATAATCTTGTGCGTATTAAGCAAAGCGATGAATGGAAAACTGCGTTTAATACGCCCGAGGGCCATTTTGAGTATCTAGTAATGCCATTCGGACTTGCCAATGCTCCATCAGTGTTTCAGTCCTTTATGCATGACATCTTCTGAGAGTACCTGGATAAATTCCTGATTGTGTACTTGGATGACATTTTGATCTTCTCGGATGATTGGGAGTCTCATGTGAAGCAGGTCAGAACGGTGTTTCAGGTCCTGCGGGCTAATTCTTGGTTTGTGAAGGGATCAAAGTGTCTCTTTGGTGTTCAGAAGGTGTCATTTTTGGGGTTCATCTTTTCCCCTTCTACTATCGAGATGGACCCTTTTAAGGTCCAGGCCATCCATGATTGGACTCAGCCGACATCTCTGAAAAGTCTGCAAAAGTTCCTGGGCTTTGCTAATTTTTATCGTCGCTTCATCTGCAATTTTTCTAGTATTGCTAAACCATTGACCGATTTGACCAAGAAGGGTGCTGATGTGGTCAATTGGTCTTCTGCTGCTGTGGAAGCTTTTCAAGAGTTGAAGCGTCGTTTTTCTTCTGCCCCTGTGTTGTGTCAACCAGATGTTTCGCTTTCATTCCAGGTCGAGGTTGATGCTTCTGAGATTGGAGTAGGGGCTGTTTTGTCGCAGAGAAGTTCTGATTGCTCGGTGATGAAACCATGCGCCTTCTTTTCCAGGAAGTTTTCGCCTGCTGAGCGAAATTATGATGTAGGCAATCGAGAGTTGCTGGCCATGAAGTGGGCATTCGAGGAGTGGCATCATTGGCTTGAAGGAGCTAAGCATCGCGTGGTGGTCTTGACTGATCATAAGAACTTGACTTATCTCGAGTCTGCCAAGCGGTTGAATCCTAGACAGGCTCGTTGGTCGCTGTTTTTTGCCCGTTTTGACTTTGTGATTTCGTACCTTCCGGGCTCTAAAAATGTGAAGGCGGATGCTCTGTCTAGGAGTTTTGTGCCCGACTCTCCGGGTTTGTCTGAGCCGGCGGGTGTCCTCAAGGAGGGAGTGATTGTGTCTGCCATCTCCCCTGATTTGCGGCGGGTGCTGCAAAAATTTCAGACTAATAAACCTGATCGTTGCCCAGCGGAGAAACTGTTTGTCCCTAATAGGTGGACGAGTAAAGTTATCTCTGAGGTTCATTGTTCGGTGTTGGCTGGTCATCCTGGAATCTTTGGTACCAGAGAGTTAGTGGCTAGATCCTTTTGGTGGCCGTCTCTGTCACGGGATGTGCGTTCTTTTGTGCAGTCCTGTGGGATTTGTGCTCGGGCTAAGCCCTGCTGTTCTCGTGCCAGTGGGTTGCTTTTGCCCTTGCCGGTCCCAAAGAGGCCTTGGACACATATCTCTATGGATTTTATTTCAGATCTTCACGTCTCTCAAAAGATGTCGGTCATTTGGGTGGTCTGTGATCGCTTCTCTAAGATGGTCCATTTGGTACCCTTGTCTAAATTACCTTCCTCCTCTGATTTGGTGCCATTGTTCTTCCAGCATGTGGTTCGTTTACATGGCATTCCAGAGAATATCGTTTCTGACAGAGGTTCCCAGTTTGTTTCGAGGTTTTGGCGAGCCTTTTGTGGTAGGATGCAGCGTCGGACTGGAGTAGTGTGGGCCCACCAGAGAAAATCATTCTAAGGGCCCACCATGCTTAAGGGGTACTAGCTGCAGAGTCATCCCTTTTTCACTGGATCCTGCATCAAAAAAACGGTCCGTCGGGCAGAGAAAACGTTCAGAGGAACGTTTTTTGCTAGCTACAAAGAGCATCGCTGCGTGGGAACGCCGGTAGGTGAGAATACCGCGATTTTTTTTTTTTTTTTTACCTGGTTTGTGTTGTGTATGCGTTTTCGCAGCGGAAAACCGCTGCGAAGACGCATACACAACAGGTGCACACAGCTACGACGGGTCCGTCAGAAAGACGGGCCCAGTGCACACGTTTTCCACAATCTGCACAGGATCTGTCATTTCAACGTCTTGATGGATCCTGTGCAGATTTTGAAGATGGAAGTGTGAAAGTAGCCTTAGTTTCCATCTAGTTAAGCACCCTTACCGGCAGCAGATAATTTTATGTAAAACCTAGAACAATGATATTCTATAAGCACAGAAAGATTTTATTATTTAGACATGTGCCACATACACACAATAGACACGACACATACACACCAGTCACACGCTAGACACAGGATACATACATGTGACACACACACCAGTCATACGCTAGCCACATGACACACTCACGCACCATACATACACCAGTCACACACTAGACACATGATTAGAGATGAGCGGACCCCTAGATGTTCGGGTCCGGCCGAACAGTTAAAAATGAGACCAGGTTCGGGTACCAGAACAGTACCTGGACCCTATTCATTTGAATGGGGGGCCAATACATCCAGTGTTTACCACTCTGTCAGATGCAAGACAGAGCAGCAAACACTGCTTCTGATCCGCCAGTCAGACAGCTGATGTTCACACGCTGTCAAATGATGTGAGCCCACAGCTGTGATCGGAGATATAAAGTTTACCTCCGTCACTGGCGTCGGCTAACCTCATCGAGGTTACGGCAAGTCACTGAGGCTATGTTCTCAGCCAGGCCCCTGAACTGCGGTGACCTTGGTGAGATCCCCACTAGCACAGTGAGAAAGTCCCACAGTGCAGAGGCGGTGAACTCACCAATGGGCTTTTTCTCACTCCCCCCCTCTTCTCCACACAGCCCTGGATCACCTATTTTTCCACAAAGCTCATCATCCCCCCTTCTCCACACAGCCCCCTCATCACCCCCCCCCCTTTTCCACAAAGCTCATCATCCCTCCTTTTCCACACAGCCCCTCATCATCCCTCCTTCTCCACACAGCCCCTTCATCATCCCTCCTTCTCCACACAGCCCCCTCATCATCCCTCCTTTTCCACACAGCCCCTCATCATCCCTTCTTCTCCACACAGCCCCCTCATCATCCCTCCTTCTCCACACAGCCCCCTCATCATCCCTCCTTCTCCACACAGCCCCCTCATCACCCCTCCTTTTCCACACAGCCCCTCATCATCCCTTCTTCTCCACACAGCCCCCTCATCATCCCTCCTTCTCCACACAGCCCCCTCATCATCCCTCCTTTTCCACACAGCCCCTCATCATCCCTCCTCCACACAGCCCCATCATCATCCCTCCTTCTCCACACAGCCCCCTCATCATCCCTCCTCCTCCACACAGCCCCCTCACCATTCCTCCTTCTCCACACAGCCCCCTCATCATCCCTCCCTCTCCACACAGCCCCCTCATCATCCCTCCTTCTCCACACAGCCCCCTCATCATCCCTCCTTCTCCACACAGCCCCCTCATCATCCCTCCTTCTCCACACAGCCCCCTCATCATCCCTCCTCCTCCACACAACCCCCTCACCATCCCTCCTTCTCCACACAGCCCCCTCATCATCCCTCTTTCTCCACACAGCCCCCTCATCATCCCTCTTTCTCCACACAGCCCCCTCATCATCCCTCTTTCTCCACACAGCCCCCTCATCATCCCTCCTCCACACAGCCCCCTCATCATCCCTCCTCCACACAGCCCCCTCATCATCTCTCCTTCTCCACACAGCCTCATCCTCCCCCCTTCTCCACACAGCCCCCTCATCATCTCTTCTTCTCCACACAGCCCCCTCATCATCTCTTCTCCACACAGCCCCCTCATCATCCCTCCTCCACACAGTCCCCTCATCCCTCCTCCACACAGCCCCCTCATCATCTCTCCTTCTCCACACAGCCTCCTCATCATCCCTCCTCCACACAGCCCCCTCATCCCTCCTCCACACAGCCCCCTCATCATCTCTCCTTCTCCACACAGCCTCATCCTCCCCCCTTCTCCACACAGCCCCTTTCAAGTTACATCAAATAAATTAATCCTCTGACCACTCACACTGAGTCCTGGGTCTTCATTCCTGTCTGTGCAAGGATCCATTGTGCAGACCCTCATTCCTCTCCTCCCACAGTTCCATAGTGCAGCCCCCTCGGTCCTCTACTTACAGGGCTCCAGCAGCCTCAGTCGGCACAGCTCTGCTTCCTGCTATCAGGTCACTGGTCTGATGGAGGCCCCACCCCTTCCAGTGACATCATGCCCTAAAAAAATCAACTCCGTTCTAGACGCTGTGTGCAGTGTCTCACAGCCTGTGGCTCTGTGCTGTGCGTGGCGCTGTGCGGGTTATTCTATACCCGGTGCCGGCCGCCTGCACTGCTCCTCAGTAACATATGATGTGAGGTGAGAGCTTTCTATCACCTGCGGCTGTCGCTTCTATTGATCTCATGAGCACTTGCGCAGCTGAGAGAGCGGCGCCAAGACATCAATAGAAGCCGCAGCAGGTGAAGAGAAAGCTCTCACCTCACATCACATGTTACTGAGCGGTGCAGGCAGCCGGCACCACGTTATGGAATAACACTCACTGCTGGGTGCATGCAATCATAATACAGGACAGAGCAGGAGTCTGGTGAGGGGGAGGGCCCTCTGGGGGGAGGGCCCACCGGAGGATTCTCCGATCTCCCGGTGGGCCAGTCCAACACTGGTAGGATGGGCATTGACTTGTCTTTTTCCTCGGCTTTCCATCCTCAGACTAATGGCCAGACCGAACGAACCAATCAGACCTTGGAAACATATCTGAGATGCTTTGTTTCTGCTGATCAGGATGACTGGGTGTCCTTTTTGCCTTTGGCTGAGTTCGCCCTTAATAATCGGGCGAGTTCGGCTACCTTGGTTTCGCCGTTTTTCTGCAACTCTGGGTTCCATCCTCGTTTCTCTTCAGGGCAGGTTGAGTCTTCGGACTGTCCTGGTGTGGATACTGTGGTGGACAGGTTGCAGCAGATTTGGACTCATGTAGTGGACAATTTGACCTTGTCCCAGGAGAAGGCTCAACGTTTCGCTAATCGCAGACGCTGTGTGGGTCCCCGACTTCGTGTTGGGGATTTGGTTTGCAGATGAATAAAACTTGGCACTCAATTTGAGAAGAAAAGCTTCTTAGTTTATTGATGCATCCAGACAAACAAAAGTGCTAAACGTTTTCGGTCCACACCGGACCTTCGTCAGAGCGTTTCTTTGACATTGACTATGAAACATATAAATGAATACAGTGTCACATGATGCGGAAATATACGTCATATAATGCAAAAAACGAAAAAGAGATCTAATGGTGGAAAAACGAAAATCTACGTGATGCTCCATCTGGTTCAGGGAGACATGTGCCAGAGAGATGAGTCTATCCAGAACAATAGGTGCTCCGTGCGAGGTGGAGATATAGTCCGTGCTGAGATGCTGGATAAGGGAAGTAACAATAGTGCTGGAGATGGAAGGTTTGGTTATCTTCTCGTCATATTCCTATGAAGGTTTCCTCTCCTAAGTTTAAACCTCGTTTCATTGGTCCGTATAGGATTTCTGAGGTTCTTAATCCTGTGTCTTTTCGTCTGACCCTTCCAGATTCTTTTTCCATACATAACGTATTCCATAGGTCATTGTTGCGGAGATACGGGGCACCTATGGTTCCATCTGTTGATCCTCCTGCCCCGGTTTTCGTGGAGGGGGAGTTGGAGTATATTGTGGAGAAGATTTTGGATTCTCGTGTTTCAAGACGGAAACTCCAGTATCTGGTTAAGTGGAAGGGTTATGCTCAGGAAGATAATTCCTGGGTCTTTGCCTCTGATGTCCATGCTCCCGATCTTGTTCGTGCCTTTCATATGGCTCATCCTGGTCGTCCTGGGTGCTCTGGTGAGGGTTCGGTGACCCCTCCTCAAGGGGGGGGTACTGTTGTGAATTCTGTGGCAGAGCTCCCTCCTGTGGTCACAAGTGGTACTTCGGCTGATTCTCTCTGTGAGCTTCCGTTGGTGGAGGAGAGTGGTACTGCGGCTTCTGAGTTTCCTTCCTCAGGTGATGTGGTGAAGTCGTTAGTTGCTGCTCTATTTAACTCCACCTAGTGCTTTGATCCTGGCCTCCAGTCAATGTTCTAGTATTGGACCTGTTTCCTCCTGGATCGTTCCTGTGGCCTGCTGCTCTGCATAGCTAAGTTCTGCTTTGCTATTTTGTTTGCTGTTTTTTTTCTGTCCAGCTTGTCTATTTGTTTTTTTCTTGCTTGCTGGAAGCTCTGGGACGCAGAGGGTGTACCTCCGTGCCGTTAGTTCGGTACGGAGGGTCTTTTTGCCCCCTTTGCGTGGTTTTTTGTAGGGTTTTGTGTTGACCGCAAAGTTACCTTTCCTATCCTCGCTCTGTTCAGAAAGTCGGGCCTCACTTTGCTAAATCTATTTCATCTCTACGTTTGTCTTTTCATCTTAACTCACAGTCATTATATGTGGGGGCTGCCTTTTCCTTTGGGGAATTTCTCTGAGGCAAGGTAGGCTTATTTTCTATCTTCAGGCTAGCTAGTTTCTCAGGCTGTGCCGAGTTGCATAGGGAGCGTTAGGCGCAATCCACGGCTGCCTCTAGTGTGGTTGGAGAGGATTAGGGATTGCGGTCAGCAGAGTTCCCACGTCTCAGAGCTCGTTCTATGTTTTTGGGTTATTGTCAGGTCACTGTATGTGCTCTGACCTCTATGTCCATTGTGGTACTGAATTACCTTATCATAACAGATTTCCACCTGCAAAGGGAACTCTGGATGTGCCCTCAGACCGGCCAGTCTCAGACAGCCCTGTTAATAGTGCTCTGGAGTGAGGATCCTGAAGTCTTCAGTAAGAGGTAAAGAGACTGCAACCCTGTGTCCTCGTTATTGACTGCACCTCACATCATCGCCACCTACACTATCGGGAAGCCCTGGGGACATACTTCACCTGTGGGAAGGTACACCATCTAGCTGCCATAACACCATCCCAGTGGACCCCAAGCAGCGTCGGTCATCCTGACCGAGTACCACAGGTGGCGTCACGAAACCTTGACAGACTTGTATCACCTTTTATTGGACGCCCCTTAGCAGGGTCACGGACCGGGTCCAGCCACCGTGACAACCCCAGAACTGAGCCAGAGAGGACCGGTACCGAGTAACCCGCGGCCCTGCGTCTGGGGGCGCTCCAACTAGCATTCCAGAATGCTGTAGATAAGCCCCTGATGCCGGTGGCCTTAGCTCATGTTCGATTTTGGGGGCGAAAGGTTCCCTTTAAACAGTACAAGCTTAAACTGGACAATCTTAAAATGCCCCATATTTATCAAGGTGTTTCATTCTGTTTAATAAATCTGTTACACGAGGAATATATCTTGGTACCGTGTTAGCCAGTAAATGGAAAAATATTTAAACCTGAGAGTCCTCGTGGTTGATACCTTGTAATGGGTGACTGAACAGATGGTAACAAATAGCAGCTTTCCAGACTACTCAGATCTCTCCCCTATGCCTGATGAAGAGACCAGAGGAGTCTCAATAGCTAATTTGTTACAATCTTTTCTGTTGGCCATTGAAAGGTATCAACCACTGAGAACTCTCAGATATAAATATTTTTCCAATAAATCTAATTTTGACATTTTCTTTTGCAAGTTTCCAACACTTTTACTTGGCTTACTTTGTGTCAGAAATGTGCACCACAATTTTGGCACTTTTTGGGTACATTGAGCTGATGTTAGACCATGTACATTTCCTGGAAAGTGTCTAAAACACATAAATATGATACAGGTAATAACTTACAGGGTTTTTTTGCTCCAATTGCATCAGAACTCTGGCACATTTACCTTGATAAACCTCCACCAATGTGCATGAATGATCTCTTGATGTAGTGTCCAAATTTTGTCATAAGCAGAGAAGTTGGTTGGGTTAATGGTGTAGGCACAATATATCTTCTGTAACTATTATCCTTGTTAGCAGTTTTTCAACACCTGGAAATTATGCATGCTATATTTTTACCATGAAAACAACAGAAATAATAGTCCTGTACACTTTATTATAAAAAGGGGCTGTAGTGCATATGTGAATATAGCATAAAGTAAACCACATGAATGTTTTGTATCATAGTATCATTATTCCACAGAAACAATGTTACAATTTCGTGTGTCGCTATGAACATCCATAAAGCAACAACTTGTTACAGTTCCCTCTGAAATGTCACTTCTCAGCTGACGTAGTTTCCTGGTAGGTGTAAGAGCAGCTCTGATGTTTTCAGTTTTACACCACCTTTGAACCTTATCTGACCCGAGTACATTAGCCATATATTCATTCACTATGAATATGATACTGACACCAATGAGCCACACACTAGAATCTGTGAGCAGAAACCCCACTGCATTACGAAGGTATTCTCTCTGGGGCAGACATTTAACTTCAGATCCAGTTATGCGAAATTGAAGTGAATTTAAAGTTTAAGAAAACCTTTGTCAGTAGTTTTGATTTTTTTGGGCTTTATCCCGAGACCCTTACTGATTGTTTAGCTTACTGTGGTGCCCCTTAATGATGTTCTGCTGAGAACAATGATTTTTAAATAAGTTAAAAAATCACTTCACCCGACAGACGAGCCTTTGTTCTATCATCAGGAGTTTGACAGCCTGCTTATACTGGCTGATTGGGAAATCAACACTCCCAACAGGTAATAGAGGTGCGCCAACAATTCTTCAGACATTTTCTGCTTGGAAGACACGCCTTACTTTACAAAAGAAGTCAATGGAAATGCGAAAAAAAAATCCTGAAAGCATAATGATAACTAGGGGACCTACAGGGGGTACGGAGAGTATTCAGACCCCTTTAAAATTTTCACTCTTTGTTTCATTGCAGCCATTTGGTAAATTCAAAAAAGTTAATTTTTTTCTCATTAATGTACCCTCTGCACCCCATCTTGACTGAAAAAAACAGAAATGTAGAAATTTTTGCAAATTTATTAAAAAAGAGAAACTGTAATATCACATGGTCATACGCATTCAGACCCTTTTCTCAGTTTTGAGAAGAAGCACCCTTTTGAGCTAGTACAGCCATGAGTCTTCTTGGGAATGATGCAACAAGTTTTTCACACCTGGATTTTGGGATCCTCTCCCATTCTTCCTTGCAGATCCTCTCCAGATCTGTCAGTTTGGATGGTGAATGTTGGTGGACAGCCATTTTCAGGTCTTTCCAGAGATGCTCAATTGGGTTTAGGTCAGGGCTCTGGCTGGGCCAGTCAAGAATGGTCATAGTGTTGTTCTGAAGCCACTCATTTGTTATTTTAGCTGTGTGCTTAGGGTCTTGTTGAAAGGTGAACCTTCGGCCAAGTCTGAGGTCCAAAGCACTCTGGAAGAGGTTTTCATCCAGGATATCTCTATACTTGGCTGCATTCATGTTTCCTTCAATGACAACCAGTCGTCCTGTCCCTGCAGCTGAAAAACACCCCATAGCATGATGCTGCTACCATGTTTCACTGTTGGGATTGTTTTGGGCAGGTGATGAGCAGTGCCTGGTTTTCTCCACACATACCGCTTAGAGTTATCACCAAAAAGGTCTATCTTCATCTCATCAGACCAGAGAATCTTATTTCTCATAGTCTGGGAGTCCTTCATGTGTTTTTTAGCAAACTCTATGCGGGCTTTCATATGTTTTTCACTGAGTAGAGGCTTCCATTGGGCCACTCTACCATAAAGGCCTAACTGGTGGAGGGCTGCAGTGATAGTTGACTTTGTGGAACTTTCTCCCATCTCCCTACTGCATCTCTGGAGCTCAGCCACAGAGATCTTGGGATTCTTCTTTACCTCTCTCACCAAGGCTCTTCTCCCACGATTGCTCAGTTTGGCAGGATGACCAGGTCTAGGAAGACTTCTGGTGGTCCCAAACTTCTTCCATTTAAGGATTATGGAGGCCACTGTGCTCTTAGGAGCCTTGAGTACTGCAGAAATTCTGTTGTAACCTTGGCCAGATCTGTACCTTGCTACAATTCTGTCTCTGAGCTCCTTGGCCAGTTCTTTTGACTTCATGATTCTAATTTGATCTGACATGCACTGTGAGCTGTGAGATCTTATATAGACAGGTGTGTGCCTTTCCAAATCAAGTCTTATCAGTTTAATTAAACACAGCTGGCCTCCAATGAAGGAGTAGAACCATCTCAAGGGGGATCACAAGGAAATTGTCAGCATGTGACTTATGTATGAGTGTCTGAGCAAAGGGTCTGAATACTTATGACCATGTGATATTTGTTTTTCTTTTTTATTAAATTTGCAAACATTTCTATGTCTGCAATGAAACAAAGTTTGAAAAATTTAAAGGGGTCTGAATACTTTATGTACCCACTGTATTAGAGATTTTGCAATGTGGACCACAAGCTTCAAGTTACGCCACTGGCTACAGAACATTGTATGAAAGTGTCACTCATTTATTTTGGCCTTCTGAAATATAAATTCTATTTTAGAGTATGTTTGAATAGCTAAAAAATGGTATGAATTAGAGAAACTGTAAGATCTGATTTTTTTTTCGTGTACTAAATAACAGGGCTGCAACTTGATTTTTTTTATTCTTTTTGAACTGCTTATCAAAAAAACTCACAAACAGCCCACACTTTTTGCTGATACCTTGGAAGATCATAATAATCATTAAGATTTTCAGTGATCTATACCTACAGCCCATAATTCTGATATGAAGATGTTAGCTGAATTCATTGTGAACTGGAAAATGATAATAATTACAGTTATAATCCATAAAAGTTTCTCCAGAATAGATAGTAGATTATATCTGCTCACTAAAAATCTGTACTTCAGCTAAATCGCAAGGCCTCGTTTAAAAGTCTACATTTTGGTTCTCACAGGAAATAAAAAGGGCGACAATTTTCATCATTGTGCTGAATTTGATTTTCTTCCGTTTTTTGCCTGCGAGTCTCTTTTTAACATTCTTGTCATCCGCTTTTCTTATATGAGCCAAAAAGCTGATGGAGGTTTCCCAAGCTTCTCCTAGCATCAGTCAGTGCCAAACAGACAACATATGGATTCAACACTGATGACATTCATGACCATTTTTGTTTATGGAGCCATTCACTTCAAAGGGTGAGATTGATCTGCAAATCGGCCCAAAATTAACTAGAGAACAAGCTCCACTTTTTCCAGGAAGAGCTCCAGTTTTGTCCACAGGCTAGAGTTCAGCTCTATGCGTGTTAGTTGTACTGTATAGCAATATCAAATGCAGCCCATGGCTTATAGTGGCGGTGTTAAAAAAATTTTTTGTTGGCAATTGCAGGGATGAACATAGGATTCACAGAATCGATGATGAGTGTATAATTGCTGGGGGATCCGACTGCTGAGACCTCCGTTGATTGTGAGAATAGGGCTCCCAATCTCACGTTTGTGAAAGAGACGTTCCAGATATTTCGATCAGGAGCCCTTTGCAGTTCAATACTTCATTATAATGCACCCTTTATGTGTCTGATCGGCAGCGTGCATCACTGCTGTAACAAATCACTGAGCAGCTTATTTCAGGTATTTTAGTTTTGTATCCAAATTTCCTTTAAGTTGAAAATCCATTTAACCATTTTATACATAAAAGAGTGCATTGAAATAAATGTAGTTCTAGGTTATCTATTTATTCTAAAAAAAAAATATCGAGAAACTTGGCACTCAAAAGTGTAGATAAATCAGATTTTTATTTGGCAAGGCAGGAATGAATAGTAAGGTTTAGGTTACAGACCATGGAACATTATAAGACACGGTTTACTATGTGATGCAGAGAGACAGAAAAGATAAAGGCAGCGCTGAAGTGAAGAGACTGTGGTCACTGGGTACTGAAGTGAAGAGACTGTGGTCACTGGGTACTGAAGTGAAGAGACTGTGGTCACTGGGTACTGAAGTGAAGAGACTGTGGTCACTGGGTACTGAAGTGAAGAGACTGTGGTCACTGGGTACTGAAGTGAAGAGACTGTGGTCACTGGGTACTGAAGTGAAGAGACTGTGGTCACTGGGTACTGAAGTGAAGAGACTGTGGTCACTGGGTACTGAAGTGAAGAGACTGTCGTCACTGGGTACTGAAGTGAAGAGACTGTGGTCACTGGGTACTGAAGTGAAGAGACTGTGGTCACTGGGTACTGAAGTGAAGAGACTGTCGTCACTGGGTACTGAAGTGAAGAGACTGTGGTCACTGGGTACTGAAGTTAAGAGACTGTGGTCACTGGGTACTGAAGTGAAGAGACTGTGGTCACTGGGTACTGAAGTGAAGAGACTGTGGTCACTGGGTACTGAAGTGAAGAGACTGTGGTCACTGGGTACTGAAGTGAAGAGACTGTGGTCACTGGGTACTGAAGTGAAGAGACTGTGGTCACTGGGTACTGAAGTGAAGAGACTGTGGTCACTGGGTACTGAAGTGAAGAGACTGTGGTAACTCGGTACAGGGCGCTGCACTGTCTGCTCTGCACCTAGCGACCATGATGGCTACTCTTCAGCGCTGCCTTTATCTTTTCTGCCTCCTTGCATCACGTTTCTGATGACGGTCCATGCTTTGGCACCGAAACCTAGCTATTCATTTCTGGACTGCGAAAAATTTTCAAATGTCGGATTGATCTACATTTTTGAGTGCCAAGTATCTCAATATTTTAGTCTAACAGAGAGAAACCCTTCTTGCGCACCTGATCTTCCTCACAGGAGTGCAGTATATCTATAATATATCCTTTTATTCTGTTATTAGATAGAGTGCCCTAGTATTTTCATATTCACTTGGCAATGGTCTTAAAAAATCCCTAGGGAGCATAGCAGCACCCATGATGTGTTATATTCTGCCCTGATAGGAAAGACCATAAAGACATAGTGTAATGCGCCATACAAAGGAGAATGCAAACGTTAACTGCCCTGAAAGCTCGGTAAGGCTGGAACGTGTAAGGTGAACTCTAGAGGAAGAGCCTGTGAGCAGGGGGTTAGGAGTCTTAGGTTTCCTCTACATTCAGTATCTGTCTTTATTTCCTGAAACCTCATTCATTCAGAGGGCTACAAATGTCCCAGCAGCTGACCTGGGCATTTTGTAACCTGGGGCCAAGATCCCTTCCCCCTTACACAACACTGTTATTACTCTTGGGAAAGGAAAATAAACCAGGACACGCCAGACTGGTTTTGGGAGATGGGCTGGACCCCAGAGCAGGCCATAGCGGGGACTTGCAGTGTATCATTTCCAGGTGATGCCAGAGGGAGATAACAAGCTGCCGGCTGTCTAGACAAGTAATAGGACCAAGCTCAATGTTAGAGGACACAGACTGGGGTATCCATAGTACGAGGGATATAGCGCTCACTTGTGCTGGGGACACGCTCACGTGGGTTATCCTCGACCTAATTGTGTTACATTGCTACATTTGTATAAAATCATGAACAAAGTATTCTGTTTGTGTTTTCTATAATTTGATTTAAAGTTACCTTTCCAAAGTGATTTGGTATCAGAAAAGCCACAATTATCTTTCTCAGTGGAAAAAAAAAAAAAATCTGCTCTTGCCGCATGGGACGTGGCATTTAACCCAATAAACATGTCCTTTCTATTAGGTATTAACCCTTTAATCATCATTTCAGCGTGGAATTAATTACACAGTTGTGTGCATCGAATTACACCTCTGTCAGACCTCCAAATATTCTTATTACTTAACCCTGTATAATTCATGTAAATGATAGATCTTGTAAATTATATCCTTAATAATATTGCTTAGGAACACAGATGTAAGATTAGATTCCTCGTAGTACCACATAAGCTTCTAATACTAGACAAGGAATGAGTTTGGTTATTTTCCAGATATTTTGAATACATTTATTTTAAGGTCTCCATAGATTATCTCGCTGCTCAGCAACAGAAAGATTAAACAATATAACGTATAGATTTATAATATTAGCCGGAAGATTAGTCATTATAGGATGCTAATTGAGGGTAATTACATATATAGTGTTAAAAAAATGATTATTAGGCCGGTCAGTGGCCGGTTAGGCCACGTCAGTGGCTCCGGTACGTGAGGTGACAGTTTCCTCATGTACCGGAGACACTGACTCACGTAGACGCATTAAAATCAATGCATCTGTGCAGATGTCATTGATTTTTTGCGGACCGTGTCTCCGTGTGCCAAACACGGAGACATGTCAGTGTTCGTGGGAGCGCATGTATTTCACGGACCCATTAAAGTCAATGGGTCCGTGTAAAACACGTACCGCTCACGGACGTTGTCCGTGTGTTGTCCGTGTGCCGTGCAGGAGACAGCGCTCCAGTAAGCGCTGTCCCCCCCACTGGTGCTGAAGCCGCGATTCATATCTTCTGTGCAGCAGCGTTTGCTGCAGAGAAGATATGAATAATCCATTTTTTTGTGGTTTTTCGTGTATAAAATAAAGCTCCATGTCCCCACCCCCTGTGCGCCCCCCCCACCCCCCCGCTGTTCTGAAAATACTCACCCAGCTCCCTTGTTGGCTGTCGCTGCTTCTTCTCCTGGCCGCGCCTTCTACTGTATGAGCGGTCACGTGGGGCCGCCGATTACAGTCATGAATATGCGGCTCCATCTCCCATAGGGGTGGAGCCGCATATTCATTACTGTAAATGAGCGGCCCCACGTGACCGCATACAGTAGAAGGTGCGGCCAGGAGAGGAAGCAGCGACAGCCAACGAGGGAGCTGGGTGAGTATTTTCAGAACAGCGGGGGGGGGGGGAAGGCAGCGCACAGGGGGTGGGGACATGTAGCTTTATTTTATACACGAAAAACCACAAAAAAATGGATTATTCAGATCTTCTCTGCAGCATACACTGCTGCACAGAAGATATGAATTGCGGTTTCAGCACGATGCAGGGGACAGCGCTAAACTTTAGCGCTGTCTCCTGCACGCTCCGTGTAGTACGCAGTGGGCACACGGGCGGCACACGTATGCCACACTGATGTGCCACAGAAACTTCTGGTACCGGAATTATCTGGACGTGTGGGACTGCCTTTAGCAAAACCGTCTTAGTTTGTAGTAAAACACTTGGCTTCTGCAGTTTTATCTACAGCTTTGTGGCCGCAGAGCTTTCAGCTTTTGATAAAAGGCTATTTGGATTTCACCCACCACACCATTTGTGTGTGTATGAAGCTCTTTCAAAGACAAGTCCAGTACTATCTTTACATGGCCAGTCCGTTCCTCCAATACTGAGAAATCAGGGTTTGAATTGATATGGAAATGAGGTTGTAGATCTGAAGCCTATTCCCTGCCAAAAGACACCCCCTCTTCCTTGACTGACACAGCATGGAAACTGTCAGTCTAGTAGGAGAAGGAGGTACTTGGTGGGGAGTAGAGCTGGAGTGCCAGAAGTTTCAGATCTACAGCCTCATTTGCATATCGATTCAAATGCTGATTTCTCAGGAATGGAGGAACGGACTGGCCATCTAGAGTGATTGCTGGGAATGACTTTGAAAGAGCTACATGAACTTATAAATAGTTTTGTGGGTGAAATCTAGTTGACAGATTCCCTTTAAGTTCTTACATCATCTCCTTGGAGAACCGAATGACAGCTAATACGGCTACCAATACAGCAGGCCAAAATAACTAGGCTATTTGGACACTTAAGAGATTTGGAAAACTTCGTACTAATGGAACTTTTTTTTTTTTTTTAAGAAAAAATAAATCCAAATCGGACTCTTTAATTCAATAATAAGTTAAAATACTCTTTAGCACATGAAGAACAAAAACACCAAAATCACAGATCGAACATATTGTAGATACAAGTGAAGAAGTGGCAATGTCCAAGACAAGAAAAAGAGAGTGAGTTTTGGAAGGGACTATACAAACATTTTTATAAGGGCTGATTTTCACAGCGCTAAGTGGTAAAAAAAAATTCTGTTACTCCTTGTATATTCGTTCATTATTACATTTATATTTTAAGTCAAGTTGAATTTTCAAACAAATCGCTGCACGTGAACTCAGTCGGAGTGTAAAATCTGCCGAGATATTGCTGTGTCACACAGTAGTGACTAAGAAGCTACACCCACCACACCTGATAAAACGTGTTCACAAGGAATGCTAAGGCTGCCTTAGTCTACGTTCACATTAGCGTCGCGTCGCCGTTGCGTCGGCGACGCAGCGGCGACGCACGGAAAAACGCGCGCAAACGCGCGCAAAAACGCGCGCGTTTTGCGACGCGTGCGTCGTTTTTGACGAAAATCGGACGCACAGAAAATGCTACATGTAGCGTTTTCTTGCGTCCGACGCTAGCGTCGGAAACGACGCACGTGGCGAAAAACAGCACCAAAACAACGCACGCGTCCCCTATGTTAAACATAGGGGCGCGTCGCCGCTGCGTCGCCGCTGCGTCGCCGACGCAACAGCGACGCACATTAGCGTAACGCTAATGTGAACGTAGCCTAACAAATGTGAGCGATAGAGATGGAATGGGCGAAAGACAGAGCGCGAGGTGGAGAAAGAGGGAGACAGGGTGAAAGACACAGAGACAAAAAGGGAGAGAGTGATTTGTTTCTGTAGTTTTTCATGGGGTTTTTAGGGCTTCAGCCAAATTTTCGGCTGATGAGCAGAGCCCTTACGTCTCTTGGTTGAATAATGTATTACACTGTCTGATATTCTTTGTACATTTCACCCCCTGAATTATAAAGTGCTGCAAAACATGCTGACAGCATATAAACATTAATATTTTTATTATTAGTTTTTTGCAGTGTGTCAAAAAGGGAAATTTAAAACATACTGCAAAGAGTGCATTTTGGGTCAGTTTGTTCATTTTGAAGCTCTAAGCATCTTTTTTCATGTGTCTTTCCATACTCTTATATGACGTAAAATGAAAAAAAAAAAAAAAAAAAACACGAAAAATCTTCAATAAAAAAACCTACAAAAACACTTTCACATGTTACACCACTAGTGCAAAAGAGAGCTGCGATTACAACACTGAAAAGTAAAATGCAAACAAAGAGAGGGGAAAACGTATCATTGTGTATATCCTGGTTTATCATTTATCGCTGTGCAAATACAGAAATACTGTCACAAAGCATAAAGAAAGAGAAAGTGTCTAGCGATTTGCTAACATACTGATAAATGTTGTTCCGTATAATGACACATTTACTAACACACTCCATCATACATCCTCCAATATTATTAATCTCTCCCAAAGTGATAGCGAAATGCCTCAGCCTGAGGTCCAGCTTGTTTAGGTTGAATAAGGCCACGTGCACACATTGAGTATTTGGTGAGTTTTGTTACCTCAGTATTTGTAAGTAAAAAGCAGCAACGCAACAGTCAGAGGAAAAGTATAATAGAAACACGACACCACTTCAGTATTTTTCACCCACTCCTGGTTTTGGCTTACAAATACTGAGGTAAAAAAACTCACCAAATACTCAATGTGTGCACATGGTCTAAGATAGCCTGGATACAACTTTAGTAAGGCTGTTTTCACACATATGTGTGAGTGAGGTGACACGTTCAGTATTTTGTCAGTATTTTACCTCAGTATGTGTAAGCCAAAATCAGGAGTGGTACAATCAGAGGAAAAGTATAATAGAAACGTCATCACTTCTTCATCTTTCACCCACTCCTAGTTTTGGCTTACAAATACTGTTGTAAAATACTGACCAAACACTGAACGTGGGAACAAGGCCTTACCATTGCAGAGAAACAGACTGATTTTTTTCAGGTATTATTCTAGTTGCTTCCAATTTTTTACTCACTGAAGAGGTGTGATCGCTTCAAAGTCAATAAAAAGACCCCTGGATGGTCAATTTTTAAAAAAATAAAGTTTATCATCAAGCAACAGATTCATGGGACCTGGAAGCAAATCTGAAGCCTTCCAATCTCCGTTTGTATTTCACAGATTCCCATTGACTTGTACGGCCAAGCCTGATCCACAAACACAGAGTAGAACAGGATATGGTCTGAGTCTTAGGCCATTCTCACATGTCCAGATATTTCCGGAAACGGTCCCAAAGCTATCCGTGTGTCCGTGTGTGCACGTAGGCCATCCGTGTGCTGTCCGTGTTTCTCATCCATGTGCTGTCCGTGTCCGTGTTTTGAAACAATTTTTTTAAAATTTTAACCCTATGACTTAAAAAATGCACACGGACGGCATCAGTGTGCGGTACGTGTTTACACGCACCCATTGACTTTAATGGGTCCGTGTGATCCGTGCGCTCCCACGAACACTAACATGTCTCCGTGTTTTGCACACGGACATACGGTCTGTGAAAACTCACTGACATCTGCAGAGACACATTCATTTTAATGTGTCTACGTGTGTCAGTGTCTCCGGAGCGTGCAGCTCCATGTGTTGCTGTGCGGCTGGACGCTCCGTTCCGAAGTGCCGGCGTCAGAGGAGGGATTTCACCTGCGAGACTCGGCCGTATCTCGCGTATGTGTGATCCCTCCTTTTCACTTGCGTGAAATATGGCCGAATCTCGCAGGTTAAAACCCAGCTCTGCCGTCGGCACTCCAGAGCGGAGCGTGCGGCCGCACAGCAATACATGGAGCTGCACGCTCCGCTCTGAAGTGCCGATGGCAGAGCTGGGTTTTAACCTGCGAGACTCGCCCGTATTTCACGCAAGTGAAAAGGAGCCCTCAGATCTGTGATTTTCACAGACCTGTAAACACATTAATTCAACTCTATGGGTATGTGCACACGTAGGTTGGATCTCTGTGGATTTTTCCGCACCTGTATTTGTAAATGCGCAGGTAAACCGCACTGCGGATTACTTGTGGATTTACTGCGGAATTACCGTGATTTTTGTGCGGATTCCACTTGCAGTTTTACACCTGCGGATTGGAGCAGGTGTAAACCGCTGTGGAATCCGCACAAAGAATTGACATGCTGCGGAATAAACCACGCAGCGTTTCCACGCGTTTTTTCCACAGCATGTGCACTGTGGATTTTGTTTTCCATAGCTTTACATGGTACTGTAAACTCATGGAAAACCGCTGCGGATCCGCAGAAAAATCCGCAGCGTGTGCACGTAACTTTTGTCAGGGAGTGTAGGCTGTGTCGATTATCCACCTTATGTAAATAAAAGCTTATAACCTGCCGTTAAATTCATCCATTTGTTGTATAAATTATTCTTTTGAAAGCTGAAACCCTCCGAAATGTGGTTTAGGTTAAGAAAATAAATTGGCATCAATGCAGAAATATTGATCAGTTAATTGACACAGAATGGTCAGATTTTGGCAAGACAAAAGTTTTGTCACCCACAGAAAGAAATGCGATATTCAAACAAATAATTAACTTAAAATACAAATATATGTTGCATAACATTGGTGAATGAAGTTGTGGTGCTATTAGAGCCATATTTCATATTTTGTGTGACTTCCATAAGCTTGAAGGACTGCATCTATGCGGTTCAGCAATGATTCATACATTTTATTAACGAAGTCATCAGTAATAGCAAATAATGCAGTCTTACATGCCTCCCAGAGTTCATCTAGATTCTTTGGTTTTGTTTTCCAAGCTTCCTCTTTCATCCAACCCCAAACATGCTCAATGATGTTCATGGCTGGTGACTGGACTGGCCAGTCCTTGGTCTTTTTTGCCTGGAGGAACTTTGTTGTAGAGATGGATGTATGAGATGGAGCACCATCCTGCTGCAGAATTTGACACCTTTGATGATTTGGAATATAACAGGTATTATTATTATTATTTATTGTTATAGCACCATTTATTCCATGGCGCTTTACATGTGAGGAGGGGTATACATAATAAAAACAAGTACAATAATCTTAAACAATACAAGTCATAACTGGTACAGGAGGAATGAGGACCCTGGCTCACAATCTACAAGGGATGGGTGAGAATACAGTAGGTGAGGGTAGAGCTGGTCAAGCTAATACTTCTTGATATTTTAGGCTATTGATATTGCCTTCCACCTTGCAAATGTTTTGCACACCCCATACTGAATGTAACCCCAGACCATGATCTTTCCACCACCAAATGTAACTGTTTTCTGGGTGTATTTTGGATCCATACGGGCTCCAGTAGATCTCCTGCAGTATTTGCGGTGGCTGTGGTGTAATTCTACTGAAGATTCAGCCGAGAAATCCACCTTCTGCCACTTTTCCAGCGTCCAACTGTCTAGCAGGCTGTGTGACTTTGCAAGTGCCACATGGTTTTTTATTTGCCTTTCGTTTAGTGCTGGCTTCTGGGCCCTAATTGGACCATGGAGGCCATTTCGAGACAGAATCCTACAAACTGTTCTAGTTGACACAGGGAACTTGAGGTGACCAGGCCTGTTAGAGCTCTGCTGCATGGAAGAGGGGTTTGCTTTGGATTTTCTAACCAACAAACGTTCCTCCTGAGCAGTTGTCTTGCGGGGTCTGCTGGACCTGGGCTTGTGAAACACATCTCCAGTCTCTTGAAATATTTTTTTTAATTCTTTGTGCTTGACGCTGAGACACATTAAAGGTGCCAGCCACCTCTGCAGTGGATCTGGTCTTCAGCCTCTTGATAATCCAGGCTTTGTTCGCAGGGTGGATTTTTGGCATGTTGTCAGAGCTCAAGTTGCAGTTCAAGTGAAAGTCTGGGGTGCTGGGTTTCATTTTATACACACACAAATTAACCGATCATTTACTGAGCATAGGTGAGGATGTAAACTAGGATTGGGTGCATTATATGACCAGGCGACAAAACTTTTGTCTTCCCAAAATCTGACCATTCTGTGTCCATTAACTGATCAATATTTCTGAATTGATGCCAATTTAGGCTACTTTCACACTAGCGTTAACTGCAATCCGTCACAATGCGTCGTTTTGCAGAAAAAACGCATCCTGCAAAAGTGCTTGCAGGATGCGTTTTTTCCCCATAGACTTGTATTGACGATGCATTGCGACGGATTGCCACACGTCGCATCCGTCGTGTGACAGATGCGTCGTGCTTTGGCGGACCGTCGGGAGCAAAAAACGCTACATGTAAAGTTTTTTTGCTCCTGACGGACCGCTTTTTCCGACCGCGCATGCGCGGCTGGAACTCCGCCCCCACCTCCCCGCACCTCACAATGGGGCCGCGGATGCGCCGGAGAAATGCATCCGCTGCCTCCGTTGTGCAGTGCGTTAAACGCTAGCGTTGGAATCTCTGCCCGACGCATTGCGACGGGGAGATTCCGACGCTAGTGTGAAAGTAGCAATATTTTCTTTACTTAAACCACATTTTGGAGGGTTTCAGCTTTCAAAGGAATAATTTATACAACCAATGGATGAATTTAACGTCAGGTTATAAGCTTTTATTATCATGGATAAGCGACCTAACTTCTGTCAGGGAATGTATAGGTGCATGTGCTGTCCAATAAAAAATATCAAACAGCACGCAGACATTTCACACAAATAAGTGAATGCAGGCTAAGGCCAGGTTCACATTAGAGTTTCAGTCCGCAGCGTGGTGCTGCGGACTTCTTTCCTAAGCTCTGTCTACTTCCACATGCGTCCTGCGTATTTATCTTTAACATTGTGTACGCAGGGACATGCGTTGTATGCGGATGCGTCCCCAAGCGTTGTTTTGAAGTGCCCACCAAACGCAACATGTTGCATTTTCTTGCGTTCGACAGGCATGTCAAAACGATGCATCCGCATGTAGCCTAAGGCTACATTAGTTTTTTCTCAGACAGTACACAGACCCATAAAGTTTAATTGATCCATACATATCTGTTTTAGGCCGGGATCACACACACACACAGCGAGATACGGCCGAGTCTCGCAGGTTAAAACCAAGCTCTGGCACCGGCACTCCGGAGCGGAGCGTGCGGCCGCGTAGCAATACATGGAGCTGCACGCTCCGCTCCAGAGTGCTGGTGCCAGAGCTTGGTTTTAACCTGCGAGACTCGGCCGTATGTCGCTGTAGTGTTACTCCAGCCTTAAAAATAAATGTGTCTGGTCTATGGGACCCACGTCATATCATACTCTTATCAGATTCGGCCATTAAACTCTTTGGGGTTTTGTTAAATATGGATGAAAATCAGAATTTTTTTTTTTTTTACTTCAGCGTTTCCTGTGTGTTTCACCAGGTTTCACTGGTCCATTGTTAAGACTCAATAGATGAAATAAAGTTCAAAGTCTAACTGCTTCAGTTTTTAAAAAAAGGAAAAGAAAAACTAACAGGAGATGATACCTGGGAAAAAAATCGTTCCATTTCTCACGGATGGTAACACTCACACGGATGTGTGAACACAGCCATAGCCAGAGTTTTGAAATGTACTTCGTTTGGAAAGGTTTTCAGTCTCCGAATGTAAAGAAGGTTTTTTTTTTTGGTTTTTTTTTTTACTGACAGCAAATAGAAATATTAAAATGCTGATGAACATAAATCATAGAAATGTTTGTAACGTTTCACCTTACAGTAATTTAGCTTCAGTAACGTAAAATCAAACAGCTGACAGGTCTATTTCTGAAAATACTTGTACTCCCCATGAAATGACACTTCTGGAGCATCTTTCCTTTGCGTTATTTGGAAAATTATGAATAAACTGACATCTGGATGAAACCATTTCACTTGACAAAAAGATGTTCCTACACGAGTCTGATACTGTCAGCTGTGATAGGCAGACAAATGCAACTGGTATGTCGCTGTCCTACACTGTAACGCCCAATTGTCAATTTCTTAATGAACTTCTAGCAGGAACAGCACAATGCAGAATTATAACAAAAGATGCCACAGAATTGTTATATTATAGAGCACAATTATATAGAAAACAGACACGTCAAATGAGGTGACAGGTCTACCTTAAACAACGTTTTATGTAGTTCTTAAAGCATGTGGACAGAAAATAGCTGACTGACAGATTCTCAGTTAAATCACTTAGCAGCAAGGAATGTGCAGAGAATCATAGAGCTTGTACAAGCCAAACAATGCAAAAGTTTTTAATGAAACAATTGCAAAAATAACTTTAACCCCCTGCCCACACACACACACACCTTCCTCCCTGCCTTCATACACAATAAGGCAGAGGACACTCCGCGTAGGGAAATATGGTCCGTATTTCACATGCGTAATACGCAGAAATTATCCCAAAACAGTGATCCGTATATCATCCGTAGGCAGGGTGTGGCAGTGTATTTTATGCATGTCATCCTCCGTATGTAATCCGTATGGCAACCGTACAGCGAGATTTTCTCGTCGGCTTGCAAAACGGACATATGAACTCGAGCGTGAGTAAAATATTCAGAAAAATTCCCACGCTCGAGTTTATATGAGGTTATACCAGCAGGGGGTGCAGCACCACAAGTCTAGGTAGCTACGTTCCCCTTCTTCCCATTCATTCCCCAGTTTTTACAGGCAGGGGTGGCTGCATTAGCAGGCTCTTGCTTGTAAAATTATTTAACCCCTTCAGATGGATTTACATCATGGGACATGACTGAGCATCGGAAAGGTATGGGATATTGTTTGTTTTTTTATTTTAACTTTGTTTCAGGTGACAAGGGTCTTCAATTGGATTGAGAGTATAATAAGCTATTCCAACACCCTGTGTCTTTATTTCAATAAAACACTTTTTTCATAATGTGTGTGTTTTATTAACCATTTACTACTATTGGATTAATGATGGATAGGTGTCTTATTGACATCTCTCCATTATTAACCTGGCTTAATGTCACCTTACAATAGCAAGGTGACATTAACCCTTTATTACCCCATATCCCACCACTACAGGGGAGTGGGAAGAGAGTGGCTAAGTGCCAGAATAGGCGCATCTTCCAGATGTGCCTTTTCTGGGGTGGCTGGGGGCAGATGTTTTTTAGCCAGTAACCAATAACCATGGTCCCTCTAGGCTATTAATATCTGCCCTCAGTCACTGGCTTTCCCACTCTGGCGGAGAAAATTGCACGGGAGCCCACGCCAATTTTTTCCGTGATTTAACCCTTTATTTTAACAGCTAGAGCCCCCAAATTTTACACACAGACACTTGTAACATTACTAATGAGGAATATGTACAAAAATAAGGGATATGAAATGGTTTACTGTATGTAACCATGTCTCATCCTGTTGGGGAGAATATATATGAATATATATATATATATATATATATATATATATATTATACACACACACACACTGTGTAGACATTTATTTTATCTATTCTAATAAAACCTGTCAGTGTGATTTTACTGTACACCGCACTGAATTGCCGACTTTTCTCTAGAACACCGCTGCGTATTTCTCGCAAGTCACACTGTTGGTCCGTGTGTAATCTGTATTTTTCTCACCCCCATTGACTTTCATTGGCGGATTTTTTGAGCAATACGCTGACAAACGCAGCATGCTGTGATTTTCTATGCCCGTAAAATACGGCAGAGAAATATACGGCAGATAGGAGCTGCCCCATAGAGAATCATTGGTCCGTGTGCAATGCGTAGTTTTTGCGCCTCTCTTACGTCTGTAAAACTCGCTAGTGTGACCTCAGCCTAAGGGTATGTTCACACTGGGCCTTTTTGCTGCTTTTTTCTGCAGCAAAACCTGATTTCTTGGCAGGAAAGAAGCTGCGGCAAAAAACGCAGGTTTAGGTGTGTTTTTGGTGGGGATTTTTGGTGCAGATTTTTAGTGCGTTATTTGGGGCTCTCTTGTGTCTTTGTCCATGCTAATGTCTAGACTTTTCTGCAGCAAAAAGGCTGCAAATAATAACTGCGTTTTTGCTGCAAAAACGCTGAAAGTAGTGACATGCTCTATGTCCAAAAAAAAGCAGCAAAGCACTAAATCCTGATGACGACAAAAAAAAAAAAAAAAAAAAAAAAGTGTGTGCATGAGATTTCTGAAATATCATAGGTTTTGCTGGTACTGTAAAAAGCAGCTGAAAATTAGCATAAAAAAGCAGCAAAAAACCACAGCAAAAATGCCCAGTGTGAACATACAAAAAAAGGTTTAGCAAAAAAATTGAGTTTTTTTTCCCTGACAGAAACAGCGACACCCCTGACTATGGGTTGTGTCTGGTACTGCAACTCAGCCTCAGGCTACGGTCACACTATCAGTATTTGTTAACCAAAAACAGGAGTGGATGGAAGATACAGACTTGATGACATGTTTCTATTATAGCTCTCCACTCTGTTTGTTCCATTCCTGGTTTTGGCTTACAAATACTGATGTAAAATACTTGACCACATACTGATAGTGTGACCGTAGCCTCAGTGCAATGGAACGGAGTTGCAATTCCAAGCAAAAACCATGTCAGTGTTTCTGAGAAAAATCAGTCATCATTTTTCTAGCCCTGGACAACCCCCTTTAACTTAGGGAACTGCATAATACCATAATCTAATGCACAAGTGAGCCGGGCAACATAACCGATCTGAAGCTTTAGTCATGGGAGCCTAGTGGTAGAAAGCTGTTTAGGCTTTACTCTGAAGGTTTGCAGAGACTCAAAAGGAAACATACTTTGAAAAGCTAACCAGGCCATAGAACAGATCCTCAGTGGCTTCTCTCCACCCTGCACCTCTAGACTAAGTTGCCTACACACGCACATAGGGAGAGACCTGTCAGTACAGGTAAGGCCTCTTTCACACTTGCGTCGTTTGGCATCCGTCGCAATCCGTCGTTTTAGGCAAAAAAACAGATCCTGCAAATGTGCTCGCAGGATGCGTTTTGCCCATAGACTTGTATTAGCGATGGATTTGTCGCGTCTGTCGTGGGACGGATCCGTCGTGTTTTGGCGGACCGTCGTCATACAAAAAAGTTCAATGTAACTTTTTTTTGTCTGTCGCGTCCGCCATTTTCTACCACGCATGCGTGGCCGAAATTCCACCCCCTCCTCCCCGGACTTCAGAATGGGCAGCGGATGTGCACAAGTTTCACAACATGCGTCGGCCCGACACATAGCGATGGACCCGTACCTACGCAAGTGTGAAAGTAGCCTTAGCGGGGTGGAGAGAGGCTGCTGAGGGCCTACCTCTTGGACTAGTCATCCACGACACATAGTCCCCAGCCGACTATGTTTCCTCTGAAATGATGCAATGTTTTAGTAAAATGTACTGAACAAGAAAAATAAATGTATAAATATCACATAATAGGCCTCATGTAAAAAAAAAAAGCACCAGCCTTAGATACACTTTCATATTCTGCAGGCAGCCCTTCCAGCATCATCCTTATTATAGTGTAGGTGCCCATTCATACTAGTCTAAAGGTACCTTCACACTGAGCAACTTTAGAACGATAGCGATCCGTGACGTTGCAGCATCCTGGATAGCGATATCGTTGTGTTTGACACGCAGCAGCGATCAGGATCCTGCTGTGACATCGCTGGTCGGAGCTAGAAGGTCAGAACTTTATTGCGTCACTGGATCACCCGCTGAATCCAGCGATGTCTTCACTTGTAACAAGGGTAAACATCGGGATACTAAGCGCGGTAGTAACCCGATGTTTACCCTGGTTACCATTGTAAATGTAAAAAAAAAAAAAAAACAAAAAAAAACCCCAACACTACATACTTACATTCCGGTGTCTGTCGCGTCCCCCGGCGTCAGCTTCCCTGCACTGTGTCAGCGCCGGCCGGCCGTAAAGCAGAGCACAGCGGTGACGTCACCGCTCTGCTTTATGGCCGGCACTTACACAGTGCAGGGAAGCTGACGCCGGGGGACGTGACACCGGAAAAGTAAGTATGTAGTGTTTTTTTTTTTTTTTACATTTACAATGGTAACCAGGGTAAACATCGGGTTACTAGGCGCGGCCCTGCACTTAGTAACCTGATGTTTACCCTGGTTACCCGGGGACTTCGGCATCGTTGGTCGCTGGAGAGCTGTCTGTGTGACAGCTCTCCAGCGACCACACAACGACTAAACAGCGACGCTGCAGCGATCGGCATCGTTGTCTATATCGCTGCAGCGTCGCTTAATGTGGCGGTACCTTAAGGCTACATTCAGATGAGTGACAAACTTTGCTGAAGTGAATGTCTCCTCGTACCGCTCTCTGCTCATCTGCATAGCGGATGGGTGCAGGGGCTGACGACTATCGTCATACAGTCTGGTATGTGAATTGGACCAGACTAGCACATGCAATTGTTGATAAAAGTAGACAATTTCAACCTATTGAAAGCCAATTGTACTTTGTGCGACATTTAAATGGGTTGTCCGGTCTTAAACTAGAAGTCTGCAGTCACTCTTTGTGACCGCAGACTTGTGAATCCTCACATTGCGCACACTGTGTGCTGTAAGGATTCTCCAGAGCCAGCGCAGGGAACAATGGTCAAGTAACCACAAGTATGTGATATGCATTCTCCTGGCCACATTTCGACTAGTATGTGACATAGTCCCCTTAAATATATATTTTATTCAAATATTCTTAAAAATACCACTTCCCAGTGAAAACAGAAAAAAAATATAGATATATACTTGAATCTACTAGGTGCACCTGTCTTGATGGGGTGTTTTACTGACAGCCAAGTGTCTGTTTCGGGGTTAACACCCCCTTCACTGGCTGTTTTTTGTAACCATTTACTTTGGTCTATTGTACTGTGCATGCATTTATAGGCACCTACCATTAGTTATGTATGCTTAGTTGTGTCTGCATATCATTCCATCCAATGTGCAGCTGAGTACTTTTTGTTCACTGTTCCCTCTTGTCCAGTATTGCATGAGGAAACTATTGTGGGCCTATAGGGACCAGTACCTACATTGAGATATGCAATGTTTGTTGAACACTATCTTAATGCACAGACTATAAGTACTGTTTAATTTCAACAGGGGAGTGCTGTCATGCACAGGTATTTTACTTAGACTGAACCAGGTCAGCTGTTACGTTATATCTTTCCTCCTATTTGAATTCCTTATGCACATAGTTGTATTCTCTCAGCAGTGCAATAGGATCGCTATACCAAAAAACACGCCACGAGCGTAATTATCTGTGTGCTCTAAGTGCATATCTATAGTATTTTATCGCCTTATATAGGACTTTAATATAGGAGGTTGATATATTTTTTGTCTTGTGTGCACCTTAGTTTTCTTTTACCCTGCGCTTTCTTCATTTCTTTCAATTGCTCATTGTTTTCCCCCCCTATAGTTGATTAGCTACTTAACAGGGCTAGCAGGTGTCAGCCGTCGCGGAGTGGGGGCGCCAAATTATCTATCAGGGTGCCAACCTCCACTGATAGGAAGGGACAGCAGGCGAGCGCAGGGTTATTGTATCAGGACAGATGCACCTAGTAGATTCAAGTATATATCTATATTTTTTTCTGTTTTCACTGGGAAGTGGTATTTTTAAGAATATTTGAATAAAATATATATTTTTTAAGGGGACTATATGTCACATGGTTTTTTGATTTTCCCTGTTTTATGTATCCTTTTTGAATGTTTCTACTCACATTTCGACTAGTCTCAATACATCACCAATCTAGTGACCAGGAGAATATATATCACATATCTGCGGTAACATGACCATCGTTCTGGGCAATAGCACTGGAAAATCCTTACAGATCACATCGTATGAAATAGGAGCATTCACAAGTCTGCAGTCATGTACAGTGACAGAAAACTTATAGTTTCAGATAGGACAATCCCTTTAACATAAACAATATTTTTTTGCAGTCTGTTAACAGATCATTATTGTCTGAAAATAGGTAAGCCAAGTTTACATTTTTTATCTAATAGTCGCTTGTCTACAAGTGATACTTTCATGAAATATTATTCCTAGAAATTTTATTTTCCTTCTGGTGGCGTCAGTTGAACATGTATGGCCAGTCTGAATGACCATAACTACGAATATAGACTACATTGTGATGCCACTCCTTTTATCTCATATGCACGGCCACTTTATGGGTATAGATGTTTACAGAGAAATCATATAAGCATTTTCCCTCACAGTTATTCACCATAACATAGCTGCAAGGACTCGTTACCAGCAAAAGTGTAATACATAATAGATTAGAAGGTTAACCTTCACACTCCTGACAAATTACTAACATACTAGTAGATGTCATCTGTGGGCTTATAGGGAACCAGTCAGTAGGATCAAACCTCCTATGCCATTTACATAGGCATGCAGACCATAGAAAGGCATGCAGACCATAGAAAGTAGAATAAAATGGTACCTTGATATCTGTAATTCAATGTCTTATTCCCGAGAAACCCACATTTTTCTTAATAAGTAATTGAGCTGTTAAGATCTATGGGCCGGACATAGATCTCCCTGAGAATCTGCCCTAGAGCTTATTGTACAGGGGTGTTACCAGTCTAAGGGCTCATACTCCCTTGCGAGAAACTCGGATGAGTCTCACACGGCAATACCCGGCACTCAGGAGCGGAGCGTGCGGCTGCATGTATTGCTGGGTGCAGTGTCGGGTATTGCCGTGCGAGACTCATCTGAGTTTCTCGCAAGTGAGTATGAGCCCTAAGGAAGGTTCTCGGGGAGATCTATGTTTTACCAATAGATCTAAACAGGTCATTTACATATAAGAAAAATTATATTCAACTTTCTATAACCTGCATGCACATGTAGATGACTTACAAGGGTTGATCCTACTGATAAATTCAATATAAGTGAGCCGAGACCCTTACAAACAGCCAAAACAAAATTGACATAGACCTCTTCTGAGCACTATGCTGATTTTCACATAACTATATGTGAACAATATCAATGGGGCACATTTACTAATACTGACAGAACATTTTTGTTAATAGATACACTCAGTGCAACTTGAAGAGCAATGCTAAATTTCCCCAAAATAATGAAACTTTACTTGATGTAGAGAAATTGTGCCCTAGAGTCTATCTAGATAGAGTCTAGATCACGTGAATTAATTATCCCCCTCTACTCTTCCTTCGTCAGGTCTCATCTGGAATACTGTATATAGTTCTGAGCACCACATTTTAAAAAAGACAGAAAAACTGGAGCAAGTTCAGAGAAGAGCTACCAGGATGGTGAGCGGACTGCAAAGTATGTCCTACGAGAAACGATTAAAAGACCTGGGAGTGTTTGCAAAAAAGAAGGCTAAGAGGAGACTTAACAGCAGTCTACAAACATCTGAAGGGATGTCTCAGTGTAGAGGGATCATTATTATAGTCATTTACACATAGAAACACAAGAAGAAACACGAGAAGCAATGGGATGAAAAGGTACAGATCAGATATTAAAAAAAAAAACTTTTTGACGGTGATCAATGAGTGAAACAGGCTGCCACTAGAGGTGGTGAGTTCTCCTTCAATAGAAGTCTTCAAACAGAGGCTGGACATGAGAGATGGTTTAGAGAGTCCTGCATTGAGCAGGGGGCTGGACACGGTAACCCTGGAGGTCTCATCCAATCCTAACATTCTATGATTCTATGAAAAGGCAGTGGGTGCTTGACAAATATGTCCTACAGGTCCTTAGTAATATGTGGCTATTGTGCATATGAAATCTTCTGTCAGAAGATATATACAAGTGAGCCTTCATTAGTTAGAACCCTTCATTTCTCGAGATTTCACCAAAATAGTTTTGTGCACTTTATATATTTACTTCATTCATGTAACTAATTTCTAGGTAATATAAAGTGACTCTCTCTAGCAAAGTTCATGGTATAATAGGACACATCAGAGCTTCTGACTATTTTTTATTAACATTTTATTACTGTGTTTTTGACAATAAATATTAATAACTTACTTTTTGTTCGATAATAAAGTCCTCGATCCACAAGATAAATTACCAAGTTCACCAAATGTCTCAACATTTGATATGTATAAATATTTCTAAGTCCCATGAGTTTAGGTAGGAAGACAGGGTCTCAGCCAGTTGAACACTGCAAGGCAGACGATTCTTTCCCTAGTGGAAGATCTGCTACCAGATTAGAGAGTCATCCTCCTCTGAGATGAGTTGTGGGTGAGACCAGTTCAAAAAAGAACCATAAATTCCTGTTTTCTTCCCAAATCATTGTAAAAAGTTGGAAATGTGCAGGTTCCAGACTGATGCACAGCCCTGAAGATAAGGAGGAGGTTCCTGCAGTATGAGTGCTTGGGGTTTGTTCTCTGGAGTGTCAGGGGGTATCATGCAGGGTCCATGCTGCTCAGTCCCAGTGCGAAGATTTCACGTTTCCACAGGGCTGGGGACCATGCTGTTGGGGGTGTCAGGAAGCTGAGAGGACAAGGAGGTGACATCACTCCCCGAAGAGTTACCAAGAGAACCTGATTCTGAGAACGATACCTGGAATACGGTAGAATAACAGCAATGAGTAGCAATCCAAGACAATTGAGAAATTTGTTGGACTGTAGAGCAACACTAAACAAAAAGTGGTGGGGAACAGTAAGGGTATGTGCACACAACGTCCTTCAGGTGTTTATCCTGAAGCTTCGTTGGAGTTTATCCATCGCCAGTGTCTTCTTTTGCAATTTAAACTAATTAGCAAGCAGATTCCAAGCCCAAAGAAATAAGACATTACTTCTTGTAACAAATACTTGGCTTTTGAAGCCTCAAGCGGTTAAACGAAGTGATAAAATAAGGAACACGTTCATTATGTTGATACTTAGTAGTGTTTTTTTAGCTCTTATAAAAAAAGATGTGTGCACATACCCTTGTATGGGTTCTGTACGGCAGGTGCTGAATGGTATTACCGATGTAAAAGCTATACGAACATCCTGCTCCCTACGCTGATCGTGTGGCCATTGGCTAACGCAGACTCTTACACTGAACATACAATACATAGTGTTAGCTCTTCATACACTAACATACATTTACCTTATTGCGAAGCCTTACCTTATTGTAACAAAGTTACAAATACAGAAAACAATAGTAACAACTTGCTAAAAAAAAAATTATATATATATATATATATATATATATATATATATATATATATATATATATATATATATATAGTCTAAATTAACAGTAAATTGTATAAATTACTTAAAAAATAATCCCCTAATGGTACTAAAGTGATGAATGAAGGTCTCACTGAATTTTTTAAAACTCGGCTTAGAAAAAAAAAAGGTAAAGCCTGAATTTTTCCTGTAGGGAACACCAATGTTTTTTCCATAATTATTTCTACAGTTGTGATATAAACCAATCCACAGAGTAGCTACTTCCAGACGCAGCATGAATTTTGTCTACTGTTTCCTATTTATTTTCTTTTGCTTACTGCACACAGACTGCAATCACTGATCTATTCACAGACATTAATCCGGGACCTGGCAGGATATATAACCTACAAAATCACCTATCAGTATAACTTTGTAATATGACCGATTACCAAGAAGGCCAAAAGAAATGCAAAAAAACTGACACATACAATTACTATATTATATGTGTCATATATGGTCACAACCCCAAATATCGGCTAAAATGCTCCATAGTGAGGCAAAGGGACTGTGGCAATCACTTACTGCTACTATTACTATAAAGTAGTTTTACATTGACTTACTGATTAAATAATTACATACCCTATGAACCGTATATTATGACATATCTACGGTGCATTAAGAACACATGTTATCATGGCACATGATGCATATAAACACACGGTCCACGCTACTGTATATGTCTTAGTTAGATTCTAAAATCAAGTTTTAAAACAGTTGTCCACCTTGGGCACATTTTTTGTTACCTAAATGCATATAAAAATAATTCTTGCAATTGGGTTTCATTAAAACTTTTGCACTGCTTGCATCTTTTAGCCTTCGTGTTGCACTGGCTATTGCTGGATGTAGAATTAAAGGAAACCTGTCAGGTCGGTTAACGCTATAAACCTGCATATATGGGGTTAATCTGCAAGTTAATAGGATTGTGAAGGTGAGCGGCAGAAGTGCGGAATCTGGGAGAAAATGAACTTTATTCGTCCTACCGGCTTTCAGTCGTATAGGTGTGCCGCAGTGGGTACAGTCACCACTAAGCACGCTCCAGCACTTTGAGTGACAGTTCGCTCTGCACTGATAATTGTCTCCAAAGGTGAACAACCCCGTTAATATATTGTCCAAGCAAATAAATGTGGAACAGTGATAGATCCCATAACTATACAGACTGCATCTTGTACCAGTCTGTATAACTAATCTGCCATGGGCTGTATATACAAAGCTGCACATATATCGCATGCTACAAATTGCTATTTGTGTGACTAGAGCCTAGTACGTATGACGCACCTGTCAACTGTCAAATCAAAAACAATCATTTCTTGCCTAAATTTCCACTTCTGAATGATCTGAAACATGACCAGTAATAATGTGCGTGAGTGTGCAGGGATACGATCGGGGTCCCATTATATCCATACGTCCCCGTCTTCATTCTATCACGGTGTACCCACTTATCTTTTCCTATACTATGCCAGCTTTCCTTACCAGCTGTTGAAATGCAGGTTGATCCAAGTCGCTCTGCAATGCAAAATCGCTGAGTGCTTTCCATGGAGGTTGATAGGTCTGTACTTCCACTGCAGTGCCCTGGACGGCACTGTCATGGCGGATGGGGCTTCCTGCTACTAGTGGTGTGCCAGTTAACCCTTGAAGGCTCTGCAGAAATTACTACATCATTAACAGGGAACACTTTTCAAGATTTTGGTCCAAGTTTAAAAAAGGGAAAAACAGAAATATATGAAAAATCCTTTTATGACAAATATGAAAACATTTGAATAGTATGTAAACTATTGTTACACAAGACGTCTTATCTGTCTGAAAGTTACAATATGCAGTGACATTCTTAAAAATTCTTGCACATTTTGCATCATGTTGAGCTTCTGTCCCTGACAGTAGCCGCTGTGACAAATATGACTTGTTGCATAGGGACACATTTTTTTCACACAAAATTGGCATTCTATGTTTGTTGAAGATTAATTGAATCCTACCTGTTCATACACATTTGTTGGATTCATTACGCTACAACTTGTTTAAAAACTCTACTTTTTAGGACATGGAGCAATTTTCCTAAATTTTTAATGCAATTAAAAAAATAAATAAAGGCCAGAGTTTAGTTTTTTTCCAAAGATAATGTCTATGTTTGGAAGATTCTCTATATTTTCTCATACAGCTATTGAAATATTTCTTTTTTCAAGATTGACCTATCATTTTTGTATGTTTTATTAAATATTTCTTTTGGGGAAAATATTTATTTTCCCAAAGAAACAACTATTTCTGAGCAGGTTTTCTCCAAAATCTGCATTGTGCTGTTCTTCTGTTGATATAGTTAGAAATGTAAGAATAAATTGACTACTGTCCTTTACTATGTCCTTGTCAGGGTGTTTCCCTGCAGAATTTGACACTTTTCAATTAGTGTAAGGGCTCGTAAGGACGACTGTAGATGCCCTAAACCAAGAGAATTGGGCTGATTATGCTACTGACACTCAGATCAAACTCTGATCCGAGTTTTCTCAGAGTATCAGCTTATTGTGATATGATTCTCTCAGATAAGAGAACCGTAGCATGCTGTGAGGAGAAGATGGAGAACAAATTTTCTCCATTGTGCGAGTCCGCGAAATCGGACTTCACTCAGATGTCAGTGCAGTCCGCCCAATATCGGATCACACTTGGGCATGCATCAATTCGGACGTGTGTACTAACATTAGTTTTGTTGGATCACACTCGGACCAATAATACGGTTGTGTGCACAAACCCTAAGACAGTAAAGGCACATTTGATTGACATTGAGCACAGTAATGACCAGTTTTCAATGTATTGGTACATTTCCAGCAAAAATCGCCACAATATAGAGTTGAGCAAAGAATTTTGCTGGACTGTGGATAAGTGCCACGTCAGTAGTCCACAGACGCTGGACCACAACCTTGCAAACCTCAGGCTATCTGCTGGTATCCTTGATTGATTAACAGTGTAATTAGTCGATGCACACAATGTCGCCCCAGGGCTACTAATCGGAAGAGGCGCCGGGGATGTCGGCAGGTAGGAGAAGGTTGGTAGTACTCTGCTCCTGCAACCATGGACTAAGGTCCTGTGAATCTTTCTTCCAATATTGGTACAACACACATTTTGAAAAAAACAGAGACTGGGGAATACTAAGATTTACTCAGGAAAACTGGCACGACAAAATGCAGCAATAACACAAGTACAATATTTAAGTGACAATGATGAGGATCCCAAGGGATCTGCACCATTGTAAACTATGTGTAACTAGTCTACTAATGCAGTTCACTACTTAACAGAACAGAAGACAGTACTTCATTTTGGTCAGATGAGTGAAATAAAAAAAAAAAAAAAAAATGTATTTTCATTATTCATGGATCTTATTTGGTTAAGTAGTTATCAACATCTCAAGGAGAAGGAAGTCCACTTAGAAAGCTACACTGTCCCTGACACTTCATGGATGACTCCTCACTCTAGCACTAGTCTTACCAATCAATTCGCGGACTTCACTTACAGTTTTGTCACTGAGTTGCTGTTGCTGTTGAATTTGCTTCATGAGAATAGATTTCTTCTTGTCTTTACAGCGCTTATTCTGAAACCAGACACGGATCACCCTAGGGCTGAGACCCGTCATCTCAACAAGCTGTTCCTTCATCAAGGCATCTGGTCTGGGGTTGGCTGCGTAGCATGTCCGTAGTGTGTGTAGCTGCTTCTCATTCAGAACTGTCCGTACTCTTGTGGTCTTTTCTGTCTGCTTGTGGATATGGGACCTAAGTGACGATCTGCCATTGTCTAACACAAAGATAAAGAAAAACCGTGACTATAGCATACTGATATAATATGAACATGATGAGAAGTGCCCAGGGGAAATTCTCTATATTACATTGATGGCCCTGCTTACTATGAAACCATACCCACACAGGATCCAATTAATTTACCAGAAAATAAAGTGTGAAAAAAATATGCAGTTTAATATTAAAAAGAGCTTTGTGACACTAGTTACATATGTGTATTCCCGTAATATAGGGCTGATCCAAATACGCAACTTGGGCTATGTTCACACATTGCTTTCTTTCAGCGTTTTTTTGCTGCTTTTCTTTATGCAAACTATATACTGCTTTCTACTGTACCAGCAAAAGATATGAGATTTAAGAAATTTCATGAGCATGATTGTTTTTTTATACTTTATTGAATTGGAAAATTGCTGCATTTTTTTAAACTGCAACCTGTCAATGCTTTCAGCGTTTTTGCTGCTTTTTTGGTGAATAAAACTAACTTTAATAAACATGTACCATAGACAAATGGCACGTATAGTCCGCAGCAAAAACACACCAAAAAAATAATGCAAAAATGCAACGTATGAACATAGCCTTATTGTGTTAGGAAAATTATCCAGTAGAGTGCACAAATATATTCTTGACTATTATACAATTAATGCTTCGCTGTTTAATACGATGCTTGATACATGTACATGTATGTATAACTCAAAACTCATGAGCTGACCCATCTAGGGAATGAGAAGATCATGGCTAATTAGTGAATGGAGTAATCTGGGTGGGTAAACGATCTATTGTGATTCTTGTCTCTCCTCTGGGCAGTGTTAGTTTATGATTTATGAATATAACGAATAGGATGGATACAGTATTTGTAAGGAGAAGTCATCAGGGACATCAGTGTCATGTAAGATACACTTGTGGGAGAACATAATACCCCGAGTTCGGATGGAGATGTGATCATTTGTTCCGATATTTATTTCTCTGCATTAGGTTAAACATACTGATCACTAGGAAAAATATGTGGTCATAGGGACTTGTGTATATTATCAGAAATAAGGTACAGAAGAAATTGTTGTGCTGATGTTAACCTGATCCAAGCGGTCCTGTAACTAGTGGAACTGACATTTACATTTTTCATGGTGTGGTCCATTTCAATATTAAGGAATATTCTAGGCATCTCAGATACATGTTTGTGTATAATGCCTGGAAGATTGGGGGAAAGAATCTCATCATTATTTGCCCCCTTAGGCGCAGATCAGCCACCACATGCTGCATTAGACTTATAAAACCTTTTTCAACACCCCTCAGATTTGCCAGTTTATGTAATATTTAAACCACAGAGCTAAGTAATACAACAAAAAGATCCAAAAGGACTATCCTACCCATGGCATGAGTGTACCCCCTGCTTTGTGCTATGGGAGAGATAGATATGAGATAGATAGATATGAGAGATAGATATGAGATCGATAGATATGTTTTGGACAATCAGCAGCTTCCTTCCATATCAAGATGGAGCAACACTGCCAGAGACTATCTATTGGGTTTTTATTAAAAACATTTCCAGGTCACAAAATTGCCCTTTATATATTATTATCCAGTAAGGGAATGTTTGAAGTAAAGGGGTATTACAGCTTAGACAATGTCCAGAAATGTTTAATAGTTGTAGGTCTCATCTCTGACACAACCCCCCTCTTGCATGATACCACGGCCACTGTAAATGAAAAGGTGGCCATGCGTGGACTGACTTCAATGGGCATTATGAACTCATCAAGCAGACATCTTGATTATTTCTCTGGGATATTTACATCACACAAACTATCTGCCCCCATATAGTTTTACTAAACAATGGATTGTAAAAATAAAATATTATAAAAAGTAGACAGGAGTGAACTGCATTTATTTAAATTATTATATACATTAGTTTCATAACAATTATCCCCATTATGCGTGAATATTGGTCAGCTTGGTATAAATATTACATAAATGCAGACCAACAAATGGATAAATTGAAAATGTTCATTCCATGTATATTATTTGTAGGCATTACTTAAAGGTGAAATTTAGAAACAATGCCTTGTTTATGGGAAGAGCCTGGCTTTTCATCTTACCATTCAGCATGTGAGTGGAGCCATTTCTTTAAAAAAAAAAAAAAAAAAAAAAAAAAAAAAAAAAAAAAAATTATATATATATATATATATATATATATATATATATATATATATATATATATATATATATATATATATATATATATATATATATATATATATATATATATACACTCTATTAACTAATCTCAAAATCCTTCAACAAAAAAATCCAGTAGACTAATTTACATCACCAAAATATGCAAAAACAGTAATGTCTTTAACTTGTCCCTAACATCCAATGTACATGTATGTCACATATCTGGAGAGGGTGTAGACAGCGGCCTCAGGAGCAGATGCTGGTTCTATTATACAGCTGACACTCCTGTATTTGTTGCCATCAGTGTTATCTCAGATAATGGCAGTTTAACCCCATTTTGTCATGGAATAATTAAATGTGATTTAAATCCCCCAATGAGCCTTAAAAAAAAAAAAAAAAAATCTAGATTGTGAGCCCCAATGGGGACAGTGCCAAAAATGTCTGTAAAGTGCTGTGGAATTAATGGTGCTATATTAGTGAGTAAAATAAATAAATACATAAAGAACCCCCCAAAAATATAAAATTAAAATATTCCTTTTTCCCCCCATTTGTTAAATTAAAAAAAAAAATCTAAAAAGGAGAAAAAAAAAAAAAAAGTGATAGGTATTGTAATTTACATAAAAGCCTAAACTATGAAATGGTTTTTAATTATCCCACACTGTAAACGTCATAAAATAAATGCTAGAATTGCAGTTATAAGACTAACTCGCCTTATTACAAAAAAAAAAAAAAAAGAAAACAAACACAAAATGTTTATAAAGTTGTACATACCACTAAATTGTAATAAGGAAAACTAAGGTTCATTCTGCAAAAAAATAAAAGTAATTGCAAAGCTGCATCAAAAGAAAAAGATATATATATATATTTTTAAGTCAGTAAAACCAAAAATAATAATATAGAAACTTGATATCAATGTAATTGCACCATCCACATTATTATCGAATAGTGAAGACTGTAAAACAAATATTTTTGTTGCTGTTTTTAAGTACAGTGTATCGTTATATGGTAAATTGAAAAGTGGAATTTCAAAACGCAAGTAGTCCTTAAAAAAAAAAAAAAAAAAAAAAATTTGGTTATGAAAGTGGCAAATTAAAAAAAAAAAAAAAAGTTATGACTCTTCTTGATGAAACTAAATTAAACAAACAAGGGCTGATAGGATTTAGATATTGGAATGTAAGCCCGCAAGGGCAGGGATCTCGCCCCTCTGTATCAGGCTGTAATTGGTAGTTTGTTTACTGTAACTTGTATGTAACCCCTTCTCATGTACAGCACCATGGAATCAATGGTGCTATATAAATAAATAATAATAATAATAATCTTGCATCCAACAGAATGAAAGGCTGTACAGGCTGCTGCTGCAGGCACACTGGCTCATGGGGCAGGAGATGGGGACATGTGGGCTGTACAGTCCGGATTATTGAGGCATGGAGGAAATAGACAACTTATTACATGCAACTAAAGTGTAGTTGTTACACAGCAGGTTACATGTCGCCATGGTAACAAGAATGCCAGGCCTGTTTTATTCCTCCCATCTATCAGGTGTAAAGTCTTGCACATATACAAATATATCAAATAAACAATCTGCTCAATGGAACAGTAGATTCTGTACCAATCATCGTTTGCACATAATACAAAACTATGGAGAAAGCCAACTCTGGGGTAAGAGGTTCAGAGACAATGGGAATCCAGTGATCGCCCGGTTCCTGATCCTAATATCCCTAGAGAGCGCTTCCCTACAGCGGCCGCTGCTGGAGAGAGGTGGTATTACACCGCGACCATTCATGCAGGGACAGAAGCGGCAGTCACCCACGCCATGTGATATGTGCCATATATAACACCCTATAACCAGTTCAGAAATAGTTGTCCCATCAACCCATGTAGATCCAGCATTCTGCACAAACATGTAACCAACACTTTCTATAATGGAATTCACATACAGAGAAATGACACATTATATAACCGACAATGGACGATGGTGGGAGAATGCGCCATGTTCTCAAAAGGGGGTAAGAAAATAAATAAAAGGGGCAATACTGAAATCACCCCGTCTCATAAGGTACACATAGTGTCCTGGGTATACGGCCATCCATACCTGCAATGTTATGGTCTGCCCCACACAAGAGCTCCTGGTCTCGGAGGCTGATTTCTTCTCCTGGAAGGAGTCGCCGACTACAGATCGAACATCGGAAGCAATCGGTGTGATAGACTCGTTCTCCGACCCTCATCACCAGCTCAGAGCGGGGCAGAGTGCCCTGGCACCGGGGGCACCGGGTGCTAAACAACCTGGACGGGAACAACAAACCACCTGTAACGTGTCCGGCCAGAAGAAGGTGTGAGCAGTGTTCCCCATCATCAGCACAATAAAATTATAATTATATATATATATCAAATAAACGATGTATAGTATGGCGTCATATATTTCTATTAGTCAGAATATATATTGGTAAGAACATATATTTACCAGTTATATCAATTTTATTGCAGCAACTCTTAATTGATGGTTTAATTGGCAGAATTATCTTCTTGTCTATGACCACCTTTCACCTTTGACGACTAAAAAAAAGGATCATCACATGTCTGTGCTATAGATACACGGCCCTCAGACTGGTAACATGATCACTGGGACAATCTATCATCTGATGAGTGGATATGTTAGATTTGGAGGCTTCTAGCCTCGGGGGCGCTGCCCTATGGGTGCATTAATGCATTCATACTATATATAGACAGATGCAAGAAAGGAGATTCTGCATCAGCGGACGTATAATGTTGATTTTTTTACATTTTTGCATTGGTTGTGATTTGTTTATTATTTTTCTATGTTTTAGCTTGATCACTTTCCTGTGCTTATGTCACAATCATTAAAAATTATGTCAATTAGATGCAACGGATGACAAATTGTTAAATAATAATAATAATAAATAATAATTCCTATTTGCCCTTATAAAAAAAAAATAATAAAGGGGAAAAAATAAGCAAAAATCGCAAATAGCGCTGCATTGTTCAGCACATACAGAAAGGGAGGAATGCTGGCTGATATATATATATATAACATTGCATTCGGTCATCAGTTACAAATCTACAAAAAAAAACAAACAATGGGATCGATCTGATCAGTTCCGAAATAGTTAAATGAAAAACGCCTAGTAGAAATAAAGCCTTACTATAGGATAATACATCACATCATTATCTGTTATTGTTCGGAAAGTATAACCACATGAGATGATCAATCAGTAATAGAGAAGCCTGGAGGTGACAGCAGAATGTGGAGGGAAGACGCAGCGGTTTCGGGGTGCTCCGTGTGATCTGTGACTGCAGATTTATCTGATCAATCAGGATCCAACATGAAAAGGATCGCACGACAAATATGTCGCCAACTTCTCCTCTACAGACGAGATTCCTATGGGTTCCGCTCCTTGCGGCTCACAGTACTCCCAACATTTACCTTGCAGGGGATTGGATCTGTTCTCAGCAGGACTTCTAGCCTTAGATACATCGAATATTTAGGAATTAACGTTAAAAATACCGAAATGATAGCTTGTAATTAATGTGGCAGACTCAGATCTCCAGTCCTCACCCAAGCGTCTCCGGAATCTCACAGTCTCTCAGAAGAGGCACAGCAAGTCCTGCCAGAACAGTCACCCTATGCCACCCACGGCACGTGAGATGAAAAAGAAGGAAATCTATAACAATAATGGCAATAGTATGTGGATTCCGTGTCTATTATTTCTGGGAGACATTAAATATTCTCAAATGTATATAGTAAACGTGTGATAGAGATTATATATATATATATATATATATAATGCTGTGGACATAGTGGGCGTGGGTATGGTGGCTCTAACTTCTTGCCTTCTTGCCCCAGTCAGTATGTACAAGGATCATGGAGTTCAAAGGTTATAATAATAATGATCCTACATGTTGCGTTCAGTTAAGTGCAAATACGTTGTCAAAACTGACGATTTTACTAATAATCCTGCTCTTCTGTTTCTGTGATTTCACCATACATAGAATCCTAAACGCCGTACAAGAGAGCACACCAGCTGCCATCAGGGTAATGTTTTCTTTTTTTTTTTTTTGTCGTTCAACATATTTAATATCTATTACATTTGTTATATGTTAAGTTTTGAAGACAGTAAATTACTTCAAACAGGAATCGTTCATTTTCTCATATATATATATATATATATATATATATATATATATATATATATATATATATATATAAAATTTCTCCCTTCACATTCTTAATTATTATCTTATTACTATGCTGGGCACATGGCATCCATTTATTAAGGGAATCGTGGATAAATAGTACACTAGCTTCTATAGCTATGCTTTTGATTTTAATAAACATCAGAAAATGATCAAGTTATCGAGACACTAATCTCCAACATGTGTCCAATGCAAAAAGAATGATCATATACCAATAAAAACTAAAATGCAGTATACGATGTAATGTGCAAAAAACAGCCTATGTATGCATGTATATATATATATATACACACACACGCGCATATATACAGACGTGTGTGTGTGTGTGTGTGTGTGTGTGTGTGTGTGTGTGTGTGTGTGTGTGTGTGTGTGTGTGTGTGTGTGTGTGTGTTTATATATATATTATTTAAATGAACAAAAGTACATTTTGCCTATCTGTTCACTTTTACACTTACTCAGATAAATTCAGATGATTTCGAGTGAGTCCTACATGAGTGAAACGTTGGTAATACAATAAAATTAGAACATTTTGGCTTTTTACATTATGTTCAGAATTTCCAGATTATTTTTCCTAATTGTTTGTACATTTAGAGCACGCTGTATTTAAGATGAAATAAACATAATATCCCGGCTACAGGAATAGTAAAAATCCATGAAATAGAGAAGAAAGCGATGTAAAGCCCAGGACCGGAGGACCGGAGGACCGGAGCCGTCGGATGATGCGGGGCCCCGGCTGCTGACACTCCAGCCATCACTGTATATAGTGTTACCGGCACCGTGTACTGCACAGTTAATATATAGGAAAATATGATTGATCCGCACAATGCAAGCCAACTGGAACAGCCACCAGCTAGATCACAGTGACATCACAGCCTGCAGCGCACACAGCAGTAATCACACACTATACAGAGGAGCTGTCTATGATACTATGGGACACGGAATAGATCATATTTAATGTCTTTAGAAACTTATAATATTTAATATCTATCGAATGAAATATTGTGTATTTACTATATATGTACCCATCCATTTAAATATCATCTATCTAATAAGCTGGCACACAAATGCACCTATAGTGCTGATGTATACAGTTCATATACTACTGTACATATAGTAGACACATCTTCTCAGCCTACACTGATCTGATAGTCAGGCATCTTGTATCCCTGAGTCATGTTCCCTCCCTGAAGCGATTCTTTATGGTGGCCCTTCCTGGTATTAGGTGGCCCATAATCACAATCCATGGCTACCAGCCCCCATAGGTGGAACGCTCCCAGGACTCGATGGGGGTCTTATTAATATAAGACATCACTAGCAATGTCCTAGAGACCCCCATCAGAAACTGACAACACAGAATGGGATGGTAGCTCCCATGATAGCCCTGGGCAGGGGGCTCGGGCAGGGGCTGCAGGGCACTCACCTGATGTAGTCCCTCTTGCAGTACGTCTTGCCATCCCTCACAAAGCAGGTGCAGTTCTCGTCCAGGTACTGGCTGCACTCGGCGCACTTCAGGCAGGCGGCATGCCACTCCAGGTCTGGGGACACCCGCAGGATGTACTGGTCCAGGATGTGACTCCCACAGCCCACACACACGGCCAGGCCTGGCTTCTCTGCCGGGGACATCACAGAGCACAGGACAGCGATCAGTTATCTGCCGGCTGTAACTGGAGAGCAGCAGGACCGTCACCACATCATGTGCAGGGCTCATGTGTCTGCTCACACCGTGCAGCACATCTGTCACACACTGGATGACCTGTCACACGTGTCACCCCAACCGGAAAACTGAGGTGCCTCCACACATCACCCACCATACTGTGCCTCTACACATCAATACCCCACACTGTATGTACAGCCGTACACAAGCGTCACCCCACACATCACCCACCATACTGTGCCTCTACACATCAATACCCCACACTGTATGTACAGCCGTACACAAGTGTCACCCCACACATCACCCACCATACTGTACCTCCATTCATCATTACTACACACTATGTACAGCCGTACACAAGTGTCACCCCACACATCACCCACCATACTGTACCTCCATTCATCATTACTACACACTGTATGTACAGCCATGCACAAGTGTCACCCCACACATCACCACCATACTGTACCTCCATTCATCATTACTACACACTATGTACAGCCATGCACAAGTGTCACCCCACACATCACAATGTGCCTCCATTCATCAATACCCCACACTATGTACAGCCATGCACAAGTGTCACCCCACACATCACCCACCATACTGTGCCTCCATACATCATTACTACACACTATGTACAGCCATGCACAAGTGTCACCCCACACATCACCCACCATACATCATTACTACACACTGTATGTACAGCCATGCACAAGTGTCACCCCACACATCACCCACCATACTGTGCCTCCATTCATCATTACTACACACTATGTACAGCCATGCACAAGTGTCACCCCACACATCACCCACCATACATCATTACTACACACTATGTACAGCCATACACAAGTGTCACCCCACACATCACAATGTGCCTCCATTCATCAATACCCCACACTATGTACAGCCATGCACAAGTGTCACCCCACACATCACCCACCATACTGTGCCTCCATTCATCATTACTACACACTATGTACAGCCATGCACAAGTGTCACCCCACACATCACCCACCATACATCATTACTACACACTGTATGTACAGCCATGCACAAGTGTCACCCCACACATCACCCACCATACTGTACCTCCATTCATCATTACTACACACTATGTACAGCCATACACAAGTGTCACCCCACACATCACAATGTGCCTCCATTCATCAATACCCCACACTATGTACAGCCATGCACAAGTGTCACCCCACACATCACCCACCATACTGTGCCTCCATTCATCATTACTACACACTATGTACAGCCATGCACAAGTGTCACCCCACACATCACCCACCATACATCATTACTACACACTGTATGTACAGCCATGCACAAGTGTCACCCCACACATCACCCACCATACTGTGCCTCCATTCATCATTACTACACACTATGTACAGCCATGCACAAGTGTCACCCACACATCACAATGTGCCTCCATTCATCACATTCACAACTACACAATGTGGGAAGAACTTTCTGGCCTAACACTACCACAGCACCACTCTTCCAGCTACCATTGTACACACCACTGATCCATCCCCTCTGTTAATCCATCTATTCTGTAAGTAATGGTGGTATCATATTAATATATGTCAAATCATCCCTTAATTATCTGGCATCAAGGAAAAAAAAAATAGTATATAGATGGAGATCGATATATTGGTGAAGGAATACCTGATTACTTGATAATAAAGGTAATTGGTAGTAATTAGATCATTGATAACACATGGATTAATAGATGGGATGGATGATGGATGAGTGATGTGTGTGTGTGATAACTGGTACATAGATCGCATCTGCTCATTAGAACAGTCTGATGTCATCTATGGTGGATTCTATCCACTCATCTACTATCTCCTCTGTGTAAGTTACTGACATTTCTCTTATGTAGGCTGATGAGGCCGAAGCACAAGTGTCTGTCTGTCTGGTGTGTATGATGACAGAGATGGCGGAAAGTGACAGACCTGCTGCTGATGATGAAGATGATGATGATGGTGGCATGGCCGTGGACCCCTCTCACCCACTCTGCATTCCTAAAGTAAACTTTGTGCCGGGCAGAAGCACTTACTCTTGGGCTGATCCCCCATGGCAGCCAGGAGCGGGTAGGGCAGGATGAGATCCACCATACAGCTGCAGGGTGATGATGATGAGGAGGAGGAGGAGGAGGGTGCTGGAGGCGGCAGGACGGGGAGCCAGAGCTGCAGGATCCTGCTCCCAGCTGCCAGCACTGGAGACTGGAGTGTCCCACGCGCGCTGCATGACGTCACGGAGCACTGCCCCGGGCTGGGGATGACTCTGGCGGAGGCGGGCACTGGGCGGGGCAGTGGGCGGGGCCTGGCCGGCAGCTTGGCTCACTTGTGTATGGAATGAGTGTTAATGAACGTTGCTCATTAGGATGACTGTCCACCAGTGCTCAGTATAGGACCGGCCTGCACTCTATAGACAGCACCTCTGCACTGTGTATAGGGGATGAGTCACTGCACACTGTATACATCTGTATATAGATATGTACAGGAGAATGACAGCTACAGTATATAGACATCAATAGGAACATCTATGTAGTCATTTACTATATAGACATTTATACACACTGTTCAGCATAAATGAGTACACCCTATCTGAGAAGATAGATTTGAATCAATATTTCACTGAACACAGGATCAATTTCCAAAATTTTGACAAGATTGAATTTGATATAATGTTTTATGCAATTCTAATTACAAAATCTTCAGTTTTACTCAAATTAGTTAACCCCTTAATGACAGCCAATACGTCTTTTAACTGACCTGAGCTATAAGGCCATGTGCACACGCTGCGGATTCCGTTGCGGAATTTTCCGCAGCGGATTGCAGTGCAAAAAGTACTGCGGATTTATCGCGGTTGTTTGTGCGGTTTCCACTGCGGTTTTAGACACCTGCGGATTTTTAACATGGAGCAGGTGCCAAACCGCTGCGGATTCCGCACAAAGAATTGACATGCTGCGGAAAATAAACCGCAGCGTTTCCACGCGTTTTTTTCCGCAGCATGTGCACAGTGGTTTTTGTTTTCCATAGGTTAACATTGTACTGTACACCGCATGGAAAACTGCTGCAGATCCGCAGCAAAAACCGCAAGGTGTGCACATAGCCTAAGAAAATAGTCTCCCCATACATGTGACAATCCAGGCTATAGCTGACAACTTGCTGCATGATCAGTGTTTGCACAGTCCAACTCTGTGTAACCCCTTAGATGCTGCTGTCAATAGTGACTACATCATTATAATAATAATAATATTTTTATATAGCGCTAACATATTCCGCAGCGCTTTACAGTTTTGTACACGTTATCATCACTGTCCCCGATGGGGCTCACAATGTAAATTCCCTATCTGTATGTCTTTGGAAGGAAACCAGAGAACCCGGAGGAAACCCACGCAAACACAGAGAGAACATACAAACTCCTTGCAGATGTTGTCCTTGGTGGGGTTTGCTGCAAGGCTACAGTGCTACCCACTGCGCCACCATGCTGCCCTATTATAAATGGTTAACAGAGTGTGGGGGCTTCCTATTTAACCACATTGGTGCCCTCAGATCATGATTGTGTGGTCCTGATGTTTGCGATGGCAATTCATGACCAAATAGCGGCCTTATAGTCTGCCGCCTATAGTAACCTGTTCAGAAGTTAGCGACATTTAGGTGGTAAAAATACACATTTTCATTTCTGTCATACCACTTTGCATTAATTCCTGTAAAGCACCTGAAGGGTTAATAAACTACCTGACTGCAGTTTTCAATATGTCGGGGGTGCTGTTTTTAAAATGGTATCACGTTTGGGTGTTTCCCAATATATGAGACCCCTAAAGTCAATTCTAACATGGATATGTCCCTAAAAAAATAAATTTTGTACATTTCCTTGAAAAAATGAAAAATTGCTGCTACATTTTTAATCCTCCTAAAATGCTAACAAAATAAAATAACATTTTACAAATGGTGCTGATGTAAAGCAGACATGTGGGAAATGTTATTTATTAATGGAATGGTTTACTGAAGAATGACCATCTGGATTAAAGGGATAATCATTCAAAGTTTGAAAATTGCTAATTTTTTAACATTTTTTCAAATGTTTGATATTTTAATAAACACAAAACATATTGACCTAAATTTACAATTATCATAAAGTATAATGTGTCACAAAAATAATCTCAAAATCACTGGGATTTGTTGAAGCGTTGCAGAGTTATTACCACATAAAGTGACACTGGTCAGATTTCAAAAATTTGGCTCCGTCACTAAGGGGTTAATTAAAAAATGAATCTAGTTGAGGTGCACTCATTTTTCCCAACAGGGTCTTTGATTAAAAATAGCAAATTTTGTTTGCAATCAATGGGCCACACTTATGGGAATATTCTGTTGTGTGGTATCCCATAGAAAATGTTGATTCTGAAAGTCAACTACAAGTTTTATGACAATTCTGTTGGGGTGTACTCATTTATGCTGAGCATGTGTAACGTATGTGATTATATATAGGTATATATGAAGGGAGCACTAAAATAACACATCCTAGATATCACTGAATGAAATATTCCAGTTGTAAATCGTTAGGCTATGTGCCCACGTTGCAAATTTCTGTGTGGATTTTTCCACTCAGTTTTTGAAAAATCCGCAGGTAAAATGCACTGCGTTTTACCCGTGAATTACCCACAAATTTACCGCAGATTTCCAGCGTTTTTTGTGTGGATTTCACCTGGGTTTTAACACCTGCGGATTCCTATTGAGGAGCAGGTGTAAAACACTGCGAAATCCGCGCAAAGAATTGACATGCTGCGGAAAATAAACCGCAGTGTTTCCGGCGGTATTTTCCGCAGCATGGGCACTGCGGATTTTGTTTTCCATAGGTTTACATGGTACTGTAAACCGGATGGAAAACTGCTGAGAATCCGCAGCGTCAAATCCGCAACGTGTGCACATACCCTTATTCATTACATAGTGGAATGTGTTGAGAACAATAAGGGTATGTGCACATGTTGTGGATTTCCTGCGGATCCGCAGCTTTTTTGCCGTGCAGAAACACTGCAGATCCGCAAGTGATTTACAGTACAATGTAAATCAATGGTAAAAAAAAATGCTGTTTTAATGGTGCGGAAAATTCCATGCGGAAATGCTGCAGATTAAAAGAAGTAGCATGTCACTTCTTTTTTTGCGGATCTGCAGCGTTTTTCTACCCATTCCATTGTAGAAATTCGCAGGGTTAAAAAACGCAATAAATCCGCAAAAAAATCTGCAGCAAATCCGCACAAAAACGCGTCAAATCCACACCTGCGTTTTCTGCCAAGAGATGCAGAATCCGCACCAAAAATTCCTAAGCCTTATCCGCAACGTGTAAACATACACAACAACAAAAGAGCACCCAGCAGTCAAAAAGTCCAAATAACAATAGTTTTATTATATCTAAACATAGTAAAAACAGACAAAGGATACAAAATGGGGCTAAAAAAGATGACTCAAAAGGGTCACCCACAGCATGTAGAAGCCCAAGGTAGGGTGTCAACCTAGCACAAAAACAATGGTAGCAGACAGGGTACAGCACTTAGCAAATTACTATGGCCACATGTAAGACAATAGATACGGCCATAACCCATATAGGCTGTATAGTAGTGACACTTCCCCAGGCTCAAATGAGCCATGTGGTTTTACCTGATGCAGATGGTCAATACTGTAGGGACACCCGACCACCCCGACGCGCGTTTCGGTGTGTTACCTTCCTCAGGGGGCGCATAACCAGACAAAGGGCTAAACCGTATATAAAGGGTTCCACTAATCAGGCGGCCCAGCTGAGTGTAATGGCACTTCCGCGCAGCCTCAGTGAGCCGGGCGCGGGACGACCGGAAGTACGTGGGGCCCCACGTGACCAGGAAGTCCGCGCTCGGTCAACAGGGAGCTAGCGGTAAGAAGTGCGCAAGCGTACAAAAAGTATATAGCCAGAGCCGCCATATTGGAAAAGGGCAACATCCGGGCAGAGGAACAAGATGCCGCAACAGTAGGAATGAATGAAGATGTAACGGGCGCCGGCTTACGGTACACAGTGCTGGACAAATACCGCCCTGTCATTCTAATGGTCGATATGACTATACAAACAGATGTAGATACATGCAGGACTAAAACAAGAGGACAGACAATATAGTGCATACTGTATCATATGGATATAAACACATCTACAGAAACCCCATCACTTTCCATAGTATCCACAATATAACAATGTGTACATAACTAATAAGAAACAGTGTAGAAGTTCTAAATGTAATTAATACACGTATAAATGTGAATCATTATGGAGGGGGTACATTGTTCCTCAATAATAATCAATCAGAACATAAATATACACGTTCGTAGCCTTGAAGGGATATGCCCAAACATGCAACATAGGACCGCAGTATGCCAGATGGAAATCTTCATCTCCTCCAGACCTCTACCAGGTTCCCGTAGTTATCTATTTTCCTATCACATTAGAAGAAACCCTAGAATTCAAGAAAAAGGATAAAAAGAAAGAAAGAAAAAAGAACAGTTAAAACCATTTTAAAAACAAACACAATGCGGGCGTATACCCCGGCACAGCAATGAGGTGACTAGAGAAACGGCGCATAACTAATATTTTCGTTCAATCCCATAGGGGCAACTGTATCCAAAGCCCATATCCAACGTGTCTCCAACTGACCCAAGCGCTTAAACAGATTGCCCCCACGGATATTAACATTAAGAGCATCAATGCCCCGTACTCTAAAGAGAGTACTATCACAATTGTGTAGGGCCTTAAAATGCCTCGGGATGGTTTTCAACATAGATGGATCTTGTTGGGTAGCAGCGGCTTCAATTCCCAGCACGTGCTCCCTGATTCTCACTTTCAGTTGTCTTGTTGTCATCCCGATATAAATTAATCCGCAGGGGCAAGTAGCATGATAGATAGTATACCTAGTGGTACATGTGATCTATTTACGAATAGTGTAACTCCTATTCCCATTTGAGTTTGTAAACACCCTACATTTATCCATATTTGGGCACGCTACACAGCGGCCGCAGGGGGCACAGCCACCTCTGGATGCAATCTCATCAAGGAAGGTTTTAGGTTCCTGACCCACATAATGACTTTTAACAAGGTGGTCCCTTAAGTTCCTTGCCCGCCTGAACGTTAACAACGGTCTCTTGGGGAGAAACTTACTGATAACTGGATCAACTTGTAAGATTGGCCAGGCCCTGGTAAGCGCCTCCCTAATTCTATCCCCCTGCAGATGAAATGTGGTGACAAATCTAAGTTGATCACTACCAGACATAGCTTTATCCACCTGTGGTTTATACAGCAGATGATTCCGGCTAGAATGTTTGGCCCTATGGTAGGCCTTTTTGATGATACGTTTACTGTATCCACGCTCGACAAAACGAGCTGAAAGCTCCCCAGCCCGTCTCTCAAAGTCTACATCTGTGGAGCAGATCCTCCGAAGCCGGAGGAACTGCCCAACAGGTACTGATGAGACCATGTGACGGGGATGACAAGAGGTGGCATGTAACACCATGTTAGTTGCCGTAGCTTTCCGAAAGATATCAGTATTAACATTCCCCGCTTCATCTTTCGTAATTGTGACATCAAGAAAACTAATTTTAGATTTATTCCACTCACCAGGTGAGCCTGATGTTACGATCATTGCCGTTGAGATGGCCCAGGAGCTGCTCCAGGTCGACGGCCTCACCCTGCCAGACAAAAAGGATGTCATCGATGTACCGCGTCCAAAAAGGGACTTGGTCCATCGATGACAGCCTGTCTGACAGGAGCCTGAGGGTAAACAAAATCGGGTAATTAATTTAAGCCAGTATGCACTATCTTCTACTGATCTGTCACTCCTTGGTAGAGGCCTCTCTTTTTCACCCACTCCAGAGTATGATAGATTCACTGCGGTTAAGGATCTTAACCTATTTGCTAGATCTCTGCTGTTGAGACGGTTCTTTTATGATAATGATAGTAACACACTTTTTCCAACAGAGGAAGAACAAGCAACGTTGAGGATCTTGGAGGAGCTGGCGGTGGAACATATCCACGAGGGGGGTAAGATTCCTCCCTCTATTCGTAAGCGGTCGACCAAGTTCCCCCCCTTGGCTACATGTTCTAGTGTTGATCTTTTTGTCCGGGTGGTGACCCAGGATCTGTGTCAAATTCCCAGGTTTCCGCACTCTGATAACTTATCAGGTGCGGAACGTGAGCGTTTGGAGCACCTTAAAAATCTCCCTGGGATAGTAATAAAACCTGCTGATAAGGGAGGAAATGTAGTCTTGTGGCCCGTGGGGATGTACGAAAAAGAAGCTTTTCGTCAGCTAAACAATCCGGTATGCTATAAAAAATTAACTTACAACCCATTAAGTGCATATTCGGGTCAATTGGTGACCATAATTAAGAAAGCTCTGGAAAATGATATTATTACCAAGGAGCTGGCTTCCTCCCTTTTGATTGAGGACCCCACGATAGCCACTTTCTACCTCCTCCCTAAAATTCACAAGAGCCTGGTGTCACCGCCCGGTCGACCTATTGTGTCTGGGAGGGGGAACTTTCTTGAACACATAAATTGTTGGATTGATTTCCACCTCCAGCCCCTGGTGTCTGTTCTTCCGTTCTACTTGAAGGATACTGGTGAGCTGCTCCGTAGGGTTGACGGCCTCTGTTTTGAGGGTGAATCTCTACTGGTTTCAGCAGATGTTGAGTCCCTGTATACAAATATCAGACATGAAGACGGCATTGCAGCCGTGCAATTCTTTCTTGGTACATCTACATTGTCTGTGGGACTTAGGGGACTCCTGCTGGAACTACTGGAATTCACCCTCACCCATAACTTTTTTGTTTTTAAGGGGTCCTTCTACCTGCAGCTCCAGGGGACAGCCATGGGCGCGGCCTTTGCGCCGGCCTATGCTAATCTGTTCCTGGGGCTGTGGGAGAGGGACCTCTTCCTGTCAGACAGGCTGTCATCGATGGACCAAGTCCCTTTTTGGACGCGGTACATCGATGACATCCTTTTTGTCTGGCAGGGTGAGGCCGTCGACCTGGAGCAGCTCCTGGGCCATCTCAACGGCAATGATCGTAACATCAGGCTTACCTGTGAGTGGAATAAATCTAAAATTAGTTTTCTTGATGTCACAATTACGAAAGATGAAGCGGGGAATGTTAATACTGATATCTTTCGGAAAGCTACGGCAACTAACATGGTGTTATATGCCACCTCTTGTCATCCCCGTCACATGGTCTCATCAGTACCTGTTGGGCAGTTCCTGCGGCTTCGGAGGATCTGCTCCACAGATGTAGACTTTGAGAGACGGGCTGGGGAGCTTTCAGCTCGTTTTGTCGAGCGTGGATACAGTAAACGTATCATCAAAAAGGCCTACCATAGGGCCAAACATTCTAGCCGGAATCATCTGCTGTATAAACCACAGGTGAATAAAGCTATGTCTGGTAGTGATCAACTTAGATTTGTCACCACATTTCATCTGCAGGGGGATAGAATTAGGGAGGCGCTTACCAGGGCCTGGCCAATTTTACAAGTTGATCCAGTTATCAGTAAGTTTCTCCCCAAGAGACCGTTGTTAACGTTCAGGCGGGCAAGGAACTTAAGGGACCACCTTGTTAAAAGTCATTATGTGGGTCAGGGACCTAAAACCTTCCTTGATGAGATTGCATCCAGAGGTGGCTGTGCCCCCTGCGGCCGCTGTGTAGCGTGCCCAAATATGGATAAATGTAGGGTGTTTACAAACTCAAATGGGAATAGGAGTTACACTATTCGTAAATGGATCACATGTACCACTAGGTATACTATCTATCATGCTACTTGCCCCTGCGGATTAATTTATATCGGGATGACAACAAGACAACTGAAAGTGAGAATCAGGGAGCACGTGCTGGGAATTGAAGCCGCTGCTACCCAACAAGATCCATCTATGTTGAAAACCATCCCGAGGCATTTTAAGGCCCTACACAATTGTGATAGTACTCTCTTTAGAGTACGGGGCATTGATGCTCTTAATGTTAATATCCGTGGGGGCAATCTGTTTAAGCGCTTGGGTCAGTTGGAGACACGTTGGATATGGGCTTTGGATACAGTTGCCCCTATGGGATTGAACGAAAATATTAGTTATGCGCCGTTTCTCTAGTCACCTCATTGCTGTGCCGGGGTATACGCCCGCATCGTGTTTGTTTTTAAAATGGTTTTAACTGTTCTTTTTTCTTTCTTTCTTTTTATCCTTTTTCTTGAATTCTAGGGTTTCTTCTAATGTGATAGGAAAATAGATAACTACGGGAACCTGGTAGAGGTCTGGAGGAGATGAAGATTTCCATCTGGCATACTGCGGTCCTTTGTTGCATGTTTGGGCATATCCCTTCAAGGCTACGAACGTGTATATTTATGTTCTGATTGATTATTATTGAGGAACAATGTACCCCCTCCATAATGATTCACATTTATACGTGTATTAATTACATTTAGAACTTCTACACTGTTTCTTATTAGTTATGTACACATTGTTATATTGTGGATACTATGGAAAGTGATGGGGTTTCTGTAGATGTGTTTATATCCATATGATACAGTATGCACTATATTGTCTGTCCTCTTGTTTTAGTCCTGCATGTATCTACATCTGTTTGTATAGTCATATCGACCATTAGAATGACAGGGCGGTATTTGTCCAGCACTGTGTACCGTAAGCCGGCGCCCGTTACATCTTCATTCATTCCTACTGTTGCGGCATCTTGTTCCTCTGCCCGGATGTTGCCCTTTTCCAATATGGCGGCTCTGGCTATATACTTTTTGTACGCTTGCGCACTTCTTACCGCTAGCTCCCTGTTGACCGAGCGCGGACTTCCTGGTCACGTGGGGCCCCACGTACTTCCGGTCGTCCCGCGCCCGGCTCACTGAGGCTGCGCGGAAGTGCCATTACACTCAGCTGGGCCGCCTGATTAGTGGAACCCTTTATATACGGTTTAGCCCTTTGTCTGGTTATGCGCCCCCTGAGGAAGGTAACACACCGAAACGCGCGTCGGGGTGGTCGGGTGTCCCTACAGTATTGACCATCTGCATCAGGTAAAACCACATGGCTCATTTGAGCCTGGGGAAGTGTCACTACTATACAGCCTATATGGGTTATGGCCGTATCTATTGTCTTACATGTGGCCATAGTAATTTGCTAAGTGCTGTACCCTGTCTGCTACCATTGTTTTTGTGCTAGGTTGACACCCTACCTTGGGCTTCTACATGCTGTGGGTGACCCTTTTGAGTCATCTTTTTTAGCCCCATTTTGTATCCTTTGTCTGTTTTTACTATGTTTAGATATAATAAAACTATTGTTATTTGGACTTTTTGACTGCTGGGTGCTCTTTTGTTGTTGTGTTTGCTATATATTGCAGTTGTCTAGGTGTCCAGGCATAGGTGGTGGTATACTGTATATACAGCAGTGTGTGTTTCTGTTTATACACACACATTCAATTCAGATAGAATTGGTTTCCACCACCGATAATGCTCTTTGGGATTTTCTTATATAACGTGTAAACATAGCCTAAAACATAAAAATGATCAATGTAAATCTAAATTAATATCCCATGGAGGTCTGGAGTTGGAATGATGCTCAAAATCAAAGTGGAAAATCAAATTACAGGCTGATCTAACTTCAGTGGAAATGCCTCAAGACAAGGAAATGATGTTCAGTAGTGTGTGTGTGGCCTCCACGTGCCTGTATGACCTCCCTACAACGCCCACATAGCATGATGCTGCCACCACCATGTTTCACTGTTGAGATTGTATTGGGCAGGTGATGAGCAGTGCCTGGTTTTCTCCACACATACCGCTTATAATTATCACCAAAAAGGTCTATCTTCTTCTCATCAGAGAATCTTATTTCTCATAGTCTGTGAGTACTTCATGTGTTTTTTTTAACAAATTCTATGTTCTGCACTGAGGAGAGGCTTCCATCGGGCCACTCTGCCATAAAGGCCCGACTGGTGGAGGGCTGCAGTAATTGTACTCAGTACTGAAAACTAAGAACACAGCAGTTGTTCGAAACGCGTTCAGTTGTTCATGGCTGCTCCCTAACCATGCTGCTGGTCATTTGTAAACCCTTGTTCTATTTTTAAATGTTTGAATAAAGTATTTTTTGATATTTTACATACTGGAGCTGGATTCCCATATTTATCTTCCCGGATTTTCCCACCTACAAAGAATGGAGAGGTCTGTAATTTTTATTGTACAGTAGGTACACTTCAACTGTGAGAGACAGAATCTAAAAATAAAAACCAGCAAATCACATTGTATGATTTTCTAATAATTAATTTGCATGAAATATGTATTTTATACAATAGAAAAACAGAACCTAATATTTGGTGCAGAATCATTTGCAATTACAGAGGTCAGACATCTCCTGTGGTTCTTTACCAAATTTACACACACTGCAGCAGGGAATTTGGCCCACTCCTCCATACAGATCTTCTCCCAATCCTTCAAGTTTTGGAGCTGTTGCTGGGCAACATTGAGTTTCAGCTCCCTCCAAATATTTTCTATTGGGTTCTGGTCTGGAGACTGGCTAGGCCACTCCAGGACCTTGAAATGCTTCTTACGGCGCCATTCCTTACTTGTCCTGGCTGTGTGTTTTGGGTCAATGTCATGCTGGAAGACTCAACCACGACCCATCTTCAATGCTCTTACTGAGGGAGGAGGTTGTTGGCTAAAATCTTGTGATACCCCCAAAGTATGATGTACCCCCACCATGCTTCCCTGTTGGGGTCGTGTTCTTGGGGTTGTACTCATCCTTCTTCCTTTAAAAACAGCGAGTGGAGTTGATACCAAAAAGTTATATTTTGGTCTCATCTGATCACATGAACGTCTCCAATGCCTTCTCTGGGTCATCCAGATGATCATTGGTGAACTTCAAACGAGCCTGGACATACAGTTGGTACGGAAGGTATTCAGACTTCTTTAAATTTTTCACTCTTTGTTTCATTGCAGCCATTTGGTAAATTTAAAAAAGTTATTTTTGTCACATTAATGTACCCTCTGCACCCCATCTTGACTGAAAAAAAACAGAAATGTAGAAATTTTTGCAAATGTAATAAAAAAGAAAAACTGAAATATCACATGGTCATAAGTATTCAGACTTTTTGCTCAGACATTCATATTTAAGTCACATGCTGTCCATTTCCTTGAGATTCTCTTGAGATGGTTCTTCTTCTTCATTTGAGTCCAGCTGTGTTTAATTAAACTGAAAGGACTTGTTTTGGAAAGGTGCAAACCTGTCTATGCAGCGCCCCAGAGACCTGGTCGTTGTATGACGCTCTGCCACTAAGGGGAGTGATGGTACGTCTGATGGCACTAAAGGAGTTCTCCTGACCAGGTATCACCAGAACACTTTACACTTCACACTCCGGCCACTAGGGGGAGAAAAAGGCTTTATTTATTGGGCCACTCCTCACACTGGTAAAACTAGGGGTCGGCGAGGAAGTTAGTCAGAAGCTGACTGGGTTGGATTCAGGCAACATCTCGTGGCAAGGGGTGTTGCAGGGAGAAGACACAGGGGGGTCCTGTTGTGAATTCTGTGGCAAAGCTCCCTCCTGTGGTCACAAGTGGTACTTCGGCTGATTCTCTCTGTGAGCTTCTGTTGGTGGAGGGAAGTGGTACTGCGGCTTCTGAGTTTCCTCCCTCAGATGATCTGGTGAGGTCATTAGGTGCTTCTCTACTTAACTCCACCTAATGCTTTGATCCTGGCTTCCTGTCAATGTTCCAGTGTTGGACTTGCTTTTCCCTGGATCATTCCTGTGGCCTGCTGCTCTGCATAGCTAAGTTCTTCTTTGCTATTTGTTTGCTATTTTTTCTGTCCAGCTTGTCTAATTTTTTGCTGGAAGCTCTGGGACGCAAAGGGTGTACCTCCGTGCCGTTAGTTCGGTACGGAGGGTCTTTTTGCCCCCTTTGCGTGGTTTTCTTTAGGGTTTTGTGTAGACCGCAAAGTTACCTTTTCTGTCCTCGCTCTGTTAAGAAAGTCGGGCCTCACTTTGCTGAATCTATTTCATCTCTACGTTTTGTCTTTTCATCTTAACTCACAGTCATTATATGTGGGGGGCTGCCTTTTCCTTTGGGGTATTTCTCTGAGGCAAGGTAGGCTTATTTTCTATCTTCAGGCTAGTTAGTTTCTCAGGCTGTGCCGAGTTGCATAGGCAGAGTTAGGCGCAATCCACGGCTGCCTCTAGTGTTGTTTGGAGAGGATTAGGGATTGCGGTCTGCAGAGTTCCCACGTCTCAGAGCTCGTTCTATGATTTTGGGTTATTGTCAGATCACTGTATGTGCTCTGACCGCTATGTCCATTGTGGTACTGAATTGCCTTTCATAACAGTACAGGAAGCCAAAAGTACTAATGATTCTCAATAGAGGGAAAAAAGAAGTTCTGAGACCATTTTTTTTTTCTTTGCTCTGTGTTTTGCCTTTTTTCCCCCGACATTTGGGTGGTTCAGTACACAGGTGTAGCGATGGACATTAGAAGTCTGTCTTCATCTGTGGATCAGCTCTCGGCAAGAGTACAAAAGATTCAAGACACTATTGATCAGAAATCTATGTTAGAACCAAGAATTCCTATTCCTGATTTGTTTTTTGGAGATAGAACTAAGTTTCTGAGTTTCAAAAATAATTGTAAATTATTTCTGGCCTTGAAACCTCGCTCCTCTGGTGATCCAGTTCAACAGGTTTTGATTGTTATTTCTTTTTTGCGCGGCGACCCTCAGGACTGGGCATTTTCTCTTGCGCCAGGAGATCCTGCATTGAGTAATATCGATGCGTTTTTCCTGGCGCTCGGATTGCTGTACGATGAACCTAATTCAGTGGATCAGGCAGAGAAAAATTTGCTGGCTCTTTGTCAGGGTCAGGATGATTGGGAGTCTCATGTGAAGCAGGTCAGAACAGTTTTTCTGGTCCTGCGTGCTAATTCTTTGTTTGTGAAGGGATCAAAGTGTCCCTTTGGTGTGCAGAAGGTTTAATTTTTGGGGTTCATCTTCTCCCCTTCTACTATCGAGATGGATCCTGTTAAGGTCCAAGCCATCCATGATTGGACTCAGCCGACATCTCTGAAAAGTCTGCAAAAGTTCCTGGGCTTTGCTAATTTTTATCGTCGCTTCATCTGCAATTTTTCTAGTATTGCCAAACCATTGACCGATTTGACCAAGAAGGGTGCTGATTTGGTCAATTGGTCTTCTGCTGCTGTGGAAGCTTTTCAAGAGTTGAAGCGTCGTTTTTCTTCTGCCCCTGTGTTGTGTCAACCAGATGTTTCTCTTTCGTTCCAGGTCGAGGTTGATGCTTCTGAGATTGGAGCAGGGGCTGTTTTGTTGCAGAGAGGTTCTGATTGCTCAGTGATGAAACCATGCGCTTTTTTTTCCAGGAAGTTTTCACCTGCTGAGCGAAATTATGATGTGGGCAACCGAGAGTTGCTGGCCATGAAGTGGGCATTCGAGGAGTGGCGTCATTGGCTTGAAGGAGCTAAGCATCGCGTGGTGGTATTGACTGATCATAAGAACTTGACTTATCTTGAGTCTGCTAAGCGGTTGAATCCTAGACAGGCTCGTTGGTCGCTGTTTTTTGCCCGTTTTGACTTTGTGATTTCGTACCTTCCGGGCTCTAAAAATGTGAAGGCGGATGCTCTGTCTAGGAGTTTTGTGCCCGACTCTCCGGGTTTGTCTGAGCCGGCGGGTATCCTCAAGGAAGGAGTAATTGTGTCTGCCATCTCCCCTGATTTGCGGCGGGTGCTGCAAAAATTTCAGGCTAATAAACCTGATCGTTGTCCAGCGGAGAGACTGTTTGTCCCTGATAAGTGGACCAATAAAGTTATCTCTGAGGTTCATTGTTCGGTGTTGGCTGGTCATCCTGGAATCTTTGGTACCAGAGAGTTAGTGGCTAGATCCTTTTGGTGGCCGTCTCTGTCGCGGGATGTGCGTACTTTTGTGCAGTCCTGTGGGATTTGTGCTCGGGCTAAGCCCTGCTGTTCTCGTGCCAGTGGGTTGCTTTTGCCCTTGCCGGTCCCGAAGAGGCCTTGGACACATATCTCTATGGATTTTATTTCTGATCTTCCCGTTTCGCAAAAGATGTCAGTCATTTGGGTGGTCTGTGATCGCTTTTCTAAGATGGTCCATTTGGTACCCTTGTCTAAATTGCCTTCCTCCTATGATTTGGTGCCATTGTTCTTCCAGCATGTGGTTCGTTTACATGGCATTCCAGAGAATATCGTTTCTGACAGAGGTTCCCAGTTTGTTTCAAGGTTTTGGCGAGCCTTTTGTGGTTGGATGGGCATTGACTTGTCTTTTTCCTCGGCTTTCCATCCTCAGACTAATGGCCAGACCGAACGAACCAATCAGACCTTGGAAACATATCTGAGATGCTTTGATTCTGCCGATCAGGATGACTGGGTGTCCTTTTTGCCTTAGGCTGAGTTCGCCCTTAATAATCGGGCCAGCTCGGCTACCTTGGTTTCGCCATTTTTCTGCAATTCTGGGTTCCATCCTCGTTTCTCTTCAGGACAGGTTGAGTCTTCGAACTGTCCTGGTGTGGATACTGTGGTGGACAGGTTGCAGCAGATTTGGACTCATGTAGTGGACAATTTGACCTTGTCCCAGGAGAAGGCTCAACGTTTCGCTAATCGCAGACGCCGTGTGGGTCCCCGACTTCGTGTTGGGGATCTGGTTTGGTTATCTTCTCGTCATATTCCTATGAAGGTTTCCTCTCCTAAGTTTAAACCTCGTTTCATTGGTCCGTATAGGATTTCTGAGGTTCTTAATCCTGTGTCTTTTCGTCTGACCCTTCCAGATTCTTTTTCCATACATAATGTATTCCATAGGTCATTGTTGCGGAGATACGTGGCACCTATGGTTCCATCTGTTGATCCTCCTGCCCCGGTTTTGGTGGAGGGGGAATTGGAGTATATTGTGGAGAAGATTTTGGATTCTCGTGTTTCTAGACGGAAACTCCAGTATCTGGTTAAATGGAAGGGTTATGCTCAGGAAGATAATTCCTGGGTTTTTGCCTCTGATGTCCATGCTCCCGATCTTGTTCGTGCCTTTCATGTGGCTCATCCTGGTCGGCCTGGGGGCTGTGGTGAGGGTTCGGTGACCCCTCCTCAAGGGGGGGGTACTGTTGTGAATTCTGTGGCAAAGCTCCCTCCTGTGGTCACAAGTGGTACTTCGGCTGATTCTCTCTGTGAGCTTCTGTTGGTGGAGGGAAGTGGTACTGCGGCTTCTGAGTTTCCTCCCTCAGGTGATCTGGTGAGGTCGTTAGGTGCTTCTCTACTTAACTCCACCTAATGCTTTGATCCTGGCTTCCTGTCAATGTTCCAGTGTTGGACTTGCTTTTCCCTGGATCATTCCTGTGGCCTGCTGCTCTGCATTGCTAAGTTCTTCTTTGCTATTTGTTTGCTATTTTTTCTGTCCAGCTTTTCTAATTTTTTGCTGGAAGCTCTGGGACGCAAAGGGTGTACCTCCGTGCCGTTAGTTCGGTACGGAGGGTCTTTTTGCCCCCTTTGCATGGTTTTCTTTAGGGTTTTGTGTAGACCGCAAAGTTACCTTTTCTGTCCTCGCTCTGTTAAGAAAGTCGGGCCTCACTTTGCTGAATCTATTTCATCTCTACGTTTTGTCTTTTCATCTTAACTCACAGTCATTATATGTGGGGGGCTGCCTTTTCCTTTGGGGTATTTCTCTGAGGCAAGGTAGGCTTATTTTCTATCTTCAGGCTAGTTAGTTTCTCAGGCTGTGCCGAGTTGCATAGGCAGAGTTAGGCGCAATCCACGGCTGCCTCTAGTGTTGTTTGAAGAGGATTAGGGATTGCGGTCTGCAGAGTTCCCACGTCTCAGAGCTCGTTCTATGATTTTGGGTTATTGTCAGATCACTGTATGTGCTCTGACCGCTATGTCCATTGTGGTACTGAATTGCCTTTCATAACAGGGTCCCTGTCAGGCGTGGGAACCTGGCAGGTGCCTAGCGAACAGAGCAGAACGTAACGGAACGGCGCCTGCACACCCCGCTGCGGTATCCAAGAGAGAGAGACACGAAGGGAAGGATATTGTGGAACAGTGTAAACGAGATCAAGCACAAAGGAGTACCAGTAGGAGTCGTGCCGTGAGACCGAGGCAACATCCTACTGAGGCGCGTAGCCGGTGGCCGGAACACCGCGGGAGTAACTGACTCTAGGCCTTACTTCGAACTCCGCAGGACAGTTAATCATAGGTTGGCTGTCTACCTTACTACACCTACGAAGACATAGGGGGCAACGCGTGGAGAGGGGCGGCTCTAGGGTCCCGGAAGAGCTCCGAGCCTTCCCGTCATACGGGTGCGTCCTAGCCATAACATTCCTGGGGGACGAGAAACTAGTAACATCTGGAACCAAAGAGAGAGAGAGCTGTAGAGAACGAATGAACGAGAACAGCAGTTGTGAGGACTATTCCGAATGCTCAGCAGGGTAGGACTACAACACACAGGCGCTAGTGGTAGGCAACGATTTCCATCTGCGAAGGAAACTCTGGATGTGCTCATCGGACCGACCGGTCTCAGATAGTCCTGTTAAGCGTGCTCTGGATTGAGGATCCTGAAGTCTTCAGTAAAGAGGTAAAGAGACTGCAACCCTGTGTCCTCGTTATTGACTGCACCCTACACCATTACCATCTACCTTATTGGGAAGCCCTGGGGACATACTTCACCTGTGGGAAGGTATACCATCCAGCTGCCATTCCATCACCCCAGCGGACCCCACAGCAGCGTCAGTCACCCTGACTGAACACCACAGGTGGCATCACAAACCCCTGACAGACTGCACCACCTTTATTGGATGCCCCTTAGCAGGGTCGTTGACCGGGTCTAGCCACCGTTACAGCCTCAGAACCGAACCAGAGAGGCCCGGTACCGAGAACTCGTGGCCCTGTGTCTGGGGGCGCTCCATCTATATAAGACCTCACAGTGAATGTCAGGCCAAATGAGAATCATGAGGTCAAAGGAACTGGCCTAGGAGCTCAGAGACAGAATTATGGCAAGGCACAGATCTGGCCAAGGATACAACAGAATTTCTTCAATACTCAAGATTCCTAAAAGCATAGCTGCCTCCATAATCCTTAAATTGAAGAAGTTTGGGACCACCAGAAGTCTTCCTAGACCTGGCCATCCAGCTAAACTGAGTAATCCTGGGAGAAGAGCCTTGGTGAGAGAGGTAAAGAAGAACCCCAAGATCACTGTGGCTGAGCTTCAGAGATGCAGTAGGGAGATGGGAGAAAGTCAACTATCACTGCAGCCCTCCACCAGTCGGGCCTTTATGGCAGAGTGGTGTGACGGAAGCTCTCCTCAGTGCAGAGGGGCGAGGACCCTGCCCTTGCGGGCTTACATTCTACAGGATGGTGGGGAAGGAGACAATAGGTTGAGGGTTGCAGGAGCTCCGGTGTTGGTGAGGCGGTAGCTTCAGTAGTGGTGAGGAGGCAGCGGGCTCAGTGCAGGCTCTAGGCTTTCCTGAAGAGGTGGGTTTTCAGGTTCCGTCTGAAGGATCCGAATGTGGTTGATAGTCGGATGTGTTGGGACAAAGAATTCCAGAGGATGGGGGATATTCAGGAGAAGTCTTGGAGGTAGTTGGGTGAGGCGCAAATTAGTGGGGAGGAGAGAAGGAGGTCTTGGGAGGACCGGAGATTACGTGAGGGAAGATATCGGGAGATTAGATGAAATAGAGAAAAGCGGAGGGCACCACTAGATATATGTCTAAATAAATACATGCTGGGGCTCACCAAGGACTTGAAAAGCTACAATTAGACCAGAAAGAAAGAGAAGATCATGTCCATAAAAATGGGAGCACCTCAGACAGAGGCATGGGATTGCACGTGCCGGTGAGCATTACATTTTGGTTGTTTTTGTAGGGCCATATGGTACTGTGATATTAAGTAGCGACATGCGCTTGTATGCACTGCATTGTCTCTACTGAGGTTGAGAATTTCTTATTGTTCCTCTATATAGTGTATGTGATCGCGGAACTGTTTCTTGGGTCACCACGTCTGTGTACATATATATATCCTTGTTATCTTGGGAGAGGATAGGGTTGTGGGTTGTCATTTTCCCTATATTAGGATATGACTGCTGTGTTTTTCTTTTTGTCTGTTGCACTTTGCACTTTTAAATGTTTTTATATTCTATGTTTTTTGTGTGTGGTATATTATCTTGTTGATATATAATAAAAACTTTGCGTTTTATTTATCTGTCTGAGGTGCTCCCATTTTTATGGACATGATCTTCTCTTTCTTTCTGGTCTAATATCGGGAGATTAGTTCAGAGATATATGGAGGAGACAGGTTATGGATGGCTTTGTAGGTTAGTATTAGTAATTTGAACTGGATACGCTGAGGGAATGGGAGCCAGTGAAGAGATTTGCAGAGGGGGAAGCGGAGAGGTAGCGAGGAGAGAGATGAATTAGTCGGGCAGCAGAGTTAAAGATGGACTGGAGAGGTGCAAGGGTGTTAGCAGGGAGGCCACAGAAAAGGATGTTGCTGTAGTCAAGGAGGGAGATGATGGGGGCATGCACAAGCATTTTAGTAGATTGACGGTTGAGGAAAGGACAGATTCTTGAGATACTTTTGAGCTGGAGGCGACAGGAGGTGGAAAGAGCTTGGATGTGCGGTTTGACGGACAGGGCAGAGTCAAGGGTTACTCTGAGGCAGCAGACTTCCGGTACGGGGGAAAGCGTGATGTTGTTAATTGCAATAGATAGGTCAGGTAAGGAAGATCTATGAGATGGAGGAAAGATGATGAGTTCAGATTTGTCCACATTGGGTTTGAGGAAGCGAGAGGAGAAGAAGGAGGATATGGCTGATAGACACTCCGGGATTCAGGACAGTAGAGAGGAGATGCTTGGGCCAGAAAAGTAGATCTGAGTGTCATCAGCATAAAGGTGGTACTGGAATCCATGAGACTGTCTGAGTTGTCCCAGGCCGAGTGTATAGATTGAGAAGAGTAGGGTTCCTAGAACAGAGCCTTGGGGGACTTCAACAGAGAGAGGGTGGGATGAAGAGGTAGTGTGGGAGTGGGAGACGCTGAATGTGCGGTTGGAAAGGTATGGGGAGATCCAAGAAAGGGCGAGGTCTTTGATGCCAAAGGAGGAGAGGATCTGTAGTAGGAGGCAGTGGTCAACTGTGTCGAAAGCAGAGGACAGATCTAGAAGGAGGAGTACAGAGTATTGTCCGTTAGCTTTGGCTGTAAGTAGGTCATTAGACTCATTAGTGATTTTGCTCAGGGCTGTCTCAGTTGAGTGATGGGGGCGGAAACCAGATTGTAGATTGTCAAAGAGCAAGTTATATGAGAGGTGGGAGGAAAGTTCAGCGTGGACATAGTACAAAGATATCCTGGATGAAAACCTCTTCCAGAGTGCTCTGAACATCAGACTTGGCCGAAGGTTCACCTTCCAACAAGACAATGGACAATGACCCTAAGCACACAGCTAAAATAATAAAGTGGCTTCAGAACAACTGTGTGACCATTCTTGCCTGGCTCAGCCAGGGTCCTGACCTAAACCCAATTGACCATCTCTGGAGAGACCTGAAAATGGCTGTCCACCAACGTTCACCATCCAACCTGACGGAACTGGAGAGGATCTGCAAGGAAGAATGGCAGAGGGTCCCCAAATCCAGGTGTGAAAAACGTGTTGCATCATTCCCAAGAAGACTCATGGCTGTGGTAGCTCAAAAGGGTGCTTCTACTCAATACTGGCCAAAGGGTCTGAATACTTATGACCATGTGATATTTCAGTTATTCTTTTTTAATAAATTTGCAAAAATGTCTACATTTCTGTTTTTTTTTCAGTCAAGATGTGGTGCAGAGTGTACATTAATGAGAAAATTTTTTTAACTTTTTTGAATTAACCAAATGGCTACAATGAAACAAAGAGTGGAAAATTTAAAGGGGTCTGAATACTTTCCGTACCCACTGTATGCTGGCATGAGCAGGAGGACTTTGCCCTGCAGGATTTTAATTCATGACAGCGTAGTGTGTTACTAACGATAATGTTTGAGACTGTGGTCCCACCTATCTTTAAGTCATTGACCAAGTCCTTCCATGTAGTTCTGGGCTGATTCCTGACTTTTCTCAGAATCATCCTTACCCCACGAGGCAAGGCCCTGCATGGAACTCCAGACCGAGGAAGATTGACAGTCATCTTGTGTTTCTTCCATTTTCTAATAATTGGGCCAACAGTTGCCTTCTCACCAAGCTGCTTGCCTATTGTCCTGTAACCCATCCCAGCCTTGTTTCAGGTCTACAATTTTTTCCTGGTGTCCTTAGACAGCTCTTTGATCTTGGCCATGGTGGAGATGTTGGAGTGTGATTGAGTGTGTGGACAGGTGACTTTTATATTGGTAAGTTAAAACAGGTGCAATTACTACAGGTAATGAGTGCAGAGTAGGAGGGCTTCTTAAAGAAAAACTAACAGGTCTGTGAGTGCCAGAATTCTTGCTGGTTGGTAGGCGATCAAATACTTATTTCATGCAATAAAATGCAATTTAATAATCATACATTATTATTTTCTGTTTTTTTATTTAAGATTCCGGGGTGTACCTACAATAAAAATTACAGACCTCTCCATTCTTTGTAGGTGGGAAAACTTGCAAAATCGGTAGAGTATCAAATACTTATTTTTCCCCACTTGACAGTTACAGTAACTTGAGTTCCCCTATAGCAATAAGTGCCCACTTTACATTTAATAATGTCCTGAGTACTCTATGATGATCCCCTAGATAGCCTCCATATAGTATAACGCACCAGATAGTCCTCAATATAGTATAATGCACTCCCCATATGCAGATTCTATATAGTACCCACAACCTGTCTCTTCCATACATCTGTGACCTCGTCTCCCGGTACTTACCTGCACGCATCCTCTGATCCTCACAAGATCTCCTTCTCTATTCCCCTCTTATCTCCTTTTCCCACAATCACATACAAGATTTCTCTCGCATCAGCCCTACTTTGGAACTCTCTACCACAACATACCAGACTCTCGCCTACCATCGAAACCTTCAAAAAGAACCTGAAGACCTACCTCTTCCGACAAGCCTACAACTTGCAGTAACCACCGATCGACCAAACTGCTGCATGACCAGCTCTACCCTCACCTATTGTATCCTCACCCATCCCGTGTAGATTGTGAGCCCTCGCGGCAGGGTCCTCTCTCCTACTGTACCAGTCGTGACTTGTATTGTTTAAGATTATTATACTTATTTTTATTATGTATACCCCTCCTCACATGTAAAGCGCCATGGAATAAATGGTGCTATAATATTAAATAATAATAATAATAGTATAAGTAGCCCCATAGTCAGACTCTACATAGTATAATCAGAAACAGAAACACATGGGCTACTTGCACATTGAACAAGTCTGTAGGAACCTGTTCACACACCACCAAGAAACTTGAAGACACAAAAGAGCACAGTGAGGTCAAAAATACTCTTTTTTTTTTTTTTACAACAGAGTATTTTTGACCTCACTGTGCTCTTTTGTGTCTATATAGTATAATGCAGCCCCCATAAGCAGACTGTAAGGTATAATGTACTCCCCATAGGCAGACTCTATATTGTATTGCATTGTATAATGCACCCCCATAGGCAGACTCTTTATAGTATAATGCACCCCCATAGGCAGACTCTAGTATAATGCTCTTCCCATTGGCATATTCTATATTGTATAATGCACCCCCATAGGCAGGCACTGTGTTATGATAAGGTAATTCAGTACCAAAATGGACATAGAGGTCAGAGCACATACAGTGACCTGACAATAACCCAAAAACATAGAACGAGCTCTGAGACGTGGGAACTCTGCTGACCGCAATCCCTAAGCCTCTCCAACCACACTAGAGGCAGCCGTGGATTGCGCCTAGCGCTCCCTATGCAACTCGGCACAGCCTGAGAAACTAGCTAGCCTGAAGATAGAAAATAAGCCTACCTTGCCTCAGAGAAATACCCCAAAGGAAAAGGCAGCCCCCACATATAATGACTGTGAGTTAAGATGAAAAGACAAACGTAGAGATGAAATAGATTTAGCAAAGTGAGGCCCGACTTTCTGAACAGAGCGAGGATAGGAAAGGTAACTTTGCGGTCAACACAAAACCCTACAAAAAACCACGCAAAGGGGGCAAAAAGACCCTCCGTACTGAACTAACGGCACGGAGGTACACCCTCTGCGTCCCAGAGCTTCCAGCAAGCAAGAAAAAACAAATAGACAAGCTGGACAGAAAAAAACAGCAAACAAAATAGCAAAGCGGAACTTAGCTATGCAGAGCAGCAGGCCACAGGAACGATCCAGGAGGAAACAGGTCCAATACTAGAACATTGACTGGAGGCCAGGATCAAAGCACTAGGTGGAGTTAAATAGAGCAGCACCTAACGACTTCACCACGTCACCTGAGGAAGGAAACTCAGAAGCCGCAGTACCACTCTCCTCCACCAACGGAAGCTCACAGAGAGAATCAGGCGAAGTACCACTTGTGACCACAGGAGGGAGCTCTGCCACAGAATTCACAACAGTACCCCCCCCTTGAGGAGGGGTCACCGAACCCTCACCAGAGCCCCCAGGACGACCAGGATGAGCCATATGAAAGGCACGAACAAGATCGGGAGCATGGACATCAGAGGCAAAGACCCAGGAATTATCTTCCTGAGCATAACCCTTCCACTTAACCAGATACTGGAGTTTCCGTCTTGAAAGACGAGAATCCAAAATCTTCTCCACAATATACTCCAACTCCCCCTCCACCAAAACCGGGGCAGGAGGATCAACAGATGGAACCATAGGTGCCACGTATCTCCGCAACAATGACCTATGGAATACGTTATGTATGGAAAAAGAATCTGGAAGGGTCAGACGAAAAGACACAGGATTAAGAACCTCAGAAATCCTATACGGACCAATAAAACGAGGTTTAAACTTAGGAGAGGAAACCTTCATAGGAATATGACGAGAAGATAACCAAACCAAATCCCCAACACGAAGTCGGGGACCCACACAGCGTCTGCGTTGAGCCTTCTCCTGGGACAAGGTCAAATTGTCCACTACATGAGTCCAAATCTGCTGCAACCTGTCCACCACAGTATCCACACCAGGACAGTCCGAAGACTCAACCTGCCATGAAGAGAAACGAGGATGGAACCCAGAGTTGCAGAAAAACGGCGAAACCAAGGTAGCCGAGCTGGCCCGATTATTAACGGCGAACTCAGCCAAAGGCAAAAAGGACACCCAGTCATCCTGATCAGCAGAAAAAAAGCATCTCAGATATGTTTCCAAGGTCTGATTGGTTCGTTCGGTCTGGCCATTAGTCTGAGGATGGAAAGCCGAGGAAAAAGACAAGTCAATGCCCATCCTACCAAAAAAGGCACGCCAAAACCTCGAAACAAACGGGGAACCTCAGTCAGAAACGATATTCTCTGGAATGCAATGTAAACGAACCACATGCTGGAAGAACAATGGCACCAAATCAGAGGAGGAAGGTAATTTAGACAAGGGTACCAAATGGACCATCTTAGAGAAGCGATCACAGACCACCCAAATGACTGACATCTTTTGAGAGATGGGAAGATCTGAAATAAAATCCATAGAGATATGTGTCCAAGGCCTCTTCGGGACCGGCAAGGGCAAAAGCAACCCACTGGCACGAGAACAGCAGGGCTTAGCCCGAGCACAAATCCCACAGGACTGCACAAAAGAACGCACATCCCGCGACAGAGATGGCCACCAAAAGGATCTAGCCACTAACTCTCTGGTACCAAAGATTCCAGGATGACCAGCCAACACCGAACAATGAACCTCAGAGATAACTTTATTCGTCCACCTATCAGGGACAAACAGTTTCTCCGCTGGGTAACGATCAGGTTTATTAGCCTGAAATTTTTGCAGCACCCGCCGCAAATCAGGGGAGATGGCAGACACAATTACTCCCTCTTTGAGGATACCCGCCGGCTCAGATAAACCCGGAGAGTCGGGCACAAAACTCCTAGACAGAGCATCCGCCTTCACATTTTTAGAGCCCGGAGGGTACGAAATCACAAAGTCAAAACGGGCAAAAAACAGCGACCAACGAGCCTGTCTAGGATTCAACCGCTTGGCAGACTCGAGATAAGTCAAGTTCTTATGATCAGTCAAGACCACCACGCGATGCTTAGCTCCTTCAAGCCAATGACGCCACTCCTCGAATGCCCACTTCATGGCCAGCAACTCTCGGTTGCCCACATCATAATTTCGCTCAGCAGGTGAAAACTTCCTGGAAAAAAAAGCGCATGGTTTCATCACTGAGCAATTAGAACCTCTCTGCAACAAAACAGCCCCTGCTCCAATCTCAGAAGCATCAACCTCGACCTGGAACGAAAGAGAAACATCTGGTTGACACAACACAGGGGCAGAAGAAAAACGACGCTTCAACTCTTGAAAAGCTTCCACAGCAGCAGAAGACCAATTGACCACATCAGCACCCTTCTTGGTCAAATCGGTCAATGGTTTAGCAATACTAGAAAAATTGTAGATGAAGCGACGATAAAAATTAGCAAAGCCCAGGAACTTTTGCAGACTTTTCAGAGATGTCGGCTGAGTCCAATCATGGATGGCTTGGACCTTAACAGGGTCCATCTCGATAGTAGAAGGGGAAAAGATGAACCCCAAAAATGAAACCTTCTGAACACCAAAGAGACACTTTGATCCCTTCACAAACAAAGAATTAGCACGCAGGACCTGAAACGCCGTTCTGACCTGCTTCACATGAGACTCCCAATCATCCGAGAAGATCAAAATGTCATCCAAGTACACAATTGTAAGTACTCGGGCAGAAATCCGAGAGTGGACCCTCTGGGTCGTGACTCTAGAGCCCCCGGGGTCGAGCGGACCAGATGGAATCACCCCCCATACAGGGAGTGTTAGGAGCAGGACCTCGGGGGAATGGAGACACAACAGCTAGAGCCAAAGGGGCGACCCAAGATAAAGAAAGAAACCACAGGCTATAAGGATGGCAGGGAATAATAGGAAAACAAGACTTAACTGAAAATGACTGGAACACGGAACGGCAGAACACAGCAGGAACACAGACTGGCAGGACTCAGCAGGAACACGGACCGGAAGGACTCAGCAGGAACACGGACAGGCAGGACACAGCAGGAACACGGGCTGGCAGAACACAGCAGGAACACGGACTAGCAGGATACAGCAGGAACACGGACTGGCAGGATACAGCAGGAACACAGACCGGCAGGATACAGCAGGAACACGGACTGGCAGGATACAGCAGGAACACGGACTGGCAGGATACAACAGGAACACGGACTGGCAGGATACAGCAGGAACACGGACTGGCAGGATACAGCAGGAACACGGACTGGCAGGATACAGCAGGAACACGGACAGGCAGGACACAGCAGGAACACGGACAGGCAAGACACAGCAGGAACACGGGCTGGCAGGACACTGAGACAAAGTAAAGACTGGGCTCAGAGAAGACACTGGTACAGGGGAGCCTAGGGCATAGGGACACTGACGGCAGACAGTGCACCTACAAAGCAAAGGCGTCTTACCTAGGGAGACGCCGGGAAGAAATACCCGATGGGCGCCGCCATGTTGGGGCGGAGCCACCGGGTCGCGACCTCCCAGAAGGCTCTGCGATGGAGGAGACGCGACAGCGCATGCGCAGAGGGACCGGACGCCGTGAGCCGGCGAAGGAGGAAGCAGAGCGGCGCTGGACAGGATCGCGAGTGCGCCGAGGGATGGGAGAAGCCGGGTAAGTATGCGCAGCGTTCGTAGAAGCCGGGTAAGTATGCGCAGCGTTCGTAACAGTACCCCCCTCTTTTTAAGGCTAGAAAGGAATCTTTTCATGATAAGAGGAGCATTGATGTTCTCTCGGGGCTCCCAGGACCTCTCCTCAGGGCCAAATCCCTCCCAATCAATCAAAAAATAAGTTTTACCCCTAACTACCTTTTTGGCAAGAATGTCTTTAACATTAAAGATTCCATCAGAAGTACAGAGCTGAGGAGAGGAAGAGGTAGCGGAGTGAAAACGATTAAAGACTGCAGGCTTGAGAAGAGACACATGGAAGGCATTGGGAATGCGCAAAGAGGCAGGCAACTTCAACTTATAAGAAACATCATTAATGCGACTCAAGATAGGAAAAGGACCAATATAGCGGGGACCCAGTTTGCAAGAGGGAATTTTAAGCTTGATATAGCGAGAGGAAAGCCAAACTTTATCACCCGGAGAATATGGCGGAGCATCCAAACGCCTTTTGTCAGCAAACTTTTTCATATTAAGGCTAGCTCTCTCAAGAGCCACTTTGGTCTCACTCCAAATCGTAGAGAATTCCCGGGACAAGAAATCCGCTGCCGGTACCCCCGAGGAAAGAGAAACAGGAAGAGGAATGTTCGGATGTTGACCATAGACTACAAAAAAGGGAGTTTTGGAGGAAGACTCGCTGGGAAGATTGTTATATGAGAATTCGGCCCAGGGGAGAAGAGAGACCCAGTCATCTTGGTGTGCATTGGAGAAATGTCGCAGATATGTAGTCAGGACTTGATTAACTCGCTCCACTTGTCCGTTGGACTGTGGGTGATAGGCGGAAGAAAAGTCCAAGTTAACCTTTAATAGACTGCAGAGAGCTCTCCAAAAACGTGAGGTAAATTGTACTCCACGGTCTGAGACGATATGATGAGGAAAACCATGAAGACGGAAGACTTGGTGTAAACAGATCTTTGCCAACTCAGGAGCGGAAGGCAGACCAGGCAATGCGATGAAGTGAGCTATCTTGGAGAACCGATCTACAACAACCAAGATGACAGAGCAATTCGAGGAACAAGGTAGATCAGTGATGAAGTCCATAGCTATATGACTCCAAGGAACAGAAGGCACAGGCAGAGGATGCAGGAGACCGGAAGGAAGCTGCCTAGGGACTTTATTTTTTGCACAAGAAGGACAAGAAGCGATGAATTTGGTGACGTCTTGTCGGAGAGATGGCCACCAGTAATGCCGAGAGATAAGAGAAAGTGTCTTCTTGACTCCTACATGTCCTGCAATTTTGGAGGAGTGACCCCAACGTAAAACTCTCTACTTGTCTTGGTTAGCCACAAGAGTCTTGCCAGGAGGAGTTGAAATCACTCTTAGAGGAGCAAGAGTGACGATCTTCGCAGGATCAATGATGTGAGCCGGAGAATCCTCTAGGTCCAGAGGCTGAAAGGATCTTGAAAGAGCATCTGCTTTGACATTCTTATTTCCGGGTCGGAAATGAAGTTCAAATTCAAATCGTCCGAAGAATAAAGACCATCTGGCTTGTCGTGGATTTAGTCTTTGGGCAGACTGAATATAGGCCAGATTCTTGTGGTCTGTGTAAATGGTGAATGGATGAAGAGCCCCCTCAAGGAGATAACGTCATTCCTCCAAGGCTAGCTTGATAGCCAAAAGTTCTTTATCTCCAATAGAGTAGTTACGCTCAGGAGCGGAAAAGGTTTTAGAAAAAAAAACACAGGTCACCAAACGTCCGGACGAGGATCTTTGCAAAAGTACAGCACCAGCTCCAAAAGAGGATGCGTCGACCTCAAGGACAAACGGTCTATTAGCATCAGGACGATGAAGCACAGGGGCCGTAGCGAAGCTTTGTTTAAGAGACAGAAAGGACTCTTCAGCCTCAGGGGTCCAAAGACTGGAGTTGACTCCCTTGCGAACTAGAGCAGAGATAGGCTTGGTCATGGAAGAAAAATGAGGAATAAATTGTCTATAGTAGTTGGCAAAGCCAAGAAAACATTGCATTGCTTTTGTTCCAAGAGGACAAGGCCAATTCAGGACAGCAGAAACCTTCTCTGGATCCATCTCTAAGCCAGATCTTGAGACAATATATCCCAGGAAGGGAAGAGAAGATTGTTCAAAGACGCACTTCTCAATCTTAGCGAACAGATGATTCTCTCTTAGCCTTTGCAGAACACGACGGACATCTCGCCTGTGAGTGGAGAGATCCGGAGAAAAGATGAGAATGTCGTCAAGGTAAACCACGACCGAGGAGTAGAGAAGATCCCGAAATACATCGTTCACAAATTCCTGGAAAACCGTGGGGGCGTTGCAGAGACCAAACGGCATAACCAAGTACTCGTAGTGACCGTCACGAGTATTGAAGGCAGTCTTCCACTCATCGCCTGCACGAATACGAACCAAATTATATGCGCCACGTAGATCTAATTTGGTAAAAATTTGCGCACCCCGAAGACGGTCGAAGAGTTCCGGAATGAGTGGCAGAGGATATTTGTTCTTCACCGTGATGTTGTTTAGGCCTCGATAATCAATGCAGGGACGGAGAGAACCGTCTTTCTTCTTCACGAAAAAAAACCCTGCTCCGGCCGGAGAAGAAGACTTGCGAATGAATCCTTTAGCAAGATTTTCTTGAATGTACTCAGACATAGCTTGAGTCTCAGCAGGAGAGAGAGGATAGATCCTGCCCCTGGGCGGGTTAGTTCCAGGCACGAGATCTATGGGACAATCATAGAGCCGGTGAGGCGGAAGACCCTCAGCCTCCTTCTTGTTGAAGACATCAGAATAAGCGCTGTAGACACAGGGTAAGGCGGGAAAAGAAGAGGAAGGAGAAGAATTAGAGGAAGATCCCACAGGACGCACCGGCAGCAGACAACGTTCCCGACAAAGCTCACCCCAGCGCAAGATATTACCATTGCGCCAATCTAAAATGGGCTCGTGGTTCCGTAACCAAGGAAGACCTAAGAGCATAGGATGAGACAGACCCGCTAAAACATAAAATGCAATTCTCTCCTTGTGCAGAGCCCCAACCTGAAGTTCCACCTCAAGTGTTACTTGAGTAATGGTCTCCTGTAACGGTTTACCATCCACAGATGCAAGAATCACAGGAGCCTCTAAGGTTTTGACTGGAACGGAGAATTTCAAAACCTCCTCCAACCTAATAAAATTCCCTGCTGCGCCCGAATCCACATACGCATCCAGAGAAATGCCTTTGCCCGCAATATGCAAAAGAACGGACAAAGTAAGGGGTTGAGAGGGTTCACACACACCTAGGGAGGCCTCTCTTACCTGACCTAGGCGGAGGAGTTTTCCGGACGTTCAGGGCAAGAGCGTAATAAATGAGCAGCACTCCCGCAGTAAAAGCATAACCCCTGAGTGCGCCTCTCTTTGCGACGTTGTTCGGACATCTTAAGACGGTCCACTTGCATAGGTTCCGGTGCGGACGCCTGAGAGGAGGTTCTAGGCTGAGGACTGAGTGGCTTACGGGTGGCAGAAGAAGGACGAAGAGACCTCCGCTCGCGGGCGCGTTCTTGGAACCGAAGGTCAATACGGGTAGCTAAGGAAATTAATTCCTCCAAAACAGTAGGGGTGTCCCGACCGGCTAACTCATCTTTTATGCGCCCAGAGAGACCCCGCCAAAAAGCACCCACCAACGCCTCATTGTTCCAGCCCAAGTCAGAGGAGAGTGTGCGGAACTGAATAGCGTACTGGCCTACGGATAACGATCCCTGATGGAGAGAAAATAGAGCTTCAGTTGTAGAGGCCAGACGTCCAGGTTCGTCAAAGACAAGACGGAAAGTCTCCAAAAATTCAGACAACCGGGAGACTCGCTCCCAGAGTGGATTAACCCATGCCAAGGCGTCATCCTCCAGATGGGAAATCAAAAATGCAACTTTGGACCGATCCGTCGGGTAATGCTGGGGCAGAAGCTCAAAGTGAAGACGGCATTGGTTTAGAAATCCTCGGCAGGACTTAGGATCCCCATTGTACCGAGGCGGTTTAGCCAAGCGGGGTGGAGGGTGGGACGCAGGAGCAGACGTAGAAGCGGCTGTCTGGATGGAAAGCAGCCGATCGTCAATAGAAGACATATAACTAAGTATATGGGCTTGGGTGTCACGCTGCTGAGCTAACTCTTGCTGTAAGCCAACGAGTAGAGCGGCGTTGCCAGGATCGGAGGACTGGAGCGTGGACAAACGAGAATCCATAGCTTTCATAAAAGACATCATGCGGGACTGATTCTCTCGCAAAAAGAGTAGCTCTTTCTGCGCAGCAGAGGCCCCAGCGGGGTCCATGGCCTTTGCTTACTGTAAGTACTCGGGCAGAAATCCGAGAGTGGACCCTCTGGGTCGTGACTCTAGAGCCCCCGGGGTCGAGCGGACCAGATGGAATCACCCCCTATACAGGGAGTGTTAGGAGCAGGACCTCGGGGGAATGGAGACACAACAGCTAGAGCCAAAGGGGCGACCCAAGATAAAGAAGGAAACCACAGGCTATAAGGATGGCAGGGAATAATAGGAAAACAAGACTTAACTGAAAATGACTGGAACACGGAACGGCAGAAAACAGCAGGAACACAGACTGGCAGGACTCAGCAGGAACACGGACCGGAAGGACTCAGCAGGAACACGGACAGGCAGGACACAGCAGGAACACGGGCTGGCAGAACACAGCAGGAACACGGACTAGCAGGATACAGCAGGAACACGGACTGGCAGGATACAGCAGGAACACGGACCGGCAGGATACAGCAGGAACACGGACTGGCAGGATACAGCAGGAACACGGACTGGCAGGATACAACAGGAACACGGACTGGCAGGATACAGCAGGAACACGGACTGGCAGGATACAGCAGGAACACGGACTGGCAGGATACAGCAGGAACACGGACAGGCAGGACACAGCAGGAACACGGACAGGCAAGACACAGCAGGAACACGGGCTGGCAGGACACTGAGACAAAGTAAAGACTGGGCTGAGAGAAGACACTGGTACAGGGGAGCCTAGGGCATAGGGACACTGACGGCAGACAGTGCACCTACAAAGCAAAGGCGTCTTACCTAGGGAGACGCCAGGAAGAAATACCCGATGGGCGCCGCCATGTTGGGGCGGAGCCACCGGGTCGCGACCTCCCAGAAGGCTCTGCGATGGAGGAGACGCGACCGCGCATGCGCAGAGGGACCGGACGCCGTGAGCCGGCGAAGGAGGAAGCAGAGCGGCGCTGGACAGGATCGCGAGTGCGCCGAGGGATGGGAGAAGCCGGGTAAGTATGCGCAGCGTTCGTAGAAGCCGGGTAAGTATGCGCAGCGTTCGTAACAACAATCAGGAATTTATCCAGGTACTCTCGGAAGATGTCATGCATAAAGGACTGAAACACTGATGGAGCATTGGCAAGTCCGAATGGCATTACTAGATACTCAAAATGGCCCTCGGGCGTATTAAATGCAGTTTTCCATTCATCGCCTCGCTTAATACGCACAAGATTATACGCACCACGAAGATCTATCTTGGTGAACCAACTGGCCCCCTTAATCCGAGCAAACAAATCAGATAACAACGGCAAGGGGTACTGAAATTTAACCGTGATCTTATTTAGAAGGCGGTAATCTATACAAGGTCTCAGCGAACCATCCTTCTTGGCTACAAAAAAGAACCCTGCTCCTAATGGCGACGATGATGGGCGAATATGCCCCTTCTCCAAGGACTCCTTCACATAACTCCGCATAGCGGCGTGCTCAGGCACAGATAAATTAAACAGTCGACCTTTTGGGAATTTACTACCAGGAATCAAATCGATAGCACAATCACAATCCCTATGCGGAGGTAGGGTATCGGACTTAGGCTCATCAAATACATCCCGGTAATCAGACAAGAACTCTGGAACCTCAGAAGGGGTAGATGACGAAATAGTCAGAAATGGGACATCACCATGTACCCCCTGACAACCCCTGCTGGACACAGACATGGATTTCCAATCTAATACTGGATTATGGACTTGTAGCCATGGCAACCCCAACACGACCACATCATGCAGATTATGCAACACCAGAAAGCGAATAACCTCCTGATGTGCAGGAGCCATGCACATGGTCAGCTGGGTCCAGTACTGAGGCTTATTCTTGGCCAAAGGCGTAGCATCAATTCCTCTCAATGGAATAGGACACTGCAAGGGCTCCAAGAAAAACCCACAACGCCTAGCATACTCCAAGTCCATCAAATTCAGGGCAGCGCCTGAATCCACAAATGCCATGACAGAATACGATGACAAAGAGCAGATCAAGGTAACGGACAAAAGAAATTTTGACTGTACCGTACCAATGGTGGCAGACCTAGCGAACCGCTTAGTGCGCTTAGGACAATCAGAGATAGCATGCGTGGAATCACCACAGTAGAAACACAGCCCATTCAGACGTCTGTGTTCTTGCCGTTCAACTCTGGTCAAAGTCCTATCGCACTGCATAGGCTCAGGTTTAAGCTCAGGTAATAGCGCCAAATGGTGCACAGATTTACACTCACGCAAGCGTCGACCGATCTGAATGGCCAACGACATAGACTCATTCAGACCAGCAGGCATAGGAAATCCCACCATGACATCTTTAAGGGCTTCAGAGAGACCCTTTCTGAAAATAGCTGCGAGCGCACCTTCATTCCATTGAGTGAGTACGGACCACTTTCTAAATTTCTGACAATATACCTCTATCTCATCCTGACCCTGACACAGAGCCAGCAAATTTTTCTCTGCCTGATCCACTGAATTAGGTTCATCGTACAGCAATCCGAGCGCCAGGAAAAACGCATCAATATTACTTAATGCAGGATCTCCTGGCGCAAGGGAAAATGCCCAGTCTTGAGGGTCGCCACGCAAAAAAGAAATAATAATTCTCACTTGTTGAACTGGGTCACCAGAGGAGCGAGGTTTCAAGGCCAGAAACAGTTTGCAATTATTTTTGAAATTCACATACTTGGCTCTATCACCATAAAACAAATCAGGAATAGGAATTCTTGGTTCTAACATAGGATTCTGAACCACCAAATCCTGAATCTTTTGTACATTTATAACGAGATTATCCATTGAAGAGCACAGACCCTGAATGTCCATGTCCACACCTGTGTCCTGAACCACCCAAATGTCTAGGGGAAAAAAAAGGCAAAACACAGTGCAAAGAAAAAAAAATGGTCTCAGAACTTCTTTTTTCCCTCTATTGGGAATTATTAGTACTTTGGGCCTCCAGTACTGTTATGATAAGGTAATTCAGTACCAAAATGGACATAGAGGTCAGAGCACATACAGTGACCTGACAATAACCCAAAAACATAGAACGAGCTTTGAGACGTGGGTACTCTGCTGACCGCAATCCCTAATCCTCTCCAACCACACTAGAGGCAGCCGTGGATTGTGCCTAACGCTCCCTATGCAACTCGGCACAGCCTGAGAAACTAGCTAGCCTGAAGATAGAAAATAAGCCTACCTTGCCTCAGAGAAATACCCCAAAGGAAAAGGCAGCCCCCACATATAATGACTGTGAGTTAAGATGAAAAGACAAACGTAGAGATGAAATAGATTTAGCAAAGTGAGGCCCGACTTTCTGAACAGAGCGAGGATAGGAAAGGTAACTTTGCTGTCAACACAAAACCCTACAAAAACCACGCAAAGGGGGCAAAAAGACCCTCTGTACCGAACTAACGGCACGGAGGTACACCCTCTGCGTCCCAGAGCTTCCAGCAAGCAAGAAAAAACAAATAGACAAGCTGGACAGAAAAAAACAGCAAACAAAATAGCAAAGTGGAACTTAGCTATGCAGAGCAGCAGGCCACAGGAACGATCCAGGAGGAAACAGGTCCAATACTAGAACATTGACTGGAGGCCAGGATCAAAGCACTAGGTGGAGTTAAATAGAGCTGCACCTAACGACTTCACCACATCACCTGAGGAAGGAAACTCAGAAGCCGCAGTACCACTCTCCTCCACCAACGGAAGCTCACAGAGAGAATCAGCCGAAGTACCACTTGTGACCACAGGAGGGAGCTCTGCCACAGAATTCACAACAGCACTGTATAGTATAATGCACTACCATAGGCCAATATAGTATAATGCACTCCCCATTGGCAGACTCTATATAGTATAATGCACCCCCATAATCAGACTCTATATTGCATAATGTATTCCCATAGGCAGACTCTATATTGCAAAATGCAGCCCCCATAGGCAGACTCTATATAGTGTAATGCACCCCCATAGGCAGGCTCTATATAGTATAATGCACCTCCATAGGCCTCTAAAGTATAATGCACTCTCCATAGGCAGACTCTATATAGTATAATGCAATGCACCCCCATATGCAGACTCTATATAGTAAAATGCATTCCCCATAGGCAGATTGTAGAACCCCCATAGGCAGACTCTATATAGTATAATGCACTCCCCATAGACAGACTCTATGTAATATAATGCACTCCCCATAGGCAAATTCTATATAGTATAATGCACTCATCAAATGCAGACTCTTTATAGTATAATACACTTCCCATAGGCAGATTCTTTATAGTATAATGCACTCCCCATAGGCAGACTCTATAGTATAATGCACTCCCTATAGGCAGACTCTATATTGCATAATGCACTCCATAACATTTTTTTACAATACTCACATCTCCTCCTTGTTCCCCGGCTGCTCCGAGCACTCGCTCATCTCCGGACAGCGGACGCCAGGTAATGACATAATAGTGCCCGCTGTCAGGGTCTGCATCAGTGACATCAGTTGCTGAGAGGGAGAATGATGGGAGAGGTTGCGTAACGCTCCCTCTCTCATCAATGCGGTCAACTGTATTAGCATCTAGCCGATACAGTTGAACTTGCAATGACGGGTGGAGGGGCCACTGCTAGCACTGGGCCCCACTCCTGCTCAGGGGCCTCATAGCGGCCAGGTGGCACAGAGCGTAACTGTATGGGGGTGCTGAGCAGTTACAGTAGCATAGCTCCAGGTGGGTCCCCTCAGAGCTCGGGGCCTGGGGCGACCACCCCCTCTGCCTCCCCAGTAGCTACATTACTGCACTCACTGTTAGTTCTCCAATAACCAACCTAGTAGTGTAAGCAGCCGCAGTCTAATCCATCACTTGACAGTCAATTGCATAATTGCCCTGACGATTGAAGGCAGCAAAGTTGCATTTAAGTGACAAAGTGGTAACAGTGGTGGAAGTAGCATGCCCCCCCATGTCTGTGTATCCTTGATACCTAATTTAATACATGAAAGAAAATGTGGTCAGTCACACCTGTTGTGTTTCTTGTCATTCTGCTCAGAAATTCATTTTTCATTCTTATAGTAATGAACGTAGTTTTCCTATTAAGGATTTTATTAAGTGCAACACAAAAAATGTCATATATCTAATAGAATGTGAGGTGTGCAAAATACAATATGTGGGCAGTACCACAGGCCCCTTTAAAAAATGTATCTGTAGTCATATGTCCGATGCTGCTAATCCAGCTGCGGTTAGTATTTCAGCAGTATCCAGACACTTTTCCAGTGTGCACAAAGACAACACTTCTTCTCTTAAATTTGCTGGTGTTGAAAGAGTGTCTAGACCTAGTGGATCGCCCCTAAGGGCTGGGGATACTCGGTACCGGGTCCTTCTGTAGTCGATGGGGATGTCACGGCGGCTGACCCGGTCCGTGGCCCTCGGGAGGTCCGTTGATGTTTTAGGGGGGAAGGTCTTTAAAGGGATAATGTTCGTGACGCCACCTGTGGTATTCGGTCAGGATGACCGACGCTGCTTAGGGGTCCACTGGGGGGATGTTATGGCAGCTAGATGGTATACCTTCCCACAGGTGAAGTATGTCCCCAGGGCTTCCCAGAGTGTAGATGGTGGATGGTGCAAAGCGCAGTGAATAACGAGGACACAGGGGTGCAGTCTCTTTACCTTTTACTGAAGGCTTCAGCATCCACAGTCAGGGTAGGCAGAGTCCGGCCGGTCTGAAGGCAAATCTAGAGTCCCCTTATCCAGGAGGAATTCAATAGCCTTCCCCTAGGGCACAGTAACGTAATAGGTCCCTACTTGCATAAGCTACCATAAGGTCCTCACTGTTGTTACTCCTCTCTGTCCCCCAGATGGTACGGATAGGACAAAACCCCGTATGACTGATGGCTTGAGGCATGTTTATAGGGACCCTAGAGACGCCCCGACCCCCACAAGGTGCCACTGTGTCTTCTTAGGTATAAAGGTCGGACAGCCAACTTGGAATTAACTGCCCTGCCAGTCTCTGAAGTAATGGCGTAGAGCTCTTTACTCCCTCGGTATTCTGGCCACCGGATCTGCACTTCAGAAGGAGGCAGCATGCTCCTAGCTGGTCTCCCACTGATGTTTCACTCCTGTTGCTATGACTTCTTTTCTCACTCACTACAGCACAATTCCTTTCTTGTCCTTTCTTAGGATGCTGCCGCATGGGTTGCAGGCGCAGCTCCGTGTCTTTCTCCCGCTTCAGGCCTCAGTCTGGATCTGACTAGAGATCACCCTAGCCAGCTCGACCGGGAGACCTTTCCTCGTCGGTCCCCAGCCAGGAACCCTCGTCAGACTTCTCGTCCTGATTCTGACTGACTAACTTCCTCACCAACCCCCCAGTTTTACCCTAATGTGAGGAGTGGCTTAATAGATAGAACCCTTAGCTCCCCCTGGTGGACTGGCATGTGAAGTGTGTGTGTGGCTGTGATACCTGAAAAGAAGATCTCTTTCATTGCCTTCAGTCGTAACATCACTCCCCCTGGTGGAAGAATAACATTACTGCAACGAACCAGGACTCTGGGGCGCTGCACTAGTAGAGGAGGAGATTGGTAAACGAAAATCATTTTTTTCTAGTATTCAGAAGCCGTATAGCTATTCATATTTCCTATATTTCACATTGACATGCTTTAGCACGATAGAGAGCAACTTTTTTTGTATTTTTTTGTATATTGTACATTTATTTGATATGACTTGCATTTATTTATGAAAGAAATGGAAATTTAGCAAAAATGTTGCAATTTTCAAAATTTGAATTATTGTGCCCTTAAATCAGAGAGTTACTGTATGTTACACAATATAGTTATTAAATAAAATTTCCCACATATCTACTTTACATCAGCACAATTTTGGAAACATATTTTGTTATGAAGTTGTAAGGGTTAAAAGTTGATCAGCTATTTCTCATTTTTCCAATAAAATTTACAAAAACATTTTTTTAGGGACCACGTCACATGTGAAGTGACTTTGGGGGGCCTATATGACATAAAATACCAATAAGGTACACCATTCTAAAAATTTGCACCCCTCAAGGTGCTCAAAATAACATGTCAAGACATTTATCATCCCTTCAGTTACTTCACGAGAACTGAAGCAATGTGGGAGGAAAATTGAACATTTAACTTTTGTCACAAAAATTTTAAATTTAGACACAAATGTATTTATTTTCACAAGTGTAACAGTAGAAATTGGACACCAAAATTTGTTGTGTAGTTTCTCCTGAGTACACCGATACCCCATATGTGGGGGAAATCCACTGTTTGGGTGCATGGCAGGGCTCAGAAGGGAAGAAGCGACAGCCATTTTACTTTTTGAAAGCAAAATTGTCTGGAATCGAGAGTGGATGACATATTGAGTTTGGAAAGCCCCTAATGTGCCTAAACAATGAAAAAAAACACTAGTGACCCCATTTTGGAAATCACTCTCCTCAAAGATTTTATCTAGGGATATAGTGAGTATTTTGAACCCACAGGTACGACACAGAATTTGATAACTTTAGGTCGTCATTTTGAATATGTCGTCATTGGTGTTGAGCTCAAATGCTCGCTACTCCAGTTTGCATAGGATGCTCATGTATGCATAAAATATCACAAATGCTCGAGTGACATTCTCGAGTCTCTGCCCCGCATATTTTGCGGATGTTAGAAACCCAAAAAAAACCATGGGGGGATTCATGATACTCCATGCATACCAGAGCACCCGATCCAAACTTGAGTAGCGAACACTTGCACTGAACACTAGGCGCCATATTGTTTTGAAAAACCCAATTGTAACTCCAACCCTAACATAACCTTAATCCCAACCTTAACCCTAACACAACCTCTACTCCCCTCTTATCTCCTCTTCCCACAATCGCATACAAGACAAGATTTTTTCAGCGCATCACCCCTACTCTGGAACTCTCTACCACAACATATCAGACTCTCGCCTACCATGGAAACCTTCAAAAATAACCAGAAGACCTACCTCTTCTGGCAAGCCTACAACCTGTAGTAACCTCTGGTCGACTAAGCCACTGCATGACTAGCTCTACCCTCACCTTTTGTATTCTCACCCATCCCTTGTAGATTGTGAGCCCTCGCAGGCCGGGTCCTCTCTCCTCCTGTACCATTGTGACTTGTATTATTTAAGATTACTGTACTTGTTTTTATTATGTATACCCCTCCTCACATGTAAAGCGACATGGAATAAATGGCACTATAATAATGATAATAATAATAATAATGATAATAATAATAACAACCCTAACCCTACCTCCAATTCTAACCCTAACACAACCCTAACCCTAACTGCAAAGAATGTAAAAAAAAGAAAAAAATTATATATTTTTTTCTAACTAAGGGGGTGACAAAAGGGGATTTGCTTTACTATTTTTTTCATTTTGATCACCGTGATAGTTTTTACTACAGTGATCAAAAAGGAACCAGTAGGAAAAATTCCCTATTGTTGCCCGGTACTGACTGACAGATCTCGGGGACGCACTCCGCATGCGCCCGCCATATTTTTTACAAGATGACACGGAGGGTCGGGGACAGATCAGGAGGATCCGGGGATGGCGGAGTTATCGGGAAGGGGTTCAGGGGACACCATTTCCCTCTTCTCTGATATGCTAGATCATATCAGAGAAGAGAGAAATACATTTTAAATTAGTTTTTTTGTTGGGATCGCTGTTATTCCGTGAATAACTTCGATCACCATTAAAAAGCGGCGCCAAGGAATAAGAACCCTTTACTGCCATCGTTAAAAGGTGTATCGGTGGTTGCTAAGGTGTTAATCGAGAATCCTATTGGATCTTTATGCTGCAAACCAGAGTTCATTTAGGTTTAAACATCAGACATGATCTGATTGTTACAATATAACTGAAAATCCTCATGTTCACTAATGCTTCATTAATATAATTTTAGTGTGGTTTTTACTTTTGTATCCAGTTTAGTATTTACATTGTTATCTGGTAGGATGCTAATAACATATGATTGGAAATAGAGGGTATATAATGCTGCTCTGCAGAGTATTTTTAGTGTGCAGTAATACACAATTTATGCAATAATAAACCAAATTTTGTGCAGCAATAAAAGTTAAAAGACAACTACAGATACCAAGTAAAAAGCAATAGCCTTCTATTCATGGAAACTTGCATTGCATAAGTTACAGTTACAATCACAGAAAACAAGTACAACTAATGCAAACAATTGTGTCATAATTATGCAAAATTAACGCATAATGGCCAACAGTATCTTAGAATGTCTTTTTCTTTGCGGTGTTATCCTCCTGTGGGCTGTGTCCTTGACGTTTCTCAGGACGGCTGAATATGCCAGTGAAGTACCCTTGTTGTAACAGTTTCGGACGAGCACGCCGTTCACATTTCCGGAGCCAGAACAGTACTGTTTCCCGAGGATTCCATTCAGCCATGTTATAGTGAACAAATAAATAAAGGTTCTCGGTTTCAGTACTCATTCTGACATATTTTGTGCTCTTCAAGAAAGGATCTGATGGGAGGCGCTAGACCCGGACTGCGACGCCCATCGGACTGGACCGCACTGAGACTGCCCCTGGGTGAGTATAATCTAACTTGTTTTTTCTTACCTTTCAGGATACATCGGGGGCTTATCTACAGCATTCTGTAATGCCCTTATGCCGGTGGCCTTAGCTTATAGGCGAATTTTGGGGTGACAGATTCGCTTTAAGATCTCGATACTCAAGGTATATTTCTGATTGATCAAGTTCACTGCAAATGGTAATAAATACAGCCTTTATATCTACATCCTTGGACAGATCGCAAAATGGCTTCACAATGTCAAACATCTATTCATCTGGATTGAAACAGTTGCTTAAGAAAGACATGAGGCCCTCCTTCACCTCCATGAATATGGCAGTTAAGTCCCCCTTATCAGTAACATAGAGATCATGTCCCTTCATTTTGGTGGTTATGACCTGGAGCCACAACCAGATCCGGAAGTCAGATCAACGCCCTTCAGCTGTCTCAAACCACATGAGAGTACAGTAATGCTTCCTGCGAGTGTCAATGTCCAACCTCCCAAGATGGGATTTTCAAGCAAAAATGGTATTCTCAGATTCAATCAATCTAGCCATGTCAACAATGTTGGTAGAATTTGACTGAAGTGCTTTCTGATACCTGCTGAAGACTGCCAGTACATTGGCCAGAAATGCCAAGAATTTCAAGTTATTCTCCACGCAGAGAGATTACAGGCGAACATAGCAAGAGCTATCAGCACTTTTCTTGTGAAGCACAAAACTAAAGCCTGCCAAGACCATAGCATGGCCACCACCAGTGCATATGGAAATTCAGTCCAGCGAACATTTCACGACGACCAACTAAATTAATCTTATTCTCCGTAGCGATCATGTGCAGTTCCCTGGTTTTGAGTCCACACACGTGGAAAAAACGGCAAATTGAATGTGCAGCGCCCCAGGGGTCCTGGTCATTGCAGTAATGTCATTCTTCCACCAGGGGGAGTGATGTTACGACTGAAGGAAATAAAGGAGATCACTTTATCAGGTAACACAATGCATGCAACATGTTCACACTCCAGACCAGAAGGGGGAGCTCTAAGCCTGTTTTAGGTGAACTCCCCTATAAAACATCCTGATCTGCAGGGAAAGGGGTTCAGAGTTCAGTTCCTGTCAGAAAGACAGAGGGAGAGGAAGGAGTCCTGGAGCCTGAAGTGCTGCAGCTCCAGGAAGAAAACACTAAAGTGAACATATTGCAGAGAGTGTGCAGGAAAGCAGGAAAGGAATATCAGAGGGAGACCAGTCAGGAGGAGACTGCTTCCTTCTGAGGCGCAGGAATCCGGTAGCCAGAATACCGAGGGAGTAAGGATCTCTATGCTTTACTTCAGAGACTAGCAGGACAGATAATTCCACGTTACCTATCCATACCTATACTCAGGAGGCACGGTGGCATCTTGTGAGGGCTGGGGCATGCTAGAGTCCCTGTAAAAAGCCTCAGACCATCAGTCATACGGGTTGTTCCTATCCATCTGGGGGACAGAGAGAAAGACATAACATCTAGAATATCTACAACAGTTGTGAGGACCTTATGAGAGGCTCAGCAGTAAGGTACTACAACATCCAGGCGCTAGAGGAAGGCTACTGATTTCCACCTGGATAAGGGGACTCTGGATTTGCCTTCAGACTGGCCGGACTCTGCCTGCCCTGTGATCTGGTGCTCTGGACTGTGGATGCTGAAGCCTTCAGTAAAAAGGTAAAGAGACTGCGACCTTGTGTCCTCATTCTTCACTGCGCCTTACCCCATTCATCATCTACCATCTACACACTGGGAAGCCCTGGGGACATACTTCACCTGTGGGAAGGTATACCATCCAACTGCCATAACATCACCCCAGCGGACCCCTAAGCAGCATCGGTCACCCTGACCGAATACCACAGGTGGCGTCACGAACATTATCCCTTTAAAAACCTTTCCCCCCTATCTTTAACGGACGTCCCTAAGGCCACGGACCGGGTCAGCCACCGTGACATCCCCCTTGAGAACCGAAGGGCCCGGTACCGAGTACCCTGCCGCCCTTGGGGGCGATCCAAAGGCAGATATTGAAGCATGATATTCAGTTCTGAAACTATATTGCAGACACTTCTCCATGCTAGGTGTGACCTGTGTACGTTGAACCATAGCTTCAGAAGGGGTGAAAGCATACTACCTTAGGGCAGTCTCACACGTCCAGATAATTCCGGTACCGGAAAAATCGGTACCGGAATTATCCGTGTCCGTGTGCCGGTGCGTTTCTGTGGCACATCAGTCTGGCACACGTGTGGCACACGTGTGCCGCCCGTGTGCCCACTGGGTACCACACGCACCGTGCAGGAGACAGCGCTAAAGTTTAGCGCTGTCCCCTGCATATGGTGCTGAAGTCGCAATTCATATCTTCCCTGCAGCAGTGTTTGCTGTAGAGAAGATATGAATAATCGTGTTTAAAATAAATATCCATGACCCCAACCCCCTTCCAACCCCATGTGCCCCCTCCCCCCCCCCCCCCCCCGTTGTTATTAAAATACTCACCCGGCTCCCTCGCTGGCTGGCGCTGCTTCCTGTCCTGGCCGCACCTTCTACTGTATGAGCGGTCACATGGGGCCGCTCATTTACAGTAATGAATATGTGGCTCCACCCCTATGGGGTGGGGGGGACAGCGCTTACAGTAGCGCTGTCTCCTGCACGGCACACGGACAACGTCCATGTGCGGTACGTGTTTTACACGGACCCATTGACTTTAATGGGTCCGTGTAATCCGTGCGCTCCCACGAACACTGACATGTCTCCGTGTTTGGCACATGGAGACACGGTCCGCAAAAAATCAATGACATCTGTACAGATGCATTGATTTCACTGTGTCTTCGTGTGTCAGTGGCTCCGGTACGTGAGGTACCGGAGCCACTGACGTGTGAAACCGGCCTTAGGCATTTGTCAGACTGCTTGACCTTAAGGATGCTCCATCTGTGGAGTTTACAAGCTGCACAGGCGCTTGACTATGCAGCTAGAAAGGCAGCTTTGCTCTGTGAGTACTAGTAGCACAGTAGGGGTGTACTTACTTCTTACAAGAGATTCTAGTTATAGTATGCATGGTATAGCAGCCATTCCGATTTGTTCAGTAATAAAAATTGCTTAAAAAATCCCTCTGCCACTGTGTATCCATTAAACCCTTGAATGCTGCTGTCTGTTGGAGACATTTAAGGTGCGCAATCCTATCCGGGAATATGTGACGTGATTGCGGGGTGTCAATGAGTTGCCATTATGGTCGGAGGCGTGCTGAAGGCCCTCATTGCCTTCATCTTGTCACTCCTGTAATGCCCAGCCCTACATACTGCAATGTTACAGCGTTGCAGTTTATAGAACAACTGATCAAAGGTCCAAATAGTTTATGGGAACTGAAAAATAAAGTTAAACGTTTTAAAAAAACAAAAACTATAAGTTTGCATCAATCCCCCTTTTCCCCGTTAAAAATAATGACATTTATAAAATAAACAGAATTGCAGCTTATCTAAAAGTCAGATGTATAACAATCCTAAATTATTTAGATTTATTTCAGAAAATGGCAACACAAACAAATAACACAAGTTATTTTTTATTTTATTTTTTACAATTTTTCTTCACAGTGTAAATAAAGTAAAACTATAAAATGTTGTTATTGTCGTCATCATCACACTGACCTGGAGAATCATGTTGCCTTCTTTTTACCGCACAATGAACTGCGTCAAAATTAAAACTGCAAAACAATGGCGAAATTGTGTTTATTTCACTGCACTCAGTTTAAAACTTTTTTCCAGCTTTTCACTGCATGATATGGTAAAATGAATGGTCTAACTCAAGACTGCAACTAATCCTGCAAGAAAACAAGCCCTTATGTGGCTAAATCAATGGTAAAGTCTAAAAAAAAAATATGACTATTGGAAAAAGGGGAAGACAAAAATGATAACTGATGGTGGATGGATGGGGTTAAACGTGATGCGAAAGAAAGTTAACACCGTGTCCACCATATCTTCCTGCATTTTGCATGAACTCTCTGAAGCTTTAGTTGTATTCACACTATTTTTTTGTATTTGATACATGACCTCTAGTTTTTAGATGTCTGATCATTTTTTATCTTACAGCTTCCTAAGGAGGAGCGCCATCTGCTGGCCGTGTGGAGGCATAACATATTATCCGGTAGTCATCCTTCCTCCCATAATTCTCTTCTCCCCGATATTTGTTCATCAGACATTGTCATACTTTTATCATACACACAGTGGTGTTCTTAGTCATTGTCTAATCTTTTTTTTATTGTCAGTTGTCTTTGTATCCAGATGTCCAATTTTTATATCTTTGGTCTAATCTTTCGCCACCCTATATGTCAGGTTTCCATAAATTCAAAGGAAATATTGTCAGTAATAAAAAAAAGAGAAAAAAAAAAATTAAATGCAATTCTGTCCACCATAATTGTGTGGCATTGCCCTAAACCATGGCATTCTGCTTCAATGCTGTATTTATGAAGCTTCCGCACCTCTTTTTTTGCCATAATTGGCATTTTGGTAGGTGTTGGAAAATAGGGACAATGGTTTTCAAGTCACAACTGACTTACACAGATTCTTTGCCACTTTTATATTCAGATAAGTAGAGCTACGCCTATAGACCTGGACCGACGGGCACAACATTGAGAAATATGGTGCAAAATACTACTCAGCTGTACCCCTGTACTTGCATCAGTTTGGGGAGAGATATCAATGTAATTTATAGTGTAACAGTAAAAGGTCACCTATGTATCAAGCCTCATCAACACTTTTTTTTTAAACCTATAACTATTTTCAGTAGCATAACTCGCGAGATGCAATGCAAAATCTCCAACCGTATCCGTTTTGAAATATGAGACACTACTGGAAACTTTGTTCCCCAAATACAGTTTGCCTTTAAATTAGGGTTCTTAACCCCTTCATGACCTCGGGATTTGTCATTTTTCCGTGTTCGTTTTTTGCTCCCCTCCTTCCCAGAGCCATAACTTTTTTATTTTTCTGTCAATTTGGCCATGTGAGGGCTTATTTTTTGCGGGACGAGTTGTACTTTTGAACGACATCATTGGTTTTAGCATGTCGTGTACTAGAAAACGGGAAAAAAATTCCAAGTGCGGTGAAATTGCAAAAAAAGTACAGTCCCACACTTGTTTTTTGTTTGGCTTTTTTGCTAGGTTCACTAAATGCTAAAACTGACATTATGATTCTCCAGGTCAGTAGGAGTTCATAGACACCTAACATGACTAGGTTATTTTTTACCTAAGTGGTGAAAAAAAATTCCAAACTTTGCTAAAAAACAAAACAAATTTGCACCATTTTCCGATACTTGTAGCGTCTCCATTTTTCATGATCTGGGGTCGGATGAGTGCTTATTTTTTGCGTGCCGAGATGACGTTTTTAATGATAGCATTTTGGTGCAGATAGGTTCTTTTGATCGCCCATTATTGCATTTTAACTAGTTAATAGGTGCGGGCAGATCGCGATTCTGCCCGCGCCTATTACGGGCACATGTCAGCTGTTCACAACAGCTGACATGTCCCGGCTTTGATGCGGGCTCACCGCCGGAGCCCGCATCAAAGCGGGGCTTCTGACCTCGGATGTACTATCCCGTCCGAGGTCAGAAAGGGGTTAAGGGTTAGTTTGGACCTGTTCACATTTTCTTTACATAACTACACCAGCACATATTTAAAGGGAACCTGTCACCTGAATTTGGCGGGAGCGGTTTTTGGTCATATGGGCGGAGTTTTTGGGTGTTTGATTCACCCTTTCCTTACCCGCTGGCTGCATGCTGGCCGCAATATTGGATTGAAGTTCATTCTCTGCCCTCCGTAGTACACGCCTGCGCAAGGTAATCTTGCCTTGCGCACGCGCAGTATGCTTTGCCCAACTGCGGGCAAAGCCGAAAAGCATTAGTGCGCATGCGCCGGCGCACTATGTCCTGGAAGTATTTAGCTGCCTGTGGTTTCCTGCACTTCACCTGCTTTCCTGCGTTTTCCTGACATCTTGTGCATGCCTGAGGTTTCCTGCACTCCACTTGCTTGCCTGAGGTTTTCTGTCGTTCTTAACATGCCTGCAGTTTCCTGCATTCTACTTGTTTACCTACGGTTTCCAGTCCCTCTCCTCACCAACCTACTGCACCAACGCCTGTGGCCCAGGTGCTCATCTGGACCTTGGGCTTAGAGGATTCACTTTACCCAGTGAACCCCTTGAACTTCTCACAACAAAAAACGAAGGCCATGTATCCCATAGGTACAGCAGCGACATCAGTGTTGCTTTGGGTTACAGACTTCTTTGAGAGGGACAGATATGTAACAGTAGTTACATATCTGTCCCTGGTATGGGCTTTACTCCATCTTTTCTGATCCGTTTAACTTCTCTTGCTCTATGTTGGGCTTTGCAGGCAGCCTACCATACTTCCATGTGATAAACTCCTAAGACACACACATGGGCCATGGTATTGAATTTAAGCATAGACTTGCAGATTATGTGTGCACAGCAACCTGGCTGCGGGCTGCAGGGCGTCTCTTGTAGACCAGCAGCTCCTAGTGCTTCTCCCTTCTCATTTTCGGTTTCCTGACATCCTCTGCTTGCCTGCGGTTTCCTCAAGTCCTCCATTTGCTTGCGGTTTTCTGCACACAACCTGCTTGCCTGCAATTTCCTGAAGTCCTATGCATGCCTGTGGTTTCCTGCACTTCACCTGCTTGCCTGAACTTTCCTGACTTCCTCCGCCTATCTACCTATGGTTTCTAGTCCCTCTACTCACCAACCTGCTGCACCAACACCCATGGCCCATGTGTCCACCTGGACATTGGGCTTAGAGGATCTAGTTCACCCCATTTAGCCCCTTGTATTTCTTGTAACACTCATTACAAAATTAAGTGGTAGATCACATGCACACCTGACATTGCATACATTCCCTACATGTCTGCCGCTAAAAGCCGACCACAGCACTTGGCAGCCCCAATGAATGAACCTGCCAATCGGTACAGGTTCCAGCGGTCAGACCTCCACCATATCACTGATCATTAAGCTATATTTCCAGGGGATAATGATAAAATGTTTTCATTAAACATCTTTTTTAATGGAAAAAACTGTTCTAGACATCCCACACCCTGATGCAAACTAACATTAGATGGATAATTGAAAAGGCCAAAGAATTCAACAGGGAGATCAATTTGCAAAGCCTTCAACTGTGCTGATCACCAGAAACTTTGGAATACCATTAAGGATATGGGTGTGCTGAACCATCTGATCAGCCTCATTGGGAACTTGTGCATCAACCAAGAAGCAACAGTCTGAACGGAACACAGCAACACACCATGGTTCAAAGTAGAGTGAGGCGTCACGCAAGGCGGCATCCTGTGACTGTTTGTCTTCAATTTATATGCGGAAGCTGTTATAAGGAAGGCTGGACTTGCTGAAAAATATGGAATCAGAATTGCTGGATGAATCATCAATAATCTAATGTATGCAGATGATACAACAAGTATTGCAACAAGAGTAGATGGAATGAAGGACTCATTACTGAGTGTCAAGATGGAAAGCTTGAACATGGAACTGCTACTCAACACAAAGAAGACAAAGATATTCACTACTGCCAGATACGAGAGGTATTAACGAACAAGACGTGCCCTCTCGCTAATGGTGGTGCAGACTGAACATGGAGGGATACTCCAAAATATAGTCATACAACAACAGTCGCACTCAAACGTGAAAAACGTGATTTCTCTTTATTACAAACACCAACATAAAGGTAAAGAAATCACCGCAGTGTTTCAAGGTAGGTAACGTTTCGACCCACAGGGTCTTTCTCAAACCTTACTTATAATTGTAGGAGCAGAGCGGAGGGCATAGATCCCTGGAAGGGTGTATGAGTCCCAGTTCGGGGCCATAGCAGCGTAGGTTGTGGTGTCTGCGGTGGTGGTGTGTTTTTTGCCCCTCATCAGTGTGGGTACCCATCTCCTGATAGCCAGTTTCCTACTCCACACTGATGAGGGGCAAAACCCCCGAAACAGCTGTCTGTGGATGGATACCATGCTTGGCATAAGTGGTTTTCCTTTATTGGATGTTTTCCTTTATTGGATGCTGCCCTTCCCTTGGTTGTTGCTTCCCGGGGAAAGGCCTGGCTATTCACTGCCTGCGTTGAGAAACACGTGATGGTGTCTCCGCAGCTCCTCTACATGGCTCTGTAACATAGTCAGCATTTAGGACTGTGGAGGGAGCTTCCATGGAAAGATCATTCAGAAATGTGGGCTTTAATCTCCCAACCTGAGGAATTCCTCCAGTTATAAAGTAAACATGTCCTAACAAGGCATTAGACAAGGGGTCAAGAAGAAATCCACTTTAACGCTCCATTAAATCTATGCCCCCCTGAATGTCTCCACTCCTTGTTTTCAGAAAAAGAACAGCAGAGCTAATGGCATCATAAGCTGGGGGGTATTAGAGGGTGTTTTGTCACATAAGAGACCATGACTGTTGTTGTGCAGGGCCGAACCAATAGTCTGAAATTAATTCTGCTCAATATTAATATAAACATATTAATTATAATTATTTTATGGTAATATTGTTATTGTGACCAGTTAAACAAGTTGAAGATTAAATGATCTCTAAAAGGGCTAAAGTTAAAAATTACACATTTTCAAAAAGGAAAATGGGTCAATGCAATAGTTTGGGCACCCTGCATGGTTAGTACCTAGTAGCACCTTCTTTTGGAAGTATAATAGCTTGTAAACACTTTTTTGTAGCCAGACAAGAGTCTTTCAATTCTTGTTTGAGGGATTTTCATCCATTCTTCCTTGGAAAATTCTTCCAGTTCTGTGAGATTCCTGTTGTCTTTCTATCACTGCTTTTTTTAGGTCTAGCCAAAGATTTTCAATGACTTTCAGATCAGGGGACTATAAAGGCCTTTGTAAAACCTTGAGCTTGCGTATTTGAGGTAATCTATTGTAGATTTTGACGAGTGTTTTGTCGGTGTTGTTTGAGTATCATGGACGTACTCGAATAATATGCGTCAGTACTTGCATCTGCATGTTTTGCAGATGTTACAGCCGCAACACACGTGGGATTGCCTAACAAACAGGCAATCCCGCATATGTTCCAGCTTTCTAACAGCAGCAAAACATGAAGCCGCAGGTACTCGAACATATTATTCGAGTACGCCCAAGATACTCGGATAACACCCAAGCATGCTCGGCTAACATGTTATCTGGGTACGTTCGCTCATCACTAATCATTATCCATTTGTAGAACCATCCTCTTTTCAACTTCAGCTTTTTTACATATGGTGTTATGTTTGCATCAAGAGTTTGTTGAAATTCCATTGAATCCATTCTTGCTTCTACTCGTGAAATATTCCCCGTGTCACTGACTAAAACACAACCACAAATCTTGTTTGATCCACCTCAATGCTTAATGGCTGGCGAGATGTTCTTTTCCTGAAATTCTGTGCTCTTTTAGCTCCGCACATAACTTTAATTGTTGTGGCCAAAGAGTTTTATTTAATCCGCATCAGTTCTCAGGATTTGTTTCCAAAATGTATCAGGCTTGTTTAGATGTTCTTTTGCATACTTTTGACTCTGAATTTTATGCTGAGGATGCAGGAGAGATTTATTTCTGATGACTCTTCCATAAAGGCCACATTTGTGCAGGTGTCTCTGAACAGTGAAACAATGTACCACAACTCCAGAGCCTGCTAAATATTTCTGACAGCCTTTTGCAGTCAAGCAGGGGTTCTGATTTTCCTAGTAATCCTAAGAGCAGCTCTCACTGAAATGTTGCTAGGTGTTCCAGAAATTATTTTGACCTCCACTGTTCATATTAACTGCAATTTCTTAATAACATTTCAAACTGAGGAAAGGGCAACTTTAAAATGCTTTGCTATCTTCTTATAGCCTTCTCCTGCTTTGTCGTGTGGGCGTTCACCATTTTCATGTTCAGATTGCTAGGCAGCTGCTTAGAAGAACTCATGGCTGGTGTTTTTTGGCACAAGTTTACAGGAGGCTGGGTTTTTATAAAACTGTGAAATTTGCATCACCCGGCCTAGCCTAATGATGATTGTGAACAAGTCATAACCCTTAGGCTACTTTCACACTAGCATTTTTTGCAATACGTCGCAATGCGTCATTTATGGCAAAAAACGCATCCTGCAAAGTTGTTTGCAGGATGCGGTTTTGCCCCATAGATTAACATTAGCGACGCATTGCAACGCTTTGCCACACGTCGCAACTGTCGTGCGACGGTTGCGCCGTGTTGTGGCGGACCGCCGGGAGCAAAAAACGTAAAATGTAACGTTTTTTGCTCCTGACGGACCGCTTTTTCCGACCGCGCATGCACGGCCGGAACTCCGCCCCCACCTCCCCGCACCTCACAATGGGGCAGCGGATGCGCAGGAGAAATGCATCCGCTGCACCCAGTGTGTCAAACGCTAGCGTCGGAATCTCTGCCCGACGCATTGCGACGGGGAGATTCCGACGCTAGTGTGAAAGTAGCCTAACAGGCTACTTAAGGTCTGAAACCCTGGTCAAAGTCATCTGAGCACACAAATCTCCAAGATTGCCCAAACTTTTGCATTAACCCATTTTCTTCACAGTCTAGTTTCCACTCCCTACATTCGAGAGAAACTGCACTCATCAAGGTGACCAATGACCTTCTGACAGCAAAATGTATTGGTGACCACTCTCTGCTCATTCTTCTTGATCTTTCTGCAGCTTTCGACATTGTTGACCACCCTCTCCTACTCTCTAGGCTCCAGTCACTAGGCATTAAGGACACTGCTCTCTCCTGGTTCTCCTCCTTTCTGACCGCTCCTTCAGTGTTCTGTTCTCTGGCTCCACTTCATCTCCTCTTCCTCTCACTGTCGGGGTACCTCAGGGCTCAGTTCTTGGCCCCCTTCTTTTCTCTCTCTACACTGCCCCAATTGGACAGACCATCAGCAGATTTGGCTTTCAGTACCATCTTTATGCTGATGACACACAACTATACACATCATCCCCTGACCTTACTCTCGCTGTACTACAGAACGCCAGTGACTGTCTGTCCGCAGTCTCCAACATCATGTCCGCTCTCTATCTGAAACTCAACCTCTCCAAAACTGAACTTCTTCTGCTCCCGCCATCTACTAACCTCCCTAAATCTGACATTTCCCTCTCCGTAGGTGGCACCATAATAACACCCCGGCAGCAGGCGCGCTGTCTGGGTGTTATGTTTGACTCCAATCTCTCCTTTACATCCCACATACAATCTCTTGCCCGCTCGTGCCGCTTACACCTAAAGAACATCTCTAGAATCCATCCTTTTCTCACCATGGAAACAGCAAAAACCCTCACGGTCGCCTTGATCCACTCCCGCCTGGACTACTGCAATGCTCTACTAATTGGCCTCCCCCTCACTCGACTTTCCCCTCTCCAGTCTATCCTTAATGCAGCAGCCAGGGTTGTCCTTCTAGCTAATCGTTACTCGGACGCGTCCACTCTTTGCCAGTCGTTACACTGGCTGCCGATTCATTACAGGATACAATTCAAAGTACTTGTTCTCACACACAAAGCTCTCCACAGTGTGGCACCCCCTTACATCTCCTCCCTCATTTCTGTCTATCGGCCTAACTGACCACTGCTCTCTGCAAATGACTTTCGACTAAGCTCTGCACTAATCTGTACCTCCCACTCCCGACTCCAAGACTTCTCCCGCGCTGCACCAATCCTCTGGAATGCTCTACACCAAGATATTAGGACCATCCACAATTTACATAGTTTTAGGCGCTCCCTCAAAACACATTTGTTCAGAGCGGCCTATCACGTTCCCTAATCAAAGTCATTTTATGTTTGTGTGTGTGTAGCCCATTCACTATCTCCATCTATCCCCCACCCCCTGAAGATGGCCGGACCATCATTGTAAATACATCATTGTAAATACACACCTGTGCTTTGTATCTCCCTCACCTCAGTGTAGATTGTAAGCACTCACGAGCAGGGTCATCTTATTTTGCTTTAATTATTGTATTGCTACCGTTATTACTTATGACTGTTGTGTTTGAAACTGTTAAGCTGTAAAGCGCTGCGGAATATGTTGGCGCTATATAAATAAAGATTATTATTATTTCTTTTTTGTAATTTTTAAAATGTAAAAGATTAAAAAAAATGTATTTTTGCCTGAAATACAAAGGAAATATCTAATCTTTAGAACTTTTAGAGAACATGACATCTTCAACTTGCTTAACTGTTCACAATAGCAGAAATTTTGACTAGGGGTGCACAAACTTTTACATGCAACTGTAGCCTCTCTAAATACAAAAGGAGCCCAAAATAGCCCTCTGTAGACAGTATGAGCCCCCAAATAGCCCCGTACATACAATATGAGCCCTCACATAGCAACCTATAAACAGTATGGGCCCCTCATAGCATCCTATACACAGAATAAGCCTTATATAACCTCTTTTACTGTATACAGCATAAGCCCGACGTAGCCTCCTTTATACAGCATGAGCAACACATAGCCTATTATATACAGCATGAGCCCCACATAGCCTCCTTTATGCAGCAGGATCCCCCACATAGCCCCCATATACAGCATGAGCCCCCACATACTGTAATGTCCTATATACAGATATTCAGCATGAGCGTCCTCATAGTCTCACTATACACAACAAGAGCCCCACATAGCCCGTTATATACAGCATGAACCCAACATATCCTCTTTTGTACAGCATGAGCCCCTACATAGCTCCCATATACAGCATGAGCCACACATAGCCTCCTATATACAGTATGAGCTCCACATTGCCCCTATATACAGCATGAGCCCAATAAAGCCTCTTATATACAGCATGAGGCCCACATAGTCTCCTATATACACCTTGAGCCTTGCTTAGCCTCCTATATACAGTATGAGCCCCACATTGCCCCTATATACAGCATGAGCCCTAAAAAGCCTCTTATATACAGCATAAGGCCCACATAGCCTCCTATATACAGCTTGAGCCCCACATTGCCCCATACAGTGCCCCATATGAGTCCCATAAAGCCTCATATATAGCATGAGGCCCACATAGTCTCCTATATACAGCTTGAGCCTTGCTTCACCTCCTATATACAGTATGAGCCCCACATAGCTCCATATATACAACACATATTCACCTCGCTCCTCTTCACCATGAACTCTGCTCCCTCTGATGCACCAACTCTGTGCATGGCACAAAAGATGTGATGAAATGACGTCATCGTGACTGCTGTCCCACCTCACACGCTGATTGGTGGAACATGAAGCCAGTGTCCCCGCTTTCACAAATGTATTCACAGCTGTCTGCATCTCGAGGATGCGGTCTGTGGGCTACTGTTTCAGGCCTTCAGGCTGCAGTTTGCCAGGCTCTGGTATATCACATAAAATCCAAACATAAAAAAAAAATTAAGTTGGTAGGTGTAAGGTGAAAAAAATGTGGAAAAATTCATGGTATGAAAGTATGAAAACTTTTTCAAGGCACTACATGCATTTTTTTTCCAACGTCTCAAAATGAAGTAGGTGACTATCATCTCTATGTATATTTTAAGAAGACTTGATGAGTCAGTGTGCTGCTTATCCCTGTCTGCTTTTGTAGATCTCATTCCAATTTGGGCCATTTTTACTACACAGACCATGTTGCTTTTGTTTTTTTGTGGCGTCTTTGTTTAACTTCTTTAGTTTTGAGGCTTTTGGGTCTGTAAACAAACATGACCTTAAAGTATTTTATTACAATTAGTACTGTGAGTACTGAGCTCTGTTTTCTTAGGCTTGCGTCCCCTCACCGCAATATCTCAGCTTTGTTTACTAACTAGACACATGTAGGGTTCAAATTGTTTCATTTGGATAAGGGGTTGGTTTTGAACTTGGCAGACCACCAGAGGGTAAGAATGGGGTGTGACTCGTCTGCAAGATGTGAATTACCATGTAGAGAAATATTTACAGACTAGTAGTTTCAAGACTGTACTGAAACAAGATGCCTCCTGAGAAACTGAGAATGGCTGCACCCGAAATTGAGGATTGTACAAGGAACATATTCATAACCTTGTTGAAAACATCCTTTCCATCAATTATTGATGGTGAAAGATCACTTAAAAATAAATATTTCAAAAATAAAATGAAGTGTCCTTTAAGTACCATATTTTTCGGCGTATAAGACGACTTTTTAACCCCTGAAAATCTTCTCAAAAGTCCGGGGTCGTCTTATACGCCGAGTACGGCATGTGCGGAGCTCTGAGGTAGCCGCATATGGTGCAGGGTGCGGTCCCGGATGGTTCCCAGGGTCTGGAGGAGAGGAGACCCTCCTTCAGGCACTGGGATCCATATTCGTGTAAAAAAAAGAGAATAAAAATAAAAAATATTGATATACTTACCTTCCGACGGCCCCCGGAGTTCTCTCAGTTCTCAGCAGTGCATGCGGTGGCTTCCGTTCCCAGGATGCATTGCGCACCGCGAAGGACCTTTGTGACGTCCTTTTTTTTTACACAAATATGGATCCCAGGGCCTGAAGGAGAGTCTCCCCTCCTCCAGACTCTGGGAATCATCTGGGACCGCTCCCTGCACACGCCGTATAAGACGACACCCGGTGTATAAGATGACCCCTGAAAAGTTGGGGGTCGTCTTATATGCCCAGTCGTCTTATACGCCGAAAAATACGGTAAGTAAATGCATAACTCTTAATATATACTTACCTTGTAATGTCTTCACGTCCTGTTCCGTCCAGATGTGTCCGTATCTCAGAATTCCAAGCTGCGGAAGTTCATCAACTGCCATATTGGGATATCCAAGTGAAGGGTGTCTCAATATGGAAACTGCTGGTGGTACCAGCCTCTTGCGTGGTACCACCAGCGGAACACCATCACAAACACGCCGCCACCGGGATCAGCCGAATTATTCACTGACTGCCAATGTATTTGTACAGAAGGAGTGCATGCGCAGTTTTAATGTGACCGCCGCTATCTGCCTGCACAAAGATGGTGGCGGTCTGGTTTACTGCACCTGCGTGAATTCCGCGCAGGCGCAGTGAATCATTCGGCTAATCTTGGCGGCAGATGCGCAACATTTTTACAGGCAGAGGAAGCCGGTCACATTAAAGGGGTTTTCCCACAAACAAAAGTTCATTTTTAAAAATGTCTGTGTCTGACCGTGTACGGAGCATACCACATCTCCTGGGCAGGGAAGGAAGCAAAAGACAATGCTGATATTGCAGCAGGGGATCACAGAGGATTCATTTTGTCAGGTAAAATATTTCACTGACAAAAAACTGACTGTTTTTAAACAATATTTTACCTCACAAAATGTATCCTCTGTAATCTCCTGCTGTAATGTCTTTACAGCCTTTAAAAAGCAAATATCAACAGTATCAACACCAACATGGCTACTCCTAAAAAGTATGCCAATGACAATGAAAGGAAAGCAGCAAAGGCACAACATCGAAGACAACAACGGGCAAATGAGACTATTGAAGAGCAACAGCATCGCTGGGACAAAAACAATGCATATAAGTGTAGGTGTCAAGCACATGAGTCCCCTGATGCAAAAGTCATTAGATTATCACAGGATGCCATTAGGAGCACAGACAGGAGAAGTCGGCACATGGAGAAAGAGATAGTGAATAGGTGGGTGAGCACATTGGGGGAAGAGATTCTCAACGCTGCAAAGCCTGCCCCCATCGTGACATTACCGCCCTCCAGATGCTCCATCTAGTAAATACATATTAGTAATCTTCATGCAATACTACTGTAAATATTAAAGAGCATGTGGAGCCCATTCTAATAAGGTAGTTGACACATACTAGTGACCCATGGCGATCTGTTGCATACAATAAAGTATACAGACACGGGTTTCAAGAATGTTTAGGTTAATATTTTATACTGTATATCTGAGCATACTAGGAGCTATAGTTTTATCAAAGCTGGAGGGCCACGTGTTAGAGATCACTGCCTTAAAGGGGTATTCCGAAACACAAATTAATTTTCCTTCTAAGAGTCTATTTAATGTCATAATCTAATTTATTTTGTAGTGTAGTTTAATTAAAAATTCCCTACCATTCCCTCACTACACTAACTGCTTTTTTTTTTTTTTACTACTTCCTGACCTGGAAAACTCACTTAAAGGGCAATTAAGTATTAGATAATTGTGAACAAATATAATCTCTTGACCAAATAGAAGAATGGCTACAAGAACTGTCTCTGACGAACATGCCTGTTCCGTGATACATAGATAACCCATTGATTTTAATTGAAATTTTAGATTTCCCCTGTGTTGACACTTCAGGGAAATTGAACACTTACTGCCAGGTTTCCCTGCAGACTATAGCTGAATATTAGGGGTACCAGCAGAATATTTGTAAAGAGACCCTTCTAATCAATAGTAATTTTATAAAGCATAAAACCATTTTAATAAGATTCCAGGTGATCTTATGCAGATATTTATTCTTGATATGTCACTAATTATTTGATTTTATACTCTTTAATGTATGTCCACTTACTTTTGGACATGTGCTACCAATATGTGGTACTAATTCATGTTAAAGAGAACAGTATACTTAAAAGAATCTATTAGTGACATCTTGGATACCTGCTAGGCTATGTTCACTTCTGCGTTCAGCAATCCACTCATATGTTCTATAAAGTTGACACTTTTGACAACAACAGCAAAGTGCAGAATGCTGTTCCTGCCTTCATAGTGATGGGAACCTCAACAGAAACCTGACATATTCCATTATAAATCAAGAAGGTCCACACCAGATTATCCTACTACTGTATGACTTCAGCTATGAATAGTAGGCATAGCACAGATGTGAACAGAAACTGATCACCAGGTATTGACAACACTATACACGCTACTTGAAAATCGGAGACTGGCTACTATGGTGTAAATCTCAGCGCACCAATAGAGAACTTATGAAGACACTGGATCAAAAATGTAAATATTAAAAACCATAAGCTTTATTACAAAAGATTAAAAATACATATAGACCATATAACAAACTGGTGAGGCATAACAGACAACAAGTACAAGGTCAAAGCAGAAGTTCTAGACTAATAAGACTCCCCTACACATGCCATATATAAAATAACTACCATATGTAAATATACCATATGTAAATGGCTCCTAAACTGTGCTGGTAATACAGCTGACCCACAGTGTATATAATCAAACAAGACCCACCACTGGAAAGCATGGGCCCAATAGTGAATAACCATATAAGTAACAGATAGCAACTAACAATCATATATACCTGTAGTCATATTGGAGCCGGGGGGAGAGGAGTCGTACAGACTAGGCACACCTCGACGCGCGTTTTGCTGCGGGAGCAGCTTCGTCAGGAGGTACAGTGGTATGGCTGCTGAAGCCCTTAAGTAGTTACCCCTAATCCACAAATGTCCGGCACCTGTACAGCGGCGCATCGGCGCCATGTTGCGACGTCACCGAGGGGACAGCGCTCAGTGTGCGCGTCATCCGGTCACATGCTCCGGTCATGTGACCGGGCATGTAACCAGGACGACAGAGCACAACAGAAGAACGCCTCCCCACAGCGGCACCACAGCGCATGCGCGCCGTGCGCACCCAAGTGTCAGCAGAGAACGGTATGTATATGGGCAGAGTCTAAAACATAGACATGAATAAGAGTGGCGACGCTACCCATAATATAACCCTAAACCAAATAGTGGACCCATGAGCTGCACTTACTGAATCTAAAGAGCCCTAAGACTAATGGGCATGAAGAAGCAACAATAAACAGTAAAAACGCCCCAATAAGTAAAAAATTATAACCAAATACCCGACAAAACAAAACATAAACAGAGGCAGAGACACATCATATATAAAGGACAATGATCCGAGCGTATGTTGTAAAAATACACAAATCATATAACGTGTAAACAGGGAACGCTGGGACCAAAGATGACTTCTCAGTTCTTTTCTTGACATGCCATTGTTATTCCCAGAGAGTAGCCACATCATCCATTATTTCAAGAAAGCCCACGATAGGGATGGGCATCATGGAAGCCCCAGGAAATGTTGAACATAACTATAACTAAAGTGGGGATGAAGAAGTGTGATTATACAAAACATAAACATTTTAACCCCTATATACAATGGTACTTGTTAATTACCCAGGGTAGAAAGAAGAGGGGGTAGAGGGAACAAAAGGGGGCAGGGAAAAGGGCCTAAAAAATAAAAATAAAAAAACATAAATGTGAACATCGAAACAACAACAGACAAAATATAAAATTTGCGCTAGCCCAGGAAGGATTTGAAGCTAATATACTCATTAAGCCCTTTGGGGGCCATTGTGTCCAAATCTACCGTCCACCTTGTTTCTTTCTTCAATAATTCTTTCTTATAATTACCACCCCTAATGCCTAGTTGTACCTGGTCGATCCCTCTTACTTTAAATGTTTTAGGGTTGCTATTATGATATTTTCTAAAGTGCTTAGGTATGGTTTTTAAAGCATCAACATCTATTGCCATGGCGCCGTTCTTAATATCCCGTACATGCTCTAAGACTCGCACACGTAATTCCCGTGTGGTCATGCCAATATATATAAGATTACATGCACATTCGGCATAATAAATCACGTTGTCTGTTCTACAGTTAATGAAGTGGGTGATAGAGAAAACCCTATTGCTACTATTTTCAAATGTGGAGGTTCTCTCCAAAAATTGACATGCGGAACAGTCTCCACATTGAAATGATCCCCATCTCGGACCAGTCCTTTCGGAAAAGAATGTTTTTTGAGGTGCAACATAATGACTATTGGTCAGCATATCTTTTAAATTTCTTGACCTGCGCCACGTCACAGACGGAGAATTAGAGATGTGTGGTGCCACATCCTCGTCTGCCAGTAGCACAGGCCAATATTTTTGCAAGATAATATTCTTCTTCATGCCCATTCGTCTTAGGGCTCTTTAGACCGGATGACGTGCACTCTGAGCGCCGTCCCCTCGGTGACGCCGCAACATGGCGCCGATGCGCCGCTGTACAGGTGCCGGACATTTGTGGATTAGAGGTAACTACTTAAGGGATTCAGCAGCCATACCACTGTACCTCCTGACGAAGCTGCTCCCGCAGCAAAACGCGCGTCGAGGTGTGCCTAGTCTGTACGACTCCTCTCCCCCCGGCTCCAATATGACTACAGGTATATATGATTGTTAGTTGCTATCTGTTACTTATATGGTTATTCACTATTGGGCCCACACTTACCAGTGGTGGGTCTTGTTTGATTATATACACTGTGGGTCAGCTGTATTACCAGCACAGTTTAGGATCCATTTACATATGGTATATTTACATATGGTAGTTATTTTATATATGGCATGTGTAGGGGAGTCTTATTAGTCTAGAACTTCTGCTCTGACCTTGTACTTGTTGTCTGTTATGCCTCACCAGTTTTTTTATATGGTCTATATGTATTTTAAAATCTTTTGTAATAAAGCTTATGGTTTTTAATATTTACATTTTTGATCCAGTGTCTTCATAAGTTCTCTATTGGTGCGCTTATACTTGTTCATGAAGGGATTATTGGATATGAGGGTGTGTTGTTTTGCTATGGTGTAAATCTCAGCCTAAAACTTATTGCAGAGTTCTAAGTATTTTTTTTCCATAAAATAAATGGGTCATCCTGGGGGAAATCATGAGTTCTCTATTAAGTATCTTTTATTAAATAAATAATGGAATCCAAGAATAATGGAAACATAATCATCCCTCATAATAGGAATATTAAGGCATTTTATAGAATATTTAATCATATTTTTCATTTTCTGTGTTTTTGAGCTTGGATTATCTCCCTTTATAATGTTCATTTCAACTTTTGTCACATTTGTGCATTTATTGGACAGAGTAAGATCCTTAATGGATGCATCAATAATAAATGTCATTCTGACAGCTACAATGTTTTCCACATGTGAATATTTTATACGATGTTTTTTTTTCTGTGCTTTTAAAAGGAAGAAATAATGAATTCACATGGTAAAGGCATCCTTCCAGACAAGCCCCGAGCTCTGTAACCTCTCAGTTGCTGGTTGATCCATACAATAATTCACAGGAACATTTATCAAGTTGCTTCTTCCAAGTCAAAGGTCCATTCAGAGCATCTCAAATGGAAACAATGGCACAAACATTTATTAATGTCTCATTGGAAACCGATTCAGTGCATGTTTGGATTTGTATGTCTGAATTTTGAAGTCCAATTTAGAAAAATAGAGATCAAACAATTATCTGCTAAAGTCCTATGCCAAGCTATTCAAAACAATTTCAATCTAATTAACCCTGAGCAGAAAACTAAAATTGTCCAGATCAATTCTGAGCAAGGTTTAATATTCAATCCATAATCACATTAATGACAATCTGTCCATAATTAGCTATTTGATAATCCCTTGGAGCATAGAAAAGACAGATGCTTTGCCACCTAACCCCAACACCAAAACACAGAGGCACCCCCATGGCACTACTGTGATTTAAGTAAGCCTTTACAATAAGAGCACTCTGCCCTCGGACCGCAGGGGCTGGTTTACAGAATGCCAAGCAGAAATAGTGTTTTCCACCAAGATATAGAACCACTAATCCACCCAGCCTAATCATACTCATGGTACAATAAGCAAACTACATTTCTTGATCTCAAGAGACGCCGTGCATAAGCTGTTAAGATCCAATAATGGTAACAATCTGTTCATTAATGGACTAATCAGGGTAAACAGAAGAGATCTGCCTTATAATGAGAGGCTCATGGCTGTACAGAAACATCCACCCTAAATCAAGGAGCATTGTTAGGATGTACGATGTGAAAAAAAACCCTGATTACCGCTGTGAAACAATTATCCGCAAGGAGAAGCCGATTAACAGATTGTTATCTTTTGTAAACTTGATCAAGGCCCCTTTAACTAGTCTGTTATTCAGCTGAGCATAAGAATGCACATCCCCAGTCATTGGCCTTTCTACACATGGCAGCGATCAGAAAAGTGATTTATTTTCCTATTTCCCATGACTTATATATATATATCTATAATACAGGTAATCAATATCAGATTGGTGGTCATTTCACCCCCACAGATCAGATGTTTGCAACTTTAGCGGCCCCCAGATGTCAACAGTGTAGAGGGTCAGAACAGCAAAGCTCTGACTAAATCGAAGAGTGGTCAAATAAAAACGCATAAATCAAACATTGTAGGAATAAATTGGTCAAAAATAAAATATTATTTGCATATGAAGGAACTGTTTAGGCTGTGTGCACATGCACACATGCATTTTCCAGACACAAAACCTATTGTGCATTACTGTAGCTGTGTCTTGTACAACATTTACAGAATTATCATCCACACATTGCTGGGAATATCCACAGTGGAGATTGGCCATCGCTGCAAATTTCCATCAATTTATGATACGGATGTCAGTATGCCTTTTACCCTGATTTGAAACATTGCCACAAAATTAGATGTAAAATTCTCTCCTCACCAGTGAAATATAAGAAGTATGAATGCATTATAAAATAAAGGCAGCAGAGGAAATAGACATGTAATATTTATATATATTCAACAATTTTTAAAGAGTTTTGTAAACCATGTATGTACAAGAGTTCAGCCTGATATAAGTAATACATGAAATGGTAACCTACACAACGCTTTATGTGTGCCCAGCACTGGTGTTGTCCATACAGATGGTTTGGAATCTCTTCTTACTGCTGACAATAGGAGTTCCCATCTGCTTTAATTTCATAATGGGTTTAATCCTCGACCCCATCTGCACTCCATGATCCCATAACAGAATTACATGATAATATATTGGCCCCCCACCACATGTTACAATATAAAACCCATGAATCTCGGAATCCATATATTTGCTGAAAAGTATCATATTGTATATCATGACCCTAATTTACTAATGCTTACTATGGAGATCAGAGAGGTATGAAGGCATTATATAGGCATAAAAAGAAATAAATTATTTACCAGCACTAACATCACGGATATTTTGGGACTTATTCTTTTTTTAAATCATGAGTACATGTACATCCTTCTTTTAATTCAATGGTGTTATGCATCAAGAGATAATAAAATAATCTGATCCTTAGGTTTTAAAGCTAGGTAAATACAACCTCAGATGAACAAACACACATGAAATATTACATGTGGACGAAAAGAGGGGTTGATCCAGCTTTCAGAATTTGTTTCAAAAAAATTATTAGATAGGAGAGCTCTAACAAAGAAGACCATGTGCGTTTGAAACGCGTTGCTGTCCTTTTAATGATTTTTGTACATATTTTTGCACCTATTCCTATCTAATACATTGTTTGCTAAATATCCTGGAAGCTGGATCAACCCCTCTTTCCCTTCACATGTGATTATATCTTGCCCAATAAATCTCGTTTCTCCAACCGCCTTATCGGGTGGGTGAGCTGGTATTTCTTTTGAAGTGTGACCACATCTATAAATGCAGATATTTTGTATATTGCTAATCTGAGCATTTGCAATCATTGAGTTAACCACAATCTCCTGTGTGTACCCAAGTATTCTAGAGTCAAATGTGAGGCCATTAGTCCAAAGCTTGTCCGAAACTGGGCCATGCAACAGGACAATGACTCCAAGCCCAGCAGCAAATCTACATCAGAAGGTCTGAAAAAGAAAGGAGTCAGGGTGTTGCAATGGCACAGTAAAAGTGCAGACCTCAACCTGATGGAAATGCTGTGGTGTGACTCTAAGAGAGCTGTGCATAAATGAATGCCCACAAACCTCAAGAGGGCCAACAGCCCGAAACACCGTGTCTGCGAATTGAGATACTGATTTGGCTTTTATCCTAAGTCATATTGCACGACTCGTTTAAAGCGTTGATTGTGACCTGTAGGATCGCTACTTCCAACAGGTGGCGCTATAGAGTTTAAGTCCTCTTTTTCTCAGAAGAGGCAATTTGCATATTATATTTCCCAGAGGAGCATTGCACGGCGAATAAGCCTCCTTACCTTGACAAGCCAGAGATGGTATGTCACTCTCCATAAGGAGAAACGTTACCCCTTAGACCCCAGTCCAGAGCCTCTCACCTAGCCAAATTAGTTCTCATGCTTCGCACTGACGAGGGCCAACACCCCGAAAACACCGTGTCTGCGAATTGAGATATTGATTTGGCTTTTATCCTAAGTCATATTGCACGACTCGTTTAAAGGGTTGATTGTGACTTGTAGGATCGCTACTTCCAACAGGTGGCACTATAGAGTAAAGTCCTCTTTTTCTCAGAAGAGGCAATTTGCACACAAACCTCAATGAACTTAAAGGGAATCTGTCAGTAGGATAAGCTCTCCTAAACTGTCTATATGGGCATTATCTATATTTTTCTTAATATGTAAATGAGCTGTTAAGATCTATCGGCCAGACACAGACCTGAGAACTCTCCTACAGAGCTTATTTTAAACGAAAATGGTCGTTACCAGTGTGAGACATGTACAGTTCTGCTCAAAAGGTTACATACCCCAGCTGAATTTTTTCTTTCTTGGCCTTTTTTCAGAGAATATGAATGATAACACCAAAACTTTTTCTCCACTCATGGTTAGTGGTTGCGTGAAGCCATTTATTGTCAAACTACTGTGTTTTCTCATTTTAAATAATAATGACAACCCAAAATATGCAAATGACCCTGATCAAAAGTTCACATACGCTGGTGATTTTGGCCTGATAACATGCACAGAAGTTGACACAAATTGGTTTGAATGGCTACTAAAGGTAACATCTGCACCTGTGACTGTTAGAATCTGTTTAGTTTGTGACTATCCGCCATTTTCTTGTGGAGTTCTGGCTGCTGGTCTTTTTCCTCTGGTGCTGGGTTTGTCTTGGGTCAGGTGTTTGTATCACTCTTTATTAACCAGCATCTGCCTCCTAGTCCTTGCTGGACAACAGTGTTTATCTGCTTGAGCTCTAGCTTGGTGCTTTGCTTTGTCTTCTGCGTGTGTTATTTGTGCAGTGCTGCTACCTCTGGTTCTGCTAGCCTTAGTTTCTGTTTTCTATTGGTTTCTGCAGCCTTCTCTTTGTTTTCGATTAGGAAGTGACCTATTTTTGTACCCAGTGCTTACGGTAGTTCTTTTAGGGAACCCTTTCCCCTTATCTATAGGTCTTTGCTTGAGATTAACCTAGGATCGTCGGTGGATCTATTTGCAAGGAATGGGTCGCCCACTCCATCGTTGGGTTTCAGCCTAGTCATAGTGCAGGGTCAGTTTTCCTCCTTCTACCTTAGTCCTGTGTTGCAGATCTGTAACAGTGACCTGTTTACTTGTAATCAGTGCATAAAAGCTGAGTGAGTTTCTGGGATCCAGACAGACTCTTGCATCTTTCATCCAGCCACTGACGTTTCTGGATTGTGAGTCATGGGGAAAGCAAAAGAATTGTCAATGGACCTATGTGAAAAGGTAATTGAACTCTGTAAAACAGGAAAGGGATACAAAAAGATATTCATTGAATTAATAATGCCAGTCAGCAGCATTCAAACTGTGATTAACAAATGGAAAATCAGGGATTCTATAAAAACAACACCACGGTCAGGTAGACCAACAAAAATGTTGTTCACAACTGCAAGGAAAATTGTTCGGGATGCAAAGAAAAACCCACAAATAACATCAGTTGAAATGCAGGACTCTCTAAAAACTAGGCTGTTTCATGATGCACAATAAGGAGGCACTTGAAGAAAAATGGGCTGCATGGTCGAGTCGCCAGAAGAAAGTCATTACTGCGCAAATGGCACAAAGTATCTCACCTGCAATATGCAAAACAGCACAGAGACAAGCCTCAAAACTTCTGGAACAAGGTAATTTGGAGTGATAAGACCAAAATTGAACTTTTTGGCCACAACCATGAACGTTACATTTGGAGAGAGGTCAACAAGGCCTATGATGAAAGGAACACCATTCCTACAGTAAAGCACGGAGGCGGATCGCTGATGTTTTGGGGATGTGTTAGCTACAAAGGCACAGGAAACGTGATTAAAGTTGAAGGAAAGATGAATTCAGCACGTTATCAGAAAATACTGGAGGCAAATTTGCACTCATCAGCCTGGAATCTGCACATGGGACATACTTGGACGTTCCAAAATGACAACAATCCAAAACACAAGGCCAAGTCAAACTTTCATTGGCTACAGCAGAAAAAAGTGAAGGTTCTTGAGTGGCCATCACAGTCTGTAATTGAGCCACTCTGGGGAAACCTCAAGTTCGCAGTTCATGCTAGACTGTTATGATGCGGTGGTTTCGGAGCAACATGGAACGAGCTCTGAAGGAAGTGGTAACTGTACTGACAGGATGGAATACTGTGCGGTCAGTATAAAACACTACAAAAATCCACGCAGAGTTTACTAAAAATCTCCACACCTGACTAAAGGTGTGGAGGGTAAATCTGCTTCCCAGAGCTTCCAGCAAGACAGAATTAAATCATACGGATAACGCTGGACAAACATAGAAGCACAGAACGGATAAGTCCACAATCTGTGAACAGAAAAGAGCAAGCAAAAACTTAGCTTTGCTGAACTGGTCAGGATAACAGGAAACTCCAAAGAGATGTGAATCCAACCAGGAACCATTTACAAGTGGCACTGGCTGAAGGACAAAGGCAGGCATAAATAGCCGAGCAGAAAAGACAATCAGTGGAAGCAGCTGAAGACAGCTAACTCCAAGGAGCAGCCATACCACTAGAAACCACAAGAGGGAGCCCAAGAGCAGAACTCACAAAAGTGCCACTTACAACCACCGGAGGGAGCCCAAGAGCGGAATTCACAACAGTACCCCCCCCTTGAGGAGGGGTCACCGAACCCTCACCAGAGCCCCCAGGCCGATCAGGACGAGCCAAGTGAAAAACACGAACCAAATTGGTGGCATGGACATCGGAGGCAAGAACCCAAGAATTATCCTCCTGACCATAACCCTTCCACTTGACAAGATACTGAAGCCTTCGCCTCGAAAAACGAGAATCCAAAATCTTCTCAACCTCATATTCCAACTCTCCCTCAACCAACACCGGGGCAGGAGGGTCAACCGAGGGAACAACGGGCAACACATATCTCCGCAACAAAGATCTATGGAAAACATTATGAATGGCAAAAGAGGCTGGAAGAGCCAAACGAAAAGACACCGGATTAATAATTTCAGAAATTTTATAAGGACCAATAAACCGAGGCTTAAACTTAGGGGACGAAACCTTCATAGGAACATGACGAGAGGACAACCAAACCAAATCCCCCACACGAAGCCGGGGACCAACACACCAACGGCGGTTAGCAAAACGTTGAGCCCTTTCCTGAGACAACGTCAAATTGTCCACCACATGAGTCCAAATCTGCTGCAGCCTGTCCACCACAGAATCAACACCAGGACAATCAGAAGGCTCAACCTGCCCAGAAGAAAAACGAGGATGAAAACCAAAATTACAAAAGAAAGGTGAAACCAAAGTAGCCGAACTAGCCCGATTATTAAGGGCAAACTCAGCCAACGGCAAGAAAGACACCCAATCATCCTGATCAGCAGACACAAAGCATCTCAAATAGGTCTCCAAGGTCTGATTAGTTCGCTCAGTTTGGCCATTAGTCTGAGGATGAAACGCCGAAGAAAAAAACAAATCAATGCCCATCCTAGCACAAAAGGCCCGCCAAAATCTAGAGACAAACTGAGAACCTCTGTCAGACACAATATTCTCTGGAATGCCATGCAAACGAACTACATGCTGAAAAAACAATGGAACCAGATCTGAGGAGGAAGGCAACTTAGGCAAAGGTACCAGATGGACCATTTTAGAGAACCAGTCACAAACAACCCAGATAACAGACATGTTCTGGGAAAAAGGAAGATCCGAAATAAAATCCATGGAAATATGCGTCCAGGGCCTCTCAGGGACTGGCAAAGGCAAAAGCAACCCACTAGCGCGGGAACAGCAAGGCTTGGCTTGGGCGCAAGTCCCACAGGACTGCACAAAAGCACGGACATTGCGCGACAAGGAAGGCCACCAAAAGGACCTAGCAACCAAATCTCTGGTACCAAAAATCCCAGGATGACCAGCCAACACTGAACAATGAACCTCAGAAATCACCTTACTCGTCCATCTATCAGGAACAAACAGCTTCCCCACAGGACAGCGGTCAGGCCTATCAGCCTGAAATTCCTGAAGCACCCGCCGCAAATCAGGGGAGATGGCAGAAAGAATCACCCCTTCCTTAAGAATGCCAACCGGCTCAAGGACTCCAGGAGAATCAGGCGAAAAACTCCTAGAGAGGGCATCAGCCTTAACATTCTTAGATCCCGGAAGATACGAGACCACAAAATCAAAACGGGAGAAAAACAGAGACCATCGAACATGGCTAGGATTCAGCCGCTTGGCCGACTCGAGGTAAACCAGATTCTTATGATTAGTCAAAACCACAACGCGGTGCTTAGCTCCCTCAAGCCAATGTCGCCACTCCTCAAACGCCCACTTCATAGCCAACAACTCCCGATTGCCGACATCATAATTGCGTTCCACAGGCGAAAACTTTCTGGAAAAAAAGGCACACGGTTTCATCAAAGAACCATCAGACTCCCTCTGAGACAAAACGGCCCCTGCCCCAATCTCAGAAGCGTCAACCTCAACCTGAAAAGGAAGAGAAACATCCGGCTGACGTAACACAGGGGCAGAAGTAAATCGGCGTTTAAGCTCCTGAAAGGCCTCAACAGCCGCAGAGGACCAATTCGTCACATCAGCGCCTTTCTTCGTCAAATCAGTAAGGGGCTTAACCACCAATGAAACGGCGATAGAAATTAGCAAAGCCCAAAAATATTTGAAGGCCCTTCACAGATGTGGGTTGAATCCAGTCATGAATAGCTTGGACCTTAACAGGATCCATTTCTATAGACGAGGGAGAAAAAATAAAACCCAAAAAAGAGACCTTCTGAACTCCGAATAGGCACTTAGACCCCTTCACAAACAAAGCTTTATCACGAAGGATCTGGAACACCATCCTGACCTGCTTCACATGAGACTCCCAATCATCGGAAAAAATCAAAATATCATCCAAATATACGACCATGAATTTATCAAGATAATTGCGGAAAATATCATGCATGAAAGACTGGAACGCCGATGGAGCATTAGAGAGCCCAAATGGCATCACAAGGTATTCAAAATGGCCTTTGGGCGTATTAAATGCAGTTTTCCATTCGTCACCCTGTTTAATACGAACAAGATTATATGCCCCTCGGAGGTCAATCTTAGTAAACCAACTAGCCCCCTTAATCTGAGCAAACAAATCAGTAAGCAGAGGCAAGGGGTATTGGAATTTAACCGTGATCTTATTAAGAAGACGATAATCAATACAGGGTCTCAAGGAGCCATCCTTCTTAGCAACAAAAAAGAAACCCGCTCCCAAAGGTGACGAAGAGGGCCGAATATGCCCCTTCTCCAAAGACTCCTTAACATAACTCCGCATGGCGGCATGCTCTGGCACAGACAGATTGAAAAGTCGGCCCTTAGGGAACTTGCAACCAGGAATCAAGTTAATAGCACAATCACAGTCCCTGTGCGGTGGAAGGGAACTGGACTTGGGCTCATCAAATACATCCTGGAAATCCGACAAAAACTCAGGGACCTCAGAAGAGGGGGAAGAGGAAATTGACATCAAAGGAACGTCACTATGTACCCCTTGACAACCCCAACTAGTCACAGTCATAGTTTTCCAATCCAGCACCGGATTATGTTCCTGTAACCATGGAAAACCCAGTACAACAACATCATGCAAGTTATGCAACACCAGAAAACGGCAATCTTCCTGATGTGCTGGGGCCATGTACATAGTCATCTGCGTCCAGTACTGAGGTTTATCCTTGGCCAAGGGTGTAGCATCAATACCCCTCAAAGGAATAGGGCTCTGCAAAGGCTGCAAGGAAAAACCACAGCGCCTGGCGAATTCTAAGTCCATTAAGTTCAGGGCAGCGCCTGAATCCACAAATGCCATGACAGAAAAGGACAACAATGAGCAAATCAGGGTCACAGATAAGAGAAATTTAGGCTGTATAGTACTAATGGTAACAGACCTAGCGACTCTCTTAGTATGCTTAGGGCAATCAGAGATAACATGAGTAGAATCACCACAGTAAAAACACAACCTATTCTGACGTCTGAATTCCTGCCGTTCTGTTCTAGTCAAAATCCTATCACATTGCATAGGTTCAGGACTCTGCTCCGAGGACACTGCCATATGGTGCACAGCTTTGCGCTCGTGCAGACGCCGATCAATCTGAATGGCTAGAGACATAGATTCGCTCAAACCGGCAGGCGTAGGAAAGCCCACCATAACATCTTTAAGGGCTTCAGAAAGACCTTTTCTGAAAATAGCAGCCAGAGCCTCCTCATTCCATTTAGTGAGCACAGACCATTTTCTAAATTTCTGGCAGTATAATTCTGCCGCTTCCTGACCTTGACACAAGGCCAACAGGGTTTTTTCTGCATGATCCACAGAATTAGGTTCATCATACAATAATCCGGGCGCTTGAAAAAATGCATCTACATTCAATAATGCCGGATCGCCTGTTTCAAGAGAAAAGGCCCAGTCTTGAGGGTCACCACGCAGCAAGGATATGATGATCTTTACTTGCTGAATGGGATCACCTGAAGAACGGGGTTTCAAAGCAAAAAACAATTTGCAGTTATTTTTAAAATTAAAAAACTTGGATCTGTCCCCAAAAAACAATTCAGGAGTAGGAATTCTAGGCTCTAAAGCCGGAGTCTGGACAACATAGTCCTGGATACTCTGTACTCTTGCAGCAAGTTGATCCACACGAGAAAACAAACCCTGAACATCCATGCCAGAGCATATATCCTGAACCACCCAGATATCAAGAGGAAAAAAAAGACAAACCAGAGCACAGAAAAAAAAATGGTTCAGAACTTTCTTTTCCTTCTTTTGAGATGCATTTAATTCATTTTTGGCCACTTGTACTGTTATGATGCGGTGGTTTCGGAGCAACATGGAACGAGCTCTGAAGGAAGTGGTAACTGTACTGACTGCAGTCCCTAAGCTCAACACAACACTAGAAGTAGCCGTGGGATGCTCCTAACTCTCCCTAGGCACCTCATCACCGCCTAAGAGCTAACTACCCCTAAAGATAGAAGCAGGAAAACTATCTTGCCTCAGAGAAAATCCCCAAAGGATAGATTAGCCCCCCACAAATAATGACTGTGAGTGAAGAGGGAAAAGACATACACAGAATGAAACCAGGATGAGCACAGGAGGCCAGTCTAACTTGATAGATAGGACAGGATGGCATACTGTGCGGTCAGTATAAAACACTACAAAAATCCACGCAGAGTTTACTAAAAATCTCCACACCTGACTAAAGGTGTGGAGGGTAAATCTGCTTCCCAGAGCTTCCAGCAAGACAGAATTAATTCATACGGATAACGCTGGACAAACATAGAAGCACAGAATGGATAAGTCCACAATCTGTGAACAGAAAAGAGCAAGCAAAAACTTAGCTTTGCTGAACTGGTCAGGATAACAGGGAACTCCAAAGAGATGTGAATCCAACCAGGAATAATTTACAAGTGGCACTGGCTGAAGGACAAAGGCAGGCATAAATAGCCGAGCAGAAAAGACAATCAGTGGAAGCAGCTGAAGACAGCTAACTCCAAGGAGCAGCCATACCACTAGAAACCACAAGAGGGAGCCCAAGAGCAGAACTCACAAAAGTGCCACTTACAACCACCGGAGGGAGCCCAAGAGCGGAATTCACAACACTAGACAGGCCAGGAATTTACAGGAACTGGAGGCTTTTTGCTAAGAAGAGTGGACAGCTTTACCATCTGAGAAAATAAAGAACCTCATCCACAATACCACAAAAGACTTCAAGCTGTCATTGATGTTAGAGGGGGCAATACAAGGTATTAAGAAATGGGGTATGTAAACTTTTGATCAGGGTCATTAGGATGTTTTGGGTTGTCATTATGATTTACAAAGAGAAAACACAGTAATCTATATATATATAATCATCTAAGGGGCACTTCCGTCTGTTTGTAACTTCCGTCTGTCTGTCGCGGAAATCCCGACTCGCTGATTGGTCGCGGCCAGCCGACCACTACCAATCAACAACAGGCACAGTCCGGCCGCAAATTGGCCCCTCCCTACTCCCCTCCAGTCAGTGCCCCCTCCCTACTCCCCTCCAGTCAGTGCCCCGTCCATACTACCCTCCAGTCAGTGGACACATAGGATTTTAGCAGTTCGTTAACGCTGCCATTAACCCTGTGTGACCAACTTTTTACTATTGATGCTGCCTATGCAGCATCAATAATAAAAACATATAATGTTAAAAATAACATTATATTCTCACCTTCCGTTGTCCGCGGCAGCCTGTCCCACTCCTTGAGATGCTCCGGTCTTAAGAATGCAATGCGGCAATGACCGGAGATGACGTAGCGGTCTCGCGAGACTGCTACATCATCACGTGTTATTGCCGCAAAGCATCACTGGGAACGAGCTTCGTTAACCCCTTAGTGACAGAGCCAATTTGGTACTTAATGACCGAGCCAATTTTTGCAATTCTGACCACTGTCACTTTATGAGGTTATAACTCTGGAACGCTTCAACGGATCCCCCTGATTCTGAGACTGTTTTTTCGTGACATATTGTACTTCATGTTAGTGGTAACATTTCTTCGATATTACTTGCGATTATTTATGAAAAAAACGGAAATATGGCGAAAATTTTTAAAATTTTGCAATTTTCAAACTTTGTATTCTTATGCCCTTAAATCAGAGAGATATGTCACGAAAAATAGTTAATAAATAACATTTCCCACATGTCTACTTTACATCAGCACAATTTTGGAAACAAAATTTTTTTTTGTTAGGGAGTTATAAGGGTTAAAAGTTGACCAGCAATTTCTTATTTTTACAACACCATTTTTTTTTAGGGACCACATCATATTTGAAGTCATTTTGAGGGGTCTATATGATAGAAAATAATGAAGTGTGACACCATTCTAAAAACTACACCCCTCAAGGTTCTCAAAACCACATTCAAGAAGTTTATTAACCCTTTACGTGCTTCACAGGAACTGAAACAATGTGGAAGGAAAAAATGAACATTTAACTTTTTTTTGCAAACATCTTAATTCAGAACCATTTTTTTTATTTTCACAAGTGTAAAAACAGAAATGTAACCATAAATTTTGTTATGCAATTTCTCCTGAATACGCCAATTCCCCATATGTGGGGGTAAACCACTTTTTGGGCGCACCGCAGAACTTAGAAGTGAAGGAGCGCCGTTTGACTTTTTCAATGCAGAATTGGCTGGAATTGAGATCGGACGCCTTGTCACGTTTAGAGAGCCCCTGATGTGGAAACTCCCCACAAGTGACACCATTTTGGAAACTAGACCCCTTAAGGAACTTATCTAGATGTGTGGTGAGCACTTTGAACCCCCAAGTGCTTCACAGAAGTTTATAACGTAGAGCCGTGAAAATAAAAAATCGCTTTTGTTTACACAAAAATGATCTTTTCGCCCACAAATTCTTATTTTCACAAGGGTAACAGGAGAAATTAGACCACAAAAGTTGTTGTGCGATTTCTCCTGAATACGTCGATACCCCATATGTGAGTGTAAACCACTGTTTGGGCGCACCGCAGAGCTTGGAAGTGAAGGAGCGCCGTTTTACTTTTTCAATGTAGAATTGGCTGGAATTGAGATTGGACGCCATGTCGCGTTTGGAGAGCCTCTGATGTGCCTAAACAGTGGAAACCCCCCACAAGTGACCCCATTTTGGAAACTAGACCCCTTAAGGAACATATCTAGATGTGTGGTGAGCACTTTGAACCCCCATGTGCTTCACAGAAGTTTATAATGTAGAGCCGTGAAAAAATAAATCGCATTTTTTCTACAAAAATGATTTTTTTGCCCACAAATTTTTATTTTCACAAGGGTAAGAGGAGAAATTAGACCACAAAAGTTGTTGTGCAATTTCTCCTGAGTACGCTGATACCCAATATGTGGGGGTAAACCACTGTTAGGGCGCACCGCAGAGCTTGGAAGAGAAGGAGTGCCGTTTTACTTTTTCAATGTAGAATTGGCTGGAATTGAGATTGGACGCCATGTCGTGTTTGGAGAGCCCCTGATGTGCCTAAACAGTGGAAACCCCCCACAAGTGACACCATTTTGGAAACTAGACCCCTTAAGGAACTTATCTAGATGTGTGGCGAGCACTTTGAACCCCCATGTGCTTCACAGAAGTTTATAACGTAGAGCCGTGAAAAAAAAAAATTGCATTTTTTCTACAAAAATGATCTTTTTGCCCACAAATTTTTATTTTCACAAGGGTAACAGGAGAAATCAGACCACTAAAGTTGTTGTGCAATTTCTCCTGAGTACGTCGATACCCAATATGTGGGGGTAAACCACTGTTTGGGCGCACCGCAGAGCTTGGAAGAGAAAGAGTGCCGTTTTACTTTTTCAATGTAGAATTGGCTGGAATTGAGATCGGACGCCATGTCGCGTTTGGAGAGCCCCTGATGTGCCTAAACAGTAGAAATCCCCCACAAGTGACCCCATTTTGGAAACTAGACCCCACATGGAACTTATCTAGATGTGTGGTGAGAACTTTGAATGCCCAAGTGCTTCACAGAAGTTTATAATGCAGAGCCGTGAAAATAAAAAATATTTTTTTTTCCACAAAAAAGATATTGTAACCCCCAAGTTTTTATTTTCACAAGGGTAACAAGAGAAATTGGACCCCAAAAGTTGTTGTCCAATTTGTCCTGAGTATGCTGGTACCCCATATGTGGGGGTAAACCACTGTTTGGGCGCACGGCAGAGCTCGGAAGGAAGGAGCGCCGTTTTGGAATGCAGACTTTGATAGAATGGTCTGCGGGTATTATGTTGCGTTTGCAGAGCCCCTGATGTACCTAACCAGTAGAAATCCCCCACAAGTGACCCCATTTTGGAAACTAGACCCCACATGGAACTTATCTAGATGTGTGGTGAGAACTTTGAATGCCCAAGTGCTTCACAGAAGTTTATAATGCAGAGCCGTGAAAATAAAAAATATTTTTTTTTCCACAAAAAAGATATTGTAGCCCCCAAGTTTTTATTTTCACAAGGGTAACAAGAGAAATTGGACCCCAAAAGTTGTTGTCCAATTTGTCCTGAGTATGCTGGTACCCCATATGTGGGGGTAAACCACTGTTTGGGCGCACGGCAGAGCTCGGAAGGAAGGAGCGCCGTTTTGGAATGCAGACTTTGATAGAATGGTCTGCGGGTATTATGTTGCGTTTGCAGAGCCCCTGATGTACCTAACCAGTAGAAACCCTCCACAAGTGACCCCATTTTGGAAACTAGACCCCCCAAGGAACTTATCTAGATGTGTGGTGAGAACTTTGAATGCCCAAGTGCTTCACAGAAGTTTAGAATGCAGAGTCGTGAAAATAAAAAAAATTTTTTTTTCCACAAAAAAGATATTGTAGCCCCCAAGTTTTTATTTTCACAAGGGTAACAGGAGAAATTGGACTGCCATAGTTGTTGTCCAATTTATCCCAAGTACGCTGATGTGCCATATGTGGGGGTAAACCACTGTTTGGGCGCACGGCAGAGCTCGGAAGGGAAGGAGCGCCTTTTTGGAATGCAGACTTTGATAGAATGGTCTGTGGGCATTATGTTGCGATTGCAGAGCCCCTGATGTACCTAAACTGTAGTAACCCCCCACAAGTGACCCCATTTTGGAAACTAGACCCCCCAAGGAACTTATCTAGATGTGTGGTGAGAACTTTGAATGCCCAAGTGCTTCACAGAAGTTTAGAATGCAGAGTCGTGAAAATAAAAAATATTTTTTTTTTTCACAAAAAAGATATTGCAGCCCCCAAGTTTTTATTTTCACAAGGGTAACAAGAGAAATTGGACCCCAGAAGTTGTTGTCCAATTTATCCCGAGTACGCTGATGCCCCATATGTGGGGGTAACCCACTGTTTGGGCGCACGGCAGAGCTCAGAAGGGAGGGAGCACCATTTGACTTTTTGAGCGCAAAATTGGCTGTCGTGTTTGGAGACCCCCTGATGTACCTAAACAGTGGAAACCCCCCAATTCTAGCTCCAACCCTAACCCCAACACACCCCTAACCCTAATCCCAACCTGATCCATAATCCTAATCACTAACCCTAACCATAATCACAACCCTTACCCCAAAACAACCCTAATGTCAACCCTAACCATAACCCTAATCAAAACCCTAAATCCAACACACCCCTAATCCTAATCTCAACCCTAACCTCAAACCTAACCCTAATCCCAATACACCCCTAATCACAACCCTAACCTTAACCCTAATCCCAAAACTAACCCTAATCCCAAGCGTAACCCTAATGGCAACCCTAACCCTAATACCAACCCTAATCCAAACCCTAACCCTAATCCCAGCTCTAACCCTAACTTTAGCCCCAACCCTAACTTTAGCCCCAACCCTAACCCTAGCCCTAAGGCTACTTTCACACTTGCGTCGTTTGGCATTCCGTCGCAATCCGTCATTTTGGACAAGAAACGGATCCTGCAAATGTGCCCGCAGGATGCGTTTTTTGCCCATAGACTTGTATTGCCGACGGATCGTGACGGATGGCCACACGTCGCGTCCGTCGTGCACTGGATCAGTTGTGTTTCAATGAAACGTTTTTTTGTACGTCGCATCCGCCATTTCTGACCGCGCATGCGTGGCCGTAACTCCGCCCCCTCCTCCCCAGGACATAGATTGGGCAGCGGATGCATTGAAAAACTACAGCTGCTGCCCACGTTGTGCACAATTTTCACAACGTGCGTCGGTATGTCGGGCCGACGCATTGCGACGGCCCCGTACCGACGTAAGTGTGAAAGAAGCCTAACCCTAAATTTAGCCCCAACCCTAAATTTAGCCCCAACCCTAACCCTAAATTTAGCCCCAACCCTAGCCCTAACCCTAGCCCTACCCCTAACCCTACCCCTAACACTACCCCTAACCCTACCCCTAACCCTACCCCTAACCCTACCCCTAACCCTAACCCTAATTTTAGCCCCAACTGCTGTTCTCCTGCCGGCCGGCAGATGGAGACAGATGGCGGGCGCACTGCGCATGCGCCCGCCATTTTCTTCTGCCGGCGGCCAGGAGGAGCAGCAAGTGGATCCAGGGACACAGGTGAGTATTGTAGGGTCCCCGAATCCCCCTATTTCTCTGTCCTCTGATGTGCGATCACATCAGAGGACAGAGAATTACACTTTACTTTTTTTTTTTTGCGGTCGCCGGTAAACAGTTAATTACCGGCGATCGCAAAACAGGGGTCGGTAAAACCGACCCCGATCATGCTCTTTGGGGTCTCGGCTACCCCCGGCAGCCGAGACCCTAAAGATTCTCCCGGTGCCGGCCGGCGGGCGCACTGCGCCCGCCATTTTGAGGATGGCGGCGCCCACCGGAAGACACGAGGAGCATCGGGGGAGATAGGTGAGTATTGGGGGGCCACCTGGGACCCCTTTTCTCTGTCCTCCGATGTGCGATCACATCGGAGGACAGAGAAATTAAAAAGAGATCGCGTTTTTTTGTTTTTTTTGCGATCGCCAGTAAACGGTTAATTACCGGCGATCGCAAATGCGGGGTGGGTTAAAAACCCCCCGAATCATGTTCTCTGGGGTCTCGGCTACCCCCGGCAGCCGAGACCCCGGAGAAAATCGGCCTCTGGGGGGCGCTATTCACTTTTTCCACAGCGCCGTTAATTAACGGCGCTGTGGTTTAAGTACCCTTAGCGGCCGTTGTTAAAAGGCGTATCGGCGGTCGCTAAGGGGTTAAAGGCCTGGGCTGGATCCGGGGGCCCACGGAAGGTGAGTATATAACAATTGTTTTACTTTAATTGTTTTTTTAATAGGGATATGGTGCCCACATTGCTATATTCTACGTGGGCTGTGTTATATACTGCGTGGGCTGTGTTATATACTACGTCGCTGTGCTATATACGTGGGCTGTGCTACATACTACGTGGCTGTGCAATATACTACGTGGCTGTGCTATATACTACATGGCTGTGTTATATACTACGTGGGCTGTGCTATATACTACGTGGGCTGTTATATACTACGTGGGCTGTCATATACTCCATGGGCTGTTATATACTGCGTGGGCTGTCTTATATACTGCGTACGCTGTGCTATATACAGTGGGGCAAAAAAGTATTTAGTCAGTCAGCAATAGTGCAAGTTCCACCACTTAAAAAGATGAGAGGCGTCTGTAATTTACATCATAGGTAGACCTCAACTATGCGAGACAAACTGAGAAAAAAAAATCCAGAAAATCACATTGTCTGTTTTTTTAACATTTTATTTGCATATTATGGTGGAAAATAAGTATTTGGTCAGAAACAAAATTTCATCTCAATACTTTGTAATATATCCTTTGTTGGCAATGACAGAGGTCAAACGTTTTCTGTAAGTCTTCACAAGTTTGCCACACACTCTTGTTGGTATGTTGGCCCATTCCTCCATGCAGATCTCCTCTAGAGCAGTGATGTTTTTGGCTTTTCACTTGGCAACACGGACTTTCAACTCCCTCCAAAGGTTTTCTATAGGGTTGAGATCTGGAGACTGGCTAGGCCACTCCAGGACCTTGAAATGCTTCTTACGAAGCCACTCCTTCGTTGCCCTGGTGGTGTGCTTTGGATCATTGTCATGTTGAAAGACCCAGCCACGTTTCATCTTCAATGCCCTTGCTGATGGAAGGAGGTTTGCACTCAAAATCTCACGATACATGGCCCCATTCATTCTTTCATGTACCCGGATCAGTCGTCCTGGCCCCTTTGCAGAGAAACAGCCCCAAAGCATGATGTTTCCACCACCATGCTTTACAGTAGGTATGGTGTTTGATGGATGCAACTCAGTATTCTTTTTCCTCCAAACACGACAAGTTGTGTTTCTACCAAACAGTTCCAGTTTGGTTTCATCAGACCATAGGATATTCTCCCAAAACTCCTCTGGATCATCCAAATGCTCTCTAGCAAACTTCAGACGGGCCCGGACATGTACTGGCTTAAGCAGTGGGACACGTCTGGCACTGCAGGATCTGAGTCCATGGTGGCGTAGTGTGTTACTTATTGTAGGCCTTGTTACATTGGTCCCAGCTCTCTGCAGTTCATTCACTAGGTCCCCCCGCGTGGTTCTGGGATTTTTGCTCACCGTTCTTGTGATCATTCTGACCCCACGGGGTGGGATTTTGCGTGGAGCCCCAGATCGAGGGAGATTATCAGTGGTCTTGTATGTCTTCCATTTTCTAATTATTGCTCCCACTGTTGATTTCTTCACTCCAAGCTGGTTGGCTATTGCAGATTCAGTCTTCCCAGCCTGGTGCAGGGCTACAATTTTGTTTCTGGTGTCCTTTGACAGCTCTTTGGTCTTCACCATAGTGGAGTTTGGAGTCAGACTGTTTGAGGGTGTGCACAGGTGTCTTTTTATACTGATAACAAGTTTAAACAGGTGCCATTACTACAGGTAATGAGTGGAGGAAAGAGGAGACTCTTAAAGAAGAAGTTACAGGTCTGTGAGAGCCAGAAATCTTGATTGTTTGTTTCTGACCAAATACTTATTTTCCACCATAATATGCAAATAAAATGTTAAAGAAACAGACAATGTGATTTTCTGGATTTTTTTTTTCTCAGTTTGTCTCCCATAGTTGAGGTCTTCCTATGATGTAAATTACAGACGCCTCTCATCTTTTTAAGTGGTGGAACTTGCACTATTGCTGACTGACTAAATACTTTTTTGCCCCACTGTACGTGGGCTGTGCTATATACTACGTGGGCTGTGCAATATACTGCGTGGGCTGTGTTATATACTGCGTGGGCTGTCTTATATACTGCGTGTGCTGTGCTATATACTACGTGGGCCATGCTATATACCACGTGGGCTGTGCTATACACTACGTGGCTGTGCAATATACTACGTGGCTGTGCAATCTACTACGTGGAAATCTTCATAAATAAACTACATACATATTCTAGAATACCCGATGCGTTAGAATCGGGCCACCATCTAGTTTGACAATAAATGGTTTCACCCAACTACTAACCATGAGTGGAGAAAAGGCTTTGGTGTTATCATTCATATTCTCTGAAAAAAAGGCCAAGAAAGCAAAAATTTGGCTGGGGTATGTAAACTTTTGAGCACAACTGTGTGTGTATATATATATATATATACAGTACAGACTAAACATTTGGACACACCTTCTCATTTAAAGATTTTTCTGTATTTTCATGACTATGAAAATTGTACATTCACACTGAAGGCATCAAAACTATGAATTAACATATGTGGAATAATATACTTAACAAAAAAGTGTGAAACAACTGAAATTATGTCTTATATTCTAGGTTCTTCAAAGTAGCCACCTTTTGCTTTGATGACTGCTTTGCACACTCTTGGCATTCTCTTGATGAGCTTCAAGAGGTAGTCACCGGGAATGGTCTTCCAACAATCTTGAAGGTGTTCCCAGAGATGCTTAGCACTTGCTGGCCCTTTTGCCTTCACTCTGTGGTCCAGCTCACCCCAAACCATCTCGATTGGGTTTAGGTGTGGTGACTGTGGAAGCCAGGTCATCTAGCGTAGCACCCCATCACTCTCCTTTTTGGTCAAATAGCCCTTACACAGCCTGGAGGTGTATTTGGGGTCATTGTCCTGTCGAAAAATAAATGATGGTCCAACTAAACGCAAACCGGATGGAATAGCATGCCCCTGCAAGATGCTGTGGTAGCCATGCTGGTTCAGTATGCCTTCAATTTAGAATAAATCCCCAACAGTGTCACCAGCAAAGCACCCCCCACACCATCACACCTCCTCCTCCATGCTTGACGGTGGGAACCAGGCATGTAGAGTCCATCCGTTCACCTTTTCTGCGTCGCACAAAGACACGGTGGTTGGAACCAAAGATCTGAAATTTGGACTCATCAGACCAAAGCACAGATTTCCACTGATCTAATGTCTATTCCTTGTGTTCTTTGGCCCAAACAAGTCTCTTCTGCTTGTTGCCTGTCCTTAGCAGTGGTTTCCTAGCAGCTATTTTACCATGAAGGCCTGCTGCACAAAGTCTCCTCTTAACAGTTGTTGTAGAGATGTGTCTGCTGATAGGAAACTGTGTGGCATTGACCTGGTCTCTGAGCTGCTGTTAACCTGCAATTTCTGAGGCTGTTGACTCGGATAAACTTATCCTCAGAAGCAGAGGTGACTCTTGGTCTTCCATTCCTGGGGCAGTCCGCATGTGAGCCAGTTTCTTTGTAGCGCTTGATGGTTTTTGCCACTGCACTTGGGAACACTTTCAAAGTTTTCCCAATTTTTCAGACTGACTGACCTTCATTTCTTAAAGTAATGATGGCCACTCGTTTTTCTTTACTTAGCTGCTTTTTTCTTGCCATAATACAAATTCTAAAAGTCTATTCAGTAGGAATATCAGCTGTGTATCCACCAGACTTCTGCTCAACACAACTGATGGTCCCAACCCCATTTATAAGGCAAGAAATCCCACTTATTAAACCTGACAGGGCACATTGTGAAGTGAAAACCATTTCCGGTGACTACCTCTTGAAGCTCATCAAGAGAATGCCAAGAGTGTCAAAAGCAGTCATCAAAGCAAAAGGTGGCAACTTTGAAGAACCTAGAATATAAGACATAATTTCAGTTGTTTCACACTTTGTTGTTAAGTATATAATTCCACATGTGTTAATTCATAGTTTTGATGCCTTCAGTGTGAATGTACACTTTTCATAGTCATGAAAATACAGAAAAATCTTTAAATGAGATGTGTCCAAACTTTTGGTCTGTACTGTATATATATACAGTATATATATATCTATATATATATATATACCGTATATACTTGAGTATAAGCCGACCCGAGTATAAGCCGACCCCCCTAATTTTGCCACAAAAAACTGGGAAAACTTATTGACTCGAATATAAGCTTAGGGTGGAAAATGCAGCAGCTACCGGTGAATTTCAAAAATAAAAATAGATGCTCTGCACCGTTCATTATTGCCCCATAGCTGTGCTATATAGTGCTCTGCACCGTTCATTATTGCCCCATAGATGTGCCATATAGTGCTCTGCACCGTTCATTATTGCCCCATAGCTGTGCCATATAGTGCTCTGCACCATTCATTATTGCCCCATAGCTGTGCCATATAGTGCTCTGCACCGTTCATTATTGCCCCATAGCTGTGCCATATAGTGCTCTGCACCGTTCATTCTTGCCCCATAGCTGTGCCATATAGTGCTCTGCACTGTTCATTCTTGCCCCATAGATGTACCATAGAAAGCTGTGCAATATAGTGCTCTGCACCGTTCATTATTGCCCCATAGCTGTGCCATATAGTGCTCTGTGTTGTGAGTTCTGCTCTTGGGCTCCCTCCGGTGGTTTTAAGTGGTATGGCTGCTCCTTGGATTTAGCAGTCTGCAGCTGCTTCCACTGATTGTCTTTCTGCTCGGCTATTTATGCCTGGCTCTTCCCTTCAGCCAGTGCCACTTGTCAATGGTTCCTGGTTGGATTCACACCTCTCTTGGATTTCCCTGATATCCTGACCAGTCCTGCAAAGTTAAGTCCTTGCTTGCTCTTTTCTGTCCACATGTTGTGGACTTATTCGTTCTGTGCATTCTATGTTTTGTCCAGCTTGTTAGTCTGGATTAATTCAGTTAAGCTGGAAGCTCTGGGAAGCAGATTTACCCTCCACACCTTTAGTCAGGTGTGGAGATTTTTGTAAACTCTGTGTGGATTTTTGTAGTTTTTAATACTGACCGCACAGTATTCTATCCTGTCTTATCTATCTAGCTAGACTGGCCTCCTGTGCTACATCCTGGTTTCATTCTGTGTATGTCTTTTCCCTCTCCACTCACAGTCATTACTTGTGGGGGGCTATCTATCCTTTGGGGATTTTCTCTGAGACAAGATAGTTTTCCTGTTTCTATCTTTAGGGGTAGTAAGTTCTCAGGCTGTGACGAGGTGCCTAGTGAGTGACAGGAGCATCCCACGGCTACTTCTAGTGTTGTGTTGAGCTTAGGGACTGCGGTCAGTACAGGTACCACCTCCTCCAGAGCTCGTCCCATGTTGCTCCTAAACCACCGGTTCATAACAGCTCTACACCGTTCATTATTGCCCCATATCTGTGCCATATAGTGCTCTGCACCATTCATTATTGCCCCATAGCTGTGCCATATAGTGCTCTGCACCGTTCATTCTTGCCCCATAGCTGTGCCATATAGTGCTCTGCACCATTAATTCTTGCCCCATAGCTGTGCCATATAGTGCTCTGCACCGTTCATTCTTGCCCTATAGCTGTGCCATATAGTGCTCTGCACCATTCATTATTGCCCCATAGCTGTGCCATATAGTGCTCTGCACCATTCATTCTTGCCCCATAGCTGTGCCATATAGTGCTCTGCACCATTCATTCTTGCCCCATAACTGTGCCATATAGTGCTCTGCACCGTTCATTTTTGCCCCACAGCTGTGCCATATAGTGCTTTCACTGTTCATTATTGCCCCATAGCTGTGCCATATAGTGCTCTGCACCGTTCATTATTTCCCCATAGCTGTGCCTTATAGTGCTCTGCACCGTTCATTATTGCCCCATAACTCTTCCATATAGTGCTCTGCACCGTTCATTCTTGCCCCATAGCTGTGCCATATAGTGCTCTGCACCGTTCATTCTTGCCCCATAACTGTGCCATATAGTGCTGTGCACCGTTCATTATTGCCCCATAGATGTACCATAGAAATCTGTGCCATATAGTGCTCTGCACCGTTCATTATTGCCCCATAGCTGTGCCATATAGTGCTCTGCACCGTTCATTATTGCCCCATAGCTGTGCCATACAGTGCTCTGCACCGTTCATTATTGCCCCTGTTGTGAATTCTGCTCTTGGGCTCCCTCTGGTGGTTGTTGATGGTAATGCAGTTATTCCTGAGCAGCAGTCTTGGACAGGTGTTTCGGCTAATTGCAATGCTGACTGGGGTATTTAGCTGTGCAGGATTCATTAGTCCTTGCCAGTAGTCAATGTTCCTTTGGAAGTGTTGGTCCTCTGCCTGGCCTCTCCTGCTTGCTGCCATCTCAGCAAAGATAAGTGTTTGCTTCATTTTTTAGACACACGGCTGTGTGTTTATTTTTCTGTGCTGATCTTGTTTCTATTTTGTTCCTGCTAGACTGTGCCTGATGTTTTTCTCAGTCTAGTTGGGTTCGCTGGAGTCGCAGATATACTCTCCACATCTTTAGTTAGGTGGTGGAGTTTTTGTATTTTTCTGCTGTGGATATTTTGTAGTGTTTTATGCTGTCCGCATAGTATCCTGTACTATCCTTTCCTATCTAGGTAGAAGTGGCCTCCTTTGCTTATCCCTGTTTTCTGTCTGCGTGTGTCTTTTCCTCTCCTACTCACAGTCATTATTTGTGGGGGGCTACCTATCCTTTGGGGGTCTACTCTGAGGCAAGAGAGTTTTCCTATTTCCATCTTTAGGGATATTTAGTCCTTAGGCTATGTCAAGGTGTCTAGGTCTGGTTAGGCACACCCCACGGCTACTTCTAGTTGCGGTGATAGGATTAGGATTTGCGGTCAGTAAAGTTACCACTGCTCCAGCGAAGGTCATTTCATGCTGCTCTAAGGCCACCTGATCATAACATGCCCCATAGCTGTGCCATATAGTGCTCTGCACCGTTCATTTTTGCCCCATAGCTGTGCCATATAGTGCTCTGCACCATTCATTTTTGCCCCATAGCTGTGCCATATAGTGCTCTGCACCGTTCATTTTTGCCCCATAGCTGTGCCATATAGTGCTCTGCACCGTTCATTTTTGCCCCATAGATGCTCCACATAAAGCTGTGCCATTGCTGCTGCAATAATAAAAAAAAATGCCATACTCACTCACCTCTCTTGCTTGCAGCTCCCGGCGTCTCGTCCCGGCGTCTCTCTGCACTGACTGATCAGGCAGAGGGCGCCGCGCACACTATATACGTCATCGCGCCCTCTGACCTGAACAGTCAGTGCAAGAGGACGCGAAGACGGAGCGGCGCCCGGCGTGTGGAACGCGGACAGGTGAATATAAAATACTCACCTAGTCCCGGCGCTCCTGACGCTCCCCCTGCCTGTCACTCTGTCTTCGGGTGCCGCAGCTCTTCCTGTCAGCGGTCACTGGCACCGCTCAGAGGAATGAATATGCGGCTCCACCCCTATGGGAGTGGAGTCCATATTCATTTTTCTAATGAGCGGCCCCACGTGACCGCTGACAGGAAGAGCTGCAGCACCCGAAGACCATGGGACGGGCAGGGGGAGCGCCAGGATCGCCGGGACTAGGTAAGTATGCCTCAGCGCCCTCTCCCCCTCACCCGCCGACCCTGCCGCCCACCGTGACTCGAGTATAAGCCGAGAGGGGCACTTTCAGCCCAAAAATTTGGGCTGAAAATCTCGGCTTATACTCGAGTATATACGGTATACTGTATATATATCGTGACAAATATTTCCTTTGACAATGATGTGTAAATGACATACAGAATTGCTCTATGTAAAAGCTCATGTTAAAATACTGCATTCGGATGTAAATCGGATGCTAGGTGTGAAAGATCGGATTGTACTCGCATGACACTCACATTACACTTGCATTACACTCGTGCGACTCTCCGCAGGGAGACTCAGAAAGATTTTTCATACGTTTAGTGTGACTCCGACTTAATACACAGACTCAAAAGCATGCAGATCATGAATGCGGAGTCTGTTGGTTTTCTTATAATCTACTGCACCGACTGGTAAATTGATTGACATGCGGTAATATAATTTATACCAAAAACAATGATTAATCTGGTTAGTCATATTGTACTGATATTATTTTGAACACTACTGTATATGCTCCCCCAATACTGGTATATCCCCCATCATAGCATATTTCCCCCATACTTGTATATGCCCCCGATCCTGGTGTATGCCCTTCATCCTGGTATATGTTCCCCATCCTGCCGACGCTGCTGTTCAATGCATAAAAAATTTCTTATAAAACACAATAAACACTGCTAATCACCTTCCTTTCTATCCCCAGCCGCTTTGTCTTCTGAAGCTGGCAGCTGACTACAGTGTCCAAGCGATGGAGGTACATGATGTCACTTCCATGCGCCCAGTTGCGCGTATACACCAACATCAATTACTGGCCTCTGATTAGCCAGCAGGGTGTATGGCAGTGCACGGACTTGTCAAGTTTGTACGCTGCAATACACTTCAGCTGGATGTGCATGTGGACACACATCTAGCTGAAGTAGGGTCTGGTGTTGCCGGACTTCTCACCAACCGGCCCTGGTCCACTGATGCGGAACAGCGATGGCGCACGTGCCCACAGGGAAGGCTCTGCCTGCCCCCTCTGACAAGTGTGCCATAGGTTCACCACCACTGTATTAGGACCCATACAGCCAGTGGCGTAACTTGAAACTCATGGGCCCCGATGCAAAAGCTCCAACGGGGCCCCCAAATATTTTAAATCTTTAATAGCAATAGTCTTTTTCTATAAGCCAAATGGACTTTTAGGGCCCCCTAGGCTCCAGGGCCCGGGTGCGATTGCAACCCCTGCACTTGGTGTAGTTACACCACTGCATACAGCCATACTAGTTTCACTTGTTTTTTAAGAGCGACCCCGGAGGTCTCACAGGGCGCTCTACATCTGGAGATAATGGGAGAGGATAATATTAGTGTTTTGGTGACATTGCTATATCCTATAATTTGGACATTAGGAGACATAGGTGGTATTGGATGGCCCCCACGTTAGGGCAATGAGGTACTCGGAGCCGGGCCCTTCGGTTCTCGTTAGGGATGTCACGGTGGCTGACCCGGTCCGTGGCACTAGGGGAACGTCCGTTGTAAATGGGGGAAAGGTCTTTAAAGGGATAGTGTTAATGACGCCACCTGTGGTATTCGGTCAGGGTGACCGACGCTGCTTAGGGGTCCGCTGGGGTGATGTTATGGCAGCTAGATGGTGTACCTTCCCACAGGTGAAGTATGTCCCCAGGGCTTCCCAGAGTGTGGATGGTGAATGGTGGATGATGTAAGGCGCAGTGAATAACGAGGACACACGGTTGCAGTTTCTTTACCTTTACTGAAGGCTTCAGCATCCAGGGTCCAGAGCATCAGACCACAGGGTAGGCAGAGTCCGGAGGGTCTGAAGGCTAATCCAGAGTCTCCTTATCCAAGTGGAATTCAATAGCCTTCCTCTAGCGCCTGAGTGTTGTAGTACCTCCCTGCTGAGCTTCCCGGTGAGGTCCTCACAACTATCGTAGGTGTTAAGTCTCTTTCTCTCTGTCCCCCTGATGGATAGGACAAACCTGTATGACTGATGGCCTGAGGCTTTTTATAGGGACCCTAGAGACGCCCCGGCCCCCCAAAAGTTGCCACCATGCCTCCTGGGTGTATGGTCGGGCAGCCAACGTGGAATCAACTGTCCTGCCAGTCTCTGAAGTAACGGCATAGAGATCCTTACTCCCTCGGTGTTCTGGCTACCGTCACTGCGCTTCAGAAGGAGGCAGCCTGCTTCTAGCTGGTCTCCTGTTGTGAATTCTGTGGGAGGGCTCCCTCCTGTGGTCACAAGTGGTACTTCGGCTGATTCTCTCTGGGAGCTTCCGTTTGTGGAGGAAAGTGGTACTGCGGCTTCTGAGTTTCCTCCCTCAGGTGATCTGGTGAGGTCGTTAGGTGCTTCTCTACTTAACTCCACCTAATGCTTTGATCCATGCTTCCTGTCAATGTTCCAGTGTTGGACTTGTTTTTCCCTGGATCATTCCTGTGGCCTGCTGCTCTGCATAGCTAAGTTCTTCTTTGCTATTTGTTTGCTATTTTTTCTGTCCAGCTTGTCTTATTGTTTTGCTGGAAGCTCTGGGACGCAAAGGGTGTACCTCCGTGCCGTTAGTTCGGTACGGAGGGTCTTTTTGCCCCCTTTGCGTGGTTTTCTTTAGGGTTTTGTGTAGACCGCAAAGTTATCTTTCCTATCCTCGCTCTGTTAAGAAAGTCGGGCCTCACTTTGCTGAATCTATTTCATCCCTACGTTTGTATTTTCATCTTAACTCACAGTCATTATATGTGGGGGGCTGCCTTTTCCTTTGGGGTATTTCTCTGAGGCAAGGTAGGCTTATTTTCTATCTTCAGGCTAGTTAGTTTCTCAGGCTGTGCCGAGTTGCATAGGCAGAGTTAGGCGCAATCCACGGCTGACTCTAGTGTTGTTTGGAGAGGATTAGGGATTGCGGTCTGCAGAGTTCCCACGTCTCAGAGCTCGTTCTATTATTTTGGGTTATTGTCAGATCACTGTTCTTCAACTATATCAATAGTAAAAGAATAAAAACTGAAAATGTAGGCCCCTTAAAAAATAGTGAGGAAAGAATGGTTGTAGATGACGAGGAAAAAGCTAACATATTAAACACCTTCTTCTCCACGGTATTCACGGTGGAAAATGAAATGCTAGGTGAAATCCCAAGAAACAATGAAAACCCTATATTAAGGGTCACCAATCTAACCCAAGAAGAGGTGCGAAACCGGCTAAATAAGATTAAAATAGATAAATCTCCGGGTCCGGATGGCAAACACCCACGAGTACTAAGAGAACTAAGTAATGTAATAGATAAACCATTATTTCTTATTTTTAGTGACTCTATAGCGACAGGGTCTGTTCCGCAGGACTGGCGCATAGCAAATGTGGTGCCAATATTCAAAAAGGGCTCTAAAAGTGAACCTGGAAATTATAGGCCAGTAAGTCTAACCTCTATTGTTGGTAAAATATTTGAAGGGTTTCTGAGGGATGTTATTCTGGATTATCTCAATGAGAATAACTGTTTAACTCCATATCAGCATGGGTTTATGAGAAATCGCTCCTGTCAAACCAATCTAATCAGTTTTTATGAAGAGGTAAGCTATAGGCTGGACCACGGTGAGTCATTGGACGTGGTATATCTCGATTTTTCCAAAGCGTTTGATACCGTGCCGCACAAGAGGTTGGTACACAAAATGAGAATGCTTGGTCTGGGGGAACATGTGTGTAAATGGGTTAGTAACTGGCTTAGTGATAGAAAGCAGAGGGTGGTTATAAATGGTATAGTCTCTAACTGGGTCGCTGTGACCAGTGGGGTACCGCAGGGGTCAGTATTGGGACCTGTTCTCTTCAACATATTCATTAATGATCTGGTAAAAGGTTTACACAGTAAAATATCGATATTTGCAGATGATACAAAACTATGTAAAGCAGTTAATACAAGAGAAGATAGTATTCTGCTACAGATGGATCTGGATAAGTTGGAAACTTGGGCTGAAAGGTGGCAGATGAGGTTTAACAATGATAAATGTAAGGTTATACACATGGGAAGAGGGAATCAATATCACCATTACACACTAAACGGGAAACCACTGGGTAAATCTGACAGGGAGAAGGACTTGGGGATCCTAGTTAATGATAAACTTACCTGGAGCAGCCAGTGCCAGGCAGCAGCTGCCAAGGCAAACAGGATCATGGGGTGCATTAGAAGAGGTCTGGATACACATGATGAGAGCATTATACTGCCTCTGTACAAATCCCTAGTTAGACCGCACATGGAGTACTGTGTCCAGTTTTGGGCACCGGTGCTCAGGAAGGATATAATGGAACTAGAGAGAGTACAAAGGAGGGCAACAAAATTAATAAAGGGGATGGGAGAACTACAATACCCAGATAGATTAGCGAAATTAGGATTATTTAGTCTAGAAAAAAGACGACTGAGGGGCGATCTAATAACCATGTATAAGTATATAAGGGGGCAATACAAATATCTCGCTGAGGATCTGTTTATACCAAGGAAGGTGACGGGCACAAGGGGGCATTCTTTGCGTCTGGAGGAGAGAAGGTTTTTCCACCAACATAGAAGAGGATTCTTTACTGTTAGGGCAGTGAGAATCTGGAATTGCTTGCCTGAGGAGGTGGTGATGGCGAACTCAGTCGAGGGGTTCAAGAGAGGCCTGGATGTCTTCCTGGAGCAGAACAATATTGTATCATACAATTATTAGGTTCTGTAGAAGGACGTAGATCTGGGTATTTATTATGATGGAATATAGGCTGAACTGGATGGACAAATGTCTTTTTTCGGCCTTACTATGTTACTATGTTACTGTATGTGCTCTGACCTCCATGTCCATTGTGATACTGAATTGCCTTTCATAACAGTCTCCCTCTGATGTTCCTCTCCTTTTGCTATGACTTCGTTTCTCACTCACTGCAACACAATTCCTTTCAATGTCTCTTTCTTTGGATGCTGCCGCACGTGGGGCAGGCGCAGCTCCGTGAACCCTCGTTCTCCCACCGACCTCCGTCTGCTCTCCTCGCCTCCTTCAGACTCTCTAACTTTCTGTCCAGACCCCCAGTTTTATCTAATTGTGAGGAGTGCCCTAATAGACTGAAGCATGGCTCCCCCTGGCGGCCTGGAGTGTGAAGTGTGTATTGTGGTTGTGATACCTGGACAGAAGATCTCCTTCATTGCCTTCAGACGTAACATCACTCCCCCTGGTGGAAGAGCAACATTACTGCAACAACCAGGACTCTGGGGCGCTGCAGTATGAATATGGCAGACGTGTCCGGATGCATTCTTGGCTAAGGCTACGTTCCCATGATGAGCTTTCTGTGCGTTTGTGATGTTGCAGATTTTCTGCACCTATTACTTGAAGTAGGTTACTTTGCTTTTTTGATTCGTTGCATTTGTTATTGCATTTTTGACGCTGCAGTTTTTCTCTCTTATTGGTATGTCATGCTTTAAGTAAAGTTGCTTTATTATTGATACTTCCTGGTATTTGGCTTTCACAAATCTTTGACATACTTAGGTGCGGATTACATGCATCTTTGATGCGTAGTCACTGTGGATACGCGCTAAAAACACGTGTTTTTTACCTACTGATTTTTTGCACCTAATGTAAGTCTATGGGGTATATCCACACAGAAAACTCAGCATACTCACAAGAGAAATTGACATGTTGCGGATTTAAACACGCCCTGTAGGTCAGTTTATGCCGAATAATAAAATATAGTAGGCAGATTTGTATCAATCCCATCCTCTTTGCAGGAACTGTAGGCTTACATGCTGCATTTTTGCATGCACATTTTAAGCTACGTTTTACTGTACTAGCAAAGGTTATGAGATTTCAGAAATCTCATGCACACACATTTTTTCCTGCCTGATTTGGAAAACTCCTGCGTTTTTGCAATCTGCAGCATGTCACTTCTTCTAGTGAGTCTGCAGCATTTTTTCGCCCATAGAAACTAATGGGTAAGTGCAAAAACGCAGGTATCAGGTTTTTCTGTGTTTTTTTGGCTCAAAAACCTAAGGAAGTTGCATCATGATTTTTTGGAGTCACTAAACTTTATTAGCATGCACGAGAGACAAAAGAGCAGCAAAAAAAAAAACAAAAAACAGCAAAACCTGCTTTTTGTAAAGTTTCTTTACTGCCAAGAGAGCAGGTTTCGCCTGCAGAAAAAATGCAACGTGTGAGCATAGCCTACAATGCTGCAATTGTGAGCAGAAAAAAACCTGCAGCATCAAAACCTCAACGTGTGAACGTAGCCTTGTTCTTACAGCTGGAAGCCAAAAGATGAGCAGCACCTGAAGTGTTAATAAACAATACTAAGAGCGCAGAGCAGTCACACAAGGCAGGAGAACGGATTACGGGGCAGGAGAACGGATTATGGGGCAGGAGAACGGATTATGGGGCAGGAGAACGGATTATGGGGCAGGAGAATGCATTATGGGGCAGGAGAACAGATTATGGGGCAGGAGAACGGATTATGGGGCAGGAGAACGGATTATGGGGCAGGAGAACGGATTATGGGGCAGGAGAACGGATTATGGGGCAGGAGAACGCATTATGGGGCAGGGGAACGGATTACGGGGCAGGAGAACGGATTATGGGGCAGGAGAACGCATTATGGGGCAGGAGAACGGATTATGGGGCAGGAGAACGCATTATGGGGCAGGAGAACGGATTATGGGGCAGGAGAACGGATTACGGGGCAGGAGAACGGATTACGGGGCAGGAGAACGGATTACGGGGCAGGAGAACGGATTATGGGGCAGGAGAACGCATTATGGGGCAGGAGAACGGATTATGGGGCAGGAGAACGCATTATGGGGCAGGAGAACGCATTATGGGGCAGGAGAACGCATTATGGGGCAGGAGAACGGATTACGGGGCAGGGGAACGGATTACGGGTCAGGAGAACGGATTACGGGGCAGGAGAACGGATTACGGGGCAGGAGAACGGATTGCGGGGCAGGAGAACGGATTGCGGGGCAGGAGAACGGATTATGGGGCAGGAGAACGGATTACGGGGCAGGAGAACGGATTACGGGGCAGGAGAACGGATTACGGGGCAGAAGAACGGATTACGGGGCAGGAGAACGGATTACGGGGCAGGAGAACGGATTGCGGGGCAGGAGAACGGATTATGGGGCAGGAGAACGGATTACGGGGTAGGAGAACGGATTATGGGGCAGGAGAACGGATTACGGGGCAGGAGAACGGATTATGGGGCAGGAGAACGGATTATGGGGCAGGAGAACGGATTATGGGGCAGAACGGATTACGGGGCAGGAGAATGGATTACGGGGCAGGAGAACGGATTACGGGGCAGGAGAACGGATTATGGGGCAGGAGAACGGATTATGGGGCAGGAGAACGGATTATGGGGCAGGAGAACAGGTTATGGGGACGATGCTCCCAAATACGCCCACACTTATTGGAGGGAACAGTTTGTCTTCTTCCTTCTGGTGACAAATATGAGCATTGTCACGTGCTACAATCATGCGCACACTGCAGCTCTCCTCATGCAAGTTAGACGCTTCTGTTGCAAGCAACACTGATCACGTGACCAGTAGGCCCCGCCTCCTAGCCATCAGCTGCCTATCAATCATAGCACAATACTAGCGGCGTCCAATCACGTGATCGCCTCCCCCGTGCTGTCAGATCGCCGTGACGTCATTGTCGTGCGCCCTCGTAGTGTCCGTCCTAAGCTTTAGACGTCACCGTCCCGGTCACCTCTGTGTCCGACATGTATAGGGCGCTGAATCCGTGCACACAGCGGAGGGTGAGTACTGGCTGCTGACGGTCGGAGGAGACACATGACTGTCTGCGCTATGTGTAGAGTATGGTGTACAGTGCATGACTTCACTAATGGACGCTCCTGTTTAGTCCTCCTCTCTGCGCAGGTTGCTGAGCACTCTGGTTATTGCTGAACATGACACACAGCACGTGGCACCTGTTACTCTCAGTGCAATCACTGCGGCCAAGAAGCTGGGCGGGGATGTGAGCTGCCTGCTGGCCGGGACTGACTGCTCCAAGGTAATGTCTGCAGTCCCTGACGTGCTGCTCCATCCAGGTGGGAAATGTCGTTACCGGCCTCCCGACTCCATAGGTCATACAGCTGCACGGCTGGTAGTTATCATAAACGTGTCCTATAAATAGGAGGTGAAGATTCTCCTTCTGGAGAGCACCAGGCTGACATAAGGAGACTTATCGGCCATGCTGGCATAAGGAGACTTATCGGCCATGCAGGATAAGGAGACTTATCGGCCGTGCAGGATAAGGAGACTTATCGGCCGTGCAGGATAAGGAGACTTATCGGCCGTGCTGGCATAAGGAGACTTATCGGCCGTGCAGGATAAGGAGACTTATCGGCCGTGCAGGATAAGGAGACTTATCGGCCGTGCAGGATAAGGAGACTTATCGGCCGTGCTGGCATAAGGAGACTTATCGGCCATGCAGGATAAGGAGACTTATCGGCCATGCAGGATAAGGAGACTTATCGGCCATGCAGGATAAGGAGACTTATCGGCCGTGCAGGATAAGGAGACTTATCGGCCGTGCGGAGCTCCCCAGGGAATTTAAAGCATCACTCCAGTGGTTTTTTTTGTATTTCAGCACTAGAGTGGTGCTACTAATGTAAGGTCCCTCATCCTAGTCTTATACTTACCAGCTGCCATCTTCAGCTGTTCCCGGAGCCGCTTCTGTCCACACTGCCATCTTGTGACCGTGACTTCTCAGCCACAAGCTCTCAATGGAAATCTATCAGAGCCTCGTTCTGGGTCTCACAGACTTACATTGAGAAGTGACTTTCAGATCACCTAGCAAACACTGGAGTGATCCGACAGGTCATAACCTGCTGAAGATGAACGGAGCAGCGCCGATAAAAGATGAAGACAGCGGTTGGTGAGCATAATGCTAGGAGCAGGGGACGTAGGTTAGTAGCAGCCCTCCAATAATAAAACCTGCTGGACTGGTGCTCTTAGAGAGGAAGATAACTGGAACTCTAGTGCCATCTATAGGAAGTCCTCCAGTCATCCTTTCTAAAGAGACAATTTGCATTTTTAAGTTCTCAGAGCCGTGCATGGCATATACGTGCTCCTGCCTCTTATATCCTCTGTTAGAGGTCTCTCGTAGCCAAACCTGTTCTTTCCTGCTTGACACTGATGAAGAGCAAAAACCCCAAAACAAAGGTCTGCAAATGGAGTTTCTGGTTTGGCTTGTTACCCCAAGTCAATAGGTGGCACTAGAGTTCCAGTCCTGTTCTTCTCTAAAATGGTTATTTGCATTGTGAATAGGACACATGCTTGATACCTACAGATTGGGTACACGTCTTGACAGGCATGTGGCAATTTGATGTCATTGCTGTCAAGAACTGCCATCCCACTCAGGTCACCCCCACTTTCCACACCTATAGAAACATACAGGCCATTAACACCCAGAAACTTATGATGAACTTGCAGTCCTCATTGGCCCCTATTTCCTCCATCTCATGTCCTGATTCTGCATTGAAGCATTACAATGAAACCCTGCAAAGTGCTCTGGATGAAGCTGCTCCTCCTATACATAAAACAACTCGGCACAGACGGCAACAACCGTGGCACACGCTGCAAACACGTTTCCTGCAGCGGTGCTCCAGGTGCGCAGAACGTCTGTGGAGAAAATCTAATCTACCCGAAGATTTCATCCATTATAAGTTCATGCTAAAGACATACAATTCTGCCCTTCACCTCTCCAAACAAACCTACTTCAACACCCTCATCACCTCCCTGTCCAATAACCCTAAACGTCTCTTTGACACGTTCCAGTCCCTACTCAACCCAAGAGAGCAGGCCCCAACCACGGATCTCCGTGCTGACGATCTGGCCAATTACTTCAAAGAAAAAATTGACCACATTCGACAGGAAATCATCTCCCAATCTCTTCATACCATGCACTGTCCTCCCTCCCCCACTGCATCTAGTTCACTCTCTGACTTTGAAGCAGTTACAGAAGAAGAAGTAAGCAGGCTCCTTGCATCTTCTCGCCCGACCACTTGCACCAGTGACCCCATTCCGTCACATCTCCTCCAGTCCCTTTCCCCGGCTATCACCTCTCACCTAACAAAAATATTCAACCTTTCCCTCACTTCCGGTATTTTTCCCTCCTCATTTAAGCATGCCATCATACATCCATTACTTAAAAAACCATCCCTCGATCAAAACTGTGCCGCTAATTATAGACCTGTCTCTAATCTTCCCTTCATCTCTAAACTCCTCGAACGCCTGGTCCACTCCCGTCTTACCCGCTATCTCTCAGATAACTCTCTTCTCGACCCTCTTCAATCTGGCTTCCGCTCTTTACACTCTACTGAAACTGCCCTCATTAAAGTCTCTAATGACCTACTAACAGCTAAATCTAATGGTCACTACTCCATGCTAATTCTCTTGGATCTCTCTGCAGCATTCGACACTGTGGATCATCAGCTCCTCCTCACTATGCTCCGCTCCATCGGCCTCAAGGACACCGTTCTCTCCTGGTTCTCCTCCTATCTCTCTGACCGATCCTTCACTGTATGTTTTGCTGGTTCCTCCTCCTCTCACCTTCCCCTTACTGTTGGGGTTCCTCAAGGAGCAGTCCTAGGCCCCCTCCTCTTCTCGTTGTATACTGCCCCTATTGGACAAACAATCAGTAGATTTGGTTTCCAGTACCATCTCTATGCTGACGACACCCAATTATACACTTCTGCTCCCGATATCACACCGACCTTTTTAGAAAACACCAGTGATTGTCTTACCGCTGTCTCTAACATCATGTCCTCCCTCTATCTGAAACTAAACCTGTCAAAAACTGAACTCCTCGTGTTCTCTCCCTCTACTAACCTACCTTTGCCTGACATTGCCATCTCCGTGTGCGGGTCCACCATTACTCCAAAGCAACATGCCCGCTGCCTTGGGGTCATCCTTGATTCTGACCTTTCATTCACCCCCTACATCCGATCACTGGCTCGCTCTTCTTACCTGCATCTCAAAAACATTTCTAGAATTCGCCCTTTTCTTAATTTCGACTCTGCAAAAACTCTGACTGTTTCACTTATTCATTCTCGTCTGGACTATTGTAACTCTCTACTAATCGGTCTCCCTCTTGCAAAACTCTCCCCGCTCCAATCTGTCCTGAATGCTGCAGCCAGGATCATATTCCTCACCAACCGTTACACCGATGTCTCTACCCTGTGCCAGTCATTACACTGGTTACCCATCCACTCCAGAATCCAGTACAAAACTACTACCCTCATCCACAAAGCACTCCATGGCTCAGCACCACCCTACATCTCCTCCCTGGTATCAGTCTACCACCCTACCCGTGCCCTCCGCTCCGCTAATGACCTCAGGTTAGCATCCTCAATAATCAGAACCTCCCACTCCCGTCTCCAAGACTTTACACGTGCTGCGCCGATTCTTTGGAATGCACTACCTAGGTTAATACGATTAATCCCCAATCCCCACAGTTTTAAGCGTGCCCTAAAAACTCATTTGTTCAGACTGGCCTACCGCCTCAATGCATTAACCTAACGATCCCTGTGTGGCCTATTTATAAAAAAAAAAAAAAAAAAGGTTCCTCGCATCATGTTCTCATACGCTTTATGCAGTTATTAGCCCTCTGTGTCTGTACTGCTACATACTTAGGCAGATAACTGGTTCATGCAGCTTTACATGAACACCTGAGCCTTACACTATAGCTGGTCCGAATAACTAAAGCAATTGTTACCATCCACCTCTCGTGTCTCCCCTTTTCCCCATAGTTTGTAAGCTTGCGAGCAGGGCCCTCATTCCTCCTGGTATCTGTTTTGAACTGTATTTCTGTTATGCTGTAATGTCTATTGTCTGTACAAGTCCCCTCTATAATTTGTAAAGCGCTGCGGAATATGTTGGCGCTATATAAATAAAATTATTATTATTATTATTATTATTGCTGCTGTTCATTCCCTGGTGCGGAATTGAGCAGCGCTGGACTGCCCCTTCATTTACACTCCTCCTTTATATGTAATCTTTACTTATGAGCAGGAAAAGGGGATGGAGCAAATTTAACAATCTACATAATCTATAGAAGTTCTGTATCTGTTGGTAAAACCACCTTTCCTGGCAGCAGAGTAGCTTCCGTCCTTAAATAACGGTAACTTTAGATAAGAATTGTCCATCAGCAACTTCCATTAAAGCACACTGCAAATGCGCTAGTGTCCTGGATGTCCAGGAACTTTCAGAAATGCAGAGAAGGATATTTAGTCATATTACTATCTAGCTTTTATCTGTGCTTGCACAAGTCCTAGTCTTCAAGAATTGTTTAGTGTTGTGTGGCTTCATAGTGCGAAAAAACAACATAGAGTATATATTAATAGGTGGGCTGTTCCTCTTTCCAGCTCACTTTTACATAATGTACATAAAGGAACCAACACCTTTTAAATGTAATAGACTTGACCTATTCGATTTTATTGGATGTATGCAAATAACTTTACATATTACCGTATTTATGTCATTACCACTGTTAAGTACTATTGATTGGTGGAGGGTGAGGTTCTGAGACTCCGACTGATTTTTGAAACCGAGGGGCAAAAGCACTTGCTGTGTAGACCCATTTACTGTTGAGCTCATATATTGCTCTGCACGTACCAATCTTAATCTGAGTGCTTTTAACCCTTGGCTTTGAGCAATCCATAGGGGTTTGTGGATCTGAACATTCTTTTATCAACAGTACTTAAATTTAATCTTTAAGTAGTTTTTTGCTATGTGATCTCAGAGCAGCGTTTATTGGCCGAAGGCCTGATTCCAGTGATGTGCTATTCAATAGACTGTTTTGCTTTTGTAAAATTAGTGTTTTATCAGCAGGAGACTATCATTATAGGACTAGCTACCTCGTGTGTCCTAGTGAACTGCTCTGTGTAACCCTGCCCCTACCACTGATAAGAGTGTTTTTGCTTATGAAAAAAAAATGTCCAGCTTCACCGAATCCGTGAAAAAAAAGTTTTCTTTATTCACAAACTTAAACATGGAGGATGCAAACTTCAGCACAAACAATATAGGTACGAATCTGAACGCGTTTCTGGAGACTAAGCTCCCTTAATCATGACATGTCCCTTGTCATGCTACACGCCTGGACACAGCAGGTCCGTGCTCCCGAAACTCAGCTTATGCATCATGGGTGAGCTGGTTTATAGTCCTTCTCTTCAAAGTGTTTTTGCTTATGCACAGTGTACGTAGAAAGCTAATAATCCGTGGTGTGGGCGAGGTTATATAGAGCGCAGTATTCGGACAACTGCTAGCTCTTCAGTAGAGAAAACAGGAGTTGTATCAAAACGACAGCAAGTGATACATCTCGGGAATCATGATCTCAGCCCCTACATCATGCTATTTTCAGATTAAATCGCAAAAACCTGATGACAGATTCCCTTAAAAGGGAACCTTTTACCATGGAAATGCAGTCCAATCTGCAGGCACCATGTTATAGAGCAGGAGCAATGGAGTAATTGTTATATAGTTTTGTATAACCTGTGTATTCATTGTATAATTCTCTGTTCTTTCTGTGATTTTTGGTCCAGTGGGCGTTTTTTTTCTGCACTCTCTCTACTGGTAACATGACTGCGCAAGTTTGATTTACATATGTGCCGTCGTGTGTCGACGTGTTTTAGCTTTCTTTCAACTGAGACTTTTGGGAGAAACAGAAGAAAATGTGGTCTTCACATATAAGCAGTCATATGATGAGCACAGGGAGTGCAGAAACAGCAAAAACCTAACGGTACATTATACGCTAGAATCCCTCACTGATTTATACATGTCCCGGACAACCTCTTTAACAGGGGCTACTACAAGTCAAGAATTAGAAAAGTTACACCTTTAGGCTGTTGATTAATGCACTATTTACAGAACTGAATGCAAAAAAATTGGAAGTTTCTCTTTTGTTACCTGCAGATCTATCATGTAATGCAACACAATACGTGCCTGCTGCATTATTTGCTAATATTGGTCTTGTATACAGAAGCTTAATTTACGTTTAATTGTTTTCTGGTTACATTTGCAGGTAGCGGAGCAATTGGCCAAAGTTCAAGGAGTTTCCAAGCTGTTTGTTGCTCAGCATGAAGCATACAAGGGTTTTCTGCCAGGTCTGAAGTTTTCATGTTTATATGTCGTGATGCCAGACACTTCTTGCCTTCGGTTATGACATTGGAGATGTCTGTGTATTTTTTTATAACTTGCGATAATCTGTATTGGAAGACTTCAAAACTGCATATTCATTCACAACTGATGTGAGCAACATATTTTTCTTATCAGAGGAACTGACTCCCTTGGTTTTGGAAGCCCAGAAGCAGTTCAGTTTCACTCACATCTGTGCGGGAGCATCCGCCTTTGGAAAAGTGAGTGGTCTGTTTGCTTGTGTGTGTGATATAAACATGCATAGCCCAGGATAATTAGTCTTTATGTGTAACAGTAGTCACCTTCTGGCCTCAACATACTTTTCCTTTAAGGCCGGGGTCACACTTGCGAGTACAATGCGAGAAACTTGCGCATCAATACCGGGCACTTGGGACCGGAGCGTTCAGCTGCATAGAAATACATGCAGCCGCTACTGAGTGCTGACGGCAGTGTCGGTATTGATGCGAGAGACTCGCGCAAGTTTCTCTCATTGCACTCGCAAGTGTGACACCAGCTAATGGTGGCTGTCAGTTAATAATAATAATAATAATAATAATAATATTATACATTTTTATAGCGCCATTTATTCCATGGCGCTTTACATGTGAATACGGGGCAAATATATACAAATACATTAAACATGAGCAGATAACAAGGCACACGAGTACATAAGGAGGGAGGACCCTGCCCGCGAGGGCTCACAGTCTGCAGGGGGTGGGTGAGGATACACTAGGAGAGGGAAGAGCTGGCTGTGCGGCTGTTCAGTAGGTTGAGGATCACTGCAGGCTGTAGGCTTGTCGGAAGAGATGAGTCTTCAGGTTCTTTTTGAAGGTTTCTATGGTAGGCGCAAGTCTGATGTGTTGGGGTAGAGAGTTCCAGAGTATGGGGGAAGCACGGGAGAAGTCTTGGATGCGGTTATGGGAAGAAGAGATGAGAGGGGAGTAGAGAAGGAGGTCTTGGGAGGATCGGAGGTCGCGTGTAGGTAGTTACCGGGAGACCATGTCACAGATGTATGGAGGAGACAGGTTGTGGATGGCTTTGTATGTCAGTGTGAGGGTTTTGAATAGGAGTCTCTGGGCGATAGGAAGCCAGTGAAGGGCTTGACACAGGGGAGAGGCTGGGGAATAGCGGGGGGACAGGTGGATTAGTCGGGCAGCAGAGTGTAGGATGGATTGGAGTGGTGCCAGAATGCTAGAGGGGAGTCCAGAGAGTAGGAGGTTGCAGTAGTTGTGGCTTGAAAGAGAGGGCAGAGTCGAGGATCACCCCGAGGCACCGGGCGAGTGGGACTGGGGATAGTGAGCAGCCATTGACATTGATGGATAGGTCTGGTGGAGGGGTAGAGTGAGATGGGGGAAAGATGATGAATTCTGTTTTGTCCATGTTCAGTTGTAGAAAGCGAGCAGAAAAGAAGTCTGAAATGGCAGACACAGTGCGGGATTTTGGTAAGCAAGGAGGAGAGGTCAGGTCCGGAGAGGTAGATCTGCGTGTCGTCAGCGTAGAGATGGTACTGCATACCGTGGGATTCTATGAGCTGTCCCAGGCCGAAAGTGTAGATGGAGAAGAGTAGGGGTCCTAGAACAGAGCCTTGAGGAACACCGACTGACAAGGGGCGAAGTGAGGAGGTGGTGTGGGGGAGGGAGACACTGAATGTTCGGTCTGTTAGATATGACGAGATCCAGGAAAGGGCCAAGTCTGTGATGCCAAGGGATGAGAGGATTTGTAGCAAAAGGGAGTGGTAAACAGTGTCAAAGGCAGAAGACAAGTCCAGGAGAAGGAGGACAGAGTAGTGTCGCTTGCTCCTGGCAGTTAGTAGGTCATTGGTGACTTTAGTTAGGGCAGTTTCAGTTGAGTGATGGGAACGGAAGCCAGATTGTAACCGATCAAAGAGGGAGCAGGAGGAGAAGTGGGAGGACAGTTCAAGATGGACGTGTTGCTCCAGCAATTTGGAGGCATAAGGGAGAAGAGATATTGGGCGATAGCTAGACACAGAGGATGGGTCGAGGGAGGGCTTTTTGAGGATGGGTGTGATCTTGGCATGCTTGAAGGATGAGGGAAAGACACCTGTTGTGAGTGAGAGGTTGAAGAGGTGCGTTAGGGTTGGGATGAAGACCGTGGAAAGGTTAGGGATGAGGTGGGATGGGAGCGGGTCAAGCGTGCAGGTGGTGAGGTGTGATCTTGACAGGAGGGTGGAGAGCTGATCTTCTGTCATGGTGGAGAAGCTGGTTTTGGAGGAGCAGGGTTGAGCAGCTAAGAGGGGCAGTGGGCGCTGTGGGCCAAAGCTTTCTCTGATCGATACGATCTTCTGTTTAAAGAAAGAGGCGGTCATCAGCAGAAATGAGGGGGGAGGGAGGAGGTGTGGGGGGACGGAGTAGAGAATTGAAAGTGTTGAAAAGCTGTTTAGGGTTGTGGTTGTGGTTATTACACATTGTCTTACTGGTTTTCCGGACGGATACAGGGTGAACAGTCACACCTGTAATCCCACAGTACGGACTATGAGTACGGCGTGTACTGCCACCCCGTATCCTCATAGATCCTTCAGCAGGACCATGATCCTAGCACACAAGCGTGCTCAGAAGTCCGGTCCTAGTTCCGTCCCCCACCCACTCGCCCACCAGAGCCTGTTGGTTGGAGGAGACGAGGACGTCCATCACAGCTCCCTGGACGTCTCATTCCTTCAGGTTAGTAACGGCGTGGGATTTTTTTGAGGTATTTTCCCCGTCCCATCCCAGATTACTCGCAGATGTGGGGGCCTTTTTCAGCGGCGAGAAGGGGTTCCTCTAAGCTGTGCGGTTCGATATTTTTTTTATTTGTATTAGGGGATCCCAGCATACCACGTTACATGCAGGCAGCCGCACGGTCAGAATCGCCGTATCGCGTGGCGGCCTTTGAGGCAGCCGCGCTCCCTCCTGGCGGCTGCGCCGCTTCTCCAGTGGCTACGACTGCTCTACCTCAGGACGGCCGTCTCCCTGCTCGGCGGCCGCAATGCATTCCGGCGCGGTGGCCTTTGCAGGCTGCCACTCCGCTTCCTCCCATGCCCTGCGGCTGCACTGCTCGGCGGCCGCAATGCCTTCTGTTACAGCGTGACAGCCTTGGCAGGCTGCCGCGCCGCTCATTACCTGCGGCGCACTGCTCCGGCGCCGCGGTCTTTTTCACCGGTGGCCACCAGCCTCTAATTTAGGTCCCAACTTTGGCCTGGACCTACTTCTGGCGCCGTGTCTCCGCCCACTTCCATTTTGCTCGGGCTGGCTTTTCTCCTGCCCGACAATCTTCCTCCCCGCATTCTCCGCCCACCAGCACCATCTTGGTGCTCCTGGGCGCTCGGCAGACTCTGCCCTCCCCACTACGCTTGGCAGGATACGGAGAGCTGGCGTCCTTCTCAGCGGTCACCATCTGCGTGTTCCCACTTCTTGGATTGCGGCAGGAGCTCACTTTGCCTTCCTGCCTAAAGGGCCACTTCCCCGGAGGTCCACCCGCAAGCTGGACAGCTTCCTCTACCTGGAATCAGTTTTCGTCTGCCGTGAGTAGCTCTGCACTGCAGACTGACACTCCCCTCTGCCCTCGTCTCCTAACCCTCGTAAGAACCTGTGCAACCACTGGCGTAATACGTAATGGCGGTGGTGTTCTAGAGCCGTGCAGTTACTGGCGTAATGCGTTATAGTACTCTAAAGCCGTGCAGTCGATGGTGTATCAGTACTCTAGTCCCATGCAGTAACTGGCGTAATACGTAGTAGTACTCTAGACCCGTGCAGTCACCAGAGTAATACTTAATAGTACGCTGGAGCCGTGCAGTCACTGGCGTATTAGTACTCTAGAGCAGTGCAGTCGCTGGTGTAATAAGTGCCCTAGAGCCGGGCAGTTACCAGCGGGGTATGGCAGTATGCCCCACGCTGCCGTCATCTGTGCCATTGTCCGCCCCTCACCCTCCACAGGGAGATGGACCATTATAAAACCTGCCATATGGCGTCCACTTCACAGAAGGTTTCAGTTGCACATTTCTCCTCAGAGTTTTCCGTTTTGTCACACTACTGTTGTGGTTTCTGCTATTGCAGATCTGTGCCTTGATCTTCAGCAGTGCGAGGCTCGGCTATTTCTCTACACATGGTGATGCTAGAGCCGTGGCATATCGAACGTTTCCATATCTCCTGCTCTCAGGCACTCGCCCTCCATCTCCCTGCAGCCCCCTCCAGATGCAACCATTACACTGCTCTAAGCAGAGAGGGGAGCTGCTCCTACCCACTTCACGACTGCAGTGTTCGGACCTGACTTCCAGCTGGTTAAGAGTCCATCATATTTCCCAGCAATGTCTGCTGTGGCTCAGTGGATAAAGAATCTGACCACATATTGCAGGTCCAAAGGTTTGACCTCAGGTGCACAACAGAGAGTAGAGTTTAGTCTCCCTGTTGACAAGCCTACTGTCCTACCTTCAGGAGAATGAGCACGGAAGGACATACTTCAAGACAGACTCCGTGCTGCGGCTTACTACACGGAAGCTTTTATTCTGCATAATGCCGTCAGGTATCATGACCTAGACCGCAACACAGAATCAACTCTCTCCTATACCCTTCTCCAGGGTTCTCTCCATGCTGATTTAGTCACAGGATACCGAGAGCCGATTGCAGCAGTACTCTATCCGTCATCCAGGTTTCTCACGCACCACCTTCCAGGTACAGTATGGTATTTGAAACTGTCGTTTCTTCAGCGGATCAGACGTGTCTTGGATTGACCACTGCAGTGATACTGGCGTTCTGTAATGTATTCAGGTAAGTCAGACGCACTCTCCTATTCCTCCCGTTCCATTGCAGCAGTACTCTGTCCACTATCCAGGTTTTAGATGTCATCTTCCAGACACATTTAGTCAATACCTGCGTCTTTCCAGTGGTTTAGACGTGTCCGAGATCGATTACTGCATTAGTCTTGCTCTTTTGCCCCAGAGTCAGGTCACGCTCTTATGGGTCCTTTGCAGCAGCTACCTAGGCTCCCCTCTAGTCACCACTCAAGAGAGGTGCCCGGTATTCATCACTTCTGGTTGGTTGCCGCAGCGGTTACAATCTGCTTTCAGGTGAGTCAGAGGCACAACTTTTACCGTGTGTTTCAGGGTCAATAACGTCTGTGGTCTATTAACAGCTAAACAGAAGATCTACTACGTACCACAAGGTGGATCTCGGTGCCACAGGGTGGACTGCAGTGGCAGCATAAGTGGCCTGTCCACTTTCAGGTAGGTCGGTCACGCTGGTGTCAGGTACCAACTGGTTGCAGTTTTTTCTTCAGCCACGCACTGGGCCTTAATTGAGTGTTGCTCCCCAGGGGCCTTTCCTCTCCATCTGGTTATTTGGGCCTACCACTAACTATCCAGTAGGTCAGTTTACAGTGCTGTCCTAGGTCTATCTGCACTATCCAGTGCGTTACTCCTATCATATGATTTACAGTATTATACGTTCTGGCTGTCTCTTACGGAGTCAGAGCTCGTATAATACCTTGACTCATGATTGTTCACTGCACTGTTCTATGGGCCTTTGAACTACCTCAATACAGAGCTTCCCGTTTATGTGTCAGTACTTACCTCTTCTTTCTTACAGACACTGGATTAAACCTCGAGCAGCTCTGGGATTTTATTTCCGACCGTGGCAGGAACAGGTTCTCCCACCTCGGATAGGAATTGGATCTTACTCTGTACAAGCATTGTCCAGTGTAGAAGGCTGCTCCACCCTTGGATCCAATGATGGGGTTTTGGTGATAATACGTTTCTTCCTTCAGCGGGATTCGTATCCTTTTCACCATTATTCTCGTTTGTGTGGTGTCTTATACCTAGGTAAGTAGATCCACACACTAGAATCCTCTCCCCGTTCCAGAGGGTCCGGGTCGGATAGGGTCACTCATGTCGTCATAGGTAAGGATCTTTCTTTTGGCAGTCAAGTTTTTTTCTGGGGCCTATGTACTCCTTCCTAGAGCCAACTTCCCATGGAATTGACATTCCCCAGGTTTTCCATGGACTCTCCTCCTTTGACTCTCATATCCGATTGTGCCTATCAATGCCCATCTTGTCTACATTTTCCATAGTCCCTGTTAACCATCTTCATCCCTGTGCACGTAAGTTTAGTTTCCTGATGGATCTGAGTCTGCGGAGTCGTCTGATAGTTTCCGTTCTATCTACTTAGACAGGAAAGAGGTGGTCTCTTCAAACGGTTCTCCCTTTCTGAGCCGTTTTGTTGATGTAGCAGAGCCTACATTGCTGGGTTGAGATCCAGGGTTTCACCCGAGGTCCCCCTCAGTACGTCCCCAACGTTTGGCTCTCTAGCAGGTCCTCAGTACCCTACTCTCAAGTCTTTTCTTGTCATTTCAATTTAATGGTCTTTTCTGGGGTTTCTCTTGGAAGCCTTAGTCCAGCCGTTCCAAAGAGGGAAGCGTCTCAGTTTCCTATATTCCCTCTCTCCTGAGCTTACTGCGAACTGGACCTATTCTCCGTCTCTGGACCCTCCGGTTTCCAGATTTTCCACCGATACAGTCCTCCTGTCCCAGAGAGAGCATCCCTCAAGGATACCAATGGCGGACTAATAGTCCATGGCAGCAAAGTCGACCATTGAAGTGTCCGTCGATACATTGTGCCCTGCCTTTGTCTCCACCTGGGCAGCAAAGTTTATAGACGCATGGGCTAAGCTGCTCCATCAGGGCACCCTTCATGGAGTCCGATCGGAGGAAATCGCTGTCCTTGCGGACTAATTTACTCTTGCAAGGAAGTACATGGTATCCACCCCTGCGGATGCAGCTGCAGGTGCTGCTTGGACATCCAGCAATCTGGTGCCCATCCGAAGGACCATTTTGATTAAGGCGTGGCAGGACTTATCCTCTAGGAAAGTCACTTACCAGCTTGCCTTCCGATTGTTTTTGTCAGTTTGGCTCCAACTTGAACCAATTATTAAGGAGGTCATCGGAGGACAAGTTCCCTTCTTCCTCAGGCTAAACCTCGTTGTTCTCCTGGGACCGCGTGTCTTTCCTTCATTTTATGAAAGCCTTTATTCAGGCCCTCCTTTTCTTCAAGACATCGGACATTACTGCATTTTTGCGAGGTGCGGGTCCATTTTCGTTTTATACCTTCCTTTCAGGCTCTCAACCGCTTTCAGAGTCTGTGGCAGCAGTTTTGTACATTCTGTGTATCACAGGTTCAGTGCTCTGCCCTTACCCTGCCGAGGTTCTCCATGGCTCTGTCCATCGTTCTTGATTCCCTTCCTTTCGTCCTGCTCGGACTCATCCTTCCTAGCTTTCGCTCATCACGCTACCTGGTCAGGGCGAGGTGCATCCTCCGGCCTCCAAATCAACGTATGCTCGCAAAATCCGGTCAGCAACGTTTAGATTTCCCAGGTCAGAGCAGAACTCCTCCTTCCAGGTTTAAGGTGCACTCCACCCGGCCAGTGGGCGCCTCCCGGCGGTGCACATATAGGGCCTCCGCCTTGCACCTCTACAGACCGATGATAGGTCCTCCACATGTTCGCGATTCTTCCATGCCTAGCTTCGGCGTATGCTGGCTTAGATAGGAAGACCTTGCAGGCGACGGTGGTGAGTTCCTCCGACCTAGATTGGAGTTGACTGCTGTTCCCACCCCAGGCACTGCTTTGGGACGTCCCATGGTTTCCTGTGTCCCCCAATGAAGCGATAGAGAAAACAGGAATTTTGGTTGCTTACCGTAAAATCTGTTTCTCGGAGCCTTCACTGGGGGACACAGCTCCCTCCCAAGTTGAACAGCTCTGTTTATTGTTATATTGTTAACGTTTGAGTTCTTTCTCTTTTTACGTTGCTTCTCCTACTGCTTTCTCACTAACTGAATATCCTACTTCCTGTCGGTGGGGTGTACACTGCAGAGGAGGAGCTAACTTTTTTATTTGCATAGTGTCAGCCTCCTAGTGGCAGCAGTATACAACCATGGTTCCTGTGTCCCCCAATGAAGGCTCCGAGAAAAAGATTTTACGGTAAGCAACCAAAAATCCTGTTTTTTAAAAACTGACGGGAAGTGTGCTCAAATTGCGCATGTATGTATTTTAATACACATCCATCTTAAAGGCAAGGTCCACCTTCACAGCATTTTTTCTGAATCGTACCTATGCATCTATAGCTCAGACAGGCAGCAGCGACTATACATGCAGGTTCTGAGTACAGCTTATAGAGGAGCTATAGACCTAGGACAATGGAACATTTTAAGTAAGACTATTTGAAAAGTTGACACATATGTATATTCCAGGTGCATTGGTGCAAGAAAACGTATTTATAGTGAATTGTGTAACTGGAATAATTTCTTTCACTTTGGGTGCCTTGCAGAATCTCCTGCCCAGAGTAGCAGCAAAGCTTGACGTAGCCCCAGTGTCTGATGTAATTGACATTAAGTCACCTGACACATTTGTAAGGACCATATATGCCGGTAAGTAATCTGTAGATCGTTTTTAATTTTTTTTTTTTCCTCTGTGTGTATTTTTGACCAAGTCTACAAATTTTTTATTTTTTTTTTTAAAGTGTTTTGATTTTGCTCTACTGCAAAAAAAAAACAAAAAAAAAAACTGTTGTCATGGCTGATCTTTGAAAACGATGCCACACTACATCAGTCTTTAGTAGTGATGAGCGAACGTGCTCGGATAAGGTGTTATCGAGCATGGTCTGGTGCTAACCGAGTGATTTCGGCGTTCTCGAATAATATGTTTGAGTCCCTGCACCTGCACAACTCGGAGCCGCAACACATGCAGGGATTTTCTATTTGTTAGACAATCCCTGCATGTGTTGCTGCTGTCAAAGACCCACAGGACATGCAGGAAGACATGCAGGCGTTAGGACTCTAGTATATTTTTCGAGAACACCGAAGTCACTTGGTTAGCACCTGAAGATGCTCGAATGACGCCTTATCCAAGTACATTCGTGCATTACTAGCTTTTAGCAGTTTTGTCAATGTTATCACTTAGATCATTGTGAGATGTGTGTTGTGTTTTTTTTTTTTTTTTTTTTTTGTCCAATTATGTTCCTGGGAAGAAGAAAAAAAAAAAGTATGATTTGAGAGTAATGATGGTCAGTTATAAGAATTTTTTTTTTTTTTTATAAAATTTATTTTTTTCTCATTTTTCTTCCATTGGTCTGTGTGGAAAATTGCCCATGTACATTGGCTACAGTGGGTATGCGTGGTCTCTGTGTGCTTTCCATGGTGCACATGGACAACGCACATCCATATAACATGTTTGTCTTTGAGTCCTTAGCATGTAAGCTAGAGTGCTGCTGTTTTGGGCAAAAGTGAACCCTTGCTTTTCTTTATCGCCTCTCATTGGGGGACACAGGAACCATGGGTGTATGCTGCTGCCACTAGGAGGCTGACACTATGCAAATAAAAAAGTTAGCTCCTCCTCTGCAGTGTACACCCCACCGACTGGCATTATACTCTTCAGTTTAGCTTAGTGTCAGTAGGATGTGGACACGGGTCTTTTATTAGACCCTTATCTACCTCAATGTGCGTCGTTTTCTTTCAGGTTTTTTTCGGAAGGGATACAGGGTGAGCAGTCACACCTGTAGTCCCACAAAGCGGACTATGAGTACGGTGTGTACTGCCACCCCGTATCCTCATAGATCCCTCTCCAGGACCAAGATCCTAGCACACAAGCGTGCTCAGAAGTCCGGTCCTGGCCCCGTCCCCCACCCAGTCGCCTACCAGAGCCTGTCGGTCGGAGGAGACGAGGACGTCCATCACAGCTCCGTGGACGTCTCATTCCCCTCAGGTTAGTAACGGCGTGGGATGTTTAGGTGAGTATTTCCCCTCCATTCCCCCGGGATCTTTTCTCCAGATGTCCCCCGGTCCTCCCTCATGGCGTTTATTTTAGAGGGATCCCAGGGACAGCCACAAGGGCTGTAACTCATTTTCCTCCTAAGCTCTCCTTCATTGGCGGCCGCACAGCCACAATGTCTCCCTTATAGAGTCTCAGCCTAGCAGGCTGCCGCGCCGCTCCCCCCTGCGGTCTCACTTCTCGGCGGTCACAATGTGTCCTGTGTCTGCACGGCATCCTTGGCAGGATGCCGTGCCACTTACTTTCTGCGGCGCTCCGACGCCGCGATTCTCCGGCGGCACTCCGGCGCCACGATTCTCCGGCGGCGCCAGCCTCTAATTTAGGTCCCGGCTTCTGCCGGGGCCTACTTCTGGCGCCGCGACCCCGCCACTTCCGCTTTCCCGGGCGGCCTTGGCAGGCTGCCGCTCTACTCAGTGCCTGCGGTGCACTGCTCCGGCGCCGCGGTTCCCTTCTCCGGCGGCGCCGGCCTCTACTTTAGGTCCCGGCTTAGGCCGGGGCCTACTTCCGGTCCCGCGCTCCTCTACTACCGCTTCTGCGGGCGGGCTTTTTCCCGCCCGACATTCCGTGCCCTGCCCACCGGCGCTTCTATGGCTGACTCCGCCCCCTTCTTCCAGGGACAACGTCTGTGGGCCCTCACCGCTCCTCAGGAGCAGGTGCTCACGCAGCGCGACCCTCACATCGCCACCGCACTAGGACTACAGCACCTCAGGGCAGGAGTTCCACCTTCTTTCATCGGAGACCCACCGCAAGCGGAACATCTTCCAGGACCGGGTCCGTGAGTAGCTGCACTGCAGACTGACATCCCCTCTGCCCCACTGTCCCCTAACCCGCCGGCATTTTCTTCAGGGACCTTCTCAAAATGTCTACCTCTTAAAGGGGGCCGCTCTCGTCCTCCTGCTTCTTCCTCATCTGTCTTAGTCAAGTACTTTGCATATGTCAGTCCTGCAGCAACCCGTTTGTTCCCACTGCCCAGGATCCCCCGGCCGATCCACCCGAGAGTGATCCCCCCCATCCCAGGCTGGGCCTCCTCTCTGTCCCAATCGGTGGCCGATTTAACACGGGTGTCTCAAACCCTGGTGTCCGTGCTGGATCGGTTACCCCTGCAGACCCCCGCAGTAGCCAGCGGGACGCAGGAAATTCCGTCCGAGCCATCCACGGCTAGCCGCAAAAGGTCCAGACAGGAACGCCGGTCTGAGTCCTCTTCTTGTTCCATCTCGCCACTCGGTCCTCCTCTGCGGTCGGCGTCCTCCCGATCCTCCTCCCCTGAGTCAGGCGAGGCGTTCTCTGATGTCCCCTCGGAGGATGTTTCGGAGCTGGATTCGAACCAAATCGCTACCATGAGGGATATGGTTCTGAATCTTATTGGAGCGATAAATCAAACCTGTGGCATCAAAGAGTCCTCTACGGAACCCGCAGATCAGGCGGTTTCGTTTAGACGGGCTAAACCACCTTCCAAGTTTTTCGCTCCTCACCCAGAATTCGAGGAGATTACGGCTAGAGAAAGAGAGAACCCGACCAGACGCTTTCAGAGAGGAAAGCGACTTGGCGTGTTATATCCCTTCTCTTCGGAGCTCACCGCTAATTGAACTGCTTCTCCTTCAGTGGACCCTCCAGTTTCCAGACTGTCCACCAACACGGTTCTCCCACTGTCCAGCGGAGCATCGCTGAAAGATTCTAACGATAGGGTCATAGAATCTTTCGCGAAGTCAGCCTTTGAGGCGGCCTCAGCTAGTCTTTGCCCGGCCTTCGCTTTCACTTGGGTTTCAAAATCCATTTCCAAATGGGCCAAACGGCTCCGTCAGGGCATCCTGGACGGGGTTCAATCCGGACAGCTGGCGGAACTTGCCTACCTGATTTCTCACGCGGGTGAATATCTGGTCTCCACCTCCCTGGACGCCGCGTCTTGTGCGGCTCAGGCGTCCAGCAACGCGGTTGCCATCCGCCGAACCGTTTGGCTTAAGGCCTGGCAGGCGGATTTGTCTTCTAAAAAGTCCCTTACCAGCCTTCCTTTTCAGGGGTCTCGTCTCTTTGGTTCTAAGCTAGACCAACTCATTAAGGACGCTACAGGGGGTACGAGTTCCCTTCTTCCCCAGGCCTAGCCTCGACGCCCTCCTCCTAGACGTCAATTTTGGTCTTTTCGGTCCTTTTGGCGCTTCGCGGCATCAAATTCCTTCTCCCAGCAGCAACAGAGGCCACAGGCCGTCAAGAGGAGAAGACGGTATCCTTGAGGCCCACTCCTTCCTCGCTACTCCCAGGGTAGATCCTCCAGGTCCAGGACTGGAAGGACCTCCTCGGCATGACTCGACTAGTAGCCAGGCCACCTCCCAGGCTGGGCGGCCGTCTCTTCTTCAGGGACGTCTGGATCTCCTCGGTAGAGGACGCTTGGGTCAGGGAAGTTGTATCCTCGGGATACAAGATAGAGTTCCTTTCTCGACCCCGGGATCGTTTCTTCGAATCCCGACCTCTAAGAGATTCCGCTCTAGTTCCGGGTTTCTTCGCAGCCATCGCGTCTCTCCTCAAAGCCGGGGTAATCGTTCCCGTCCAAGAAAAAGAACGGTTCACAGATTTCTACTCAAACCTTTTTGTAGTACCGAAAAAAGACGGCAGAGTGCGTCCCATTCTGGATCTCAAATTACTGAACAGGAGAGTCCGTCTAAAGCACTTCAGGATGGAATCCCTTCGTTCGGTAATCGCTTCCATGGAGGCTCACGAATTTCTGTGTTCCATAGATGTTCAGGATGTCTACCTCCATGTTCCGATATTTCCAGGACATCACCGATTCCTGCGCTTTACGGTGCTCCAGGAACACTTTCAGTTCGTCGCCCTGCCGTTCGGTCTTGCATACCGCCCCAAGAGTCTTCACGAAGATCATGGCGGCACTGATGGCCATCTTGAGGGTCAGAGGTCTGGGTCTTTTTCCATACCTCGACGACATCCTCATCAAGGCTCCGTCCTTTTCTCAGGCTCACGAAAGCCTGTCCATCGTTGATACCCTAGCCCGTTTTCAGGTGGTTGGTCAACCAGAAGAAGTCCTGTCTTATTCCTTCTCAGCGCATCATCTTTCTGGGCATGCTCTTCGACACCCGTCGGACCAGGGTCTTTCTCCCCGAAGTCAAGAGATCCATTCTTCGTCAGGACGTACGCGTGCTCCAGGGCCCTCGGCCTCCCTCCCTCCGATCGGCCATGAAGGTTTTGGGGAGGATGGTAGCAACATTGGAAGAGATTCCCTTCGCCCAATTTCATTCTCGACCTCTTCAGCAAGCCATCCTGTCTCAGTGGAACAGGTCTGTCTTCCCCATGGACCGCCCGATCCGACTCTCCCCCCGAGTCAAACGGTCTCTCATGTCCCAGGGCAGGTCCTTCCTTCCAGTTCACTGGCAAGTGGTGACGACGGATGCCAGCCTGCTCGGCTGGGGTGCAGTGTTTCGCCACCTGACTGTACAGGGCCGCTGGTCAGCGCAAGAGTCAACCTTACCGATCAATGTCCTCGAGATCCGGGCCATTTTTCTGTCCCTTCGTCACTGGGAAAGGATTCGCAGGGGCCTTCCTATCCGAATCCAGATGGACAATGCCACGGCGGTGGCATATGTCAACCATCAGGGGGGAACTCGGAGCGCCTTGGCCGAGGTATCCAGGATTCTCCTTTGGGCAGAGGCAACGGTTCCGGTGATATCCGCGGTGCATATCCCCGGCGTGGACAATTGGGCCGCCGACTTCCTCAGCCGCGAGGGTCTCGCGGCAGGGGAATGGTCCTTACGTCCGGAGGTCTTCCATCAGATTTGTCTTCGATGGGGGACTCCGGACGTGGACCTCACGGCGTCTCGAACGAACAGGAAGATTCCGCGGTTCGTCTCCAGGTCTCGCGATCCTCTCGCAGTGGACGTCGACGCTCTGGCCATTCCTTGGTCACAGTTTGGGCTGCCCTACCTGTTCCCACCCCTTCCCTTGCTTCCCAAACTGCTGAAAAAGATCAAAGCAGAAGGGATGCCGGTCATTCTAATCGCCCCGGATTGGCCTTGGACAGCTTGGTTCGCGGAACTCGTCAATCTTCTCGCGGACGCTCCCTGGCGCCTTCCAGTCTGGCCCGATCTGCTGTCTCAGGGTCCGATCTCCCACCCGAATTCTCAGTCGCTCAGTTTATCGGCGTGGCTGTTGAGACCGCAGTTCTAAGAGCGTCCGGCCTTTCGGCCCGGGTGATTTTCACCATGATTCAGGCTCGGAAGCCTTCGTCTTCCAGGATCTACTATTGTGCCTGGAAGGCTTACTTCCGTTGGTGCGAGTCCAACCGCGTTTCACCTATGTCCTTTTCCCTGCCTTCCATCTTGGTTTTCCTTCAGGCAGGACTGGATTCGGACCATGCTCTTAGTTCCCTAAAGGGCCAGGTTTCTGTGCTTTCCATCCTTTTTCAAAAGACTTTAGCTTCCAGACCACAGGTTAAGACCTTCCTTCAAGGAGTAGCCCACGCGGTCCCTCCGTACAGGGCCCCTGTGGATTCATGGGATTTAAACCTGGTACTGGACGTTCTGAGGGTTCCCCCCTTTGAACTTCTCAGGGAGGTTTCCCTATCAGTTCTGTCTTGGAAGGTGGCCTTTCTTGTGGCCATCACTTCTATCCGCCGCGTCTCCGTGTTGGTGGCTCTCTCTTGCCGTCCTCCTTTCTTGGTTATCCACCAGGACAAGGTGGTCCTCAGGCCTCCGCCTTCCTTTCTTCCTAAGGTGGTTTCCACATTCCACCTCAACGAGGACATCGTTCTACCTTCCTTTTGTCCAGCTCCGACTCATCTTCTGGAGCGATCGTTGAACAAGCTGGACCTTGTCAGGGCAGTGAAGATCTATCTGGATAGAACGTCCACTTTCCGGAAGACGGATTCTCTTTTCGTCATTCCTGATGGCTCGCGCAGAGACCAGCCGGCTTCTAAGGCGACTATCGCTCGCTGGATCAGAACGGCTATTCTGGAGGCTTACCTGGTCAAGAACAGAGTGCCTCCCTCTGGGATCAAGGCTCGCTCCGCCCGGGCAGTCGGCGCCTCCTGGGCGGTGCACCACAGGGCTTCCGCCCTACAGCTTTGCAAAGCGGCAACCTGGTCTTCCATCCACACGTTCGCCAAATTTTACAAGGTCCATACCTACGCTTCGGCGGACGCCAGCCTAGGCAGAAGGATCTTGCAGCCGGCAGTGGTGAGTCCTCTGACCTGATGGAAGTCTGTTTTTCCCGCCCTTGGGACTGCTTTGGGACGTCCCATGGTTCCTGTGTCCCCCAATGAGAGGCGATAAAGAAAACAGGATTTTTGGTTGCTTACCGTAAAATCTGTTTCTTGGAGCCTCAATTGGGGGACACAGCTCCCTCCCAATGTTTTTGTTATATGTTCTATGACTGTTCTCACGTTTACAGTTCTCAAGTTTGTGGTTATGGTTTTTCAACCCTGTTACTTTTCTCCTACTGCTTTCTCACTAACTGAAGAGTATAATGCCAGTCGGTGGGGTGTACACTGCAGAGGAGGAGCTAATTTTTTTATTTGCATAGTGTCAGCCTCCTAGTGGCAGCAGCATACACCCATGGTTCCTGTGTCCCCCAATGGAGGCTCCAAGAAACAGATTTTACGGTAAGCAACCAAAAATCCTGTTTTTGTCTTGAATCGCCCCTTTTAGGCTAGTAATTCTACAGGCATTAGTTTATATACTTTTATATACTGTGCTGTTAGAGCTTTGCCAGAAACTGCACTGCAGCCCACTATGTAGAGTAGCAAAATGCAAGGAAATACTATTTACCGGTAATATGCAAATTGCCTATTCAGAGAGGAGGAGAACTTGAAGTCACCTGTTGGAAGCGGCAATCCTACAAGTCGCTATCGACAGTTTAACCAGCCTTAAAATGTGACTTAGGATAACAGCCAAATACTATTTAGAAAGTTGGTTAATTCTATATTTAGAAAGCGCATTATTTTGTACCACTTATGTTATGTGCACAAGAAGTGTTTTTCAGTCGGAATCTGCCTTACAAAAAAACCCCAAAAAAACTGCGCTGTACATGTGGCTCATTAAAATGAGTATAATGCACTGAAATGGAACAGTGAGATTGCTGTGAGCATGTTTTGTCATTTGGTGCTACCTTTAACTGATTTGAGGTTAGGAAAGCGTGAAGCGGTTAAAAGAAGTAACAATTTTATTTTTCGGATGGCTTTGGAAGAAGCTCACTCTTTTTTTTATCACTGAGAGCATAGAGAAAAGCCACCAAAAAAACCAAACACCAGCAAGTCTGCCGTATTTTTTCATAAGCGGCTACACTTACATCTCTAGACTATTTAACATTATCACAAGGAGTTAGTGTGAACCTCCTCATCCCTGTCCTGGTATGCACGGGTTCCTCATCCCTATCCTGGTATGCATGGCTCCAATCCCTATCCTGGTGGGCACAGGTTCCTCATCCCTACCCTGGTATGCACGGCCTTCTCATTCCTATCCTGGTATGTATGGCTTCTCATCCCTATCCTGGTATGCATGGCCTCCTCATCCTTATCCTTGTATGTATGGCTTCTCATCTCTATCCTGGTATGCACGGCTCCTCATCCCTATCCTGTTGTGCTTGGGTTCCTCATCCCTGCCCTGGTATGCACGGCCTCCTCATCTCTATCCTGGTATGTATGGCTTCTCATCCCTATCCTGGTGTGCACGGCCTCCTCATCCCTATCCTGGTATGCATGGCCTCCTCATCCCTATCCTGGTGTACACGGCCTCCTCATCCCTATCCTGGTGTGCACGGGCTCCTCATCCCTAGCCTGGTATGCATGGCCTCCTCATCCCTATCCTGGTGTACACGGCCTCCTCATCCCTATCCTGGTGTGCACGGGCTCCTCATCCCTAGCCTGGTATGCATGTCCTCCTCATCCCTATCCTGGTGTGCACGGCCTCCTCATCCCTATCCTGGTGTGCACGGGCTCCTCATCCCTAGCCTGGTATGCATGGCCTCCTCATCCCTATCCTGGTGTGCACGGCCTCCTCATCCCTATCTTGGTGTGCACGGGCTCCTCATCCCTATCCTGAAGAGAACACCAAGGGAAGGTCTGCCAATTCTGGAGAAAGCCAATCGAGCTACCTGGGGCATGGCTGTGAGGACAGAATTACGGGCTCTCATGGGGTCTTTCTGACAGTTTGGTCTAAAAAAAAAAAAAGCACATTGACCTGCAGGAGGTCATTTTGAAATACTTTGGCCCCATGCCTCCTGTTCCTCATCTCCCAAATGAACTGATACCACTCCTGCTGCAGAGATGATTCTCTTCTATAGCCTCGGCAGCCTCTCCTTGTGGAACAGCCCTCGTCCTGTGATCTGTTTTCAAGTTCCTGATTTTGTTCCTAGAGACAAAGCAGACTGTTTTGATAATATGTATGGATATGTCATCCTAGAGGACTTGGACTACCTGTGCAACCCAAATGGGCTACAGTTTGCTCGTAATGCTACCAGTACCGACAGGGCAACCTAGCAAAACTCCAAACTAGAGAACTGGTCCGGAAGGGTTTGGAGAGAGTAATTGTCTGTGGTTACCACCTGCAAAACCATTTCGGGTCATTCTGTTTAAAGCGATCCACATTCGAATTTATTTTTTTCCCCTGACATCTTAGGATATTTATTTTCTTTGGTGGTTTTTGAATTGCTACTTTAGTGAATTTAAAATAAATTTTGATTTTGTTTTTTTTATTAATTTTCATTAGTTAATTTTTATAGATTTCTAAAGTTTTGAAACTGCCTGAATTTTTGGCTTGTATGACTTTACATTTGTTATATTTCGGGCTACAATTATGATAGAGATGGAAGAGGCATCATTTTGTTCAGAATTGTAGAATCTTTAATTTGATATGTCACAAGACCGTATGTATGTTTTGATATTTTGTTTTTGAGGAGTCAAATTCCAAATTTTCAGAGAATGTTCAACAATATAGGAAAGGATAGCCTGAGTGGCTTCCTTACCTTTATGCGCTATGCTGCGGTGATAATCCAAAGGTGGAGAAACATCGGGGGGAGGGGGAGGGGGTCGGATTTTTATAAATCAATGTCTGGAGCTGAAAGCAGCTGGATAATAGTAATCTTTTTATATAGCGCTAACATATTTGCAGTGCTTTACAGTTTGCACACATTATCATTGCTATCGGGCTCACAATCTAAATTCCCTATCAGTATGTCTTTGGAATGTGGGAGGAAGCAGGAGAACCCGGAGGAAACCCACGCAAACACGGGGAGAACATACAAACTCCTCGCAGATGTTGTCCAAGGTGGGATTAGAACTCAGGACCCCAGCGCTGCAAGGCTGCAGTGCTAACCACTGGATCTTCACATTAAATATATTGAGACCAATAGATCTTAATAGTGAGAGAGAACTGTTCGCTTTTTGATAAACATAGAAAAAGAAATGCAAGCTCAATTCCTGAGATGAGACACTTGCCTATATAAGAAGTGCAGGTGTAATCTCTGATGAAGGCAGTGGCAACTGCAGAAAAGCGTTGTATGAGCAAACACTCTGCTTTCCAGAGTCCGTACTACACAGTGACGTCACACGCCTGCAAGACGGCACTTTGTTTGAACATGTGCTGGTAGAACAGTGACCGGCCGGCACAATACCAGCACAGTTCATTATTGGTAACATCATTCAAGGCACTTGGAGCCTTTCCACAAACCCAGTGTGGGTTCTCAGGAGAACTTTTCACCATCCTAGTACTGCAGGATCCCCCGCAGCTAACTGAGTGTACCACCATCTAGGACGGATCATCACCGCAGCATAGCTCAAACGGGTACGGAAGCCACTCGGGCTATTCTATATTGTTGAACATTCTCTGATAATTCTGGTGAGCACATCTCAGATTTCATTTTATTTTCATTTTTGTCAATGGGCATTGTCCCGTGTGCGACAGGGCAAAGGGTGCTTCTGAGTATTCAGCTTTAAAAGAAGTGGGTATATATTAACGCTAGTGCTCATCTTTTATCCTTTTTTATGAAATTCCAAATTTTGATGGGCGATTTTCAGAAAAACGGTTATACATTTTTATTTTTTATTTTTTTTTAAATGCTTACTTTACTTGTGTTTTTGGTTACATTTGTTCAGGGAATCCAGTTGGGATCTCAGTAGGATCATATTTCCACCCGTGATTTTTCCAAATGTAGTCTCATCCTAAACATATGTTTATTGCAGAATTAAAAGAATCAATATTTTTACCTCTTGCAATCATATACTTAGTGTACCGGTGTGCGGTACATACACATACTGAGTGTGCACCACCACTACCAGCCAGGACACAATTCTTAGGTCGCAGGACAGCAAATGATGAAAATCCTATTTTGGCAGAAATTTGGCAGATGTTTTTTTTTTTTTTTCATAGGCTTAATTTGTTTAAAGAAATGATAAAATGGAAATACAATTATTTTTATAGGTGGACTTTCATGCAGAAATCTAATACTCCCTTTCCATCTTTACTGTAAAGCTATTTTACATATTTGAAGTGATTATCGTAAACTTTGGAGCTAATGTAATCCCTCATCATCTCCCTCTTAGACTATTGCAACATTCTTCGAGAGTTTCCCATCTAACACTCTTACACTTCTCCAAATCTGCCTCACAGTTAATCCATTTCATCCCTTATTATTCTTTCTCCTCTGTCCGTCGCCTCTACTGACCACTCATTTCCTATCAAATTCAGTTTGAAATGAGTCAAATGGCAATGACTTACAAGGCTGTGAAACCTGTCTCCTTTATACATATCTGCCCTATTCTACTACCTCCGCACAAGGAATCTTCAATCTTCCTTCTTTGCACTTCTGCTCTTCTGCTCCTCACTGAACATTCTCCATAATTTTTTCTGAGCTTCTTCCCTGCTATAAATCTCTGTTCCCCAACTAGTCTGAACTTCCCCCCACACTCCTTTTGAAACGTCAAAAGCAATTGAAAACCCACCTCTTCAGAAAATCCAAAGATCTGCAGTAGTCGTATAATAATAATAATAATAATAATAATAAAAAAAATAGTAGTGATTGGGGAATGGTACATGTATAATGCAGTGTTACGCCAGGGCATTGTCTTCTCTTGTTTGTATCTTGTGGTGTTGTGGGCCATTTATAGTAATTCAGAAACTGCCAACACCAAATGTGAAATTCTGTTATCCCATAGAAAAGTGAAAATTAGCTGCAGTGAAAAGGGTGATCTGTCATGTGTTGTAGTAATGTTGTTCTCAAGGTTTGGCGTATTTCCCTATATCTGTAAAGATCATTGTGCACTCTTACAAGTTAATAATTAATAGAATCCGGTGAACCGTGTCTGACATGGCGAGAGATAGGGACGTTGCCCCAGTCCTTTCTGATTGGCTTCAAAGATTTTGGTGAACTTTAAGGTGGGGTGGGATGCTGCACATTTCTTAGGGTGCTTGCATCTGAACAGTGCTGGAGTTGAAGGTTTGGCTTACTGACTCTAGAGACCTGGTTGGGGGGTATATGTGATGTTTATTTCCTTCAGCACATTAAGTAAAGGGGCTGAATTTAGTTGGCTTACAGAGAAAATGTAGAGAGCGACGTAGTTCTGCAGCCCATACATGGTTATATGCTGTAATTTTATGAGATGAGAAAACTGCTATTAGAATAATGTTACTGATATACAATGTGCATGCTGCATGGGTAATATAAGGTGGTAATTTCCTTTATTACATATGAACTGTGACTAGCCTATCATGTATACTTCTGCTTAGACGTGACCAGATTCACCCCATCTGTACATCCCCCATCACCAAGTAATATCAAGTGCCCTCTCCCCCACATGTCCTGTTAAATATTAATACATCCTGCTGTTCTGAGAGCTCGTCGCAACAACATACAATCCGTGTCCTTGGGATGAGAAATCTCCGAGGGAGGACATAACACTGTCCCAGGTGGAAAGCTCTGGGCTGCCTGGTGCAGCTGTCACACAAATCGCAAATGTATCACTGCACAGCGGGAGAGAAGTGGACTCGTGTGCTCTGTAGTCTTCTTAGAAAATAAGTAAAGGTGTCCTCCCTAACTTTATTAGTGTATAGCTATCTATACACATGCACTAACTCTAGCTAATAAAGATGGGGAGGTCACCTTTACTTATTTTATAAAACGTTAATCATTTTATTATAATTATACTATAATGTCCCATGTGGTCCAAAGACTCGAAGAAACGTGGCAAATGTCTTTACCATTTCATGATGGACCAACATATTTGGAATCCTGAGGATTACCCCCAATCGCTTTCCAAATGGCTCTTCTCTGTGGAATGAGCAGATGTAGTTGTGCACATTTCTATGAACACGGATGGTGTGCAGCGTAGGCTCTTCTGTGTTTGGTGAAGATGCCACCAGTCCTTTTAGGAATCCGGGGCCCTAACCTCAGCGTCTGACACCAGCTGTTTGTGCATTGGCACCTTTCCCCTCTGCCAGCTGCGGCTCTGGGTACGTAGCTTTTTTCATTTTTCTTTCCAGCTGTAACACTAATGGCTGCTGGGTGGATAGAAACTATACTCAATGCAATAATCTTCTTTTCCTTCATCCACTTGAACTTCGTCAGATGGATACTAAATGGAAAGTAAGCGTATTGTGTATATACCGGTATATTAATGTTATACTCTGTAGGTAATGTACAGGACCCCTTTTCCTGTTAGGTGGTCCTAAATAAAATCCTGTAATATGTAAGCATGTTAATAGTCACATTTTGTAGGAAATGCCTTGTGCACGGTGAAGTGTGAAGAAGCTGTGAAGATGCTCACCATCAGAGGCACGTCTTTTGAAGTGGCTCCAATCTCAGGAGGCAGTGCAAGTCTAGATAAGGGTAAGGAACCCTGTGCCTAATTCTGTAGGTCATATACATTTTTGAACTCCTAAGTTAGATGGCTATTGCCATCTCCTAATGTCATAGCCTATAATTGTGATATTAGTGAATAGTTGGGCTGCCTTGAACCATGAGCAATCAAATGAAATCCCTTACCATCCAAGGAATATCCTTTTATAATTGAAAGGGAAATAGCCTATTAACCCCTTCCCGTCCTGCACTGTGCATATAACTTTCCACAACCTGTGCCATCAGCACCAAGTGTCGGCCCATACTCCAACTTTTTAACCTCTTAGATGCTGAAGTCAATAAAAATGTAATTGGGACATTTCAACAGAGGTAGAAGGCGCTCTCTCTCATCTCATTGGTGCCCCCAAAATCTGTGTGTTTCTGATTAACTTCCATGGCCTAATGTCCCCATTCCTGTCCTCTAAGGCATGTATATTTGCCAATGCAAACTTTGAGCTCGAGGTTATTACTAGAAATTTTTTTTTTTTTCTGCTCAAACGTCTGCTTATCTTTTAAATTTCTCAAGACCGAAAGCTGAGCAGAACTAACTGCTTTTGAGACTCTGGTTAAAAGGTGATGATCCTAGTATTTCATAGATTGTAAGCTTGCGAGCTCAACATCATGCAATGCAGACAGGTAGGAAAGGATCCAGCTTCCGATCAGACAAGGTGATATCTGGTTTTAATTCTATAGTTAAAAAAACAAAACCGTGTAAATAAAAGATCACTTGAAATATGGGGAAAGAGAAAATGTCCCAAGATCACCAAGCGCGTTTCAAAACTCACATCGGGTTCTTAAACTTAGTTTCTCCTTTGCTTCATTGGGGGACACAGACCGGTGGTGTATGTTGCTGCCACCAGGAGGCTGACACTAAGTTGAAACAAATAAAGTTTGCTCCTCCCCTGCAGTATACACCGCCCACTGGCTCTGGATAATACCAGTTCTTGCTTAGTGTCCGTAGGAGGCACACTGGGGTCTGCTATTCGGACCATACTTTTTTTATTTTATTTTTCAATTTTTAACTTTTTCTTCGCATGAAGGGGCGACTGAACATTTCAAGGCTCCGATCTCCCCGAACCATCAGCAGGCGAGCACGTGCAGTGTCGCCTCCACGTATCCTCTCCTGCAACGTGGGATGCCATTGCCTGGGCTGAATTTAGGGGCGACAGGTCCCTTAAGGGCACAGATCTCCCCGCACCATCAACAGACGAGCACATGGAGTGTCGCCTCCATGTATCCTCTTCTGCAGTCAGGCCTAATGCTTGACATCTGGCTCTGTCCACCTGGGGTCTTGAACTCCGTGGATGTATCGAGGCACCCCCTCTTGGCGTCTGTGCAGCCCCCACTGCATCACCACTGTTAAAGCGGATGATGGAAGGAGGCGGACGGTTCCTCTCCAACTCCCTAACAAAGGGATGGTGGATGGAGTTTTTTTCCCCTGCACCGTTCACGCTGCAATACCTGACCTACAGCAGAACAGTAGAGTGCACGCGCTTTCCTCGGCACTGAAACCCAGTCATCCGCGGAGGCACCATGCCGGGACGCGCACCCGTGGTGAGTGGATCCAGTCAGTGGTGGGATTCTGCAGCGGGATATTCAGCACTAGCCCCATGCTGACAGGCAGCCTCAGCCATGGCTTCACCTGTGGACCAACCTCCCTGAGGTAACACTCAGGCCGGCCACAAAATTTAGGTCCCGGCTTAGGCGTAGTCGTGGAGCATTTTCGAGCGGATGACATTGGCACCATCGGTGTCTGGACAGATTTATGTGCATAGGATGTCATGAGCCCTACACGTGGTGCGCATCCCAAGAACAGCTCTCATCGCAAACATAACACAAATGTCTGCGGGATTCCTTCCCAGAGCTCCATTCACCCGCTGTTGTGCTATCTCCTCTGATTGTGTCTGGCTGCAGTGTGCTCCCCCGTGGCGTTCCCCTCTCCCTGGTAACGCTCATGCCAGCCACAGAAATTTAGGCCCCGGTTTGTGCCTATTCACAGAACAATCATGAGGCTCTGCCCACTGGATGACGCTGCACGCATAAGCCCTGCCCTCCGAACTGGCGCTTCTCGCTCTCTGCGAGACTTCCGACCTTTGCAAATCCTGAGGGCCATCTTTGTCCACCCGGGTGATCTCTCAGGATACAGGGAATTACATGCCTGAACGCTGAGCACTGCCTGACATAAAGGGGCACATCACATCCACGGTAGATCACTGGAAGGCGCTTGGCAGCATGGGGTCCTGGGATAAAAATCCCACCATGGATTTATCAGACCTGGAGCACCAACGGGCAATAGTCCTGGGTAAGTGCTCTGACCCTGCGGTCCCATTGTTTTTCCCTGCAGAGGATATAGGTATTAACATGTGAGGGGTTATTCTGTGGTAAAGCCTCATTTTGCAGGGACTGGTATCTACATTGCACTATAGCCCTCCGAGTGGGCTTTGTCGCTGTCGAAGCCCATAGCGTCACTGGTCACAGCGATACAATCCTTTTATGATCCCTCCTCTATCGGTTGGGGTCTTCGCCAGCCTGCCTCGGATGACTCCTCCATATTTTACACAGCACGATGGTTCAGTTGTTAACACTACAGCCTTGCAGCGCTGGATCCTGGGTACAGATCCCACCAAGGATCATGCGAACTCCATGTTCCCCCTCCTACACTGTTCTTGTGTATTATGGCTATGCCAGTGTTGTTCCAGGCCGACGGACCCCTGCAGGGTACCGTTCTTCCCACTCCAACAACTGATGGTAACCAGGAGTGCTGCCTCCGCCTACCCCCCTCCTTTACCCAGACCCATCTCTAGTTCTGGCTCTGGTCACGCGGCGCTTTTAAAAAAGGTCAGCATACTATAGAGGTGAGATACCTCCTTTTTTTCCCCCCCCCCCCTTGTTTTGCAGAAGGAATGCTGCAATCAGCAATCAGTTCTCCTGAGACGGGGTATATTTGCTGCACGCAGCTACCTGTGCTGCTCTTACTACATTAATGCCATCACCATCGATGGGCACTGTGATTCAAGGAATGGCGAGCAGCCTCTGAGTCTAAAGGTACCGTCACACTAAGCGACGCTGCAGCGATACCGACAACGATGTCGATCGCTGCAGCGTCGCTGTTTGATCGCTGGAGAGCTGTCACACAGACAGCTCTCCAGCGACCAACGATCCCGAGGTCCCCAGTAACCAGGGTAAACATTGGGTTACTAAGCGCAGGGCCGCGCTTAGTAACCCGATGTTTACCATGGTTACCAGCGTAAACGTTAAAAAAACAAACACTACATACTTACATTCAGCTGTCTGTCCTCCGGCACTCTGCTTTCCTCTGCACTGTCAGCGCCGGTCAGCCGGAAAGCAGAGCGGTGACGTCACCGCTGTGCTTTCCGGCTGGCTGGCGCTGACACAGGATGCAGGAGGAGTGCAGAGAAGCACAGCGCTGGGGACAGACAGCTGAAGGTAAGTATGTAGTGTTTGTTTTTTTTAACGTTTACGCTGGTAACCAGGGTAAACATCAGGTTACTAAGCGCCGCCCTGCGCTTAGTAACCCGATGTTTACCCTGGTTACCAGTGAAGACATCGCTGGATCGGTGTCACACACGCCGATCCAGCGATGTCAGCGGGAAGTCCAGCGACAAAATAAAGTTCTGGACTTTCCTCAGCGACCAACGATCTCCCAGCAGGGGCCTGATCGTTGGTCGCTGTCACACATAACGATTTCCTTAACGATATCGTTGCTATGTCACAAAAAGCAACGATATCGTTAACGATATCGTTATGTGTGACGGTACGTTAAAAGGTCCTTGACATACCCGCCTTATCAGAGCGAGCGTTTATTTAGAGAAATGCTGATTCAGCTTCTCTCTGATGCCAGAAGAAGAAAAGAGTAAACTCCTCCAGCAAAAGTCTAGATGTCTTTTTTTTTTTTTTTTTTTTTTTTCATCAGGCACGTTTCTGGTTTTTTTTTGTTGCATTTCTTGCCAAGCCAATGCATGCATTTCTTCTGGCTCGGGGCGTTCCTCTCGTGGGGACAGGAGCATCACAGGTCTCGTTTTTTTTTTTTTTTGTTTTTAAACCGACTAAGCTTAGTAGAATGGATTCAGGTAAACTAGGTCTAGGGGACACAAGTCCCACAGATTTTTGGCCAAAGAACTGTCTTATCAGCAGTTCCTTATTCTCTGGCTGGTCACCCAATCCGAATTCAGTCGCATATCGCCACAGCTGTCGTATATAGCAATCATCAAAGGGGTAACCGCAGCAGGGCGGCCATGCACGAGGTAACCTGCATTTCCCGATGGGCAGGGAGGAATCACTCGTTAATTCCGGAGGTCTCCAGATGTGGATCTGCTGGTTTCAAGAGTGAACACCAAGGCATCCAATTTTATAGTTCGATCTTGCAATTCAAAGACCTTGGGGTTAGGCTACTTTCACACTAGCGTTAACTGCAATCTGTCACAATGCGTCATTTTGCAGAAAAAATGCATCCTGCAAAAGTGCTTGCAGGATGCGTTTTTTCCCCATAGACTTGTATTGACGACGCATTGCGACGGATTGCCACACGTCGCATCCGTCGTGCGACAGATGCGTCGTGCTTTGGCGGACCGTCGGGAGCAAAAAACGCTACATGTAACGTTTTTTGCTCCTGACGGACCGCTTTTTCCGACCGCGCATGCGCGGCCGGAACTCCGCCCCCACCTCCCCGCACCTCACAATGGGGCAGCGGATGCGCCGGAGAAATGCATCAGCTGCCTCCGTTGTGCAGTGCGTTAAACGCTAGCGTCGGAATCTCTGCCCGACACATTGCGACGGGGAGATTCCGACGCTAGTGTGAAAGTAGCCTTACTCCGTTGCATCAGTTTTGTTTTCCGTACGTGGTTCCCCCGTTCTTTACTCCCGACGGTCATCAGGAAGCTCAATGCAGAGTGGGTTCCAGTAGTCCTAGTCGCCCTGGATAGTCACGCCTGGCGTGGTATGCAGACTTAGGGCAGATCGTCGTCTCCTAGCAACTGCCGGATCCTCCAGATCGCCTCTACCAAAGTCCGATTTGCCACCAGAACTCAGGGGCCCTGTGTTTAACGGCTTGGCCGTTGAAGCCTCGGTTCTAACTCATTCTAGGTTCTCTCAACAGGTGGTTCCCACCATGATTAACGCTCGAAAATCTGCATCAGCTCGCATCTATCACCGCACCTCAAATCCTTTGTCGCATGGTGCAGGGTCCACCGACGTCCTCCTCGTGTCTCCCCGTTCCATCCATTTTGGAATTTGTCCATACTGGCCAGGACTCTGGTTCGGCGCTTAGCCTTTCGCAAGGGCCAGATCTTAGCCTTATCTGTTTTTCATTCCAGAGCAGCATTGTTTTCAAACTGCAAGTGAGGTGTTTTTTTTTTTTTTGTTTTTTTTTTGTTTCATTCAGGAGGTCTTCCAGATGGTACTCCCCCATAGATTGTTGATAGAGGCCTGGGACCTTAATTTGGTCCTGGGCGCTCTTCAGGAGACGCTTTTTAAAACCGTTGCTGGACAGTTCTGTCTTGGGAAGTCGCCTTCTTGTCGCAGTGCCGTTTATCTGGCGGGGCTTGGAGCTGACCGCTCTGTCCTGTCGAGTTCTTTTTTTCCACCAGGACAAGGTGGTCCTCAGACCATTTTCATCTTTTTTACCCAACATGATCTCGTCTTTCCACCTTATTAAAGACATTGTCCTTCCTTCGTCTGATCCAGCACCAGCACATCACGTGGAAACAGCTCTTCACGCCCTGCTTGTGGTGAGGGCTCTCAGAAGGTAAGTCTCGAGGACGGCGCCCTTCCGTAAGTATCTTCAGGGCCACAATAGCCAGAAGGATTCACTGGGCTATTCAGGCTTACCTCTGATGCGGTAGGTCGCCTATCTCAGCGGGGATTAAGGCACACTCTCTCCTCGATCAGTGGGCGCTTCTTGAGCCTTTGGAATCAGGCGTCGGCAAAACAGGTTTGCAAGGCTGCAACTTGGTCCAGTCTGCAAACATTCTCAAAGCACTACAGTATTCACACTCCGACTCCTACACATGCGCACCTTGGCAGACGTATTCTGCAAGCGGTGGTGGCTCTTCTTTAATCAGTTAGTGCATGGATTTTGACCTGTTATGATGTTCCCCACCCTGGGACTGCCTTGGGACGTCCCACGGTCTGTGTCCCCCAATGAGGCGAAGGAGAAATAGGGATTTTTGTGTTTCACTGTAAAATCCTTTTCTTTGAGCCAATCGTTGGGGACACAGCATCCACCCTGTTAGCCTTTCGGTTTGTTCTGCTTGTCTTGCGTTTGATGTGTTGTACTCTGATATCATATTAATGATCTACACCTTTTGCACTGAACTGGTTCACTGGGAGCCAGCATGAGGGTGTATACTGCAGAGGGGGAGCTAACTTTTTGTCTCAGCTTAGTGTCAGTTTCCTAGTGGCAGCAGCATAACACCTACGGTCTGTGTCCCCAGATGATTGGCTCGGAGAAAAGGATTTAACGGTGAGTACACGAAAATCCCTATTTTGTTGTAAACCATCTTGGGCGGAAGTATAAATACCCATGGACAATTAATTAGGCAAAATGTGAGTGGAAATGGCAAACGCTCCGATTGGCAAGGACAAAACCAAATCCAGACAACATTTACCTTACATTTTTTGACCCTGAACCTGTGGGCCATTATGGCCTTCACATTTCCAGCAATATGTATAGAAAACCACTTTGTGTAATACTATATTACATGTCCAAAGTTTTCACGTCATACAATTAGGTCTATTCCGGTTGGCAAATTCACCAGAACCAAAAGAAATTACAGCAATTCTAATCTTTTTCAGGAGGAGTCAAAGGTCATTAAACAAAGATTAAAACATAGACATTACCCCTCCTGTTATTTAAATCGGGCCATAAATATTGTAGATTCAAAATCAATGGATTTAAAGGGGTTTTCCCATGAACAAAGTTAAAGTTGCTTTTAATCAATACATCTTGGAATAATAATAATTTCCACAATTGGATGTGTTTAAATAAAATGTTCCTGTGCTGAGATAATCTTATAAATGTGCCCCTGCTGTGTACTGTGTAATGGCTGTGTCTGACCATGCAGGAACATGGTCTGATCATACCACATCTCCTTGGAAAGGGAGGAAGCAAAAGAGTATACAGACATTACAGAAGGGGATCACAGCTGATTCTTTTTTGTAAGATAAAGTATTTCCTTGCCTGTTTAAAAATAAATAAAATGATTTACCTCAAAGAAATAATTATTTACAATCCCATGCTGTACTATCTGTATAATCTTTTGCTTCCTCCCCTGCCCAGGAGCTGTGGTATGATCAGACCATGTTCCTGTAAAGTCAGACACAGCCATTAAACAGTACACAGTAGGGGCACATTTATAAGATTATCTCAGCACAGGAACATTTTATTTAGACACATCCAACTGTGGAAATTATTAATAATAATAATAAAAATAATAATAATATTAGATCTATTGATTAAAATTAACTGTTCATGGGGCAACTCCTTTTCATTAATAAGATCCACATACCTAAAAAAAAAAAAAAAAAAAAAAAAGATACAAATGAGAATAATTCTAATAAACTAACCTTAATTCTTGCATATAATATTCACTTTAATTCAATCTCTAATATTGTTAACCGTAATTTACATATCTTAATGCTTCTATTTTGAATCAAGGTATTACAATTGTTTTGCGTAAGGCAACTAGTTTAGGTAACGTTTTGTCCCCCACCAGGGATTTGGATATCTGTCAGTGGTTTTGTCAAGTGTGGTCAATCTATCTGTAAAATCTGTTTGCACATTTGCAAGACCGTTTTTTAAAAACCATGATGATAGTGCAACATTCACTATCTAGACTGTTTCATTATTAATTCTCTTAATGGTTTTCTTTTTTCACTCTTTAATTTTATTTCCATTTCTCATATATATTTAATTTTCGTTCTTTTGTTTATTCACCTATGGTTTTTTGCAGATGATTGCTGATTGTCTGGATTTGGTTTTGTCTTTGCCTATCGGAGCATTTGCTATTTACACGTTTTGCCTAATTAATTTATAGTTCCGCCCAAGATAAGTTTCATTGCAAACCAAATTTAAGAATGCGGTGTGCGTTCCCAACACGTTTAGTGATCTTGGGAAATTTTTCTTTCCCCATACCCCAAGTGATCTTTTATTTATACTGTTATGTTTTTTAACTATAGACTTAAAACCAGATATTACCTTGTCTGATCGGCAGCTGGATCCTTTCTTTCCTGTTTACATTAGTCTTGTACCTATCTGGTTCCATTCATTCAACTTTACGGAGGTTACCCCATAAAAAACAATTACCATCTATCCACAGAACTGGAGAATGGGGGCAGAAGTCCGTTGTAGTAATGAAGTGTTTGTGAGAATGTGCAGTCACTGGTTCATTAACTGTCTATCTCCACAGAGACTGCTCTGTAACACAAGCTAAGGCTACTTTCACACTTGTGTCGGTACGGGTCCGTTGCTAAGCGTCAGCGCGACGTACTGACGCACGTTGTGAAAATTTGGCACAACGTGGGCAGCGGATGCAGTTTTTCAACGCATCCGCTGCCCATTGTAAAGTCCCAGGGAGGAGTGGGCGGAGTTCCGGCCGCGCATGCGCGGTAGGAAATGGCGGATCTGACATATGAAAAAAACGTTACATTGAACTTTTTTTTCGTGAAGACGGTCCGCCAAAACGACGCATCCAGTGCACAACGGACGCGACGGATGGCCATCCATCACAATCCGTCGCTAATACAAGTCTATGGAAAAATGCAGGATCCTGCAAATATTTTTGCTTTCTCAAAAAACGACGGATTGTGACGGAAGCTGAAAAATGCAAGTATGAAAGTAGCCTAAGGATACTTTCACACTAGCGTTTTCTGCAATCCGTCACAATGCGTCGTTTTTCAGAAAAAACGCATCCTGCAAAAGTGCTTGCAGGATGCGTTTTTTCCCCATAGACTTGTATTGACGACGCATTGCGACGGATTGCCACACGTCGCATCCGTTGTGTGACGGATGCGTTGTGCTTTGGCGGACCGTCGTGAGCAAAAAACGCTACATGTAACGTTTTTTGCTCCTGACGGACCGCCCCCACCTCCCCGCACCTTACAATGGGGCAGCGGATGCGCCAGAGAAATGCATCCGCTGCCTCCGTTGTGCAGTCCGTTAAACACTAGCGTCGGAATCTCTGCCCGACGCATTGCGACGGGGAGATTCCGACGCTAGTGTGAAAGTAGCCTAACACTTCATGACCACAGAAGACTCCTGTTCTCCCGATTAATCTATTGAATATATGACGGCATGTTATGAGAATTTCAGCACTAAAAGTGCATGTAGATGACTGGACTGGGAATAAGTCATACCACTTGCAGGCTAGGGAAAAATACCTGAAAATTGTTTTCAATGTTTTAGTAACTCCCCCTGCACCAGTTGGAAAATCTGAGTGGTTACAGCAGAGCTTGACAAAAAGCGATCGACCTGAACTGACCAGCGCCAAGGTTGTGGTTTCTGGAGGTAAGTTTACAGACGATGGTGAGACATATTTGCAAACTTGTTAGGTTGAAGGAATATTTGTTGCCTGGAAATCCCAATGTAATAGATTTTAATTTTGCCATGTGACTGAATATAGCAATATTAGAAAGTGGTGACCATACACAACCAAAACAAAGTGGATTATTATTACTTTACCCATACAATGTTTGGGGTATTGCTGTGCTTATTAAAAAAAAAAAAAAAAAAAAAAAAGGCTGATTGGAAACTAAAGCATTACACAATAAACTCCCTCAATCATCTTTTTCTTTACTCTGTTTGCTGTCTCACTGTGCTGTTGCTTTGTGCAGTTAGGGCTTGTTCATACCCTGGATTTTTATTGTAGTAAAAAAAAGTCCGCATTTTACTGTAGCAGGAAAGTAATGCAGATTTCTGAAATCTGACGCACATATTGCTTATTTTTTCCTTGCAGATTTGAACCATCAAAGCATCTGTCAAATCTGCAGCATGTCAATTCTTTTAATGTTTTTACAGCCTAAAAATCTTCTGCAAATTTTCAATGTGTGCCCTTAGTGATTTTATCTGTGCGTCAGTGTTCAGGACCAAACCCACGAGTTATAATGCAGCTGCAGTATGGGTTTGCTTGTCTACCCAGTAAAAAAAAAAAAAGTAAAAAGCCTAAATCGTATTAAAAATTTGTATTCATTTTTTTAAAAACACCAATTTAAAACAGAAAAGATGCTGTCATGTGAGGGACACATTCTGAATATGCTGTATACAAAAGAAACTACCATATATAAATCTGTATTATTAGTTTTTACAGGCTTATATAAGGGAAAAATTGTTGATTGACACTTACTATTTTGGCACAAACTTCATTCAAATGCTAAAATAATGTTTCAGATCATTGATGAGAACGCCTAACCCTCCCCACATTGCTTGTAGTAGGCCGTGTTGCGTGATACTATAATACTGCATGCACATTATTGCCTGTGTTCATGGACAATAGGACACTAACAATTGAAACAAATACTCCCATTTGAAGAGTTGCTCCATCATTACAGTCCCCAGGACAAGGTGGATTGATGTAAAGGATGAGGCTTTCCCACTAATGATTTGAAACATTACTTTAGCATTTGATTGAACAGCTTGGGGCCTGGTTTGGAATATGGTTATTTTCTATAGAAGAGGACTTTGTGATAATAGAAAAAAACAAAAAAAAAACGCAGTATAGGGCCTTTTTAATATGTTGAGTAAATCATTATTGGGTCTATGTCCATACAGTACATGGAGATAACTTATCATGCATGTGTTTTGAATATTTTGAAACCTATGCAGAGAGAACGCTCTTGAAGATTGACAATTGAGGCTGGTGGCATGCCTGAGCAACTGGCCAAGCTGTACGCTCTCCATGCTGCTAGCATATGGCACTGAAGCAGGCCTTATCTAGTGATCCAGCCCCGCTTCATAGCAGCGCTTACAAATGCGCACTCTAGTCTTGCAAGACCGTTCACCTTTTGTACACTGCAGAGGTGTCTGGTAAAATTAAAAATCCCTCCGTTCTTGAAAATGGAGAAGATTTTTAATCAGATGTAAAGTTCAAAGTTAAATGTTTTTAGAAGCACTTTGCAGTTTTACCTATTAATGATTATGAGAATACCCTTTAATTTCTGTGCTTTTAATTGTCAATCCTAGGTCGAGGGCTGAAGAATGGAGAGAACTTTAAATTGCTATATGACCTGGCTGATCAACTTCATGCTGCTGGTAAGTTTTTTTTTTTTTTTTTTCAAGCTAACATATTACAAGAGGGATTAATCTGACCACATTCTTGAAAAGGTCTGAGAAACTGAAATTCCACATTTGTGGCCTTTTAGGAAAATTGCACAAAGGTGTTTTTGAATATAAAGTGTAAAGCATTTCAGAATAGATCTCCAGTTGGGTAAAATTCAGTTAATCGCGGACATCTAAATGCTTTATTTTGTTACAATTGCTGGGAAAACCTTCTAAAGTGTGCCCTATTATGACTGTTTCCCCAGCATCAAAAAAGAATACTATTGAAAAATGAATACAGCCAAACATAGCTAAAGTATCACACAGCTGTAATGTGTTTCAGCCCTCAACCGGCTTTGCTCAAGCTAATTTGGAGCACAGGATGTCGTCACATTTTATTTAGGTAGTTGCTAACCAACATGTACCCAAAAAGAAACCCATGAAACCTTTCAGTAACATACAATACAATACAATACAATACAATGCAAAAACAAACCGCAATCTGTGTATATAAATGTTGGCGCTTCTGGGCTTTGTGCAATGCCGCTGTAAATTTAAGATAAGTGGTCATGGAGAGATTGGACCCGGGATTCCAGTGCTAAACACCACCTCGGACCGGTGACATCATCACGATCTGATTGATTCAGATCCTGATGATGCTAACGCCATGTGTGCCGGCTGTCTAACTCTCCGAGTGTCGTGATCAATAGTGATCTCTGCATTTAGAAGGTTGTGAGGGGGAGTGCAGTTCCCTTATCTCTCCATCAGTACACCCACGATGGAAGCACAGGGAGCGGATGTTTGTCACTTGGAGGTCAACTAATGACCTCTAGGTCTGCTAGATATGTTGGCCTGATAGATCCTGCCATGGGCGTTCTGTCAGTGTCTACCATGTTAATTGCACAGCAATAGATTTGCATTGATGCATTAGATGACTGATCAGATAAATAAAAGTAAAAAAAAAAAATAGTAAAAAATATAAATGATCTCCCATCCTCTTATTGAACTGGTTGCAGTGGACATTGATGATACTTGATGCAAATTATGTAATACTTTAATGGTTGCTATTGGTTAATATTTTTATTGTGTTAAAGAGAAAGTAAAGCTTTAAAAAAAAAAAAAAAAAAATCTTAAAAAAGAAGCTAAAAAATCCTGACTAAATATTACAGTAAATATGCATATTTTTATGTAAAAATAAAAAAGTAAACACCTTTTGGTATCGCTGATTCCAGAACGACCTGATCTATAAAACTGTCACACTAACCAATAGAGTGAGCACCATAAAGAGGCAAAAAACTACATTTCTTTATCATATTAACGAACAAAATGTGAAAAAAAGCGCAATCAAAAAGTTGTACAATGGTTTCCTGGAAATCTGCTATTGGTTTTTGTTCCAACAGCAAACATTCAGTTGTTAGGCATGAAGAGATTTTTATAGGTTTAAAAAAAATCTCACAATATGGCACGTTTTATTTTAGTGATTAAAATGGCGATTTAAAAAAAAAAAAAAAAATTAAATAGCAAAACCCTTTCAGAACACATTTTATTTTTTTTATGCAATATTTGAGACCCAAGAGGGTAATTGAACATACAAAGTTTGGGTCGCATCCATAATATACAATATACTACTTATGCAATGTGTTATTCCAGTTAGACCCTTTTTACAAGTAATAACTTTCTTGTATTGTACAGTGGGCGCCTCTCGTGCGGCTGTAGATGCTGGCTTTGTGCCCAATGACATGCAGGTTGGACAGACTGGGAAAATTGTTGCACCTGTAAGTATACCATACACATGTTCTACTTCCTCCTGAGCTGTTATTAACCCCTTAAGCCCCGAGGGTGGTTTGCACGTTAATGACCGGGCCAATTTTTACAATTCTGACCACTGTCCCTTTATGAGGTTATAACTCTGGAACGCTTCAACGGATCTTGGCGATTCTGACATTGTTTTCTCGTGACATATTGTACTTCATTTTAGTAGTAACATTTATTCGATATAACTTGCGTTTATTTGTGAAAAAAACGGAAATTTGGCGAAAATTTAGAAAATTTCGCAATTTTCCAACTTTAAATTTTTATGCCCTTAAATCACAGAGATATGTCACGCAAAATACTTAATAAGTAACATTTCCCACATGTCTACTTTACATCAGCACAATTTTGGAACCAAAATTTTTTTTTGTTAGGGAGTTATAAGGGTTAAAAGTTGACCAGCAATTTCTCATTTTTACAACACCATTTTTTTTTTTAGGGACCACATCTCATTTGATGTCATTTTGAGGGGTCTATATGATAGAAAATACCCAAGTGTGACACCATTCTAAAAACTGCACCCCTCAAGGTGCTCAAAACCACATTCAAGAAGTTTATTAACCCTTCAAGGGTTTCACAGGAATTTTTGGAATGTTTAAATAAAAATGAATATTTAACTTTTTTTCACACAAAATTTATTTAAGCTCCAATTTGTTTTATTTTACCAAGGGTAACAGGATAAAATGGATGCCAAACATTGTTGTACAATCTGTACTGAGTACGCTGATACCCCATATGTGGGGGTAAACCACTGTTTGGGCGCATGGCAGAGCTCGGAAGGAAAGGAGCGCCATTTGACTTTTAAATGCAAAATTGACAGGAATTGAGATGGGACGCCATGTTGCGTTTGGAGAGCCCCTCATGTGCCTAAACATTGAAACCCCCCACAAGTGACACCATTTTGGAAACTAGACCCCCTAAGGAACTTATCTAGATGTGTTTTGAGAGCTTTGAACCCCCAAGTGTTTCACTACAGTTTATAACGCAGAGCCGTTAAAATAATTTTTTTTTTTTTCGCAAAAATTATTTTTTAGCCCCCAGTTTTGTATTTTCACAAGGGTAACATAATAAATTGGACCCCAAAAGTTGTTGTCCAATTTGTCCTGAGTACGCTGATACCCCATATGTGGGGGGGAACCACTGTTTGGGCGCATGGCAGAGCTCGGAAGGGAAGGAGCGCCATTTGGAATGCAGACTAAGATGGATTGGTCTGCAGGAGTCACGTTGCATTTGCAGAGCCCCTGATGTACCCAAACAGTACAAACCCCCCACAAGTGACCCCATATTAGAAACTAGACCTCCCAAGGAACTTATCTAGATGTGTTGTGAGAACTTTGAACCCCTAAGTGTTTCACTACAGTTTATAACGCAGAGCCGTGAAAATAAAAAATCCTTTTTTTTCCCACAAAAATGATTTTTAGCCCCCCAAATTTTTATTTTCCCAAGGATAACAAGAGAACTTGGACCCAAAACGTTGTTGTCCAATTTGTCTCGAGTACGATGATACCCCATATGTTGGGGTAAACCCCTGTTTGGGCGCACGGGAGAGTTCGGAAGTGAAGGAGCACTGTTTTACTTTTTCAATGCAGAATTGGCTGGAATTGAGATCGGACGCCATGTCGCGTTTGGAGAGCCCCTGATGTGTCTAAACAGTGGAAACTCCCCCAATTATAAATGAAACCCTAATCCAAACGCACCCCTAACCCTAATCCCAACTGTAACCCTAACCACACACCTAACCCTGACACACCCCTAATTCTAATCCCAACCCTAATCCCAACCGTAAATGTAATCCAAACCCTAACCCTAGCCCTAACCCTAACCCTAATGGGAAAATGGAAATAAATACATTTTTTTTAATTTTATTATTTTTCCCTAAGGCTAGGTTCACATTGCGTTAGGGAAATCCGTTTAGCACTAGCGGATTGCGCTAACGCAATGTCTTTTTAGGTGTCGTGTTTAGTGGTCGCGTTAACGTCCCCAGTCTGGAAGATCGGGGATCGGACCTCGGGCGCGCCGCGGACGCTGCAAGCAGCGTCTGAGGCGCGCCACAAAAGAATGGCACCTTGCTAGCGCGAGCCGAAAATGGCACGCTCTAGCGATGCGCTACACCAGAAAATCACATTGCTGTCAATGGTTGTGCTAACGGACCCGTTGCACGCCGTTAATTGTGACATTTTCGCCGTGCAACGCTGTCCGTTAGCGTTAACCCATTAACGCAATGTGAACCTAGCCTAACTAAGGAGATGAAGGGGGGTTTGATTTACTTGTATAGCGTTTTTTATATCGGATTTTTCTGATTGGCAGCCGTCACACACTAAAAGACGCTTTTTATAACAAAAAAGTTTTTGCGTCTCCACATTTTGAGACCTTTTTTCCATATTTTGGTCCACAGAGTCATGTGAGGTCTTGTTTTTTGCGGGACGAGTTGACGTTTTTATCGGTTACATTTTCGGACATGTGACAGTTTTTGATCGCTTTTTATTCCGATTTTTTTGTGAGGCAGAATGACCAAAAACCAGCTATTCATGAATTTCTTTTGGGGGAGGCGTTTATACCGTTCCGCGTTTGGTAAAATTGATGAAGCAGTTTTATTCTTCGGGTCAGTACGATTACAGCGATACCTCATTTATATCATTTTTTTTATGTTTTGGCGCTTTTATACGATAAAAGCTATTTTATAGAAAAAATAATTATTTTGGCATCGCTTTATTCTGCGGACTATAACTTTTTTATTTTTTTGGTTATGATGCTATATGGCGGCTCGTTTTTTGCGGGACAAGATGACGTTTTCAGAGGTACCATGGTTATTTATATCCGTCTTTTTGATCGCGTGTTATTCCACTTTTTGTTCAGCGTTATGATAATAAAGCGTTGTTTTTTGGCTCGTTTTTTTTTTTCTTACGGTGTTCACTGATGGGGTTAACTAGTGGGCCAGTTTTATAGGTCGGGTCGTTACGGACGCGGCGATACTAAATATGTGTACTTTTATTGTTTTTTTTGTTTTTTTTTTATGTAAAGAAATGTATTTATGGGAATAATATTTTTTTTTTTTTCTGCTTTATTTAGGAATTTTTTTTTTTTTTTTTTTTACAAGTGTGGAAATTTTTTTTTTACTTTTTCACTTTGTCCCAGGGGGGGACAATACAGATCACCGATCTGACAGTGTGCACAGCACTCTGTTAGATCGGTGATCTGACATACAGCCGGGCAGGATTAGAGCTGCAGCTGCAGCCTGATCCTGACCCGGAAGTGCTCCCTGCAGGACCCGGATGCAGCCCGGCGGCCATTTTGGATCCGGGGACTGCAGGGAGAAGACGCTCGGTACACGGTGAGCACATCACCGTGCACCGATCGTCTCAGGGAAGCCCGCAGGGAGCCCCCTCCCTGCGCGATGCTTCCCTGCACCGCCGGCACACCGCGATCATCTTTGATCGCGGTGTGCCGGGGGTTAATGTGCCGGGAGCGGTCCGTGACCGCTCCTGGCACATAGTGCCGGATGTCAGCTGTGATAGGCAGCTGACACCCGGTCGCGATCGGCCGCGCTCCCCCCGTGAGCGCGGCCGATCGCATATGACGTACTATCCCGTCCCTGGGAATTAAGTCCCAGGTCACCTGGACGGGATAGTACGTCATATGGGATTAAGGGGTTAAAGGGGTTGTCTATAAAAGTCACGAATCAGGTTTTAACCCCTCTGTGACCTTAGACGTACTATCCCGTCGAGGTGCCCTGGGCTTATCTGACCCTGGACGGGATAGTACGTCATAGCCGATCGGCCGCGCTCACGGGGGGAGCGCGGCCGATCGCGGCCGGGTGTCAGCTGCTTATCGCAGCTGACATCCGGCACTATGTGCCAGGAGCGGTCACGGACCGCCCCCGGCACATTAACCCCTGGCACACCGCGATCAAAGATGATCGCGATGTGCCGGCGGTGCAGGGAAGCACCGCGCAGGGAGGGGGCTCCCTGCGGGCTTCCCTGAGCCCCCCGCAGCAACGCGATGTGATCGCGTTGCTGCGAGGGTCTCCTCACCTCTCTCCCTGCTCGAGCCCCGGATCCAAGATGGCCGCGGATCCGGGTCCTGCAGGGAGGGAGGTGGCTTCACAGAGCCTGCTCAGAGCAGGCACTGTGAAGCAGCCTGCACTCCTATCAGATCAGTGATCTGACAGAGTGCTGTGCAAACTGTCAGATCACTGATCTGTGATGTCCCCCCCTGGGACAAAGTAAAAAAGTAAAAAAAAAATTTTCCAAATGTGTAAAAAAAATAAAAAAAAATATTCCAAAATAATGAAAAAAAAAAAAAAATATTATTCCCATAAATACATTTCTTCATCTAAATAAAAAAAAAAAAACAATAAAAGTACACATATTTAGTATCGCCGCGTCCGTAACGACCCGACCTATAAAACTGTCCCACTAGTTAACCCCTTCAGTAAACACCGTAAGAAAAAAAAAAAAAAAAAAACGAGGCAAAAAACAACGCTTTATTATCATACCGCCGAACAAAAAGTGGAATAACACGCGATCAAAAGGACAGATATAAATAACCATGGTACCGCTGAAAGCGTCATATTGTCCCGCAAAAAAAGAGCCGCCATACAGCATCATCAGCAAAAAAATAAAAAAGTTATAGTCCTGAGAATAAAGCGATGCAAAAATAATTATTTTTTCTGTAAAATAGTTTTTATCGTATAAAAGCACCAAACCATAAAAAAATGATATAAATGAGGTATCGCTGTAATCGTACTGACCCGAAGAATAAAACTGCTTTATCAATTTTACCAAACGCGGAACGGTATAAACGCCTCCCCCAATAGAAATTCATGAATAGCTGGCTTTTGGTCATTCTTCCTCACAAAAATCGGAATAAAAAGCGATAAAAAAATGTCACGTGCCCAAAAATGTTTTCAATAAAAACGTCAACTCGTCCCGCAAAAAACAAGACCTCACATGACTCTGTGGACAAAAATATGGAAAAATTATAGCTCTCAAAATGTGGTATTGCAAAAAATATTTTTTGCAATAAAAAGGGTCTTTCAGTGTGTGACGGCTGCCAATCATAAAAATCCGCTAAAAAACTCACTATAAAAGTAAATCAAACCCCCCTTCATCACCCCCTTAGTTAGGGAAAAATAAAAAAAAAATGTATTTATTTCCATTTTCCCATTAGGGCTAGGGTTAGGGCTAGGGTTAGGGCTAGGGTTACGGCTAGGGTTAGGGCTAGGGCTAGGGCTAGGGTTAGGGCTAGGGTTAGGGTTAGGGCTAGGGTTAGGGCTAGGGTTAGGGCTAGGGTTAGGGTTGGGGCTACAGTTAGGGTTGGGGCTAAAGTTAGGGTTAGGGTTTAGATTACATTTACAGTTGGGAATAGGGTTGGGATTAGGGTTAGGGGTGTGTCAGGGTTAGAGGTGTGGTTAGGGTTACCGTTGGAATTAGGGTTAGGGGTGTGTTTAGATTAGGGTTTCAGTTATAATTGGGGGGTTTCCACTGTTTCGGCACATCAGGGGCTCTCCAAACACGACATGGCGTCCGATCTCAATTCCAGCCAATTCTGCGTTGAAAAAGTAAAACAGTGCTCCTTCCCTTCCGAGCTCTCCTGTGTGCCCAAACAGGGGTTTACCCCAACATATGGGGTATCAGCGTACTCAGGACAAATTGGACAACAACTTTTGTGGACCAATTTCTCCTGTTACCCTTGGGAAAATACAAAACTGGGGGCTAAAAAATAATTTTTGTGGGAAAACAAAAAGATTTTTTATTTTCACGGCTCTGCGTTATAAACTGTAGTGAAACACTTGGGGGTTCAAAGTTCTCACAACACATCTAGATAAGTTCATTGAGGGGTCTAGTTTCCAATATGGTGTCACTTGTGGGGGGTTTCTACTGTTTAGGTACATTAGGGGCTCTGCAAACGCAATGTGACGCCTGCAGACCAATCCATCTAAGTCTGCATTCCAAATGATGCTCCTTCCCTTCCGAGCCCTCCCATGCGCCCAAACGGTGGTTCCCCCCCACATATCGGGTATCAGCGTACTCAGGACAAATTGGACAACAACATTTAGGGTCCAATTTCTCCTGCTAACCTTGGAAAAATACAAAACTGGGGGCTAAAATATAATTTTTGTGGAAAAAAAAATATTTTTTATTTGCATGGCTCTGCGTTATAAACTGTAGTGAAATACTTGGGGGTTCAAAGCTCTCACAACACATCAAGATGAGTTCCTTAGGGGGTCTACTTTCCAAAATGGTGTCACTTGTGGGGGGTTTCTACTGTTTAGGTACAGTGGGGCAAAAAAGTATTTAGTCAGTCAGCAATAGTGCAAGTTCCACCACTTAAAAAGATGAGAGGCGTCTGTAATTTACATCATAGGTAGACCTCAACTATGGGAGACAAACTGAGAAAAAAAAATCCAGAAAATCACATTGTCTGTTTTTTTAACATTTTATTTGCATATTATGGTGGAAAATAAGTATTTGGTCAGAAACAAACAATCAAGATTTCTGGCTCTCACAGACCTGTAATTTCTTCTTTAAGAGTCTCCTCTTTCCTCCACTCATTACCTGTAGTAATGGCACCTGTTTAAACTTGTTATCAGTATAAAAAGACACCTGTGCACACCCTCAAACAGTCTGACTCCAAACTCCACTATGGTGAAGACCAAAGAGCTGTCAAAGGACACCAGAAACAAAATTGTAGCCCTGCACCAGGCTGGGAAGACTGAATCTGCAATAGCCAACCAGCTTGGAGTGAAGAAATCAACAGTGGGAGCAATAATTAGAAAATGGAAGACATACAAGACCACTGATAATCTCCCTCGATCTGGGGCTCCACGCAAAATCCCACCCCGCGGGGTCAGAATGATCACAAGAACGGTGAGCAAAAATCCCAGAACCACGCGGGGGGACCTAGTGAATGAACTGCAGAGAGCTGGGACCAATGTAACAAGGCCTACCATAAGTAACACACTACGCCACCATGGACTCAGATCCTGCAGTGCCAGACGTGTCCCACTGCTTAAGCCAGTACATGTCCGGGCCCGTCTGAAGTTTGCTAGAGAGCATTTGGATGATCCAGAGGAGTTTTGGGAGAATGTCCTATGGTCTGATGAAACCAAACTGGAACTGTTTGGTAGAAACACAACTTGTCGTGTTTGGAGGAAAAAGAATACTGAGTTGCATCCATCAAACACCATACCTACTGTAAAGCATGGTGGTGGAAACATCATGCTTTGGGGCTGTTTCTCTGCAAAGGGGCCAGGACGACTGATCCGGGTACATGAAAGAATGAATGGGGCCATGTATCGTGAGATTTTGAGTGCAAACCTCCTTCCATCAGCAAGGGCATTGAAGATGAAACGTGGCTGGGTCTTTCAACATGACAATGATCCAAAGCACACCGCCAGGGCAACGAAGGAGTGGCTTCGTAAGAAGAATTTCAAGGTCCTGGAGTGGCCTAGCCAGTCTCCAGATCTCAACCCTATAGAAAACCTTTGGAGGGAGTTGAAAGTCCGAGTTGCCAAGCGAAAAGCCAAAAACATCACTGCTCTAGAGGAGATCTGCATGGAGGAATGGGCCAACATACCAACAACAGTGTGTGGCAACCTTGTGAAGACTTACAGAAAACGTTTGACCTCTGTCATTGCCAACAAAGGATATATTACAAAGTATTGAGATGAAATTTTGTTTCTGACCAAATACTTATTTTCCACCATAATATGCAAATAAAATGTTAAAAAAACAGACAATGTGATTTTCTGGATTTTTTTTTCTCAGTTTGTCTCCCATAGTTGAGGTCTACCTATGATGTAAATTACAGACACCTCTCATCTTTTTAAGTGGTGGAACTTGCACTATTGCTCACTGACTAAATACTTTTTTGCCCCACTGTACATTAGGGGCTCTGCAAACGCAATGTGACGCCTGCAGACCATTCCATCTAAGTCTGCATTCCAAATGGCGCTCCTTCCCTTCCGAACCCTCCCATGCGCCCAAACGGTGGTTCCCCCCCACATATGGGGTATCAGCGTACTCAGGACAAATTGGACAACAACTTTTGGGGTCCAATTTCTCCTGTTACCCTAGGGAAAATACAAAACTGGGGGCTAAAAAATAATTTTTGTGGGAAAAAAATTTTGTTTTATTTTTATGGCTCTGCATTATAAACTTCTGTGAAGCCCTTGGTGGGTCAAAGTGCTCACCACACATCCAGATAAGTTCCTTAGGGGGTCTACTTTCCAAAATGGTGTCACTTGTGGGGGGTTTCAATGTTTAGGCACATCAGTGGCTCTCCAAACGCAACATGGCGTCCCATCTCAATTTCTGTCAATTTTGCATTGAAAAGTCAAACTGCGCTCCTTCCCTTCCGAGCTCTCCCATGCGCCCAAACAGTGGTTTACTGCCACATATGGGGTATCAGCGTACTCAGGACAAATTGGACAACAACTTTTGAGGTCCAATTTCTTCTCTTACCCTTGGAAAAATAAAAAATTGGGGGCAAAAATATAATTTTTGTGAAAAAATATGATTTTTTATTTTTACGGTTCTGCATTATAAACTTCTGTGAAGCACTTGGTGGGTCAAAGTGCTCACCACACATCCAGATAAGTTCCTTAGGGGGTCTACTTTCCAAAATGGTGTCACTTGTGGGGGGTTTCAATGTTTAGGCACATCAGTGGCTCTCCAAACGCAACATGGCGTCCCATCTCAATTCCTGTCAATTTTGCATTGAAAAGTCAAATAGCGCTCCTTCCCTTCCGAGCTCTCCCATGCGCCCAAACAGTGGTTTACTGCCACATATGGGGTATCAGCGTACTCAGGACAAATTGGACAACAACTTTTTGGGTCCAATTTCTCCTGTTACCCTTGGTAAAATAAAACAAATTGGAGCTGAAGTAAATTTTTTGTGTAAAAAAGTTAAATGTTCATTTTTATTTAAACATTCCAAAAATTCCTATTAAACACCTGAAGGGTTAATAAACTTCTTGAATGTGGTTTTGAGCACCTTGAGGGGTGCAGTTTTTAGAATGGTGTCACACTTGGGCATTTTCTATCATATAGACCCCTCAAAATGACTTCAAATGAGACGTGGTCCCTAAAAAAAAAATGGTGTTGTAAAAATGAGAAATTGCTGGTCAACTTTTAACCCTTATAACTCCCTAACAAAAAAAAAAATTGGTTCCAAAATTATGCTGATGTAAAGGAGACATGTGGGAAATGTTACTTATTAAGTATTTTGTGTGACATATCTCTGTGATTTAATTGCATAAATATTCAAAGTTTGAAAATTGCGAAATTTTCAAAATTTTCGCCAAATTTCCGTTTTTTTCACAAACGCAGGTACTATCAAAGAAATTTTACCACTATCATGAAGTACAATATGTCACGAGAAAACAATGTCAGAATCACCAGGATCCGTTGAAGCGTTTCGGAGTTATAACCTCATAAAGGGACAGTGGTCAGAATTGTAAAAATTGGCCTGGTCATTAACGTGCAAACCACCCTTGGGGGTAAAGGGGTTAACAGTTGCCCTGATCCTGTTGCTTTGCAGTGCTGGGGGTCCTGGTTCAAGGCATTTGTATGTTCTCCCCGTTTGCGTGGGTTTCCTCCCACACTCCAAAACATACTGATAAGAGCTTTAGATTGTGAGCCCCAGTGGGGACAGCGATGATGATGTCTGTAAAGCGCTTATCTCTTGTGACTCCAAAGAGACCCTTTTCTTTTTTTCTGCCAGTTTGGCATTTGAAAGGGTAATTTACTTTATCTCATTGCACTCCCTAGTATGTTTTAAGGATCGGGCACTGCTGCTCTTATTTTAAGAGCTTAATTCCTTTAAATGCTGTGCATTTGGCCAGTTTGGAATTGTATGATTTTTCTATACACAGAAGGGGGGTAATTTGTCCCTCCTAAATTACCGTAAATTAATTTTATTGGTAAAGGGAATATGACAACAGACAAATGATATAGGGGCAGAGACCCTGATTCCAGAGACGTATCACTTACTGGGCAATGTGTTATATTTCTTTTATAAAATCTGTGTTTCTCAGCCGCTTCATTGGGGGACACAGAGAACCATGGGATAGTCTGCTGCTAGCTGGAGGCTGACACTATTATTGCATTTTGAATTGAAATGGTCTCCTCCACAGCAGACTATACCTCACCTGCTAGCCTCGGGCTCTCAGTTTTGTGTAGTGTCAGTTGCAGGCAATGTGTCTCAGACCTGTCTTTAGTTATTAGGTTAAGTGTTAACTGTCTCTCGTTTTCTTTTTTTTTTTTTTCTTTCAGCTGGATTGTGTTCAGGGTAACTAAGGCCATGTTCACACGATCCTTTTTTTTCATGCGGAATTGCCGCGATTTTCAGCTGTTTTCCATGCAGGGTACATTACATTGTACCCTATGGAAAACAGGAACTGCTGTGCCCACAATGCGGAAAATCAAAAAAAAAAAACGCGCTGAATAGCTGCGGGAAAAAAGAAGTACCATGTCACTTCTTTTTTCGGAGCCGCAGCGGTTCTGCACCCATTGACCTCCATTGTGAGGTCAAACCCGCAGTAAAACCCGCAGATGAAAAAAATATCTGCGGGTTTTACTGCGGTTTGTGGTGCCGAACCGCTGCAGCAGGAAGTGCGGGGAAGCGGGCGGAAGTGCGTGGGCGGAGTGTGGCTGCCCCCCCCCCCCCCCCCCCCGTGCTCCTATCCCACCCCCCCGTGCTCCAATCCCACCGCCCCGTGCTCCGATGCCCCTCCCCCAGTGCTCCGATGCCCCCCCCCCCGGTGCCCTAATCTCCCCCCCTTATACTTACCCGGTGTCCGTCCGGCCGTCTTCTCCCTGGGCGCCGCCATCTTCCAAAATGGCGGGCGCATGCGCAGTGCGCCCGCCGAATCTGCCGGCCGGCAGATTCGTTCCAAAGTGCATTTTGATCACTGAGATAGGTTATATCTCAGTGATCAAAATAAAAAAAAATAGTAAATGACACCCCACCCCCCCCTTTGTTACCCTCCCCTCCCCCTTTGTCACCCCCATAGGTAGGGACAATAAAAAAAAATTAAGAATTTTTTTTTTTTTCCACTAAGGTTAGAATAGGGTTAGGGGTAGGGTTAGGGTTAGGGGTACGGTTAGGGGTAGGGTTAGGGTATTTTCAGCCATTTTAACTGCATAGAAAACTGCATAAAAAAAAGGATCAAAAAAAGGATCAAAAAACGCATCAAAAAAGGACAAAAAAAGGACCAAAAAAAAGACCTGCGTTTTCTGCCAAGAGCTGCAGTGTTTTAAAAAACAGTCCTGAAAAAAAAAGGATGGAAATCAGGAACGTGTGAACATACCCTAATTGTGTGCTCTGTTCCACCCACGCAGTGAGGGAGAGTACAGGCTGCAATTGTGCAGTCTGTATCCTTTTGCATCAGTATGACTGGACTAGAGTACCTTGATACTGTCGGTGGTCTGTAAGCCAGCCAGCTCCTGCTCGCCCGCCTCACATATTGTGTGTTGCACGGAGCTGAAGATTCAATATTGGGGCTCCAGGGCAATATAGTCCTGTTGCAAGTGTGTGACACCACCCTCTTCCTTACGTTTTCCCTCTCCCCCACTCTGTCTTTTATGGTAGTTTGGGAGTGTGGGGACATTTTAGGACTGGGGCTCGGTGGTTTGGATGAGAGACTCGAGCCTTTGATGCCCGGCTGCTATCTCCTATCAGCGGCTCGGGGTTCCGCTCTACTGCGTGGGGTAGTAGGCAATTGGCTGTTGTGCGGCTTGCCGTTTTGGTCCACTCTGCTGGCCTTCAGGGATCACCCCCAACTCTCTCAGTGCTAGGGGTCACTTGATTACCTGGGTCAGGTGGGGTGGACCGTGTGGCGCAATAACACCAGCAACTCAGGGGTGCTCTTCTGAGACCATGAATAGGGTAGGCTGTTGACATCTGGGGGCTGATTGGTTTTCCTTAGCAATTTTTTTTCCCTGCCCTCTGGCTTTTATAATGTCAGAATAAAGAGAAGTTCGTTTATACCCATGCGTAGTCTACATTATTATGCATGCTTTGCCTGTTTTCTACTGGTCAATCGGTGGCCTACTGTATCTCCTAAAGTCCCCCACCTCCCTCCCTGCTTATACCTGCTCAGGGGACTTTTGTTATGTCTGTCATACCGGCCTCCTCTGACGCTGCGGCCGCTTCTCCTATCAGTCCCGCTCTCTCCATTTCTCCTCGCCGCTCTGTGTCGCGCCGGTTCCCCGCGTCCTCTTCCTGCTGCTCGGGGATTTCGGCGTGGGGTGCGCGCTCCTCTTCCCTCCCGTCCTGTACCTGCTCCACACATGCGCCTTAGGACGCGGGCGTGCACTTCTTCCTCCAGTTAACCATTTCGGACCCTCCCTGCTCCTGTCTCCTCCAATCAGGTACTTCTTTGGGCTATATCAGGCCTCGCCTCCATAATGGAGGTGCCTGATTGTTGTGTGCAGTTTGGACCTTCGTTTGGCCCTGTCTGGTTCAGATCCTTTTCTGCTCCGGTCTGGTCCGTTTTCTCAGGCTCATTCTCCTCCTGTCTTCCCTCCGTTTTCCCAGCCTGTCTCCCTTGTTTCGTCCCTTCCTCCCCTCTCCCTTTTACTTTCATTCCCAGGATTTCTCCTCCACTTCCGTCCTTTCCTTCTGTCCTTTCCAGAGCCGTCCCTCTTGGTGCCAGCTGTTGCGGTATTGTTCCCCTCGGGCCTGCTCCCCAACTATCCCTGTATAGGGGTTGTCATCTCGGGTTCGCTCGCCCCTGGGTGTATCAGTACCGTGACCCAGAGGGTCCACTCTCTGTCCGGTTCTTCCGTCCTCACGGTCACTATAGGACTGCGCTCAGATTACATCAATCAGGCCATGGACCCCGCTGGTGCCTCCGCAGCAACCCAGAAGGAGTTGTTGTTCTAACGGGAGAATCAGACCCTTATTATGTCTGTTATGAAGTCTATGGACTCTCGTTTAACCGCCCTACAGACTTCGGATCCTGGTAACGCCCCTCTGCTGGTGGGACTCCAGCAGGAGCTCGCACAGCAGCGAGATACCCAGTCCCATATTCTTACTTACATGGCATCGGTCGACGACCGCCTTCACTCTCTTCAGTCTGCCGCCGCTGCTTCTGCCTCTCATCGAGATCCTGTACCCCTTCCTCCTCCTCGTTTGGGAAAGCCCCCTCGATACAGCGGCGATCCCAAATTGTGTCGGGGTTTTTTGAACCAGTGCCGTCTACACTTCGAGCTCCTACCCCAGCAATATCCCTCTGATCGTGCTAAGGTGGCCTTTATTGTGTCCCATCTCGAGGGAGAAGCTCTGTCCTGGGTTAACCCCTTATGGGAGCGGGATGACCCGGTAGTTGCCAGTATACAGATTTTTCTGGACACATTTCGTAAGGTCTTTGATGAGCCAGGTCGGGTGGCATCTACCACTGAATCCCTCTTTAATCTTCAACAGGGGAACCTTACTGTTGGACAATACGCCATCCGCTTCCCGACACTTTCTTCTGAGCTTGGGTGGAATAACGAGGCACTGGTAGGGGCTTTTTGGAGAGGGCTCTCGTCCAAGATTAAGGATGAGCTCGCAGGTCGGGATACCCCTACTATCCTGGAGGACCTTATATCCCTGGCCACACGTATTGATTTAAGTTTCCAGGAGTGCTCTCGAGAACTAGTCAGGGAGAGGAGATCCTTTAGGACTAATTGGGTGCCTGGTTCCTCCTCGGTCAAGTCCTCTGCTTCTTCCGCCCCTGAACCTATGCAGGTGGATCGAGTTAGGTTGTCGGAGCAGCGTCGCAGGGAGAGGTTGGCACAGGGCTTGTGTCTTTATTGTGGAGGGGTAAATCATTTCCTGCGTTCCTGTCCAGAGAGGCCGGGAAACTCCTCCACCTAGGCCAGGTAAGTGAGGCCTTCCTAGGTGATTCAAATTCCTCTCTACCCCTAACTATTTCAGCTTTGATTTCTGTAGGTCTTGAGCTTAGATCTGTGGAGGCGTATGTGAACTCGGGTGCCGCTGGTAATTTCATTCGGCAGGAGGAGGTGAACAAATTTCGGATACCTGAGGTTACTCTTGAGACTCCGCGTTTTATTTCTGCAGTGGATGGCAGACCCCTACCTGTTTCCATCAAGATGGTCACTCTCGAGTTGGATATGCAGATTGGAGCTCTACACCAGGAGAGGATAGCATTTTATGTTCTGCCTAATCTTTCTCACGCTCTGCTCTTGGGTCTACCCTGGCTCAGGTCGCACGAGCCAGTTCTTGATTGGCGCTCTGGAGAGATACTCCGCTGGGGTCATAGTTGTCATGAACGTTGTCTGCTGTCCGTCTCCCGTCCAGGTCTTCCCCAAGCACCCGTCAATCTTCCTAGTCTTCCCTCTGCCTATCTCTCGTTTGCCGATGTCTTTGATAAAAAGGAGGCGGAGTCTCTTCCTCCACACCGAGCCTATGACTGCCCTATCAAGTTAATTCCTGGATCTACCCTTCCCAAGGGAAGAACCTATCCGTTATCTCCGGCAGAGACCTTAGCCATGTCAGAATACATCCGAGAGAATTTAGCCAAGGGTTTCATCTGGAAGTCCTCTTCTCCAGCTGGAGCCGGTTTTTTCTTCGTTCGGAAGAAAGATGGATCCCTTCGGCCATGTATAGACTACCGAGGTCTGAATGCCATCACAGTCAAGAATAGGTATCCCCTACCGCTGATTCCTGAACTCTTCGACCGACTGAGAGGAGCCCGAATTTTCTCCAAACTAGATTTACGCGGAGCCTATAATTTGATCCGAATTCGCGCTGGAGACGAGTGGAAGACTGCCTTTAACACCCGGGATGGCCACTATGAATACCTGGTCATGCCCTTTGGTCTCTGTAACGCTCCAGCGGTCTTCCAGGAATTTGTGAATGAGATCTTCCGTGATCTACTGTATTCTTGTGTGGTGGTGTATCTTGACGACATCCTTATTTTTTCACCCGACTTGTCCTCTCACAGAAGAAGTATTCGTCTGGTTCTACAGCGTCTTCGGGAGAATCGCCTCTACGCAAAGATCGAGAAGTGTTTGTTTGAACAGACTTCTTTGCCTTTCTTGGGATATATTATTTCTGACATGGGGTTGGAGATGGATCCTGAGAAACTATCTGCTGTACTTAAGTGGCCTCGTCCTATTGGAGTGAAGGCCATCCAACGATTTTTGGGCTTCGCTAACTACTATAGACAATTCATTCCGCATTTCTCTTCTGTGACCAAGCCTCTCGCCGCTCTTACCCGGAAAGGAGCGGTTCACAATGTTTGGCCTCCGGAGGCAGAAGACTCCTTTCTCTCCCTAAAAAGGGCCTTCACATCTGCTCCTATTCTTCATCGGCCTGTGGCCAGCAGGCCTTTCATCCTTGAAGTGGATGCCTCCTCTTCGGGTGCTGGGGCAACTCTCTCCGCCTGTGGTAGATACTCCCATATCTCGCCTATCAAGGACAACTACCTTACCTCTTGCTGACGTAGCGGCACTTTGAGATCCCACAGACCGACATTTAAAGTCCGTGGCTAACTAGGCCTTTCCAGCAGCGGGCTTTGCCCTCTGCCCTGCTTTTGCTGCTACCTGGGTATCCAAGGCAGCTACGGCTTGGGTGAAACATTTATGGCACAGTATTCTGTGGAGGCGATTATTGCGGATCAGATAGCCCAGGCAGATATTTGTGTACATCATCATTAGATTATCATTAGATGCAGCTGAATGCTGTGTGCAGGCGGCAAGCAATTGTGTGGCCATTCATCGTATCTTATGGCTCAAAGTATGGAGAGCAGATTTGGCTTTGAAGAAGTCTCCTACAGGTTTACCCTTCGGACAAGATCATTGCTGATGCTGCTCCTCTCTTCAGCGAGGCATGACTGAGGGAATTCAGAGATTTATGCATCCGAGTGGTAGTCGCTTCTGACTACAGGATAGTTTGTCACTCTTCCACAAGATAATTTTTTCAGATCTCGTTCCTCAGTATAAGAACTAGTTTCGCTCAAGCCATAGCATACCTGCTTCAAGCAGGAGTACTCTTGAGGGTTCCTCCTTCAGAACTCTTCAGAGGGTTCTAATCAAACCTATTTGTGATCCCCAAAATAGATGGTTAGGTACGACCCATTCTGGATGTAAGGATGGAGTTAACCTAGTCAGTCGCTGCATCCATGGAGGCCTGGGGTGTTTCTGTTCTCGATAGACCTACAGGACGCCTATCTTCATGTGCCTGGCTCATCATCGATTTCTTCGCTTTGCAGTCTACCAGGATCACTTGCAGTTAAGGGTCTTTCACTTTGGGCTGGCAACTGTGCCCAGAGTGTTTACAAAGGTTCTGGCCCCAGTTTTGGCTTTGCTCTGCACCAGGGTGGTGGTAGTATCCCCACCTGGGCAATATTCTCGTCAAGGCGCCTTTCTTTATTCCAGAATCTGGAGAGTTTGCAGATTGTTCTAGATTCCCTGAAACAATTCAGATGAATTGTCAAAAGGGCAAAATACGTGATAATTGCAACACTGTGTCTTCGGTTTCTAGGGATGATATTCGACATAGTTCAAGCATCAGTCAGGAAAAGAGGCTAGCTCTGCAATCCTCTGTCCAAATTCTGAAGCAGCCAGAGAGATATTATCTCCTGTTTTGCATGAGTCTTGGGGAAGATGGTATCAACGTTCGAGGCAGTTCCATTTGCACAATTCAAGCCCTCTACAAAACACACTGTTGGCCTGTTGCGACAGGTCAACTCAACCTCCAGACCATCTTAGTCCTTCTTCCACTTCGCTGTTGCGAGGTGGTGGGTATCGTCCCTGTTAATCCAGGGTCGCTCCTTCCGCTCCATCCAGTTGCTGGTTCCGACCACGGATGTCAGCCTTATTGGATGGGGGCCATCTTCCACCACTTGTCAGTTCAGGAATCTTGGAACAGTCAGAAGAGACTCCTTCCAATCAATGTATCAGAGCTCTGAGCCATCCTTCTGGCTCTCAAACATTGGCAACATTTGGTTCTAGGAATGTCCATGAGGATTCAGTCAGATAATGCCACAGCAGTGGCCTATATCAATCGGCAAGCAAGGATGCGGAGTCTATTTGCCACATCAGAAGTGGCGGTGATATTGAAATCTACAGAGGACAAAGTTCCTTTGATCTTCACGGTTCATATACCTGGAGTGGACAACTGGGCAGCAGACTTCTTGAACCGCCAGCAGGTAGAGGCATGAGAATAGGCTCTTCACCTAGAGGTGTTCAAGGACATTTGTCATCAGTGGGGCACACCAGATGTAGATCTGTTGGCATATAGATTAAACCACAAGGTACCAAGATTCGTTGAAGATCTTTGTATCCTCTGGCAGTTCTCCCTTCCTTACCTATTTCCTCCTCTATCTCTTCTGCCCAGACTTCTCAGGAAAGTAAAAGCAGAGGCATTTCCAGTTATCCTCAGCGAACCATACTGGCCTCTGAATGCCTTGTATGCGGACGTGATCAACTTTTTGGCGGATGTCACTTGGACTCTCCTTCACTGTCCAAATCTCCTGTTTCAGGATCTGTTCTTCCAACAGAATTTACAGTCGCTCAATTTAACAGCATGGCTGTTGAAGCTGCAATTCTGAGGTCAGTGTGCTTGTCAGAATCCGTCATCCCAACCCTGATATGGGCACTGAAACCCTCCTTGCTGCGCATCTATCACCACACTTGCAAGACCATTTTTTGCTGTTCTGAGTCTTCTTGAATTTCTCAAATATCCTTTTCTCTGCCTATACGGCTCTCCTTTTTGCAGTCGGGGATGGAGTCAGGGTTGGCGAGCTCCTTACGTTATCCTGCACCAGGATAAGGTACTGTTGAGACCTGTTCCGTCCTCCATCCCCAGGGTTGTTTTGGCTTTGCACTTTAACAAGGACATGCTTTCTTTCCTTCCTTTTGCCCTGCACTTTTTCGTCTGATCGAAAAGGAACTAGACAAATTAAATGTCAAGAAGTGCAAGATAGGGTTTGTAAAAAAGACTATTACCTCGAAAAATTACTTTTTATTGATCAATATTAACAAAACAAAATAGACCACAAAATACAAGAAAGTGAAAAACCCAAAAATCTATTGCTGATCTGTACCTACCGATGAATCCAGCAGGGGTATAGATAGGCCTATATGACCCTAGGTAACCCTAGCTGAACCCTTTCCTACCAGCGCAGGTTGGCACCCTCTTGAAATGCAAATGGCGCCCCCGCTCACCGGCGGCTTGCCCTAAATTCCCTGGATATCCTTATAGAAGGAAAATCACACAAAAAGACACACAAAATAATACAAATCCAATCCACAGATTGACCGTGCTTTCTTGAAATAATGAGTTAAACAAACCATTAATTCAGAGCCACTCTCGCTGCATGTTGCTATAGCAGCCTATGTGTATCAGACCTCTATTGCACTATGCCCAAAATAGATCAGCAATCTGATAAACCGTTTTAAAATAAAACTTAGCTTGAACCTGCTAGATCAGTATCGCCTCAACGCGTTTCCCTCCCATGATGTAAGTTCCTCAGGAGGCACATGGTAACTTCAGTGTTCATTCAGGACATCAGGGATTCAGACGACGCCTGGTATGATACACATAGGCTGCTATAGCAACATGCAGCGATGGTGGCTCTGAATTAATGAGTTCTAATTAGGTTGTTCTTTCTTATTATCCATAGATCTTATCTACATTTGATAATAACCTAAACTTGTGAATCTGTTGCCACTGGCTAAATGAGTTTTGTATTATAAGAGGCTACGCAGCAATAATGAATGTTGTATTGTGGATTTGCCATATTCAGTTAATTGTAATGGCACTGTACATTATGCCCCATAGAAGATATTTTGCAGTGGTTGTGTTTGAATAAGGGAATTATTAACTGGCAGCCCAGTTGGAGATATACATTCTGGGTATACTGACTTGAACCCACAATTTTTGCCCTCTAAATCTATCCCCATATTATGGGTAATAAATAAAGGGTGAGTTATAGGGAATTTAAGGGCGAGTCATCGTTGAGCTGGGGCGCCAGTGTGCGTATCGTGATAGGGTGCCAACCTCTGCAGCCAGGAAGGGACTCTGAAAATAGGGATTGTGGAGGGTAAGGACAAAAACACCCCCCCCCCCTTCTTTGTCTCCCCTAAAATAAATTTATAACAAACTAACCACCAATATGACATGTATCTAATTTGCGATTTTCTTTGGTACCTTTAATCATTGTCACGGTAGCTTTGCATTAAATTAGGCCCATATCTTTATTCCCTGGTTTGTTTGACCGTGCTTTTTTGAAATAATGAGTTAATCTGTGGATTGGATTTGTATTATTTTGTGTGTCTTTGTGTGGGTATCCTTCTATAGGGACATCCAGTGAATTTAGGGCAAGCCGCCGGTGAGCAGGGGCGCCATTTACGTTTCAAGAAGGTGCCAACCTCCGCTGGTAGGAAAGGGTTCAGCTAGGGTTACCTAGGGTCATATAGGCCTATCTATGCCCCTGCTGGATTCATCGGTAGTCACAGATCAGCAATAGATTTTTGGGTTTTTTCGTTTGGTTTTTCACTTTCTTGTATTTTGTGGTCTATTTCGTTTTTTAATATTAATCAATAAAAAGTAATTTCTAGAGGTATTAGTCTTTTTTGATGAGCCAGCACTAGAACTAATCCCAATCAATTTGATTTATAATAATTTTTTAAGATATGGTTTGTAAGCCTTGAAACGCATTGATGCAATAATCAGCAATTAGACCACATCTCTGCAGCTCGGATTTTGAATCACCAGATTCCTCGTTTGCCATAGCCAACGACCCTCACAAGGGCCTGGCCGCCTCTAAGGCAGCTGTTCATGCCTATAAGGCAAAGGCCAGAGCGCCTCCTGTTAGGGTAAAGGTGCACTCTATGCGGGCAGTGGAGGCATCCTGGGCAGTTCACCACCAGGCATCCATCCTGCAGCTCTGTAAAGCAGCTACTTGGTCATTGGTACATGCCTTCTCCACGTTTTACAGGGTTCACACCTTTACTACTTTGGATACAATTCTTGGCAGGAAGATTTTGCAGGCCGCAGTTGCTTAGATTTCGGCCTGAGCTAGGGTGGATAATTTGGTGGTAATAGTATATTATTTTTCCCATCCCAGGGACCGCTTTAGGACATCCCATAGTTCAGTGTCCCCCAATGAGAGGCTGAGAAATTAAGATTTTTTTTTTTTTTTAGTAATCACCATAAAAATTGTTTCACTGGGGAACACAGCACCCACCCTTAGTTATCTGGTTGGATGTGCATTTATGTTTTTATAGAAAGCTCATGAATGTGGAGGACTACCTGGCAGCTGGTGTACTAATCCTCTAGTGATAATCTAATTTAAAACAGAGATTTTATAACTACAGCAAACAGGCTAGTAATGGATACATCGCTGGAATCAGGGTCTCGGTCTCTACATCTGCTCTGAGATTATGTGGCAAAAACCTGGTGACAGATTCCCTTTAATGAATGTCCCATGTCCCTCCAGGAATAGATTTAACCTCATCCTTTGATGGGTGATGACAGACAGGACTGGCATCTTGTGACGTCACACTTACCTGTTGTGGAACTGTGAACATGATGAGTCACAGTTCATTTAAATAATTCAGATATCGGTTTGACTGAGTAAACTGAATACGGCATAGAGAATAATTTGTAAGATTGATTTAAAGAATAAAACTGACCGATTCTGTATAACATAGTCAAATATTTACCTGGAGCAGCATTATTCTCTAATAGTCTGTAACAGTAGAGGGAAATGAGCATTGCATGGCCCACCCATGGCACATGAGGCATGCCTCCACACACAGGCCTTTGGTGGATTCACGGCTTGGCTTTCTTTAAATGAAAGTGAACTCAAATTGTTCTGTCAGTACAAGAGTTAATGAGACGGATTAAAGGGGGATCCAGAACACGCTGGCCAAATTGCTTTTATGTTTAACCCCCAGGGAACAGAACATCAACTGCTTTCAACCAAATGCACTGACATATGAATATTTTACAGCAATTTAATGTTTTTTTTCCAGCTGCCCCAAAGGACCTGCGAATCAATTTGCGAACGTTGTTCTCCTGCATTTAAAGGCTGAGCTGGATAATTCAGGATGAAAGAGGCTGTCAGCCCAGAGCTTTTTAAGGGGCTTAATAAGAAAGTAGAAATGACTCCCACCCGATATCAATCCTCCTCCTCTCACCTACTAAAACTTTTATGCTCTGAAGTGGTCCGTGCCTATGGCTTGCTCCATTTTATATAACTTTATTGTGGCTTCATGCTTTATTCTACCTGGTTAACTCTGGAAAATCATTGTAAGATCTTATGTGACAGATGAGTATTTTGTATGTGGATTTCCTTTTAGTTTATTTTATTTATTTTTGTTGTATTTTTCACAATTTCAAATTAGCCACTTAACATAATTTAGACTAAAATATGGTAATATTTATTAATAAATGGTGACATGGTTATTTAAAGAAGCGCTCACATGAAAGTTTTTATCCTCTTACTGTATTGCCATCATCATATTATCTAGCACTGTGTACTTACAGTTGCTCATTTTCTCCTTCTACTCAGATAATTCTTATCTTTTCTTGTCTATGTAAAAACAGGAAGTCTCTGGTCCATACATAACTCCTGACCCAGCTTACCCCTGCCAGGGACTTTTGCAGAAAACCCGTCGTGGGTTCCCCAATATTTTCTTTAATCTGCCAGGCAAAACTCACAGCAGGGGCCTGCAATACTTAGCATTCAGCTTTAGCACGGCTGATAATCAAGAATAGAGGGGTCCCTACACTGTAATTTTTAATTATTAAAATAATTTTTTTTAAAAACTGTGTGGGGCCCCCCCTCATTTTTAGCACCAACCTTGCTAAACCAGGGGCAACACGGTGGCTCAGTGGTTAGCACTGCAGCCTTGCAGCACTCGAGTCCTGGGTTCAAATCCCACTAAGGACAACATCTGCAAGGAGTTTGTATGTTCTCCCCATGTTTGCGTGGGTTTTCTTCGAGCACTCCGGTTTCCTCCCACATTCCAAAGACATACTGATAGGGAATTCAGATTGTGAGCCCCAGATTGTGAGCCCCATTGGGGACAGTAATGATGGTGTGTGCAAACTGTAAAGCGATGCAGAATATATTTGCTTTAATAATAATAATCTTTATTAACCGTGGGAAAAAAAGCCAGTGATGAGGTCACCGCAGTTCAAGCTCAATGTTTTCACAGCAGATCACCGTGAGAATTTTTCATGGTGATCTGCTGTGAAGACACTGAACTTGTACTGGTAACCTCATCTCTGGCCTTTTCTACGGTGCTGTAGGTCACCGCAGTTCAGCCCCGCTGGGAACACAGCCTCACTGACTGGCGGTAACCTCGATGGTGTCACCGCTGGACAATGATGATGCGCTCGCAGCAGCTCATTCACCAGTGGTTCTCAGCCTGGACAGTCGCATCTTGGCATAGTACAGGTTAAAAACTATCCCCCAGTCATGGATTACAGCAGGGGACAGAACGTCAGAGAGGTGATGGATATTGTTGTTTTTTTTTTATTTTTGGTTTATTACAGGGGATGAGGGCTTCGGGAAATTAGGCATTAGGTGAGTACAACTGTGTTTTGTTTTTTTGTTGTTGTTTTTTTTAAATTAAAATGGGAAATCTGTTTTGTTTTATTTCTAATGAAAGACTTTATTCTGGCTGTGTCTTTATTTACCATGTAACTATAAGATTAGTAATGAATTGGTGTCTTGTGGACACTTCTGCATTACTAAGCCGTGGGCTTGATGTCACCTGAATGCAAAGGTGACATCAAGCCCACATATATGAACCACACTTGCCACCACTAGGGCAAGTGGACAGAGCCGGACAAATCGCCAGAATTGGCGCATCTAAATTATACACCTTTTCTGAGCAGCTGCGGGCTGCTATTTTTAGGCTGGGGGGCCTATATCAACGGCCCCTTACCAGCCTGAGAATACCAGCCCCCAACTGTCGGCTTTAGCAAGGTTGTCAAAAATGGGGGGACCCCACGCCGTTCATTTTAAATTATTTTATTTAAATAATTAACAAACAGCGTGGGTACCCCCTCTATTCTTGATAACCAGCCTTGCTGAAGCTGACAGCAGAGGGTTGTAGCCTATACAGAAAATAAAGGGGAACTACACTTTTTTTTTTTTTTTTAATTATTTACAGCGCAGGCTGCGGATGATGAATATTCTCATCAGCCGCTCCTGCTGTCACTGTTATTAGCGGCAGCATGTGTAGGCTGATGGGAGTAATAGTCACATCAGCTGCCGCCTGCTGTCATTATTGTGATCACTTGAATATAACTCACCATTTTCCCCTGCTCGTGCTGATCGCCAGCAGAGCAGGAGAGAATGATGAGAGCTGTCTTCAGCACCCAGCGCTGGGGAACAGCGCTTACTGAATCGCTTCTTCCCTGGTGCCCGTCCATGTGGTACTGATGCGGCACACAGTTGCCACACATGTGCCGCACGTTTTACACACACGGACACTGACATCTCCTGTACTGTTTTCTTCCGGTATCGGAAATATGAGGACGTGTGAAACCGGCCTTAGAAATGGGAGAGAACGGGGCAGACAAAAGTGAGTTGGATACAACTACAAATTTTCTTAATGAAGCTTTCCACAAAGTTGCTTTTTATTACTTTAACATAGATGTATTTGGGCATTAAAAACCTTGTAGAAGTGCATAGCTTGTTAATTCTGACCACCTGCATCCACCAGTATGGGGGAGCTTATCATATTGGTAAGATTGTTGTGTAACTCTGTATACCCTAAAAAAAAGTTTATTTTAAGCTTACCTGTTGTTGCATCCAAAACCAGAGTAAATAATGGTTTTGCAGTCCTATCCCTCAAAAGGTGCAGTTAACACTGCTTTTGGTGCAAATACCAGTCTAATATATCATGGAGCTATCCTGATTCTGATGCTTTATAGCTTACCGTCCAATCTTTTTGAATGGGCGCTTTGTTTTTATCAGCATTCTGCCAGCACTATAGGAGCTGTAGCTTCTTTTACCTTCACTCCGCAGTATGCATTGGCCTTCCTACACCATCTCTCTATTAAGCCTGTATGCAGTTCCACTAAAAAGGGAGCAGACGCAAAGAAACAAAAACCTGCCCCCATTTGATGTAATCCATCTTGGCTTTCTTGATACAAGAGCTAATTACACTTGACAAAAAGTAGTCGACAGCAAGACACAAAAGGTAGATGCCTAATGACTGGCACTTTAAAGTGATTTTTCTTTTTTTTTTGTGGAGGTGTATTGGAAATGTACTTTTCAGTAAGTGTATTGTGCACTATTGTTGGCCAATGCACTGGCCATCAGATGAGCCCAAGTTTATTGAAACCAATGACTTTTTAAAGTTGGAGTTGCGGTTTAATAACTGGTAAGTAAGAAAAGAAAGTCAATGATGACTTTAAGAAAATGTGTTCTAAAAGTGGTTGTAGTGCCCTCCATGCTTATCTCATTGTCTGCCTGACCAACTTGTATCATCAATGGATCAGATGCGGTTCGGACACTGACAAGTTTTACATACTGATATTCCAATGGATTGTCACCTTTCATGCATGTAGGTCTTGTAATGGGTTAATGATGGTCGATTGTATCATTTGTAGTGATCTTATTAGTAGTGAGTGGATTCTTTGTACTTGCAGGAACTGTACATTGCTGTTGGGATCTCTGGAGCGATCCAGCACTTGGCTGGAATGAAGGACAGTAAGGTAAGTGTTTACGATGCATGTAGTGACTTGCTACAATTAGATTATTATTTGTGTTACCTCAAGTTAAAAAATGTACCGTAATCTAATATATATTTACTTCATACTGTCCTCACCTGTAGTTTACTGTATTATTCTAAAACGTGGATTAGCTGTACTATCTACAGAAAGGGATGGTCTACTACTCAGACAACCTTAAATCTATATTCCAGAGTGTAAAATAAAAATAGCAGATACACTCCTCCAGCACCAACGCCAGTGATATCCAGGTCTCGCGTGACACTGGCTGCATGATCCCAACAATCAGGACTGTACTTCTCACAATTCCTTGTGATGTTGAGGCTTTAGCCAGAGGAAGTGTAAGCAAAGCATCACATTAGTGACTTCTGATTGGCTGCAGCGCTCACATGGCATAACAGTGCCACCAAGCCCTGGGAAACTTAGGAGGGGAGAATCTGTTACTTTATTCTCCAACTGTAATCTAAAAATATTTAAGTGAGAAGTGGGCAACCTCTTTGAAGTGGAGCCTCACTTTTCTTCAAAATACATATACACAAGGCAAACTCTTTCATATTTTGTTTTCTGATGAGCTTTCATTGTAGAGGTCAGAAAAACAAAATTACATTTTATAGGTGTTCATTTTTCTGCACTATTACAATGATCATGATCCATTAAGTGTTGCATTTAGCTGCAACTTTGGTGTCGTAATAAGTTGCTTTTCTAGAGAAGACTTCGTGATATAGCTTTAAGGAGTTTACCAGTAGACCCCTACCTTGGGAGAACAACAGAAAAATGGTCCTCCTTTGCAAAACGTGTAGTGTTCTGCAAGTCTGGACTGGTAATATTCCCAGGTGGGTAAGTGCCCGGGGGGTCGGTCAGTCTGTCAACTGCTTTGGAATAGCAGAAACTGTACTGGCAATGAGAAACAAATACATAGTGAAAGCCTGGGAGAATTTTCTCTAAGCTTGAAAGCGAGCAAGCAGGCAGTGCATCCACTCAGAAAAGCGCATTGCCCTGTTGAGCCACAGTCAAACGCTGAGCTCAGCACAAAAAGCTTACCTCCAAAATGTACCAAGATTAAAAATCATGCGAAAGAATGGCGCACCCTCGGACCAATGCCATATTCAGTTTGGGAGGGCAGCAGGATCTGGTTGACATCATGGTCACATGACCACTAGTCCTCCACGTAAGGCTGGAGGCGGCTGAGCACGCTAAGAGGACAAATGAAACTGTAAAGCTATTCCTGCACTTTCCATCCACCTCTAGCCTCTGCCCCATCATCTTCTGCCAGTCTGAAAGGAATCTAAACCTCTTGCTAATCTCCTTAACATAAACATTGAATATTGGTCCTTATTTAATACTAGATGGTGGCCCGATTCTAACGCATCGGGTATTCTAGAATATGCATGTCCACGTAGTATATTGCCCAGCCACGTAGTATATTGCCCAGCCACGTAGTATACAGCACAGAGCCACGTAGTATAGAGACGTAAAAAAATAAATAAACATATTCTCACCTTCCGAAGGCCCGTTGAAGTCCTGCTATACTCACCCTCCGCCGCCTTTCCCGCTCCTCGGGACGCTCCCGGGATCGCTCCATTGCAAGCGTCAGCTTCCGGTCCCAGGGCTGGTATGAGCAGGACCTGTGATGACGTCGCGGTCACATGACCGTGACGTCACGGCAGGTCCTTGTCGCACACCAGCCCTGGGACCGGAAGCTGCCCGGGAGCGTGGCGAGGAGCGGGAAAGGCGGCGGAGGGTGAGTATAGCAGGTTTTTTTTTAACATGACATATTTTTACTATTGATGCTGCATATGCAGCATCAATAGTAAATAGTTGGGGACACACAGGGTTACTAGCAGCGGTAACGGAGTGCGTTGCACCGCGGGCTGTTACCGCTGCCATTAACCATGTGTGAGTGGAGGGGATTATGGAGCGGGCGCCGGGCAGTGAGTGTAGGGGAGTAGGGCAGGGACTAATCGGACTGTGCCTGTCGCTGATTGGTCGCGACAGCCATGACCGGCAGCTGCCGAGACCAATCAGCGAATGAATAACCGTGACAGAAAGACAGACAGACTGAAGTGACCCTTAGATGCCTCCACTGATTAAGCGCAGCAGTGTTAACAATGCCTGCATCCCCTGGTACTTTTTTAGCAGTCACTAAGGACGGCTGCAGTCCATCCTCCCTATAAGAGTATTGTACATTGTTGAAATTGTGCGCCGCCATAGTGATAATGAGACTGATAGGAGTTCTGAGTAGCAAGCACACATACTTATAACTATTGTTGAGCATTCCGATACCGCAAGTATCGGGTATCGGCCGATACTTGCGGTATCGGAATTCCTATACCGAGATCCGATACTTTTGTGGTATCGGGTATCGGTATCGGATACATAGAGATGTGTAAAATAAAGAATTAAAATAAAAAATATTGATATATTTACCTCTCCGGCGGCCCCTGGACTCAGCGCGGGTAACCGGCAGGCTTCGTTGTTCAAAATCAGCGCTTTTAGGACCTGAGAATCACGTCCCGGCTTCTGATTGGTCGCGGGCCGCCCATGTGACCGCCACGCGACCAATCACAAGCCGCGACGTCATTCGCAGGTCCTTAACGCGCTCATTTTTTAAAAATGAGCACGTTAATGGCTTTCAAAGATGTAGCGGCTTGTGATTGGTCGCGGCCACGCGACCAATCACAAGCCGCTACGTCTTTGAAAGTCATTAACGCGCTCATTTTTAAAAATGAGCGCGTTAATAGCTTGCGGTGACGTCGCGGCTTGTGATTGGTCGCGGCCACGCGACCAATCACAAGCCGCTACGTCTTTGAAAGCCATTAACGTGCTCATTTTTAAAAAATGAGCGCGTTAAGGACCTGCGAATGACGTCGCGGCTTGTGATTGGTCGCGTGGCAGTCACATGGGCGGCCCGCGACCAATCAGAAGCCGGGACGTGATTCTCAGGTCCTAAAAGCGCTGATTTTGAACAAAGAAGCCTGCCGGTTACCCGCGCTGAGTTCAGGGGCCGCCGGAGAGGTAAATATATCAATATTTTTTATTTTAATTCTTTATTTTACACATCCCTATGGATCCCAGGGCCTGAAGGAGAGTTTCCTCTCCTTCAGACCCTGGGAACCATGAGAATACCTTCCGATACTTGATGTCCCATTAACTTGTATTGGTATCGGATATCGGTATCGGCGATATCCGATATTTTTCGGGTATCGGCCGATACCGATACTTTCAAGTATCGGACGGTATCGCTCAACACTACTTATAACCTTTCTTGTGACATCATGCAACACTGCCCCCTCCGTAAACTAATCCTATGCGCTTGTTCCACTCTCCCCATCTTTGTTATCTGATATGATTGATGGCTTAGCCTGCTTTCACACATCAGTTTTTTGCCATCAGTCGCAATCCATCAGATTTTGACTGATGCTGCCGGATCCGTTTTTCTCATAGACTTGTATTAGCGACGGATTGCCTCACGTTTCATCCGTCGTTCGCCGGATCCGTCGAATATTTTGTCCGGTGGCCGGAGACAACGGACAAAGTAACATTTATTTTGTACGTTGAAAAACGGACAGCGACGACTGTCGCCTTCCCTCGTTTGCTAGAATGGAAGCCTATGGCGACTGATTTAGTTTTTTTTTTTTTTTTTAACTGAGCATGCTCTGATCCAATTAGCCAGATCCACAAGTCGGATCCATCCAAAAAATGGATCCGTCGCATCAGTTTTTCACAATCTGCGACGGATCCGTCGGGCCAACGGATTGTGACTGAGGGCAAAAAACTGATGTGTGAAAGGGGTCTTAGCCAGCTAGCCAATCAGTATTACTGGGGATGCCGCTAGGATCTTATTCCCCAGCTGAAGTGCTCAGAAGCGCAGATGCGCACGCCTAGAGCACTTCCCTGCACTAAACCAGACACTACCAGTTTGGTGCTTATCTGGTGATGTCTTATGAAGTCCCATAGAACTTGGAGTGCGCATGAATGCTCTGGTGCCTTACCACTGACAACGAGCACTGTAGCTAGCAGGATGTAGTAGGGTGGGGTTCAGGGACTTCTGTTCTTAAAATAGATGTGTTTTCCACTGTGAAACCCAGACGTATCGACATTGCCGCTTTTTATTTTCTTAATGGGAATCTTATTTGTTTCTCTGCCTTCAGACCATTGTGGCCATAAACAAAGATCCAGAGGCTCCGATATTCCAGGTGTCAGATTATGGCTTGGTGGCTGATTTATTTAAGGTAAACTATCTTGTACATACAGGGGGTTTTATTGGTTTACCTACGGTTTGACCCTATGATGATTTTAGGTTTGTGCTCTAAAATCCATGTGAATTTTGCATCGTATAGATTTAAATGGCAAATGTCCCCTATTGTTCAAACATCTGAGAGATCTTTCTGCACAGATTTTAGATCTGTGTTTAAAGAAAAAAAACAAGTGCCATGTCATTTTTCAAAGCAGATCACCCCCACTGAATGGGACAAACCTGCATGCGGGGCCCCAATATATCATACTTCATTCTTTTGCAAATTTGGCAGATTTTTTTTCTGTACATAAATTCCATCATGTGACCATAGAGCCCGATTCATTATGGCATTTGCACCTTTTTATTTATTTTTTTGCTTGGTCTTAGTCTGAGTTATTCACAAATGTTCTAACATTTTGGTGGCCATGCAACAAATAAGGTTAAAGACAAAAATAAAGAGCATTTTTACCATTTTGAAAAAAATTGCACAAAAGGTTCAATGAATTCAACATGACAGAAATAGAAAAGTGACTTGCAAAAAACTCAGCAGGTGATGAATTGGGACCCGTCTCGTTCAGATTGGTGTAATGCGTTTCATTGGTCCATGTATAATGATGTCTCACATGTGTAACGGTCTTAAGTAAACTATTATAGCTTTTATATGTATCTGCACATAACTTAATACAACCAGTTTGTCTAGATAATATCAGCAATACCGGACTGGTCCTTGACGTTGCTTCCAGCCTCTCAGCCCCTATTGCTTGCCTTATAGGCATTTCTGTGCTCTACCGGGAACAGCAGGTGGCAGTGCCAGCACTTAATGCGGCTCCTGAACTGTCGCCTGCTGGCAGGATCCAAGCCACACTCACTTAAAGTGTACAACATGTAGGCTGTTTCCTCCATAAATTTTGTAGGAGCCCATTAATTCCACCCGATGGAAACAGATATTGTAAATAATTGAAGATTTGTTTTCATTGAGGACCACCCTTCTACACACTCCTCATATTTACACATGTGGCTCAAGTAAAGGTTAGACCGTGCAACCAGTTGACATCTATCCAAGTATGTGCAATGCCTTCCTGTATAATTAAACGGAGTATTGGATTAAAGTACTGTCCTAATTTAGTCCTTTACCCATTAAAGTGTTATCCTTGCTTCACTCGCTTCCCTATCGGAAGATGAGCAGGTCTAGTGACTTCACCTCTAGATATCGAAGGGGCAGTAAGAATGGCTCTTCAGAACCATTTTTTTTCTAAATTAAAAACTAAATAAATTGCAAAGTTAAATTATAAAGCATAGTTTTTTTTTTTTTTGTTTTTTTTTTAATAAATTATTTGTGTCTGAAAGCTGCGGACTTTCAACTATACAGTCTGATTGTTCCTTACCCTCCTACAAACAGAGGTTCTGACATGGTCCACACTCAGATTATTTTATCAGACCAGATGACCTGTGTACTGGGGTTATATATTATCATTAACTGTGTGTTTGTTTTTTTTGCAGGCAGTCCCAGAAATGACTGAATTGCTGAAGAAAAAATAGTCCGTCCATCCAATGGAATAGCTGCTGCTCCTGGGAAATTTGTACTTAATTCTCTACATAAATACGTACATGACATCACAAACGCTGTATAAAATTCTTATACTTTTTTTATTGGCAGCGATTAAATGTATCATAAATATGACAACTTTATTAAACCAATGCTAACATCTAGCTGTTTGAGTAATGTGTTGTGATGAGTTTTTTTTTCCTGTTACTATAGTGGATCATTGCCATGGACCGTTATCCTATTAATACAATTAGTGATGACCTGTAGTATAGGCAGCAACTTGTTAGGCCACATGCACACGTTGTGGAAAGCGGTGCAAATTTTTCCAGACTGATTTTGGTAAATCCGCAGGTAAACCGCACTGTGGATTACCTGCAGATTTACTGCATTTTTTTGTGCGGTTTTACACCTGCGGATTCCTATTATGGAGCAGGTGTAAACCACTGCGGAATCCACACAAAGAATTGACATGCTGCGGAATAAACAACACTACGTTTCCTGCATGTTTTTTTTTCCACAGCATGTGCACTGCGGATTTTGTTTTCCATAGGTTTACATGGTACTGTAAACTCATGGAAAACTGCTGCGAATCCGCAGCGTAAAATGCGATGCGGATCCGCAACGTGTGCACATAGCCTTAGTGATCCTAATACATGACTTTGTTATAGGACGCCCATTTGAGGGTCACAGATTGCTAAGAACTGAATCCAAACTTATCTTTACTTTGCTCCCCAAACTATACCCTTTACACAAGTTCGCCTTTGGATAACCTAAATTTTGTACTTTTTATGATCTGCACATATAATGATAGTAATGATATATTTGAACCTAGAACTGGCTACTTGGGATTCTTGCCCTTTCCAAGCTTGCGCTCTCAATATGTATTTTACATTCTGTAGTTGTCTAGCCGTAAACCTCTCATTCAGCGCAAGGCCATATGGAATAGCTACAAGGTGATGTATGTAACCCCATAAATTTTACAGTCCAGCCACAAGCTGTCGCTCACATTTGTATGGGCTATAGGGGTTCATGCTCTCGGGTAGCCGCTTGGAACACAAAGCCAGAGGGTTTATATATCACACATGGAATAGTGTTTATTTCCACTGGTTCTACAATAACAAAACCATAAAATCCCTAGCCTTGTTCAGGCACTAGCTAAACCATAAAGACCCTGGCTACTCATACACGGCTCAGCTAGTCCCAGCTCCATTACACAAAACAGCTATCATCCGTAGAAACCAGTGATATTTGCAGTTTGGTGCACACGGCCTGTGCAGTTTCTTTTCAGAGATATTCTGGCTTGTCGCTCTGCAGCTCCATCACAACCTGCTCTACTCCGCTCCCCCCAGCTGACTGACCAGTGAACACATCGCCTGGATCTAGTCATGGCTATGCAGGAGCATCTAATCAGGACTAGTGATGAGCGATATATACAGACCAAAGCGGGAAACATATGTGTTAGTCTGTCATGCATGCTCAACACAACTTGGGGGAGCAAAAACCGAACCATAGAAAGTCGGACACTCCAGCATGCCAGCCTTTATAACCCAAGAGAGAGAATGGAGTTAAAGTCCAGAAATTTTAAAAGCGGTATAAATTTATTACAACAATACAAATTTTGTGTACACACAAACTAAATAGTACTACAATAAGGTACTGATAACCATTAGAATTTCAGCAAGAGAAACAGGTGGAAAAAAGGATCGGTGGGAATACCGGATATCACCACATATCATAAAGTGCAGAGTGCTTTGTTATAAAAGAGGAAAAGATAACCAGGAAAGAGGGATAGTGGGTGTAACTCAAACACAATTGCTCATTAGCATAGGGAACAGTGCCCTGACCATATCATGACCCTCCATATCCTAGAAATCTTACCCATAAAGTGGTGTCCTCTGGCTCCCCACCGTGCAGCCCCAACGCGCATTTCGCGTTGGCTTCGTCAGGGGCACTTTATGGGTAAGATTTCTAGGATATGGAGGGTCATGATATGGTCAGGGCACTGTTCCCTATGCTAATGAGCAATTGTGTTTGAGTTACACCCACTATCCCTCTTTCCTGGTTATATTTTCCTATTTTATAACAAAGCACTCTGCACTTTATGATATATGTGGTGATATCTGGTATTCCCACCGATCCTCTTTTCCACCTGTTTCTCTTGCTGAAATTCTAATGGTTCTCAGTACCTTACTGTAGTACTATTTAGTTTGTGTGTACAAAATTTGTATAATTGTAATAAATTTATACTTGGAAAGAAGAAATATAAGCCAGCTCACCCGTGATGCATAAACCAAACTTCAGGAGCACGCGTCCAGGCGTATAAAGTCCAAAAAAAGAAGAGAATGTCCAGCTTCATTGAATCCGTAAAAAAAAGTTTTCTTTATTCACAAACTTTAAGCATAGAGGATACAGACTTCAGCACAAACCATATGGGTAAGAATCTCAACGCCAATGTCCTGATTAAGGGAGCTTAGTCTCCAGAAACACGTTGAGATTCACACCCATATGGTTTGTGCTGAAGTCTGTATCCTCTATGCTTAAAGTTTGTGAATAAAGCTCTTTTTTACAGATTCAGTGAAGCTGGACATTCTCTTTTTTTTTGTAATAAATTTATACCCCTTTTAAAATTTCTGGACTTGAACTCCATTCTCTCTCTCGGGTTATAAGGCTAGTGATGAGCGAGTATACTCGTTTGGGTTTTCCCGAGCATGTTCAGGTGATCTCGGAGTATTTAGTTTTCATCGCCTCAGCTGTATGATTTGTGGCTGCTGGACAGCCTGAATACATGTTGGAATTCCCTAACAAACAGGCAATCCCCATATATATTCAGCCTGGCTAGCAGCCGTAAATCATGCGGCTGAGGCGATGAAAACTAAATCTCCGAGCACTAACAAATACTCTGAGACCACCGGAGTGTGCTCGGGAAAACCCGAACAATGAGTATACTCGCCCATCGCTAATCAGGACCTATAGTGCTAGGATTTAACTCTAGCTACCTGGTTTTCTTACACAGCCATATGTCCAAGATTATTCAATTAAACCAATTCACTAACTTCTTCCAAAAAATATTGCATGTTTTTTTTTTTTTCTTAAACTGTCAAATCCTTCCAATTTTGGGTGCAAAAAGTCTGCTATTCATCCTTCCAAATTTAAAGTAGCAGTCTGTTAAATGGAATCTGTCACCACTTCTTTGCTTTGTAATCTGAACGCAGCATGATTCATGGACTGAGACCCTGATTCCAGCAATGTGTCACTTGCTGCTCTGCATGCTGTCATTTTTATACAATCGCTGTTTTCTCTGTTGCAGATCTAGCAGTGCACAGAATGCTGAGCCTTGTGTAACCTAGTCCACAGCACTGATTGACAGCTTTTGGTGTACACTGTGCATTGACAAACTTGCTAATCAGTGGTTGGGGCAGGGCACACTGAGCAGTTGACTAGGAGGCATGAGACACCTAGTCCTGTAGTGATAATCTCCTGTGGATAAAAATGATTTTTATTGAAACAGCAATGCACAGCCTAGTAAGTATCAAACTGCTGTAATCAGCCTCTCAGCCCCTACATCGTGCTGACAGTTTCCCTTTAAAAAGTTATTTATTAATACTAGGTGTTACTAAAACAGGACAGCAGGAAAATATACCATACAAATTGGCAGATTTTAAAATGTATGTCACAGGTGTATATCTGTGCTGAAAGGTTCTTCGGTATGTGGATTAGAATAGGTGAAAGCTTAGCCACACGCCTACTGTATTCTGCTGTTGACTATGTGCAAATTTGAACTTATAGTGTATGGTGGGAGGAGATATTATGGAAAGGTGCAGTTTGGGGGGTACATTATGTAGAGGGGCAGTGTGAGTGAGTGAGCGAGATATTTTGTGCAAGGAGCACAGTGAGGGGCAATTATTTATTTTGGGGCACAACATGGGAGCTACTTATGGGGCAGAATAATGATGGTGTCGGAAAGTACTGCTGAAGACTTAGACCTTTTTTTACACTTCCGTCTTTTAGGCTACTTTCACACTAGCGTCGTTCGACGCATGTCATAATGCGTCGTTTTGGAGAAAAAAACGCATCCTGCAAAGTTGCCTGCAGGATGCGTTTTTTCTCCATAGACTTTCATTAGCGATGGATTGCCACACGTCGCATCAGTCGTGTGACGGATGCGTCGTGTTTTTGCAGTCCGTCTGGACAAAAAAAACATTGCATGCAACGTTTTTTATGTCCGTCGGTTCCACTTTTTCCGACCGCGCATGCGTGGCCGGAACTCCGCCCCCTCCTCCCCGTACCTTACAATGGGGCAGCTGATGCGTTGAAAAACTGCATCCGCTGCCCCCGTTGTGATTTTATTTCACAGTATGCGTCGGTACGTTGGCCCGACGCACTGCGACGGGCCCGTACCAACGCTAGTGTGAAAGTAGCCTTAGCTCCCGTCGATTTTTGAAAAAACAGGATCCAGCAAATTTTTCTGCTGGATCCTGTTTTTTTCCCCATAGACTTGTATTAGCGATGGATCGTGACAGATGGCCATCAGTTTCATCTGTCATGCACTGGATCCGTCAGAAAATCGCTGTCCAGGCGGAGAAAACGTTCAGAGGAATGTTTTTTTCTGCACATTGGAAAATCGCTCAGTGTAAGATCCTGCGATGCTAGTCGTTGGCTATAATGGAAGCCTATGGGCGCAGGATCCCTCACTGACTGTCAAAAGCAGGAATCCAGTGACAGGTTCCGTCCTTTCAAACTGAGCAAGCGTTGAAGAATTTCCAGTCAGGGAAATTCTCTCTCGCTTGCTTGCTTTCTTTTTTTTACTATTGATGCTGCCTATGCAAGAACGCCAGCTGCCGGGAGCATTGCTGCGTGGGATGCTGGAAGGTGAGAATATTGCAATTTTTAAAAAAATTTTTTTTTTAAACCTTGGTTTTGTTGTGTGCGTTTTCGCAGCGGAAAACTGCTGTGAAGAAGCATACACAACAGGTGCACATAGCCTCGACGGGTCCGTCAGAAAAACGGGCCCAGTGCACCTTTTAAAATCTGCACAGGATCCGTCATTTGAACATTTTGACGGATCCTGTGCAGATTGTAAAAACGGAAGTGTGAAAGAAGCCTAAGAGGGCAATTTGCAGAGACGCATGAAATCTCATCATGGCATCTGTAATACATGGAAACAAAAGGGATGGGATGACTTCAATCAGAGAGGATGTCACCTATAAGGTGCCTGGATGTAAATATTTGTGATTTCTCATGTATAGCACCATGGAATTGATGGTGCTATATAAATAAAATAAGAATAATACTGCGTGCATCTCATCAGGGCTGTTGTCCCATGGTCTACGGGCTCATAATTCCCATCATCTCCTTACTATTAACATACTGGGAGTTGTAGGCTCAAGCAATACAATTCTATTTCGGGCTGACCTGACATTACAATTGATTACTGTTAGTGATGAGCAAATATACTCGTTACTTGAGATTGCCCAAGCACGCTTGAGTGTCATCCGAGTATTTTTTAGTGCTCGGAGATTTAGTTTTCATCGCCGCAGCTGAATGATTTACATCTGTTAGCCAGCATAAGTACATGTGGGGATTCCCTAGCAACCAGGCAACCCCCACATGTACTTATGCTGGCTAACAGATGTAAATCATGCAGCTACGGCAAGAAAAACAAAATCTCCGAGCACTAAAAAAAATACTCGGGAGAACACCCGAGCGTGCTCGAGAAATCTCGAGTAACGAGTATATTCGCTCATCACTAATCACTGTGGAGCGCCCCCAGACACAGGGCCACGAGTTCTTGGTACCGGGCCTCTCCGATTCGGTTCTGAGGCTGTCACGGTGGCTAGACCCGGTCCGTGACCCTGCTAAGGGGCGTCCAATAAAAGGTGATAGGAGTCTGTCAGGGATTCGTGACGCCACCTGTGGTGTTCGGTCAGGGTGACCGACGCTGCTGTGGGGTCCGCTGGGGTGATGGAATGGCAGCTGGATGGTATACCTTCCCACAGGTGAAGTATGTCCCCAGGGCTTCCCAGTAAGGTGGATGGTGTGAGGTGCAGTCAATAACGAGGACACAAGGTTGCAGTCTCTTTACTGAAGACTTCAGGATCCTCAATCCAGAGTATGCTTAACAGGGCTATCTGAGACCGGCCGGTCCGATGGGCACTTCCAGAGTTCCCTTTGCAGGTGGAAATCAGTGCCTACCACTAGCGCCTGTGTGTTGTAGTGCTACCCTGCTGAGCATTCGGAATAGTCCTCACAACTGCTGTTCTCGTTCGTTCTTTCTTTCTAATTCTCTCTCGCTTGTTCCAGATGTCACTAGTTTCTCGTCCCCCAGGTATGTTATGGCTAGGACGCACTCGTATGACGGGAAGGCTCGGAGCTCTTCCGGGACCCTAGAGACGCCCCTCTCCACGCGTTGCCCCCTATGTCTTCGTAGGAAATTTAAGGTAGACAGCCAACCTATAATTAACTGTCCTGCGGAATTCGAAGTAAGGCCTAGAGTCAGTTACTCACGCGGTGTTCCGGCCACCAGCTACGCGCCTCAGTAGGATGTTGCCTCGGTCTCACGGCACGACTCCTACTGGTTCTCCTTTGTGCTTGATCTCGTTTCTCACTGTTCCACAATATTCTTCCCTTCGTGTCTCTCTCTTAGGATACCGCCGCGGGGTGTGCAGGCGCGGTTCCGTGACGTTCTGCTCTGTTCGCTAGGCACCTGCCAGGTTCCCACGCCTGACAGGGACCCCCCTGTGTCTTCTCCCTGCAACACCCCCTGCCACGGGATGTGGCCTGAATCCAACCCAGTCAGCTTCTAACTAACTTCCTATCCAACCCCTAGTTTTACCAGTGTGAGGAGTGGCCCAATAAATAAAGCCTTTTTCTCCCCCTAGTGGCCGGAGTGTGAAGTGTAATGTGTGCTGGTGATACCTGGTCAGAATTCCTTCAGTGCCATAATAATAATAATAATCTCTATTTTTTATATAGCGCTAACATATTCCGCAGCGCTTTACAGTTTGCACACATTATCATTGCTGTCCCCAATGGGGCTCACAATCTAGATTCCCTATCAGTATGTCTTTGGAATGTGGGAGGAAACCGGAGTACCCGGAGGAAACCCACGCAAACACGGAGAGAACATACAAACTCTTTGCAGATGTTGTCCTGGGTGGGATTCGAACCCAGGACCCCAGCGCTGCAAGGCTGCTGTGCTAACCACTGCGCCACCGTGCTGCCATCAGACGTACCATCACTCCCCTTAGTGGCAGAGTGTCATACTGCAACGACCAGATCTCTGGGGCGCTGCAACTGTCCTAAGCTTGCTGCTGTATACAGGTCCTTCTCAAAAAATTAGCATATAGTGTTAAATTTCATTATTTACCATAATGTAATGATTACAATTAAACTTTCATATATTATAGATTCATTATCCACCAACTGAAATTTGTCAGGTCTTTTATTGTTTTAATACTGATGATTTTGGCATACAACTCCTGATAACCCAAAAAACCTGTCTCAATAAATTAGCATATTTCACCCATCCAATCAAATAAAAGTGTTTTTTAATAACAAACAAAAAAACCAACAAATAATAATGTTCAGTTATGCACTCAATACTTGGTCGGGAATCCTTTGGCAGAAATAACTGCTTCAATGCGGCGTGGCATGGAGGCAGTCAGCCTGTGACACTGCTGAGATGTTATGGAGGCCCAGGATGCTTCAATAGCGGCCTTAAGCTCATCCAGAGTGTTGGGTCTTGCGTCTCTCAACTTTCTTTTCACAATATCCCACAGATTCTCTATGGGGTTCAGGTCAGGAGAGTTGGCAGGCCAATTGAGCACAGTAATACCATGGTCAGTAAACCATTTACCAGTGGTTTTGGCACTGTGAGCAGGTGCCAGGTCGTGCTGAAAAATGAAATCTTCATCTCCATAAAGCATTTCAGCCGATGGAAGCATGAAGTGCTCCAAAATCTCCTGATAGCTAGCTGCATTGACCCTGCCCTTGATGAAACACAGTGGACCAACACCAGCAGCTGACATGGCACCAAAAACACCATCACTGACTGTGGGTACTTGACACTGGACTTCAGGCATTTTGGCATTTCCTTCTCCCCAGTCTTCCTCCAGACTCTGGCACCTTGATTTCCGAATGACATGCAAAATTTGCTTTCATCAGAAAAAAGTACTTGGGACCACTTAGCAACAGTCCAGTGCTGCTTCTCTGTAGCCCAGGTCAGGCGCCTCTGCCGCTGTTTATGGTTCAAAAGTGGCTTTACCTGGGGAATGCGGCACCTGTAGCCCATTTCCTGCACACGCCTGTGCACGGTGGCTCTGGATGTTTCCACACCAGACTCAGTCCACTGCTTCCTCAGGTTCCCCAAGGTCTGGAATCGGTCCTTCTCCACAATCTTCCTCAGGGTCCGGTCTCCTCTTCTCGTTGTACAGCGTTTTCTGCCACATTGTTTCCTTCCAACAGACTTACCATCGAGGTGCCTTGATACAGCACTCTGGGAACAGCCTATTTGTTGAGAAATTTCTTTCTGGGTCTTACCCTCTTGCTTGAGGGTGTCAATGATGGCCTTCTTGACATCTGTCAGGTCGCTAGTCTTAAGGTACTGTCACACTAGACGATATCGCTAGCGATCCGTGACGTTGCAGCGTCCTCGCTAGCGATATCGTCCAGTGTGACAGGCAGCAGCGATCAGGCCCCTGCTGGGAGATCGCTGGTCGGGGAAGAAAGTCCAGAACTTTATTTCGTCGCTGGACTCCCCGTAGACATCGCTGAATCGGCGTGTGTGACACCGATTCAGCGATGTCTTTGCTGGTAACCAGGGTAAACATCGGGTAACTAAGCGCAGGGCCGCGCTTAGTAACCCGATGTTTACCCTGGTTACCATCCTAAAAGTAAAAAAACAAACACTACATACTTACCTACAGCCGTCTGTCCTCCAGCGCTGTGCTCTGCTCTCCTCCTGCTCTGGCTGTGAGCGTCGGTCAGCCGGAAAGCAGAGCGGTGACGTCACCACTCTGCTTTCTGGCTGCCCGGCGCTCACAGCCAGACCAGAGAAGCAGAGCGCCGAGGACAGACAGCGGTAGGTAAGTATGTAGCGTTTGTTTTTTTACTTTTTAGGATGGTAACCAGGGTAAACATCGGGTTACTAAGCGCGGCCCTGCGCTTAGTTACCCGATGTTTACCCTGGTTACTGGGGACCTCGGGATCGTTGGTCGCTGGAGAGCTGTCTGTGTGACAGCTCTCCAGCGACCAAACAGCGACGCTGCAGCGATCCGGATCGTTGTCGGTATCGCTGCAGCGTCGCTAAGTGTGACGGTACCTTTACCCATGATGGGGGTTTTGAGTAATGAACCAGGCAGGGAGTTTATAAAAGCCTCAGGTATCTTTTGCATGTGTTTAGAGTTAATTAGTTGATTCAGAAGATTAGGGTAATAGGTCGTTTAGAGAACCTTTTCTTGATATGCTAATTTATTGAGACAGGTTTTTTGGGTTATCAGGAGTTGTATGCCAAAATCATCAGTATTAAAACAATAAAAGACCTGACAAATTTCAGTTGGTGGATAATGAATCTATAATATATGAAAGTTTAATTGTAATCATTACATTATGGTAAATAATGAAATTTAACACTATATGCTAATTTTTTGAGAAGGACCTGTACATGTGCTGATGGTGGTTCTGGTACTGCATACATGTGTTGATAGTGATTACAGATTTCAACACTGTGTGCAGAATTATTAGGCAAGTTGTTTCTTGGATCACATACTTTTTATACATGTTGTCCTACTCTAAGCTGTTCAGGCTTGAGAGCCAATTACCAATTAAATCAGGTGATGTGCTTCTCTGTAATTAGAGGGGTGTTGTCTAATGATATCAACACCCTATATAAAGTGTTCTTAATTATTAGGCAACTTCCGTTCCTTTGGCAAAATGGGTCAGAAGAGAGATTTGACGGGCTCTGAAAAGTCCAAAATTGTGAGATGTCTTGCAGAGGGATGCAGCAGTCTTGAAATTGCCAAACTTTTGAAGCGTGATCACCGAACTATCAAGCGTTTCATGGCAAATAGCCAACAGGGTCGCAAGAAGCGTGTTAGGTAAAATAACTGCCCATGAATTGATGAAAATTAAGCGTGAAGCTGCCATTTGCCACCAGTTTTGTCATAGTTCAGAGCTGCAACGTTACTGGAGTAACAAAAAGCACAAGGTGTGCGATACTCAGGGACATGGCCAAGGTAAGGAAGGCTGAAAAATGACCACCTTTGAATATGAAATATAAGATAAAGCGTCAAGACTGGGCCAAGAATTATCTTAAGACTGACTTTTCAAAGGTTTTATGGACTGATGAAATGAGAGTGACTCTTGATTGGCCAGAGGCTGAATCAGTAAAGAGCAGAGAGCTCCACTCTGACTCAGACGCCAGCAAGGTGGATGTGGGGTACTGGTATGGGCTGGTATTATCAAAGATGAACTTGTGTTACCTTTACGGGTTGAGGATGGAGTGAAGCTCAACTCCCAGACCTACTGCCAGTTTCTGGAAGACAACTTCTTCAAGCAGTGGTACAGGAAGAAGTCGGTATCGTTCAAGAAAAGCATGATTTTCATGCAGGACAATACTCCATCACATGCCTCCAACTGCTCCACAGCATGGCTGGCCAGTAAAGGTCTCAAAGAAGAAAAAATAATGACATGGCCCCCTTGTTCACCTGATCTGAACCCCATAGAGAAGCTGTGGTCCCTCATAAAATGTGAGATCTACAGGGAAGGAAACAGTACACCTCTCGGAACAGTGTCTGGGAGGCTGTGGTGGCTGCTGCACGCAATGTTAATCGTAAACAGATCAAGCAACTGATAGAATCTATGGATGGAAGGCTGTTGAGTGTCATCATAAAGAAAGGTGTCTATATTGGTCACTAATTTTTTGGGGTTTTGTTTTTGCATGTCAGAAATGTTTTTCTAAATTTTGTGCAGTTATATTGGTTTACCTGGTGAAAATAAACAGGTGAGATGGGAATTTGTTTTCTTTAACCCCTTCAAGAGCAGGGCTTTTTTGTTTTTCGCTCCCCTCCTGCCCAGAGCCATAACTTTTTTATTTTTCCGTCAATATAGCCATGTGAGGGCTTATTTTTTGAGGGACGAGTTGTACTTTTGAAAGACACCATTGGTTTTACCATATCTTGTACTAGAAAATGGGAAAAAAATTCAAAGTGTGGTGAAATTGCAATCCCACACTTGGTTTTTTTGTTTGGCTTTTTTGCTCGGTTCACTAAATGATAAAACTGACCTGACATTATGGTTCTCCACGTCATTACGAGTTCATAGACACCAAACATGTCTAGGTTATTTTTTTATGTAGGTGGTGAAAAAAATTCCAAACTTTGCTTGAAAAAAAAAATTGCGCCATTTTCTGATACCCATAGTGGTATTTTGTTTGTACAGATAAATTCTTTTGATCGCCTGTTATTACATTTTAATGCAATGTCACGGCGACCAAAAAACGTAATTCTGGCGTTTTTAATTTTGTTCTCGCTACGCCGTTTAGCGATCAGGTTAATCCTTTTTTCTTATTTGATAGATCGGGCGATTTTGAACACGGCGATACCAAATATGTGCATGTTTGATTTTTTTTTTATTGTTTGATTTTGAATGGGGCGAAAGGGGGGTGATTTAAATAAATATATATATATATATATGTGTTTTTTTTTTTTTTTATAACTTTTGCTATGCTTCAATAGCCTCCAGGGCCGGACTGCGACTAAAATTCAGCCCTGGCATTTGAAGGTACACAGGCCCACTTCTGGCATGGTGAATATGTAATATCTATGTGTACCTATGGGTCACAAGAAGTGAGGTGCGTGTAACACGACTATATAACATAGAGCTGTGCCCAGTATTGCAGCTCAGTCCTTTTTATTGCTCTTAGGTGCAGGATCAGGCAAAGCTGCTATTGTACACACAGAGCTGGGTCTCATAGATAATGAAGATGATGCTGCGGCATCTTCATATAGCTGATGGACAATGATGCAAAGAGTCATATACCCACTGAGCTAATATTTATCTATTTATTTTACTCACTGATATAGAGCCATTAATTCCACAGCACTTTACAGATGTTATCTTTACTGTCCCCATTGGGGCTCACAATCTACATTCCCTATGAGTCATTGGAGTGTGGGAGGAAACCAGAGTACCCGGAAGAAACCCACGCAAATACGGGGGAGAACATACAAACACCTTGCAGATGTTGTCCTTAGTAGGATTTGAACTCTGGACCCCAATGCTGCAAAGCAACAGTGCTAACCACTAAGCCACCACAAATCTCTACAAAGGCCAAGATCTGTGTTACTGCCATATCGTGACAATTTACTGGTAGATATAATAATAATATTTATTTTTATATATATATAGATATGAGCTCTGCAGAACATATATGAGATCACAGTACAGTTATACACACTGCTCAAAAAAATAAAGGCAACACTTGAACAACAGAATATAACTCCAAGCAAATCAAACTTCTGTGAAATCAAACTGTCCACTTAGGAAGCAACACTTTGACAATCAATTTCACATGCTGTTGTGCAAATGGAATAGACAACAGATGAAATTATTGGCAATTATCAAGACACACTCAATAAAGGAGTGGTTCTGCAGGTGGGGACCACATCTCCGTACCAATGCTTTCTGGCTGATGTTTTGGTCACTTTTGAATGTTGGTTGTGCTTTCACACTCGTGGTAGCATAATACGGACTCTACAACCCACACAAGTGGCTCAGGTAATGCAGCTCATCCAGGATGGCACATCAATGCAAGCTGTGGCAAGAAGGTTTGCTTTGTCTGTCAGCGTAGTGTCCAAAGGCTTGAGGCGCTACCAGGAGACAGGCCAGGACACCAGGAGACATGGAGGGGGCTGTAGAAGGGCAACAACCCAGCAGCAGGACCGCTACATAAGCCTTTGTGCAAGGAGGAACAGGAGGAGCACTGCCAGAGCCCTGCAAAATGACCTCCATGCATGTGTCTGCACAAACGGTTAGAAACTGACTCCATGAGGATGGTCTGAGTGCCCAACGTCCACAGATGGGAGTTGTGCTCACAGCCCAACACCGTGCAGCACTCTTGGCATTTGCCAAAGAACACCAGGATTGTCAAAATCACCACTGGTGCTCTGTGCTCTTCAAAGACGAAAGCAGGTTCACACTGAGCACGTGACAGAGTCTGGAGACGCCGTGGAGAGTGGTCTGCTCCTTGCAACATCCTTCAGCATGACCGGTTTGGCAGTGGGTCAGTAATGGTGTGAGGTAGCATTACTTTGGAGCTCCACACAGCCCTCCATGTGCTCGCCAGAGGTAGCCTGCCTGCCATTAGGTACCGAGATGAGATCCTTGACCCATTGTGAGACCATATGCTGGTACGGTTGGCCCTGGGTTCCTCCTAATGCAGGACAATGCCAGACCTCATGTGGATGGATGAATGGAGTGGGGTGGTGGGTGGAGAGCGGGACGGCGAGTGGAGCGGGGCTGTGGATGGAGAGCGCCAGACGGCCATTGGAGAGCGGGGCTGCGGGAGACAGCGGGACGACCAGTGGAGAGCAGGGCTGTAGAGGGAGAATGCGGGACGGTGATTGTAGAGTGGGGCTGCAGAAGGAGAGAGCGTGACAGTGGATAGCCAGCTGGGATGTGGCGCTGCTGAGGGACAAAGCGGGACAGCGAGTGGAGAGTGGGGCTGCAGAAAGAGAGAGCGGGACGGCAGTTACTTACTATGCCCGGGCAACGCCGGACTCTTCAGCTAGTGTTACATATTACACTATGTATATAGACATCAGGTCTTATATCATCACCGATTATCCTGTATATAAGACCAGACATCTATGCACACAGTATAGGATATGTCAGTAACATATTCTCCTATACACTGTGTAAACTAAGATATATGCTCTGATAGATCGCTCCTGGACCTGGCTATATATATGCAGTGTATGATGTCCTGCAGCCAGGCTCCGGCGTGATCCTGTATACAGCTGTCTGCTGTGAGTTATTGCTGCAGCTTGTTCTTACACACTGGAGCTAATGACCCCACTGACAGCACGACCAGATTTGTGTCAAGCTTCAAGCTGCGCAATAAATCTCACCTGCCTCAGCTCGACTGCAGATACCACAAGGCAAGAGATCCGACCCTGCCAGTCACCTCCAGCCCTGGCCCCCTGCTCTGTTGGCTGACCTCATCACAGAAGCTCCTCTAATCCCGGTGGCTCGCAGGTGACGTCCACCCTCCCATCATGTGTGTCTGCAATCCTGGGATGGCTGGCCTGCACTTGTACAACTTTATGGTACAGTAGAGTGCCGGGAGGCCTACAACTTCTGCACAGGGACCTGCACAGCGCCCCCTGCTTGTGTACATGATCATGCTGCAGAAATGAAATCAGCAGGGCCAAGGGAGGGGGCGGCACAGAACAGAACCGAGCCGCCCCCCCTGGTCCTGCTGGTTTCATCAGTGCACTGCAGCGCGATTCTGTGTGCATGGCAAAAGCTAATGCTGCCTTATGTGCACGCTGAAGAGGGAGGTGACACAGCGGTCCATTAGAGGGACCGGCCCTTCTGGCATCTGCCACAAGTGCCCGATGTCCGGTAGCGATAGTTAAATGCCGCTGTTAGCGTTTGACAGCGGCATTTAACTAGTTAATAGTGGCAGGTGGATCGCGATTCCACCAGCCGCAATTGCGCGGACATGTCAGCTGTACAAAACAGCTGACATGTCGCGACTTTGATGTGGGCTCAGCGCCAGAGCCTACATCAAAGGGAGAAACATGACATGCGCCGTACTAGTACGGCGCATGTCATGAAGGGGTTAAGTTGTCTAATAATTCTGCACAGTAATTGTTACCTGCACAAACAGATATCCTCCTAATATAGCCAAATCTAAAAAAAAAAAAACTTCTCCAACTTAAAAAAAAAATTAAGCTTTGATATTTATGAGTCTTTTGGGTTGATTGAGAATATAGTTGTTGATCAATAATAAAAATAATCCTCTAAAATACAACTTGCCTAATAATTCTGCACAAAGTGTACATGTGTACAAGATCAGAATGTGCTTCATGGCTATGTTAAAATTGAAACATTCTTAAAACCTGGAGATCGGAGATCGAGGATTATTTGGTGAGGTTCTGCTGCAAAAACTCAGTTTAAGTTAGGCTGTGTTCGTACTTTTTTTATTGCTGGAATTTAAACTCTTCAAATACTGAAAACTGGTTGTGGGTTTAGTGATGTATTCATGCAAACACCCTTTAAATTTTTTTGCGGCCCTTGGGATTGGTTCAGTATGGCACAAAAAAATGTTGTGCACCCCTGGTTTAGAGCATTGACAAGACTATATACAAGACAACTAATCAGTACTTAGTTGGGAGCAGGACCATCTATGTATAGGTTTTCAGTTTCTGCATGTTAGCTTCTGCTCACATCTGCATTGGCGGTTCGGTGCCTGCATTACTGATCCAGATACAGTGGCATGTAAAAGTTTAGTTACCTCTGATCAAAATAAGACGTTTTGTTTTTTAAAGGTCGCACACACAGACCCCCATGTATCCAATGGTGGTGCGCACATGTCCAGTTTTTCACACAGACCATGACATGTCAGGTTTCTTGCGTAGCACAATCAAAATACGTGCTGCACACTGAGGACATGCGTGTGTCATCAGTGTGACCTGTACCGTATCTAGGAAGAAGCGGTACAGTTTGCTCTGTTCCCAGGTGGCTGAAGGCAGCGCTCATCATAGTCTTCTGCTCGTGCTGAGACCATGAATGGGAGTTGTATTCAGCAGCAGTCTAACTCCTGTGTAAAAGAAAGAATCATATTTAAAAAAAAAAACGAGCTCCCACGCCATTTTCTTAGCTGGCAGAGGGAAAAACCCACAGCTGGGGGTTGATAATAATCTGGTAAAAGGGGCCAATATCCCATAAGGTTCCCAGCCTATTCATAACAGCACACAGCTCTTTTGCTTAGCCTTTACTGGTGAAGTTATGGGGGACCCGAGAAAAAAAAAAAACGTAGGGTCCTCCTATAAATTCAAACCAGCAAAGGCTAGACAGACAGCTGCGGGTTGATGTTAATAGCCTAGGAAGGAGTCATGGATATTGCCCCTCATCCCTGGCTACCAACATCAGCCCTTAGCCACGTCAGAAATAGTGCATCCATAGTCTCACACTTCCCACTTGCCCTGGTGCGGTGGCAAGTGGTGTAATAGTTGTGGGCTTGATGTCAGCCTTGCATTGTCAGTTAACATCAAGCCAAGGGGTTAGTAATGGTGAGACATCTATAGGACGCTCCCATTACTAGCCCCATAGTAAGTTTAGAAAAGAACACACAAGAACAAAATCCTTTATTTTAAATAAAAATCAACACTGTTTTACATATTTATTTAAAAATATAAACCAATTATACTCACTCTACACCTAATCCATTGGAGCCCTTGTCCCCTGTAAAAAAAAAATAAAAAATAATAAAACGACCTTATCCCTCACCTGGCCAAAGCCACTGTCCCATGCTGTAATCCATCTATGTGAGATCTGGTTTACAACCCGAACAGTGGCATGATGCCACCATCCAAGCTGAAAACATCAGACCATGAGGTGTTGCAAGCACAGCTTCTGTGATGAGCGGTGACACAAAAGAGGTCATCGCAGGTCACCAAAGGTTGACCTGATGGAAGGGCGCGGGGAGCCCCCTCCCTGCGCGATGCCCCTCTGTCACTACTGGCAGCGGCATCAGAAGGGTGCTAGCACTGATTATGGGCGTTACTGCGGGGTGTCAGCTGTCACATACAGCTGACACCCGCACTTGATTGCTGTGGCACTCAGCGTGAGGCCGCAGAATCGGTGCGCCGTACTAGTAGTACTGTTTGCTGGAACGCATCTCCCGCAGAGCAGTATTAGTACAGCACTACTCCTACAAACAAAACGGAAGTAAATGCCGTAGTATTTTTATTGAACATATACGTACAGTACACTTAAAAGTAAAAAGGGATACAATACAAAATAGCTGCTCACACAGTGCATTGCACTCCAAACAATAAATACCAGTTCAGAAATTGTATGTAATCGTAAGAACTGTTCAGCCCTATCAAACTGTCTGAAAATGTAGAACATTGATACAACCCAATGCACAGCTCCCAGGCTAGGTAGAACAATAATAAATAATTTAAATTGATAGTGAAATAATTACCGTAACCCAAGCCAGGAGACAGACCAGAAGGCTGCCCTAGATCTATCTATAAAAGACAATAAAACTGCACAATGCTTAAATCAAATTAGTAACATACTACCACATAAAAGTGCTCAATAAACTGTAATACTCAGTATAAAGTCCAGACCCAAAGTTGGTAGCACAATGCCCAATTAATAGTGCCTAAGCTGCAAAGTACAGAAAAAGACAATTCATAAATTTAGAATAAAGTGCCAAGTGACAAAAGTGTAGCAAATAGCCAATACCAGCAGTTAGTGCAGAGTGCTGAAGATATTTGATATTACATTCCCCCAAGGAAGAAGTGAAACGCGAAACGCGCGTCGGGGTTCTGCACTGCTATCACAGGTCATGTATTGCCTCCATTTTCAGCCTCCCTTTGTCTGTATCTTCAGCACTCTGCACCAACTGCTAATATTAGCTATTAATTAATTAATAATAATTATTATTAAACATAATTAATATCCTAATTGGAGGAAAGGTTTAAGAATTACATCTCTTTAAGATGTAGCTGCCTTTTTGTTTTTTATTAAAGGACCAAAAGTAATTTGACAATTATCTCAAAAGCTCTTTAATGGTGTGCATTCACTATTCGCTCATTAATCCCTCATCAACTTAGGCTACTTTCACACTAGCGTCGTACTCGGCCCGTCGCAGTGCGTCGGGCTGACGTACTGACGCATACTGTGGAAGCGCCGCACAACGGGGGCAGCGGATGCATTTTTCCAACGCATCCGCTGCCCCACTGTGAGTTGCGAGGAGGTGGGGGCGGAGTTCCGGCCACGCATGCACGGTCGAAAATGGCGGACACGACGCTCAAAAAACGTTGCAAGCAACGTTTTTTGTTCGGACGGTCCGCCACAACACGACGCAACCGTCGTGCGACGGTTGCGACGTGTGGCACTGCGCCGCAATGCGTCGCTAATGTTAGTCAATGGGGGAAAAAAACGCATCCTGCAGACAACTTTGCAGGATGCATTTTTTCGCCAAAACGACGCATTGCGACGTATCCCAAATGATGCTAGTGTGAAAGTAGCCTAAGCAGGTAAATGGTATAGAGCTGATTCCAGGTGTAGCATTTGCAAGCTGTTGCTGTATACACACAGATAGAAGAGAAAAAGACCATCATCAGGCTTAAGAAAAAAAAAATAACACATTGATCAGAGAGATAGCAGAAGTATTAGGAGTGGCCAAGTCAACAGTTTGGTACATTCTGTTAAAAAAAAAAAAAAAAAGGCACATGGGTGAGCTTGGGATCGCATAAACGCCTGGGCGTTCATGGAAGACAACAGTGATGGATGATCGCAGAATCCTTTCCATAGTGAAGAAAAATTCCTTTTTTACATCCACCCAAGTGGAAAACACTTTTCTGGACGTACACTCCCTGACAGAAGTTATGTCGCTTATCCATGTTATGTAAATAAAAGCTTATAACCCGACGTTAAATTCATCCATTGGTTGTATAAATAATTCTTTTGAAAGCTGAAACCCTCCGAAATGTGGTTTAGGTTAAGAAAATAAATTGGCATCAATGCAGAAATATTGATCAGTTAATGGACACAGAATGGTCAGATATTGGCAAGACAAAAGTTTTGTCGCCTGGTCATATAATGCACCCAATCCTAGTTTACATCCTCACCTGTGCTCACTAAATGATCGGTTAATTAGTGTGTATGTGTGTATAAAAAGAAACCCAGCACCCCAGACCTTCACTTGAACTGCAACTTGAGCTCTGACACCATGCCAAAAATCCACCCTGCGACCAAAGCCTGGATTATCAAGAGGCTGAAGACCAGATCCACTGCAGAGGTGGCTGGCATCTTTAATGTGTCTCAGCGTCAAGTGCAAAGAATTAAAAAAAGATTTGAAGAGACTGTTGATGTGTTTCACAAGCCCAGGTCTGGCAGACCCCACAAGACAAATTCTCAGAAGGAACATTTGTTGGTTAGAAAATCCGATACAAGCCCCTCCTCCACTGCAGCAGAGCTCCAACAGGCCTGGTCACCTCAAGTCCCTGTGTCAACTAGAACAGTTTGTAGGATTCTGTCTCGAAATGGCCTCCATGGTCGAATCAGTGCCCAGAAGAATGCACTAAACAAAAGGCAAATAAAAAACCGTGTGGCATTTGCAAAGCCCCACAGCCTGCTAAACAGACGAACGCTGGAAAAGTGGCAGAAGGTGGATTTCTCTGATGAATCTTCACTAGAATTACACCACAGCTGCCGCAAATACTGCAGGAGACCTACTGGAGCCCGTATGAATCCAAAATACACCCAGAAAACAGTTAAACTTGGTGGAGGAAAGATCATGGTCAGGGGTTACATTCAGTATGGGGGTGTGCGAAACATTTGCAATGTGGAAGGCAATATCAATAGCCTAAAATATCAAGAAGTATTAGCTACCTCTTATATTCCAAATCATAAAAGGGGTCAAATTCTGCAGCATGAACGTGCTCCATCTCATACATCCATCTGTACAACAAAGTTCCTCCAGGCAAAAAAAGATCAAGGTGCTCAAGGACTGGCCAGCCCAGTCACCAGACATGAACATCATTGAGCATGTTTGGGGTAGGATAAAAGAGGAAGCTTGGAAGACAAAACCAAAGAATCTAGATGAACTCTGGGAGGCATGTAAGGCTGGTTTCACATTTGCGTTTTTTGCCGCTGCGTTTTAGCGCAAAAAAATGCATGCGTTTTTTCCTATACTTAACATTAAAAACGCATGCTTTTTTGCATGCGTTTTGCCGCGTTTTGACGACGCATGCGTTGTTTCTATGCTTGCGTTTTGTTACGGAAATGCAACCTGTAGTAATTTATAGCGGCATTTTTTTGCCGCAAAAAAACGCACGCCTTTTTTTGCCGCAAAAAAAGTATTGCTGTCTATGTAAACGCATGCGTTTTTAAGCACATGCGTTTGCATGCGTTTTTAAACGCATGCGTTTCAATAGAAAAACACAAGAATACACACTGATAAGCCACCCCCCAACCCTACGGATCCTAACCCTAGGGATCCTAACCCTAACCCTAAGGGTTAGGATCCTAACCCTAAGGGTTAGGGTTAGGATCCCTAGGGTTAGGATTAGGATTCCTAGGGTTGGGGCTAGAGTTAGGATCCCTAGGGTTAGGGTTAGGATCCCTAGGGTTAGTAGGGATCCTAACCCTAAGGTTAGGGTTAGGATCCCTAGGGTTAAGATCCCTAGGGTTACTAGGGATCCTAACCCTAACCCTAGGGATCCTAACCCTAACCCTAGCTATTTCTGTTTGTAGTGGGTTTTCTAGTTGATTTTGATGATTGGCAACTGTCACACACTTCTCATCATGCGTTTCAAAAACGCAAACGCAGGAAAAAACGCATGTAAACGCGTCAAAACGCCGCGTTTTTTTACCACATGCAAAAAACGCATGTGTCTAAAAAACGCAGCGTTTGCATGCGTTTACATGCATTTTTTGCACCACCTGCGTTTGCGTTAAAAACGCTGCGTTTTTTAACACAAATGTGAAACTAGCCTAAGACTGCATTCTTTGCTATTCCTGATGACTTCATTAATAAATTGTATGAATCATTGTTGAACCGCATGGATGCAGTCCTTCAAGCTCATGGAAGCCACACAAAATATTAAATATGACTAATAGCATCACAACTTAATTTACCAATGTTATGCAACATATATTTGTATTTTAAGTCAATTCTTTGTTTGAATATCACATTACTTTCTGTGGGCGACAAAACTTTTGTCTTGCCAAATCATTCTGTGTCCATTAACTGATCAATATTTCTGTATTGATGCCAAATTATTTTCTTAACCTAAACCACATTTCGAAGGGTTTCAGCTTTCAAAAGAATAATTTATACAACCAATGGAATGAATTTAATGTCAGGTTATAAGCTTTTATTTACATAACATGGGTAAGCGACACAAACACCTACACTCCCTGACAGAAGTTAAGTATCAAAGTTTACCATAAAGAGAACACTTCATAAGTGCAAATATAGAAGGGGTTCACCACAAGGTGCAAACCATTAATCAGCCTTAAAAATGGAAAGGCCAGATTAGGTTTTGGGACAAAAAAAACAAAAAACATATGAAGCTAGTCCAGTTCTGGAAAAACATTCTTAGGACATATGAATCTAAGATGGTCCTGTACCAAAATGATGGGAAGGAGAATGTATGATGAAGGCTTGGAACGGCTAATTATCTAAAACACTCCATATCTGTAAAACATGGTGGAGGCCGTGTGATGGCATGCCTTCCAATGGCACTGAGTCACTAGTGTTTATTGATGATGTGACTGAAGACAGAAGCAGCCGGATGAATTCTGAAGTGTACGGGGATATACTGTCAGGTCAGATTCAACCAAATCTTTTTATTTTTGTATAGCGCTAACATATTCCGCAGCGCTTTACAGGTTGCACACCAAATGCAGCAAGGTTAATTAACGGCACTTCACAGTACAGATGGACAATGACCCAAAACATACTGTGAAAGCAACTCAGGAGTACTCAAAGACGTGGAATATTCTGCAATGGCCAAGTCAATCACCAGACCTCAACTATATCGAGCATGCATTGCACATGATTAAGACAAAACTTAAGGCAGAAAGACACACATACAAGCAACAACTGAAGCCACCTGCAGTAAAGCATTACAAAGGAGGAAACCCAGCGTTTGGTGACATCCATGGCTTTCAGAAGTCAGGCGCTCATTAGCTGAAAAATTTCTCTATGAAGTATTAAAAATGAACATTTTACTTACTGTAAAGTGAATTTGCCTAAATTTGAGCCCCTGAAATGAGGAGGCATTGTAGAAAAATAGTTGCAATTTTTTTTTTTTAGGGTATGTGCACACATTCAGGTTTTTTTCACAATAAAAACGCGACAAAAACTGCATTAGAAACTGCAGACATATGCATCCTATCATTTAGAATGCATTCTGCAATTTTTGTGCACATGATGCGTTTTTTTTCCACGAAAAAAACGCATCGCGGTAAAAAAAGCAGCATGTTCATTAATTTTGCGGATTTTCTGTGTCCGGTTTTTGTCAGGAAAATTTCTGCAAGAAATCCTGACGTGTGCATATACCCTTAATATTTTTATTCAACCTCTTTAAATTTTAAGTAAAAACTAGTGATGAGTAGGCACGCTCAGGTGCTGAGTGACTTTAGCGTGCTCAAAAAATATGTTAGAGTCTTTGCACCTGTATGTCTGACGTCTGATTGTTAGACAATCCCTGCATGTGCTGCGGATGTCGAACAGTCGCAACACAAAATACGATGACATGCCACACTAAAAGGGAAAATCTATGTAATCAAACGTCCGGCCAATAAATGTGGAATGTGGGCCATACAACCCCAGTGTAAGAATTGGCGAACATTTGTATATAAAATATTGAGGTATACTGGCCACCCATTCAGATGAAATACACAATGGGAGAATTGAGGACACTGGATCTAATGGGATAAAAATTGTGATTGGGTAGGAGGAAGCTATATAGGACATGTGTTGAGAGCTGTACCTATCACAGCAGTAAGTTTGTGGTTGTTTTTTTTGTAAACCTCATTTGTATTAAAATAATTTCACTTTTTACAAGCAGTTTGCATTTTTCATTGAAATACATTTTATACATCTAAAATAAAGTTTGGCTCAGATAAAAAAAAAAAAAAAAAAAAAGCTTAAACACCCCTGCCGTGTTGGCGCTGTTCTAGCAATGTCGGCACTCGCATTCCCAGGGCTCTCGTGCGGTTGTTATGACATGTGAGCCCAGTGCCCAATCAGTGTTGCCGTCACTGACCCCGCCTACTTATAAATTGAAGAGGAAGTTGGGGCTGCGGCCATGATGTCCTCTTCAACCCCAGGAACGAGAGTGCAGACACTGCTGGAGCGGCACCAGCATGGGAGGGGAGTATAAGCTTTATTATTTTATAGGAACCAAAAATTTAGATGAAGGGGTTGTCCTAGCCATAGACAAATCCTTTAATAAAGTTTTGTGTGCACGATCACCATTTTTATTTAAAGCGGTTGGCCATTACTTTTTTATTTTATTGATAGCCTACCCTCTCTAGCCAATGTTCTCTGATGCTGCAGTTCCGCCAAAAATATAGGGGTCATGACTGGGTACTACAGATCCACCCCTATTCATTTAAATAGGGGTGAATCTGCAGTTCCTGGCCAAGGCCACTAGAGAAACTATGGCGCTGATATGTTCTGGCAGCATCAGAGAACTTCTGGCAGCTGAAACTAACAGTACATCGGCAGGGGATGGCGGATGTTGTACCACCATGATCAGATATTAATAGCCAATACTAGAAATAAAGATCTGTTATAGATAGGGGAACGTACGGGGTAGCAATGAAAGATAATACAGATGCAGTTATTGACTGGCGGTCCAAAGTAACAGAACTAGTTGGCTGCACTGGAAGAGCTATTTAAAGACTTACCAAACAATTTTCAGCCCAGAAGAAGGAATGCATTATTCCCTGAAACGCGTAGTCTCAGTATGGTCCTCTGGCGCTTTTATAGCAGTGTGGGACATCATCCTGCAGCGCCAACAGTGCCTACTTTGAACACTAATATAAGTGAACACTACTTATATGCTACTGGTTAGAGCGCTCTCCTGGGACATTCAGCTTTTCAAATGAGGTAACTTTAGAAAAAAGTTCTCAGAAGACTCAGGAATGGGACTGTAAACTCCACTTCAATGCCGACAATAAGGTTAGTTGTGTATTGTGACTATTACTATATCGGAGTAGCAGCGTACGTTCATACACTTGTGATTGTTAGTGTAGATTCACTAGACCAATTTCTGCATATCCGAGAAAAACAGTCCTATTATTCTGATCAGGTGTCATCCGAGTGCTGTCACATTTTTGTCACGGACCCACAGATATGTTTTAGAATTTTTCCTGAAGACCACTCAGTCCAAGGAAAAATTTGGACATGTGCACAGTCCCATAGAGTATGAGAGGTACGAGTGCTATCTGTCGTGTGCACGAGCCCTTAGTTGTCAGCATTTGGCTCTATTTCCAAGCCATTTTAAGGCGTTTTTGATGTATTTATGCATTTGGGACTGTACTGGCATCACACGAGCACAGGAGTGATACACATTCACTGGTTTTAGATTTGAAATTAAGATTAATTAATTAAAACGGAGTTTCCGCTAACACGAGCTGAATAACATTGTAATGGTTGTGAACCAATGATCTTCAAATAGAAGTGGATAATGTTGAAAAAAAAAAAAACAAGTCTATGTACTTGTACAGGTCACTTTATTACTTGCATTTCTAAGAACTGCCAAAATGTCAATGTGAATTAGAAAATATTGCAGCATTTGTACAAAATCTGTAGTGAGGCGTAAAGGAAGTATTTCAGCTATGCGGCCATACCTGCTCACCAGATATTCCTGTGTAGTGTGTCCTGTTGTTCCATAGTCCGTTGTACACAAATGCATGCGGTAATGAATCAGTCTTGTAAACTCTAGTGTGAGGTCCAGCAGCAAATTTGTATTTAGGGATTTCTTCTATCTCCTGAGATAATGAATCTATGCTTCTTATGAACACGAATCCCGTTTGGCTTCAGAACGGTATCACAGTTACTGGAATCGCATTGGACTGGATGATCGCTGAGTAAATGTCATGTTTAGTTCCGATCGATGCTCGGAATTTCAATAGCGTCATAAATGGCTGTTGGCTTGAAGGATTCTAATGCTGAGCATTTCACTGAGGAGGTATAAATCTAAGGCTCGGCTTCATTTTAGCTCTGTATCTATAGGTTTACTCTCTAGAAGAGGGAGATTGAGTGGAACCACTGACCTGTCATGAAACACAGCAAAGCCCTCCCGATTCACCCTGTTGTAGATGTTTAGCCCATGTCTAGGGCTTCCTGCGTGTAACCCTACAGGATTGCGGAGGTGTAAGTTGGCTGTATTCAACCCTTTCTGAATGAAGGACGAGTCGTCAGAAAGGGAAGACAACAGTTCCTGTACCACGGTTTTATTCACTCGGTTTCTGGTGTTCTGAGCCAGAGGACAGTATTCTGTGGATTCCTCTCTGGTGCTGCAGTCTGTGGAGGAGCAGAATACTTGGCTGCTAATACTCTGTGCGAGTGTTTCTGAGCTCTCTGGAGATCTGGATACACTCACCGAGGTAAGACTGCTGGAGTTGCTGGCCTGTTCTAGATTGAGTGGGACCTCTGCAGAGTACAGGTCAGATGATATGTTGGGGTGATGATGGACATCAATAGCTGCTGTAGTGATTATACACGTCCCAGGTACGCCACTTTCTGCAGGAAACACATAAAATAAGACGTCGGCAGTATCACTATCATCAGCTCCTGTCCTGGACGTGGACTCTGAATATTTGTGGATATTGTCATATCCCTGAGAGGGATCAAGGTGAATTAAATGGCCATGATTGTATACTTTAAGCCGAACTGGTGGCCCATTTCTGGGGCGGCTGAAAGCTGATGTTGGTAGCCTGGGAGGACGTGGGGCATTATCTCTGGCCCCTTCCCAGGCTGTTAATATCAGCCCACAGCTGTCTGTTTAGCCTTTGTGGGTTTGAATTTATAGGGGACAGTCTTTTTTTTCTGGGGTCCTCGTAAATTCACCAGGCTAAGCAAACAGCTGTGAGCTGTTATTAATAGCCTGGGAAGGTTTGGGGAGATTGCCCCCTTTCTTGTACCTCAGCTGTGGGTTTTGCCTCTGCTGGTTATGAAAATTAGGATACAGCCCACACAATTTTATTTTAAGTTAATTCTTAAATTTTACACAGGCTGTACACAGAGGGTGCTCAATACAACTCCCACCACTGTCGCCTGGACCTGCTGGGAGATGAGGAGACACTGATGAGAGCTGCCTTTAGCAGCCGGCGCCTGGAAACAGCGTGAACTGTGCAGCTTCATCCCAGGTGCTGGTACGGGCCATCAGTGTGCACGTGTGCAGCACGTATTTTGTCCATGATTCTTATTAAAAAGAACTCACATGTCTGCAGGTTTTTCACATTGACACGGTACGAGTTAAAAAGCTGACATGTGCGCACCACCATTGAATACAATGGGTGTACGTGTCCTTATTTGCGGCCCTTAAAAAAACGGACCACATACGGACACAAAAAATGGACATGAGAAAGGGGCCTTTAAGAGGTTGACTACCACAGGACAACACTCTTTTAGAAGCTAAAGTGACACAGATAAAGGCTGCCGTCACACTAGCAGTATTTAGTCAGTATTTTACATCAGTATTTGTAAGCCAAAACCAGGAGTGGAACAAATAGAGGAAAAGTATAATAGAAACATATGCACCACTTCTGCATTTATCACCCACTCCTGGTTTTGGCTTACAAATACTGATGTAAAATACTGACCAAATACTGCTAGTGTGATGGCAGTCAGAAACAAACAAAAATAAAAACCCAACCCACAGAAGAGAACCCCTTTCAATAATTTTGGCACCGATAACTCCCAGCGGTCAAGTGACATAAGTCAGTAGTACTGGATAGGCTACAGCGCTTACATGACATAATGTCATGTGACCACTGGCAGACACAGTGTGACAAATACTTTTATGCCCCCCAAAATGATATTGACACACTTTCAGGGCACAGAGGCTCCTTTGTCAAGAAGGTTCATTTTCAGGAAGAAACAGTGTGCTTACAGCCCTGTTGTCCAAACCACAGGGGCTTTTCTCTATAGGCTATGTTCACATGTTCAGTATTTTACATCAGTATCTGTAAGCCAAAATCAGGAGTGGAACAATCAGAGGAAAAGTATAATAGAAAAACGTCACCACTTCTGTATTTATCCCCCACTCCTGGTTTTGGCTTGCAGATACGGAGGTAAAATACTGACCAAATACTAATCATGTGAACATGGCCTTGGAATCAAACTGGGATTTCACTTGTAATAATAGTATATGCGATATGAGACTAGAAATACTAAATTCAGATGTACTAAAAGCCTTATGACACAAAAATGCAAACTTACCACTACTGGCTTCATTATAATACTGAGTGATATAATTGTTCATGTCGTCCTTCATGATCACTTCTGCAAAGTAAAACGTTTAATCAGACAATGATGTACTAATTATTACTTAAATTAGTTTTTTTAGTATTAAATGTTTGTTTTGCTTTAGGACAATGATACTGATGACCGATCCTTGGATATCAGAGGGGTTCTGGCACCTGGCACCCCTCACTGATCAACTGTTCTTTGCTTTGATGGCAGCTGGATGTAAACAATTGGGGAGCCTAGTCAACTGTGTAGTGCCCAATACTGCAGAGCAGTTCCTATTTACTTGTATAATTGGGTGTTGGCCCACCACTGATTTGACCGTCAGCACCTACCCCAAAGATCGGTGACCAATATCACATTAGTGAAACACCCTTTCAAATATACTTTTTTAAACAATTTTCATGTAAAATTTTTCTCTTCCCCCCCATTTGTGACTTTCAAAGAAAAACATGTAAGCAGCTTTGTCCCCTTCTTACCAAATTAATAGTTTGCAAAAAGCTAGGTCCTACTTTTACAGATTAAGCTTTTAGAAGCAGAATTATCCACATCATATATCCACGCTGCAAAATTGCACGGCTGATAAATAATATTTTGTATGTAGTAAAGTTCAGGTCTTGGATGGAGGTAAGGGAGGTGGGCTCACATGATTATTTGGGGACATGTTTTTCGGTTGCTCTGCATTATCACCTTGTAAACAATAGCCCCTTGCTAAATAGCACAAATAGGACATCTTTTGACCAAGTGAAAGGAAATTTGCTCTTTTTTCCTGCTAAAACAGACCATAGTGAGAGCTCGTCAAGAGCAAAACCTTGACTTACGGTATCTTTTGAAGAAATCTGGAAGCGCTCAATCTTTTCAGGAACATTGTTAGCAACTTTGCTAGTCTGGTCTAATTGCCCTTTTTTCGCCGCGTTAGTGCACACTATTTTGTTTTTGTTTGTTGTCAGTTTATAAATTCTACATGTGCTACATAGTCCCCAGGTCTCAATGGACCAGTCAATCTTTTGATAGCGGTTACCAATTTTAGTATATAAAACCTGAAATCTAATAACAAAAAAAAACAAAAACAGCAATTTGAAATAGTGCAGTTTTCACACAAGACATAAAATCAGTTAGAATAGGTTGATACTTGTTATCTGCAGTTGTCAGCATTGCTACAAAGGGTTTTGGCAGTTGGGATTAACCCCTTCCCGACCTTTGACGCACCGTATGCGCCATGAAAACCTGTGCCAATCCGACCTGTGACGCAGCATATGCGTCATGGTCGGATTGCGCTCCTGCAGACCGGGTGAAAAGGTTAACTGTAATTTCACCTGGCCTGCAGGGACAGGGGGAGTTGTACCCCCCCCCCCCCGTGGCTACGATGGCTCTGATTGGCTGTTGAAAGTGGTGTTTCACTTTCACTTTCAATCAGAGCGATAGTAATATTTCACCAATGAAAATTGGTGAAATATTACAATCCAGCCATGGCCGATGCTGCAATAGCATCAGCCATGGCTGGAGATCGCAATCTGCCCCCCCCCCCCCACCGATCTCCTCCCCTCCGGTCCTCCGTCCTGTCATCTAGTGTCCCCCGCTCCCCTCCGCTCTCCTGTCCGCTCCCCGCCCCGCTGTCCGATCACACTATCACCCCCCCCCTCATACTTACCGACCTGTGTCCCTTCTGGTGTCCGTCCGTCTGTTCGATGAGCGCCAACATCTTCTAATATGGCAGGCACATGCGCAGTGCGCCCGCCGAATCTGCCGGCCGGCAGATTCGTTACAGGTACATTTTGATCGCTGTGATAGAATCTATCACAGCGATCAAAATAAAAAAAAGTAATAAATAAACCCCCCTTTATCACCCCCATAGGTAGGGACAATAATAAAATAAAGAAAAATTATTATTTTTTTCTTTGCCCCACTAGGGTTGGTTCACACTGCGTCTAAGCAGTCCATTAGACGGACTACGTTACACCGCGGCATAAACGCGGTGTAACGTAGTCCGTTACGGCCACCATTGACAGCAATGTCGGACGCATCACTAGCGCACGCCCACAATGGGCGTGCGCTAGGGATGTTCCGTCATTGAATGACGGACCCGGAGACGCGAGCTGCAGCGTTTCCGGGTCCGTCACTGCTAGCGCAGATAGAGCTAGCGGATGCTCTATCTGCGCTAGCGCGATGCAAACGTCGGCACTTGCACTAGCAGCAGCCCGTTAGCGTATGTGCTGAATGGGCTGCTGCTATCGCAGTGTGAACCTGGCCTTAGGGTTAGGGTTACGGCTAGAATTAGGGTTAGAACTAGGGTTAGGGTTAGAATTAGGCAATGTGCACACGGTGCGGATTTGGCTGCGGATCTGCAGCGGATTTGGCTGCGGATCCGCAGCGGATTGTCCGCTGCGGATTCGTAGCAGTTTTCCATCAGGTTTACAGTACCATGTAAACCTGTGGAAAACCAAATCCGCTGTGCCCATGGTGTGTAAAATACCGCGCGGAAACGCTGTGTTGTATTTTCTGCAGCATGTCAATTCTTTGTGCGTATTCCGCAGCATTTTACAGCTGTTCCTCAATAGGAATCCACATGTGAAAACTGCACAAAAAACACTGGAAATCCGCGGTAAATCCACAGGTAAAATGCAGTGCCTTTTACCTGCGGATTTTTCAAAAATGGTGCGGGAAAAATCTCACACAAATCCACAACGTGGGCACATAGCCTTAGGGTTGGAATTAGGGCTAGGGTTGGAAATAGGGTTAAGATTAGGTTGTGGTTAGGGTTATGGTTAGGGTTAGGGGTGTGTTGGGGTTAGGATTAGGGTTAGGATTGTGGTTAGGGGTGTGTTGGGGTTAGGATTAGGGTTATAGCTAGAGTTGGGATTAGGGTTAGGGGTGTGTTGGAGTTAGAATAGAGGGGTTTCCACTTTTACGGCACATCAGGGGTCTCCAAACGCAACATGGCACCACCATTGATTCCAGTCAATCTTGCATTCAAAAAGTCAAATGGTGCTCCCTCCCTTCCGAGCTCCGACATGCGCCCAAACAGTGGTTTACCCCCACTTATGGGGTACCAGCATACTCAGGACAAACTGGGCAACAATTATTGGGGTCCAATTTCTCCTGTTACCCTTGTGAAAATAAAAAATTGCTTGCTAAAACATCATTTGTGAGGAAAGAAAAATGATTTTTATTTTCACGGCTCTGCGTTGTAAACTTCTGTGAAGCACTTGGGGGTTCAAAGTGCTCACCACACATCTAGATAAGTTCCTTGGGGGTCTAGTTTCCAAAATGTGGTCACTTGTGGGGGGGTTTCTACTGTTTAGGCACATCAGGGGCTCTGCAAACGCAACGTGACGCCCGCAGACCATTACATCAAGTCTGCATTTCAAAAGTCACTACTTCCCTTCCGAGCCCCGACGTGTGCCCAAACAGTGGTTTACCCCCACATATAGGGTATCAGCGTACTCAGGACAAACTGTACAACAACTTTTCAGGTCCAATTTCTCCTGTTACTCTTGTGAAAATAAAAAATTGTGGGCTAAAAAATAATTTTTGAGGAAAGAAAAATGATTTTTTATTTTCACGGCTCTGCGTTATAAACTTCTGTGAAGCACTTGAGGGTTTAAAGTGGTCACCACACATCTAGATTAGTTCCTTGGGAGGTCTAGTTTCCAAAATGGGGTCACATGTGGGGAAGCTCCAATGTTTAGGCACACAGGGGCTCTCCAAATGTGACATGGTGTCCGCTAAAGATTGGAGCCAATTTGTCATTGAAAAAGTCAAATGGCGCTCCTTCCCTTCCGAGCCCTGTCGTGCGCCCAAACAGTGGTTCCCCCCCCCCCCCCACATATGGGGTGTCGGTGTACCATGTTCCATGTTGCTTCTGCTGCTGTGAAGCACCTGAAGGGTTAATAAACTTCTTGAATGTGGTTTTGAGTACCTTGAGGTGTGCAGTTTTTAGAATGGTGTCACTTTTGGTAATTTTCAGCCATATAGACCCTCAAACTGACTTCAAATGTAAGGTGGTCCCTAAACAAAATGGTTTTGTAAATTTTGCTGTAAAAATGAGAAATCGCTGGTCAAATTTTAACCCTTATAACTTCCTAGCAAAAAAAAAATTGGGTTCCAAAATTGTGCTGATGTAAAGTAGACATGTGGGTAATGTTATTTATTAAACTATTTTGTGTCACACAACTCTCTCGTTTAAAAGTATAAAAGTTCAACATTTGAAAATTGCTAAATTTTCAAAATTTTAGCCAAATTTCCATTTTTTTCACAAATAAATGCAAAAATTATCGACTTAAATTTACCACTAACATGAAGCCCAATATGTCACGAAAAAACAATCTCAGAACCGCCAGGTCTTTAAGGTCAAAATAGGCTGGGTCATGAAGGGGTTAAGGTTAGGGGTGTGTTGGGGTTATGGTTTGATTAGAATTGGGGGGGTTCCACTGTTTAGGTACATCAGGGGGTCTCCAAAAACGACATGGGGCCCACCACTGATTCCAGCCAATTTTGCGTTCAAAAAGTAAACGGTGCTCCCTCCCTTCTCAGCCCTGCCATGCACCAAAATAGTGGCTTTCCCCCATATATGGAGTATCGACTAACTCAGGAGAAATAGCACAACAAATTTCTTTGTCCATTTTCTCCTGATACCCTTGTGAAAATAAAAAATATTGGTTCCAAAGTAAATGTTTGTGAAAAAAGTAAAATGTTCATTTTTTCCTTCCGCATTGCTTTAGTTCTCATGAAGCACCTGGGTTAATAAACTTCTTGAATGAGGTTTTGCGCACCTTAAGGGGTGCAGTTTTTAGAATGGTATCAATTTTGGGTATTTTCTGTTATATTGACCCCCAAACTCACTTCAAATGTGAGGTGGTCCCTAAAAAAAAATGGTTTTGTAAATTTTGTTGGAAAAATGAGAAAAATCGCTGGTCAAATTTTAACTCTTATATCGTCCTAACAAAAAAAAAAAAGATTATGTTTCCAAAATTGTGCTGATGTAAAGAAAAGTAAAGTAGACATGTGGGAAATGTTATTTATTAACTATTTTGTGTGACACCACTCTCTGATTTAAGAGTACAGAAATTAAAAGTTTGAAAATTGCAAAAATTTTTGCCAACTTTCCATTTTTATCATAAATAAAGACAAGTTATATCGAAGATATTTTACCACTAACATGAAGTACAATATGTCACGAAAAAAAAAACAATCTCAGAATCAGTGGGATGCGTTGAAGCGTTCCAGAGTTATAACCACATAAAGTGACAGTGGTCAGAATTGTAAAAATTGGCCTGGTCATTAATTACCAAATTGGCTCTGTCACTAAGAGGATCAATCAAAAAGAAAAACAAACTAAACAAATAAAAACAAGAAAACGGTTGGTCTAAATTGATCAGCAGTCAATATGATGAGGAATACAATATTCAATAGTCATCTGTGGCAATATTTCCAATATACAAATTAAGGAAAACGGTAAGGCGTTTAGTGCAAAGATGGAACGAAGTAACAAAAAGGCCAAATTAAATAAAAAGACATCGTTGCTTATCACATCTGGGTGTCCAGTTTCTAGATATTACCTAAATGCTACAAAATCAGCGGTAAACTGGCCACCCTACTTATTATGTGGCATGCTTGATTTGTCTTTTGTTACGTGACAGCCCCCATTACTAAGCATCAGGAGCGTGGTGCTGGTAAATAAGTATTATCAGCAATGCCTGTGGTTTATCGACTTTAAGTGCTTTGATGCTTGTGATTTGGGTACTGGTAACAGAGCGTTACCCACTTGTCTTGTGGTTTATCAACTGTGAAAAGCTGCAGAGTTTCAGGAATGTTCGCGTTTCCCAGAGAGCCATATACCCCACAGTCCTTTGGGGACATGCATGGCTCCTACATCACTCTGCGGTTTACAGGTGAAATAAACAGATGTTTTCTGTTCAACATTTTCTCTACTTTAAATGACCCAAAACCACTGCCTCCAACTTCTCTGCATCCTGATGACAATCAGAGCTGACAATGAGACGGAAAGACTCTGCTTTCCCATTCTGGGCTGAGGTTTAAAAGCTTTTTTGGCCGTGTTGAGGCCGAATTGCCTGCAGTCAAGGGAGGGCCGTGAGCTAATGTAAGAGTTTAGACTGAGCATGAGTGTAGCTGTGGGCTGTTAGACTATATCAATCATGCACAGCTATCTGATGCTCAATCTTTCCATTGTTTTCATCAATTATTCACATTTGCCGCCACATGACCACATAATGCCATGAAACCTTTACCCTTTCATCACCAGTAACCCATAGACAATAAGCATGAAATTACATTGATCTCATATATATATATATCTGCAGTATTGTGCAAGTGTTAGTCACGTCAGGAAAAATACAGCAAAAAACGTTTAAAAAAAAAGTGTTAATATCTTTTTTTTAATCAACTAAGAAAATGCAAAGTGAATCAACAAAAGAGTTTGCACCAAATATGGATTTTGATTTAGTTTTCTGCTCTTTGTTGATATGCTGATAATTAATCATAACTGAAACACTTGTAAAGAAAACTTAAAACTGGGTGAGAAAAAGGCAAACTCTGTCACAGGTCACACATCATGGCAAAGCTGAACACAGCAACAATACATAAGGTAGTTATACTGCATCAGCAAGGTATCTCCCAAGCAAAAGATTTCAAAGCAGACTGGGGTTCAAAATGTGCTGTTCAAGATCTTTAGAAGAAGCACAAAGAAATGGGCAACACTGAGGACTGTACATGCAATGGAGGGTGAAGGAAACAAGGCGTGCAATAGAGAGACAATGATTGGCTGAAAGGTTGGCTCTGTTGTTGTGAAATAGCACCAGCAATGTGGAATTCTCTGCAATTAGACATAAGAACACATATCAAGGTATCATTTTATTCAACTTTCCATGACATACATGCCCATATGGGCAGTTTACTGACAGATTCCCTTTAGGTAGAAAAAAAGCATTAAGCTACTTACTGGTAGCGGCATTTCTCGGAGGCCCATGACAGCACGACGAGAGAGGGGATCCGCCCATTAGGAACAGGAAACCTACAGATACAAAAGGGTGGTACCTCTCCCTTGCCTCAGTTGTATTTCAGAGTCTTGAGAGGACTACCGCGGTTAGTAGTACACAAAAATATACACTATATACAGATTATATACAAAATATCAGACATCTATTGGGACTGGTATCGTATTGTGAAATATATACATTTATAGGAAGTGCAACCCCCAGTGAATAGGGAGGGAACTAAGGGTGCTGTCATGGGCCTCCGAGAAATGCCGCTACCAGTAAGTAGCTTAATGCTTTACTCGGACTCCCATGACAGCACGACGAGAGAATTACAGAGATGTAAGCTTCCTTAGGGAGGGACTATGGCCTGTAGCACCCTTAACCCTTATCCGGCTGAATAGGTACAATTGTAACTATTCCGTTTTAAAATTGCAATAACTTTTTTTTGAAAAGACGTAGAGGGCTGAAATTTCGTGACATCTCTACATTTTTGGTCCAGAATATATTGGCCAAATTTCAATAAAATATCTCCACCCGCTTCCGAGATAAGGGGTCGAGATCTTTTTGCATCCATAACAAGCTGCATAGGTACAAATGTACCTCATATATTTTGAATGAAGATAATGCAAGGGAAAAAGCATAAATTTTTTTTTAATGATAATGCTATTTAACTATTATAAACAAGTAAAAAACTGTTCATTTACATTATAAAAGAAAATGTAAGAAACTTTTTTTTATTGATTTTCTTTGCAAGTAATGCATGTTGGCTTTGCTACAGAGTGTTCATCGCAAATGGGTTTCACACAAACCACACAAGACTTTCTAGTCTTGCGTTGTTTTCGCCTCAGGTCTCTGCAGACATAGCAACTACCAACAACAGGGGAGGGTCCATGACTACCATGAGGTATTTTGGGGCCAGCTGCTGGCTGCGATGCTACCACAATGCATCGTCCAAGCACCATTTCTACTGCACCTCGAAGAAAATGGTTTCTCATTATCATTTTGTTTGTACTACGATCTTCAATTGCAATCATACACAGCTGATTTGCGAGATCTTTCAGGAACTTTCTTCGTTGATCCTTTGCCCTGAAGCTTGGATTGTGTTCTCTGTAGATGATGTAGGATGCTAACCCACTGACATCAATCATATTGTAGAAAAATGCCAAAGTCCAACGTGATGTTCGTCGTTTCACAGTGTACTCTCCCAACATTTTATCCATAACATCAACGCCACCTTTTGTTATGTTGTAGTATTTTATTATCTCTGGCTTGGCTGCTAGTGTCTCTTCAACTTCTCCCGTCATGTGCATAGATGATAGAAGCACGACTGATTTGTTCTTCTTTGGTACATATGAACAGACTGTTGCATCATGATTGTAGGCAAAATTTGTCGAGTATACAGGCCTTTCTTTGGCAGGCTGCATGTTGTTAGGTAGGAACCTTTTGTTTTTTCTCACTGTACCAACTAGTGTCATGTTCCAGGAGTTCAATACCTTAGCTAGTTCCATGGTTGTAAAGAAGTTATCGGTGGTGACATTTCTTCCAGAGCCTTTATACGAGCTCACTAGGTCCAATACTGTTCGTTCTCCAATGTTTACTTGTCGAGGACCATCAGTTGGTTTCCCAGTGTAGAGCTGACCTTGTAAAGGGTAGGCATTTGATGAGTCACAAGCCCAGAAAATCTTTATGCCATATTTAGCTGGTTTTGAAGGTATATACTGGGTAAATTTAGTATGACCTCTAAATGGAAATAATTGCTCGTCGACGGTGATACAATGATATGGCTTGTAGGCTCTCTCCAGATTACTGTTCAGCATTGTCCAGATGTCCCGTATTGGTGCAGCTTTATCTGTTTGCACACGTTCTGCACGTGTATTTTCGTTGTCAAACCTGATAAATCTGAGTATCATCTTGAAGCGGTCACGAGACATGGCTGCACGTATAAGAGGCAGAGCAGCAACATTCCACATTTCCTCCAGATTCTCTTTGTTGGCTCTGTGCACACCAGCAGCAATCAGTATGCCCAAAAATGCATGAAGTTCAGTTTCAGTAAATTGCTTGAATGTTTTTTGTGGTGGCCGTTTGGAAGAATCAGGAAAACGTTGTACCAGTTCGTTGTTGTAAGCATCACAAACTCTCTTGGCCTTTCGATTCGTTTCCCGTAATATGATGTCACACATCTCGGGAGTCATGATGGACTTGAATAGCTCTTTTGCTGTATATAGGTTGCTGATTGCTGCAGGGCCACCTCTTTGTCGTAGGACATTACGAGATTTTGTTTGTGCATTTGGCAGTGGATTACTGCACCATTGAGTTTCATCCTTAGCAGTCCAAATGTCGCCTGCACTTTGAGGCACAGAATCATCCTCAACACTTTCGTCTGATTCGTATTCATTTTCATGCTCTATGACCATTTCTTGTTCAATGTCTGAATCTTCTTCAGTAACATCCACTTGTGGTACATAGTTTTCATCATCAGATGGAACATATGGTTCATCCTCATGCTCAGAATCAGATTCTTCTAGCATTCGCATTATTTCGTCAGACGTAAATCTGTAAATATGAAAAAATGTAAAATAAATAATTTTCCGAAATACTACATTATTGGCTTTTCACAAAATTATACTAACCTGCAAACACGTTTTCTTGGATTATGGCGGAAACTAGATCCAGCATTACTATCACTCATGATGACTTGCTAGATGAATTTTGGCTTCGTATTTTGTGCTGAATATAAATAAAACATCGTAAAACAATATGTAGATACTAATTATTATCCATTTTTCGTATAAAAATTATACCTATAGTGATAAGTTTCATACAAAATATATGTAAGCCAAGTCCAGGCTGAAAGACAATTTGACTGTTCTGTCCCCACATAATGAGAATAAAGGTATAACTGGCTGTTAGATGCTGTGAGACTTTCCTACCTTCGTTTCCAACAAATTGAAGACTTCACAAGCCTAGAAATGTGTGCTCACAGCAATGAGATGAACAGCAAAATGGCTAATGAGAGGAGGGAGGCAGGAAGACAAGTAGAAGCCACTCCCAGTTTGAATTAACTTAATTGACAGCAACATAAGTGACCAGTAACAACACTGAACAATAGATATCAGCATAACATTTGTAGCTGAATGAACTTTAGTTTCTGAAACCAAGTAAAGTCTTCCCACAGTGGAGGTATATGTGAAGGTACAATTGTACCTATGCAGCCTGTTAAGGTTGTAAAATTATGCAGCCTGACAAGGGTTAACCCGAATGTGAGATCAGAGGAAGCCCCCAAATCCAACCTATAGTGCTTAAAGAAGGTGGACGGGGATGACCATGTGGCCGCCTTACATATCTGGTCGATTGATACTCCAGACTTTTCCGCCCAGGATGTAGCCATGGCCCTGGTGGAATGCGCCCTCAGATTCTGCGGAGCCGGACCTCCACCTGCAGTGTAAGCCAAAGAGATAGCCTCCCTAATCCTAATAAACTTTGCTAGTGTGTACTTTGATACCCCGAGTCCCTTTCTAGGGTTTTGGAAAGATAAGAACAACGCATCATCTTTCTTCCATGTGTCAGTAATAGAGATGTATTCTAGCAGGCATCTCCTAACATCTAATGTATGGAGTAGTTCTTCTTTAGGGTTGGAGGGATTGGGAAGGAAGGATGGTAAAACTATCTCCTGTGTCCTGTGAAACCGTGATGACACTTTTGGTAAATAGGCTGGGTCCGGTCTGAGGATTACTCTGTCTGGTAGAAACTCTGTATAAGGGGAAACCCTGGAGAGAGCTTGTATGTCTCCTACTCTACGGGCAGATGTAATTGCCACAAGAAAAGCTGTCTTAAGAGATAGGGCCTTAATTGAAGCTGATTGTAAAGGTTCAAATGGCTCTCTAGTCAATGCTGACAGTACTAGGTTGAGATCCCAAAGCATAGATCTATCTTTATGTATGGGTCTAGATCTAATAGATGCTTTAATGAACCTCGAGATCCAATAATTATTGGCGATGTTACATGAAAATAGAGCCCCTAGGGCCGACACCTGTACCCTTAGAGTACTAGTGGATAGATCTAGCTCTAAGCCTTTTTGCAGAAATTCTAAGATTTGTTTTATAGGTAATCCCTCTTCTAAATTAAAATCAGAAGAGGCCAGAAATTTCCGCCAGGTTCTAGCGTAAATTGTTGTGGTTATTTGCTTTCTACTTTTCATAAGGGTCTCAATTAGACTCGGGGAGAACCCTTTGCGTTTTAGCAACGCCCTTTCAAAATCCATGCCGTTAAATGGAGATTCTTTACTTGAGGATGACTGATCGGACCCTGGTAGAGCAGATCTGGAATGTCCGGAAGTACCCAGGGGTCCTCCACTGACATGATCCTGAGCCAAGTGAACCAGGCCCTTCTGGGCCAGAATGGGGCAATCAATATAACTCTGGCCCGATCTTCTCTTATCTTCCTGACTACTAGGGGTAACAGGCCTAGTGGAGGAAATGCATACGCCAGTTGAAAATCCCATTTGATTAGAAAAGCGTCTACCGTCAGAGGATTTTCCCTGGGATTTAGGGAACAAAATTTTGTTGTCTTCCGGTTGTCCCTGGTAGCAAATAAATCTACTTCTGGATGTCCCCATTTGTGGACGATCTGATCGAACACGCAATTGTTTAGGGACCACTCCCCTTGTCTCAAGGTGTTGCGGCTTAGAAAGCCCGCTTTGATGTTTTCTTTTCCTCTTATGTGTAGAGCGGTTAGGGATAAGAAGTGATTTTCTGCTGTCTGGAACAGACGATCCGCCACTCTCATCAGTGACTCGGAATGAGTTCCACCCTGATGATTTATGTATGCGACTGCCACCTGGTTGTCCGATAGGATCTTGACATGATGACCCTGCAGATATATGAGGAATTTTTTCACTGAAAGCTCTACTGCCATTAACTCTTTCTGGTTGGAGGAGGCTGATGTTAGGGGAGGGGACCATAGACCCTGAACCATCATGTCATCCATGTGTGCTCCCCAACCCGAAGGGCTAGCATCCGTTGTTACAACACGTGTTACCTGTGACACCCAGGGAACTCCCGCTGATAAGTTTTCACTGTCTAGCCACCACCTAAGAGATGTGAGTGCTTTTGCACCTAAGGTAATCTGATTCTGCAGGGACCCCTGTAAGATTCTATCATTAACCAGCACCTCGGATTGTAACGGTCTGGTGTGGAACTGGGCCCAACGGACGGCGGGAATGCAAGAGGTTAAAGAACCCAATAGTGACATAGCCTGTCTAAGGGTCATGGATGGCTTATCAATTGCCCTAGACACCTGTTGCTGGATATGTAACAACTTGTCGGGTGGAAGACAACACTGTTGGGATTCTGAGTTTAACAATAGTCCCAAAAATCTTTGTATTTTCTGGGGCTGTAAACGAGATTTTTCGTAATTTACGATCCACCCCAGATGCTCAAGTTTGGATGTGGCTGTCTCTAGCTGAGAACGGCAATGGTCTGCAGAGCTCCCTACTATAAGAAAGTCATCCAAGTAGGGAATAATTAGGATGTCAGACTCTCGTAAGTGTGCCATGACTTCGGCCACTAACTTTGTAAACACCCTAGGAGCTGCCGATAAGCCGAAGGGAAGAGCTCTGAACTGGAAATGGCGAATCTGGCCCCCCATTGACACAGCTACTCTCAGGAATCTCTGGAAGTGTTCATGTATTGGAACATGATAGTATGCATCTTTTAGATCTACAACTACCATGAAACAGTGATTAAACAACATTTTTATTGCTGAATTGATTGTTTCCATTTTAAATGATTCATTGACCAGGAACTTAATAAGACATTTGAGATTAATGATCGTTCTAAAAGATCCGTCTGGTTTCTTAATCAGAAAAAGAGGAGAATAAAATCCCCTTCCTCTTTCTGATTCCGGAATTTCAATCAGCACGTTCTTGGAACATAAGTTGATAACCTCTGCTTCCAGGGCTGCTTGCTCAAGGGGGGAGGAACGTAAAGGGGTTAATTTAAATTTTTCACGAGGCCAGTGATTGAAGTCCAGTTTTAGACCTTCAGTAATGATGCCTCTGACCCATTTACTGTTTGTAATGTCAAGCCAAGCTGAAGAGAATGCTGCCGGTTTTTTCTGATCCTTTGAGGAACGGCGAAACATATATCCCGTACCTCTACCGCGTCTGTCTTCCCATCTGAAACTTTCTCTAGTGGGAGAGGACCCACGTTTCTTCCCGCGACCAAATCTCCTTCGATTGAACGGCCGGCGGTAAGATGAATATAGATTGGGGAATTTCTTTTTGTCATCCCCTGCTTTTTCCAACAACTCGTCCAGAGTTGGACCGAAGAGGTATTGTCCTTCACACAGAATGGCGCAGAGCTTGGTTCTAGACTGAATGTCACCTGACCAGCATTTCAGCCACAAGGCCCTGCGAGCCGCGTTGGATAGTCCTGCCGCTCTAGCCGCCATTCTGACAGAGTCCACCGATGCGTCCGATAGGAAGGCTGCAGCATTCTGGATGGTCGGTAGAGCCTTCAGAATAGTGTCCCTGGATGCACCGTCCTTAAGCTGAGACTCTAACTGATCTAGCCAGACCATTAATGATCTGGCCGTACATGTTGCCGCCACAGCAGGTCTGAGAGATCCAGCCGCCATCTCCCAGGTACCTTTAAGGAATATATCTGCTTTTCTATCCAGAGGATCCTTGAGGGTCCCCATATCCTCAAAGGGTAATGAGGCTTTCTTTGACGCCTTTGCAACAGCCGCGTCCAATTTAGGAGCTTTATCCCATGTATCCACAACCGGATCGTCAAAGGGATACCTGTGTTTTAATGCTGGTGGTAAGGCCCCCTTTTTTTCTGGTTTCTTCCATTCTCTAAGGATCAAGTCCTGAATCTTTTCGTTTACCGGGAAAGATCTATGTTTTTTACGATCAAGTCCGCTAAACATCATCTCCTGTTTCGAGGGTTGTGATTTAGGTTCCTCTATACCCATGGTGCCTCTAACTGATTTGACAACTTTGTCGATTTTATCCAAGGGTAGACAGAATCGTCCTGACTCCTCATCTGATGAAGAGGAGAGAGGACTGGAGAGATAGGAATTTTCCTCTCTTTCTTCCTCTGAAGAATTAGAGTCCAAGAGAGTCCTATGCTTTGAGCCTTCCGCTTGGGATAGGGACCGTAGTGATTCCCTTACTTCCAGCCGGATCATTTCCCTCAGATTTGTCGGAGTTACTGACTCTTCTGCTACCTAGGGGAGGACAATATAGGAGATAACTAATATCTGACCTAATGTCACTACCACCAACCCGCTCCTGTAGACCTCACCGTCTGCTGTATACAGGGGGCACATAGTTTTTTTGAACAAGAGTCAGGTAGAGGGACTCCACAGAGGGCACACTCCCTATGTTTAGACTTTCACGTACTCTTCTTCCCCTGGAATGATAAAGTATAAGGGGCCCGCGTCACAGAGTGAACTTTCACGTAGATCACTTACCCGTGCGCCAAAGTAAAGTACCGGAATCCGAGGGGTTTCTTTAGTCGAAGCTCTGGATCCTTGTTCGGAAGAGCTCTTACGACTGGGCTGGTCGCCTCTATCCTTCTGTTTGGGCTTCTGACGTACCTCGTCTGGCAGCTGCTGCTGCTCACCACCACTCTCCATGACGAAATGCGACCAAAAGCAGGGATCTAACATCTCCACCTGCATAAATACCCCTTGGATCCGGTCAGCAGATGGGCCGGCGCTGTCCCTATTGGTCCAGGATACAGCAGAGGGCAGGAGATCTTGCGGTCAAAACCGGCACACAGACGCGATGGGCGCCGCCATCTTGGGACGACTGCGCATGCGCAGACGTCCGGTGACCCGGAAGCGACCGCTAACCCCGCCCCCTGACGTCACTGCACCCGGAAATGCTCCAGCACGCACTGAGAGCTGTGCAGGACGCCGGGGATGGAGCGCAGCGCTCCGGGAGCTCACCCACACGCCTGAGCCCGGCACCCGCAGCCACGCCATACCGCTGCACCACCAATGGGAATACTTACCTGTGCCGGCGCTGATGGAGGCAGGAAATCCTCCGGACTCCGCTCCCTGCTGCGAACGCCACTGCCGTGAAATCCAGCAAGGACCACCGTGGCGTCTCCAGGGATCTCCGCACCGGCCGAGGTAGGAGACCCCCCCGCTACCGTATTCCTTCTGTAGGCATCCGTCCCCTTCAGGAACAGGAAACCAACTGAGGCAAGGGAGAGGTACCGCCCTTTTGTATCTGTAGGTTTCCTGTTCCTAATGGGCGGATCCCCTCTCTCGTCCTGCTGTCATGGGAGTCCGAGTAAAATAAGTAATTTTTAATTTATTAACCCCTTTACCCCCAAGGGTGGTTTGCACGTTAATGACCAGATCAATTTTTACAATTCTGACCACTGTCACTTTATGTGGTAATAACTCTAGAATTCTTCAACGGATCTTGGCGATTCTGAAACGGTTTTTTTTCGTGATATATTGTACTTCATGAAAGAGGCAAAATTTCTTTGATATGACTTGCGTTTATTTGTGGGAAAAAAAACGGAAATTTGGCAAAAAAAAAATCACAATTTTCAAACTTAATTTTGATGCCCGTAAATCAGAGAAATATGTCACACAAAATAGTTATACAGTGGGGGAAATAAGTATTTGATCCCTTGCTGATTTTGTAAGTTTGCCCACTGACAAAGACATGAACAGTCTATAATTTTAAGGGTAGGTCAATTTTAACATTGAGAGATAGAATATCAAAAATAAAATCCAGAAAATCACATTGTATAAATTCTATACATTTATTTGCATTTAGCAGTGAGATATAAGTATTTGATCCCTCTGGCAAACAAGACTTAATACTTGGTGGCAAAACCCTTGTTGGCAAGCACAGGAGTTAGACTTTTTTTTAGTTGATGATGAGGTTTGCGCACGTCAGGAGGAATTTTGGTCCACTCCTCTTTGCAGATCATCTTTAAATCATTAAGATTCTGAGGCTGTCGCTTGGCAACTCGGAGCTTCAACTCCCTCTATAAGTTTTCTATGGGATTAAGGTCTGGAGACTGGCTAGGCCATTCCATGACCTTAATGTGCCTCTTTTTGAGCCACTCCTTTGTTGCCTTGGCTGTATGTTTGGGGTTATTGTCTTAGTGGAAGACCAAGCCACAACCCATTTTTAATGTCCTGGCGGAGGGAAGGAGGTTGTCACTCAGGATTTTACGGTACATGGCTCCATCCATTCTCCCACTGATGCAGTGAAGTAGCCCTCTGCCCTTAGCAGAATGGTGTTCTTTGGGTCATAGGCAGCATTTTTCTTCCTCCAAATGGTTTTCTTGGTGACTGTGTTCCCAGCTGACTTGAGATCATTAACAAGTTCCCCCTTGTAGTTTTAGGCTGATCTCTCACCTTCCTCCCCGATGAGGTGAGATTTTGCATGATGCCCCAGATCGATGTCGATTGACAGTCATCTTCTATTTCTTCCATTTTCTTACTATTGCACTAACAGTTGCCTCCATCTCATAAGCGTCTTACTTATGGTTTTGTAGCCCATTCAAGCTTTATGCAGGTCTATGATCTTGTCTCTGACATCCTTATAAAGCTCTTTGGTCTTGCCCATGTTGCAGAGGTTAGAGTCTGACTGATTAATGGAGTCTGTGGACAGGAGGTTTTTTTTTTTTTTTTTTTTAGTGTAGGTAACGAGTTTATGAGGAGCGTCTAACTGGTCTGTAGGAGCCAGAACTCTTAATGATTGGTAGAGGATCAAATACTTATTTCTCACTGAAAAAGGCAAATACATGTACAGTACAGACCAAAAGTTTGGACACCTTCTCATTTAAAGATTTTTCTGTATTTTCATGACTATGAACATTGTAACTTCACACTGAAGGCATCAAAACTATGAATTAACACATGTGGAATTATATACTTAGCAAGAAAGTGTGAAACAACTGAAAATATGTCTCATATACTAGGTTATTCAAAGTAGCCACCTTTTGCTTTGATGACTACTTTGCACACTCTTGGAATTCTCTTGATGAGCTTCAAGAGGTAGTCACTGGAAATGGTTTTCACTTCACATGTATGCCCTGTCAGGTTTAATAAGTGGGATTTCTTGCCTTATAAATGGGGTTGGGATCATCAGTTGTGTTGAGCAGAAGTCTGGTGGATACACAGCTGATAGTCCTACTGAATAGACTGTTAGAATTTGTATTATGGCAAGAAAAAAGCAGCTAAGTAAAGAAAAATGAGTGGCCATCATTACTTTAAGAAATGACGGTTAGTCAGTCTGAAAAATTGGGAAAACTTTGAAAGTGTCCCCAAGTGCAGTTGCAAAAACCATCAAGCGCTACAAAGAAACTGGCTCACATGAGGACTGCCCCAGGAAAGGAAGACCAAGAGTCACTTCTGCTTCTGAGGATAAGTTTATCCGAGTCACCAGCCTCAGAAATTGCAGGTTAACAGCAGCTCAGAGACCAGGTCAATGCCACACAGTTTCCTATCAGCAGACACATCTCTACTACAACTGTTAAGAGGAGACTTTGTGCAGCAGGCCTTCATAGTAAAATCGCTGCTAGGAAACCACTGCTAAGGACAGGCAACAAGCAGAAGAGACTTGTTTGGGCTAAAGAACACAAGGAATGGACATTAGACCAAAGGAAAGTCTTAGTTACTCACCGGTTAACGGTGTTTCTCGGAGTCCATGACAGCACTACGGAGAGAGGGGATCCGCCCTTCAGGAACAGGAAACCTAGAGATACATAAGGGCGGCACCTCTCCCACGCATCAGTTGGTTTACAGAGCACAAGAGGACCACGAAGGTTAATAGCATACATAATAAACCATGATACAATAATAAACTATTCACTACCCGTGAATTATATAAATAAAGGAAGAGGTGTACACCCAGAACTTAAGAAGACGGGAGGGTATGTACAGGTGCTGTCATGGACTCCGAGAAACACCGTTAACTGGTGAGTAACTAAGACTTTATCGGTCGTCCATGACAGCACTACGGAGAGAATTACAGAGAGTAACTAACTAGGGAGGGACTACAGCTTGCAGCACCCTCACACCAAAAGAGAGGTCAGAAGAGGCACACAGGTTTAATCTATAGTGGTTATAGAAAGTGTTTGGAGTAGACCAAGTAGCAGCCTTACAAATTTGGTCGATCGACACCTCCAATCTTTCCGCCCACGAAGCCGCCATAGCTCTAGTGGAATGCGCTTTTAGACCTTTAGGCGCCGGCTTGCCCTTTGAGACGTATGCCAGCGAGATAGCCTCCCTGATCCATCTAGCTAAAGTAGATTTCGATGCTCTATGACCTTTCCTACTACCCTGATAGGACACAAATAGGGTGTTATCTATCTTCCAGGGATCGGTTACTGCTAGATATTCCAGGATACATCTTTTTACATCTAAAGTGTGTAGCTTCCTTTCCTTATCGTTAGTAGGATTGGGGAGAAAAGATGGAAGAACTATTTCCTGTGTTCTGTGGAATCTGGACACTACTTTAGGAAGATATGCTGGATCAGGGGACAGTATTACTCTATCATCCCTAAGCTGCATGTAAGGGGGAACCCTGGATAATGCTTGGATGTCGCCTATCCTACGTGCCGATGTTAGGGCTACCAGGAAGGCTACTTTAAGGGATAGATTTTTAATAGAGGCTGAAGTAATTGGCTCAAATGGGGCCTCTGTCATGGCTGAGAGGACTAGGTTCAGGTCCCATGGCATGACCCTATTCTTTACCATTGGCCTAGACCGTTTTGTTGCCCTGATGAATCTGCTGACCCAGTGATTCTCAGCAATGTTACAGCCAAAGAGGGCCCCTAAGGCTGACACCTGCACTTTAAGAGTATTTGGGGACAACCCCATATCTAACCCCTTTTGTAAGAATTCCAAGATCTGGACAATCGGTATTGACTGTCCAGCTGTTGCCCCCGGGTTCTGAAGAAATCTCTTCCAGATTCTGACATAGATTTTTGTGGTTATCATTTTTCTGCTCTTCAGCAGCGTGTTAATAAGGGCCGGAGAGAACCCCCTATCTTTTGACAGCGCCCGCTCAAAATCCACGCCGTCAGATGAAGGCCAACCGCCCGAGGATGGTAGACTGGGCCCTGGGATAGGAGATCCGGGATGTCTGGCAAGACCCATGGATCGGATATCGACATAGCCCTTAGGCATGGAAACCACGTCCTTCTGGGCCAGAAGGGGGCAATTAATATCACTGTGGCTTTGTCCTTCCTGATTTTCCTCACCACCAGAGGAAGTAGAGACAGGGGAGGAAAGGCGTAGGCTAGCCTGAAGTTCCAGTCTATGAGGAGGGCGTCTACTGACAGGGGATTTTCTCTGGGGTTCAGAGAGCAGAATTGTGCCACTTTCCTGTTTTCTTTTGTGGAAAACAGGTCTACCTCTGGCTGACCCCATCTTTCCACGATGAGGTTGAAGATGGAGCCGTTCAGGGACCACTCTCCCTGCCTTAATGTGTTGCAGCTTAAGAAATCCGCCGTAGTGTTTTCTGCCCCTCTTATGTGAAGAGCCGTCAATGAGAAAAGATGTTGCTCTGCTAGATGAAACAGACGATCTGCTACACACATCAGGGATTTGGAACGAGTCCCGCCTTGGTGATTTATGTATGCCACGGTGACCCGATTGTCCGAGAATACCCGCACGTGGTGGCCCTGTAGATAGACAAAGAGTGTTTTAACCGCCTGTTCCACAGCCGTTAACTCCTTTAGATTGGAAGACATCTCCATCTGACCCCGATCCCAAAGCCCCTGGACCAATGTATCCCCCATGTGAGCCCCCCACCCAGAAGGGCTAGCGTCCGAGGTGACAATACGAGTTACATTATATTCTCAGGGGACCCCCGTGGACAGGTTCTCTCGGTCTAGCCACCGTCCGATGGATACAATAGCATCTTGGGATAGGGTCAGCAGGCTCTCCAGACATCCCCCCAACCTTTTTTGAAGTAACAGCACCTCGCCCTGAAGTATCCTCGTATGATACTGGGCCCATCGGACCGCTGGAATACAGGACGAGAGAGAGCCTAACAGAGACATGGCTCTTCTAAGGGACATGGTGGGGATTTTAGAGGCATTCAGCACTTGAAGGTGCAGGCGATCAATTTTTTCTTGAGGCAAACTGCATTCCTGAACCTGGGAATCCAGGGTCAGGCCTAAAAATTGCTGCATCGTCATGGGCTGTAACCGTGATTTTTTAACGTTTAGCATCCACCCCAGATGCTCTAGAGCCGACATCACTTTATGTAACTGCTCCAGACAGTGATCCGCCGTTTTACCTACGATAAGGAGATCGTCCAGGTAGGGGATTATTAGAATGTCAGACTCGTGCAGGTGTGCCATAACTTCCGCCATTACTTTGGTAAACACCCGAGGGGCGACCAAAATACCAAAGGGAAGGGCCCTATACTGGAAGTGTCTGACTACCCCATCCAACCGTACCGCCACCCTCAGGTATCGTTGGTGACCTGCATAAATAGGGATATGGTAATAGGCGTCCTTCAAATCCAATACTACCATAAAGCAGTTTTTAAACAGCAGCTTTATTGCGGTGTTAATAGTTTCCATTTTAAATGATTGAACGGTCAGGAAATTATTCAGAGCTCTAAGGTTAATAATTGTTCTGAAGGAGCCGTCAGGTTTACGTATCAGGAATAGAGGAGAGTAGAATCCACTACCCTGTTCTCCTTCCGGAACCTCTGACAAGACATTCTTATTGAGCAGGTCGTGAACTTCCGCTTCCAGGGCCGCCTGTTCTGCTGGAGAGGACCTGAGAGGGGTGATTCTGAAGAAGTTCTGAGGGATAGAGGAGAACTCTAGCTGCAGACCCGTAGCTATTATCCCCAAAATCCAATCACTACTGGAGATTTTAGACCAGGCCGGGTAGAAGGCAGATAGTCTACCTCCCACCGGGGCGACTAGTCATTGGGGTGGTTTTTTGACTTCCCCGGATGGTTCCTGACGTCCCCCACCTCCAAACATAAATCCAGTACCTTTCTTCCTTTTATCGTCCCATCTGCTCTGGTCTCTAGCCAGTCTCCTTCGGAAGAACCTTTTCCCTGCGAAGGGACGCCTGTAAGAAGTGGTCGGTAGACTGGGAAATTTTTTCTTCTCGTCTCCGGCTTTCTCCAGCAGTTCGTCCAGGACTGGACCAAACAGGTATTCCCCTTCGCATGGGATAGAGCACAGACGGGATCTCGATTGAAGGTCACCCGGCCAACATTTCAGCCATAGGGCCCTGCGTGCCGCATTTGATAATCCAGCCGCTCTGGCCGCCATCCTTGCCAAATCTGCAGATGCGTCCGCGAGAAAGGCAGCGGCATTCTGAATTGTTGGCAGGAATTTTAACATAGAATCCCTGGAGACTCCCTCTTCCAATTTGGATCCTCGCTGATCCAGCCAAACCATCATTGATCTGGCTGCACATGTCCCCGCTACTGCAGGTCTTAGGGCACCCGCTGACATCTCCCATGTCCCTTTAAGAAAAGAGTCAGCCTTCTTATCGAGGGGATCTCTTAGGGAAGCCATGTCGTCAAAGGGGATAGATGATCTTTTAGACGCCTTAGCTACTGCTGCGTCCAATTTTGGTGCTTTATCCCACGTATTCACCAGGGGGTCCTCAAAGGGATATCTGCGTTTAAAGGCCGGTGGAAAAGAGCCTTTCTTCTCTGGCTTTTTCCATTCCCTTTTGATAAGGTTCTGAACCTTGTCATTAAGCGGAAAAGACCTACGCTTTTTTGGGTCTAGACCGCCAAACATTAGATCCTGCGCTGAAAGTTCTGGCCTTTCGTCAGCCACCCCCATGGTGGATCTAACTGATTTGATCAGCTTGTCCATCTGGTCCAGCGGGAAACAGAAACGATTAGAATCCTCTTCTGAAGAGGACGCCGAGGAGACAGAGGTGTCTGAATCATTCTCCTTTCTAGGGCCAGCGGACGAATCCGAATCTGAGGCGCTAGGCTCCCTTCTTCTTTTGGAAGTTTCCCCCCGGGACAGGGATTTTAGGGAATCTTTCACCTCCTTCCTGATAATCTCCCTAAGGTTTGATGTAAAATCAGGAGACTCTTCCGCCACCGTCTGCCGCACACACGACTGACAAAGTCTCTTAGGGTAGGCGTCGGGCAAATGGCAAGCGCATAGTGCGCACTCCTTGTTTTTTACTTTACCAGCGCATTTTTTCCCCTACAGAAATAAACATAGGAAAAGACTGCATCAGGGTATGTTCACGAAGATCTCTTACCCAGGCAGTAGCGGTAGGTACCGGATCACTGGGGGGGGGGGTCGGTCCAGATCCTGTTGTCTAGATCTGCGACTAGGCTGAAAACTGCGTCCGCGGGTCTTCGGCTGGGGGTTTGCATGGGACTTCTCCGAGGATCTGTCCAGCTCCTGCTCCAGCAGACCGACGGCAGCTTCCGGCTCATCCATAGCTGCAGATGGGCACACAAGCAGCCCTGCAGCGTTCTGTTCGGCTATAAATAGCCCTTCCCCGGATCCGGAACATGTGCAGCTGTGTGGCCGAATCAACCCCCCCACGTGCAGGAAGCTCCCCCACCCCCAATCGCCCCCGCCGCATGCAGGACAGCGGCGCTGTAAGCAAAAAACCGGCCGGTTTAGGCCCCACCCCCTGCGCGTCACTTCCGGTTTCGGGCAGAGAGCTCAGGGACGCTTCCGGAAGCCGGGGACGGCTCCTCCGGACCCCCCAGCCACCCGCCGCTACACTACCGCCGCTCACGGCCGCAGCACAGCGGCAATCGCGGCAGAAGCCAGCGCCCGACCCCCGGCTCCGGTCCCGCCCCCCGAACCGAAAGGAGCGCACAGGGCGCTCCCGGAAAGCCTGCACCGCACTGCACTGACGGGGGCCAGAGGTGGGGAAGACCGAGGCCCAGGAGGGTGAACCGCTCTGGGGGGGGACACACTCACCTTGCTGCCACTGGGGATGGACCTCCTCCGGACGTCGCCCCAGCCTGCACCGCTCACTGTCGTGGAGTCCTACCCGGACCCACCGTGGCGCTTCCAGGGACCCGCACTGCCCAAGGTAGGAGACCCCCTCGCTACCTGGGTCGGACAGCCGGCCTGGGTGTTGATAGGTGAACGAAGTCGTCGTATCTGAAGGGAATCCTGTCCTCCAGGAACAGGAAACCAACTGATGCGTGGGAGAGGTGCCGCCCTTATGTATCTGTAGGTTTCCGTAGTGCTGTTATGGACGACCGATAAATCTGTGCTTTGGTCTGATGAGTCCAAATTTGAGATCTTTGGTTCCAACCACCATGTCTTTGTACGACGCAGAAAAGGTGAAAGGATGGACTCTACATGACTGGTTCCCACTGTGAAGCATGGAGGAGGGGGTGTGATGGTGTGAGGGTGCTTTGCTGGTGACACCGTTGAGGATTTATTCAAAATTGAAGGCATACTGAACCAGCATGGCTACCACAGCATCTTGCAGCGGCATGCTATTCCATCCGGTTTGCGTTTAGTTGTACCATCATTTATTTTTCAACAGTACAATGATCCCAAACACACATCCAGGCTGTGTAAGGGCTATTTGACCAAGAAGGAGAGTGATGGGGTGCTGGTCTGTACTGTATACAAATTTATACAATGTGATTTTCTGGATTTTATTTTTGATATTCTATCAATGTTAAAATTAACCTACCCTTAAAATTATAGACTGTTCATGTCTTTGTCAGTGGGCAAACTTACAAAATCAGCAAGGGATAAAATACTTATTTCTCCACTGTAAATAACATTTCCCACATGTCTACTTTACATCAGCACAATTTTGGAATAAAATTCCGGAGTACCACCCCCCTCCCCCTTGATGTCTTACTATGGCTCCTCTCAACCCAATGCAAACATATTTCAAACCCCATAATATCACACTCCCTAAAATCTGGGACTCACTAAAATATTCCTCCCCCCTTTCTAACTCTAGCCCCTTTACGGGGTAACATTCAGTTCCCCCAAGCACCCCCCAAGTTGGGTGACATAGGTAACCATGGGACGTCCCGAAGCAGCTCCTAGGGTGGGAAACAGAAAAGATGCAAATAAAAACGAACTCAGGTCGGCCGGTGCGTAACCACCGCCTGCAGCACCTTCCTTCCCAGGCCTGCATCAGAAGAGGCATGGGTATGAACCCGTTTAAAACTCACAAAGGAGTACAAAGATGACCAGGTTGCGGCCTTACAATGTGGAAAGCCAAGGCCTGGTCACAAACAGCCCAGGAGGCTCCCACCGCTGAGCGGATTGAGCCTTCACCCTTGGAGGAGGCTGTTTGTTCTGAACACGGTAAGGCTCCAATATTGCTGAACGAATCCAACGGCAATAGTGAACTTAGAAGCTGGGAGCCCTTTACGACGACCTTCAGAGATGACGAACAAGGCATCAGATTGACGAAAGGGAGCAGTCCTTGAAAGGTAGATTCAGATAACTCTGACAGGATGCAGCTTGTGGAGGAACTAATCCAGGGGATGGACCGGAGAGAGACACAGAGAAGGAAGGACAATGTCTTCATTAATGTGAAATGAAGAGACCACCTTAGGTAGGAAGGAACAGGCCTGAGAAATACCTTGTCCTGATGTAGAATCAGGAACGGGGAATGGCAGGACAATGCCGCTGACTCGGAAACTCTCCTGATGGACGTAGTGCAACTAAGAAGACAACTTTCCATGACAGGAGAGAAAACGTGATGTCTTGAATGGGCTCAACAGGAGTGCACTGGAGCGCCAAAGACAAGGTTAAAATTCCATGGACCTATAGGAAGATGATAAGGAGGTGCCAGGAGGGCAACTCCTTGAAGAAAGGTCTTTACCTGGGAACGAGAAGCCAGATTTCGCTGGAAAAGAATTGACAGAGCGATAGACTAGCGTCAAGACCCGCTTATAGAAAACCAAGAATGTAAGGAAGAAAAAATGACACAGGGACCAAACCATTAACCTCACTCCACCAGAAGAAGGCCTTTTAGCATCTGTAGTAGATACACAAGGATGCTGGTTTTCTGGCCCTAATCATGGTCTGAAAGACCTGATGGGACAAACCAACCTCCCTCAGTACTACGACCTCGACGGCCATGCTGTTAAACTTAGAGACTGTGAACTCTGGTGAAAGAGGGGGCCTAGAGAGAGAAAATCTGGATGGCTTGGAAGCTTTCGGGGGGCGTCCATGAGCATGTTCACCAGGCCCTTCTTGGCCAGTCTGGAGCTATCAGGATTACGGGGATCTCTTTTTTTTTTAATTCGTTAATTAAACCACAAAATGTACACATTAGTATACAACCAAAATAATACATATGCATCTGTCAAAGCAGTTATAAAAGAACAGCAAATTTGTACATTAAACTGTTTGTACAACTTTAGTTTCTCAAGTCCATATAATGCTGTATGGACAATAGATTAATTAACAAATAAACAGAAACCAATATTGAACCACATATATATTTGGTAGTATATAGCTCAAAATGATACTACACATCTAATTAAACTGCAACTATCCCGCTTGCCAAGTATATTTACACAATATTATTAACTAGATGGTGGCCCGATTCTAACGCATCGGGTATTCTAGAATATGCATGTCCACGTAGTACATTGCCCAGCCACGTAGTACATTGCCCAGCCACGTAGTACATTGCCCAGCCACGTAGTACATTGCCCAGCCACGTAGTACATTGCCCAGCCACGTAGTACATTGCCCAGCCACGTAGTACATTGCCCAGCCACGTAGTACATTGCCCAGCCACGTAGTACATTGCCCAGCCACGTAGTACATTGCCCAGCCACATAGTACATTGCCCAGCCACATAGTACATTGCCCAGCCACATAGTACATTGCCCAGCCACATAGTACATTGCCCAGCCACATAGTACATTGCCCAGCCACATAGTACATTGCCCAGCCACATAGTACATTGCCCAGCCACATAGTACATTGCCCAGCCACATAGTACATTGCCCAGCCACATAGTACATTGCCCAGCCACATAGTACATTGCCCAGCCACATAGTACATTGCCCAGCCACATAGTACATTGCCCAGCCACATAGTACATTGCCCAGCCACATAGTACATTGCCCAGCCTCATAGTACATTGCCCAGCCTCATAGTACATTGCCCAGCCTCATAGTACATTGCCCAGCCACATAGTACATTGCCCTGCCACATAGTATATAGCACAGAGCCACATAGTATATTGCACAGCAACGTAGTATATTGCCCAGCTACGTAGTATATTGCCCATCCATGTATGTCACAGGTTAAAAATAAAATAAATAAACATATACTCACCTTCCGAGGGCCAGTTGTAGTTCGATCACATGACCGTGACGTCATGGCAGGTCCTTGTCGCGCAGGACCTGTGATGACGTCGCGGTCACATAACCGTGACGTCACGGCAGGTACTTCTCGCGCAGGCGCGCAGGGCCTGTGATGACGTCGTGGTCACATGACCGTGACGTCATGGCAGGTCCTTCTTGCGCAGGGTCTGTGATGACGTCGTGGTCACATGACCGTGACGTCATGGCAGGTCCTTCTCCCATACCACCAGAACCTGCCGCTTGCATGGAGCGGTCATCGGAGCGGGAAAGGCGGCGGAAGGCGAGTATATAATTTATTTTTTTTTATTATTTTTAACATTAGATGTTTTTACTATTAACGCTGCATAGGCAGCATCAATAGTAAAAACTTGGTTACACAGGGTAAATAGCGGCGGTAACGAAGTGAGTTACCCGCAGCATAACGCGGTCCGTTACCGCTGGCATTAACCCTGTGTGAGCGGTGAGTGCGGGGGAGTATTTAGCGGGCGCCGGGCGCTGACTGCAGGGGAGGGACTAATCGGACTGTGGCCGTCGCTGATTGGTCGCGGCAGCCATGACAGGCAGCTGGCGAGACCAATCAGCGACTTGGATTCCATGACAGACAGAGGCTGCAACCAATGAATATCCGTGACAGACAGAAGGACAGACAGACAGAAAGACGGAAGTGACCCTTAGACAATTATATAGTAGATAATAGTCTTGTGATGCCATAAAATATAACTTGATGCATTTTAACGATAATATTCACGGTGGTACTAGACCACTACGTACTAGTAGAGCAAGATAAAAAGAGTTCTATCTGTCCCAAATCTTGTCAAATTTCCCTAAACAACCCCTATTCTGATATAGTGCTCGTTCATACGGTATAACTGAATTTAACAATTCAATCCAAGCTCTGAGAGAGGGATATGAACCACACATCCAACGTAATGCCAACATCTTGCTGTCCAGAAAAAGTGTCTCAAGCAGGAAAATCCTAGCATGGTATCCCCACGTCTCCTCATCCAATACCCTAAATAAACAGACTAATGGACTAAGAGGAACATGGGTTTGTATTAAGGATGCCAACAACGATGTTACCTCGCTCGAGTAGGAAAGAAGAATAGGGCAGCCCCATACCATACGTATAAAATTTGCATCTAGTGAGCGACATCTCAAACATTCTGAGAATTGGAACCAACCCATTTTAAAAACCGTAACGGAGTCAGATATGATTGATACAGTATACACGATTTTTCGGACTATAAGATGCACCCCAAATTTTGGGGTGAAAACAGCAGAAAAAAAAGATTTTTATAAGATGTGGGTCCGTCTTATTGTCCAAATTTAAAGTATCTTACCTGAGGGCTGGCGGTGGTACAGCAGGGTAACAGGAGGCATGGTGTCTTCCTCAGGATAAGTTCGGTGTCAGCGGTGCTGATGTTCGGTGTGGGCTGTGGGGAGAGCACCTTAGCAGGGTCCATTCTTGCTAAGGTGGGCCACTGCCCGATTTTCTACCCCGGAATGTGCACGGCTGATCTGGCGGAAACAAAACATTCTGCCCATCGCAGAATCCTTGTTACCTCTATCATAACCTGTTTGCTGAGAGTTCCGCCTTGACGATTTTATGCAAGTCGTGGTGTTGTCCGACTGTATGCGGACCGGCTGGCCCGCGAAGAGGGTCTGCCAGTGGCGAAGGGCAAAGAAAATTGCACGGGCCGATCCAGGGAGAAGGTCCTCTTGCCCGAAGCCGACCAGAGGGCCAGCTGAAAAGGACTGTTATGGAACTGGGCAAAAGGAATGGCTTCCATGGTGGCAATCCTCTTCCCTAGAACTCTCATGCAGGACCGTAGGAGGGAGAGAAGCTGGTCGCTTTAGAGTACGGATCCCCTGGCAGGGGGATGAAAACTTTTCCTTTGGAAGGAAGACACAGGCTTGGGTCGTGTCGAACCTTATACTCAGAAACACCAGGTGCTGAGCTGGGGTCATGGAGGACTTCTCTCTGTTGATAATCCAGCCAAGGTGGACCAGAGTGCCCAGAGTAAACTGAAGACTCTGGTTGCAGTCTCGGCAGGACGGCCCCTTGAATAGAAGATCGTCAAGTAAGGAATTATGAGAATTCCCTTGGAGCGAAGGATGTTCAGGACCGCTGCCATGACCTTCGTGAATAGTCTGGGGGCAGAGGCCAGGTCGAAAGGAAGGGCTGTGAACTGATAAAGATCCTCCTGGATAGAAAACCATAGGAACCTCTGATGCTAAACACAAACAGGAATGTGAAGAAATTCTCCCAGTTACATGGAAGCGATTACCGAACATAGGGACTCAGTCCTGAAATGGCGGATCCAAATGTGACAGTTCAATCACTTGAGGTCCAAAATCAGAAGGAGAAATCCGTCTTTCTTCAGGACTATGAAAGGAATAGAGTAAAACCCTGAAAACCGTTTGTTCCTGGGGAGGGGTACAATTAATAGCCCTCTGTGTCTGTACTGCTACATACTTAGGCAGTTAACTGGTTCATGCAGCTTTACATGAACACCCGAGCCTTACACTATGGCCGGTCCGAATAACTAAAGCAATTGTTACCATCCACCTCTCGTGTCTCCCCTTTTCCTCATAGTCTGTAAGCTTGCGAGCAGGGCCCTCATTCCTCCTGGTATCTGTTTTGAACTGTATTTCTGTTATGCTGTAATGTCTATTGTCTGTACAAGTCCCCTCTATAATTTGTAAAGCGCTGCGGAATATGTTGGCGCTATATAAATAAAAATTATTATTATTATTATTATAATTACTCCCGTGCGTGGTAGGGAAGAGGTGGCCTGAAGAACCCCTGGGGCCTGTGACAGATGTCTTGGCGGGTGAGACAGAAGGAAACGTCTTCCTGGAGGGGGGGGAGAAGAAAAGTCGATTTTGCAGCCGTAAGTTACTATCTCTCTTGAGATTGAAGCAACCCTTTCCTATTAAAAGAACGTTTAGACTTGGACTGGGGAAGCGAGGTACTTTTCCCGCTGGTGGCATCCGAAATTATTGGATCTAGTTGGACGCAAAAATTCTAGAGCCTTGGAAGGCAAAGCCAGTGAGGGACTTTTTTCCGCCTTCCATCCTTTCAGCCAGAGAATGCGGCGTATAGCAACAATGTTGCTGATAGCCCTGGCGGAGCAACCAGCCACATCAAAGGGAGCAGTCACAAGATATTTGCCAGCATGGGCAATCTGATCTGCCAGATCTACCATCTCATCTGGAGGAGCTGCCGCTAGAATACCCTGACAAAGCATTCCTGCTCAGGTAGACATGGACTCAGCCACCCAGGTGGAGGCAAATATGGGACAGAGGGATGCCCCAGTTGCTTCAAAGGCTGACAAAGATTAAATCTGTCTATCCGTAGAATCCTTAAGAGATGCACAGTCCAGTAAAGACAAGACTGTGTTGAAAGACAGGCGGGAAACCGGTTGATCCAGATTAAGGGACTCATCCAGTTTACTAACGAGGTCTGGCCTAAAGGGATAAAGAATATCTAGCCGCTTCCTTCCTGGGAAGCCCTTGTCAGGGTGCTCCCAGTGTTTAGACATAATCGCTTAAAATTCCCTGTGATTAGGGAAATTTCGGGAAGGACAGTTTACCCATTTGAAGGAAACAGAGTGTTCCTGAGCAGGTGCCTCATCCTCCCTTAGGTTCCGAGTTTGGGTAATTGCCAAGATAGCCTTATCTGCATAGCCTTATGCTGCATTATCATCCCCGGCGCCTGCGCTGTAAGTACAAAGGGCAGCGCAACTGCGCATGCCCCAAAAAAAACCAATGTGTAGGCGCCGGGGACAATAATGCTGCAAGAGGAGGCGACGCCCGGCGCACACAGGCCCGTGATTAGGAAGGAAAGATCCGCCTCCGGGACGGTTTCACGTATGAGGGGGCACATTTTATAAATGCTTATTTCAGCATGTGCAGGGAGTATAACTAAAAAAGCCACCTTGTCAGAATGCATTTGTGCTACACAAGGTGGCTCTTTTAGTTACAAACGCCTGAGGGGGGTGACAGGTTCCCTTTAATACTTTGATGCTAGAAACCAACTATAAAGTTATGATGAGATGGTATCTGATCGCAGCCAGAGTTGCTAAAACTATTCCTAATCATTCAGATCCACTGGTGACATCTACCACATATGGTGGTTCTGCCCTAAAGTTCACAGGCTCTGAATCAGGGTTTATTTTCTCATCAGATCTATCACAGAAACAGAAAAAAAAAGCTATTAACCTGCAGATACAGATTAATCGGCAGGTTAATAGTGTTCTTATGGTGCGCCACTCCCGCACTTAGCTAACGGTGTGGGGAAAAAAAGAACTGTATTCCCACTGGCAGCTTTCGGGTTCCATCCAGCTCTGAGCACAGAGAGCGGTGGCTGTAGCAGCGCCGCAGCACTGACTGACAGCCGGCCCTAAAGCAAGAGGCAGTGTCACTCAGTGCTAGGGGTGCGGTTACACCTGGAGCTCTGTAGTGTCTATGTAAGGACAAAAAACCCTCCCCCAATGTGCTCACTGAGGTTACCCACAAAAATGGACCGGTTACCCTGGAACACAGTAACAACCTTCTAATGGGTCCCATTTGTCTACAAAGAACACCATGAGATAAATTGTGCAAATAAACAAAATGCAACGAGGTAGATAGACCAAGATGTACATACAAAATAGACAATAGATAGTAATGAGACCAAAAAAACTCAAAGCTACTCAACATAAGTCCTGATAAACCATTAAAGGGAACCAGTTACCTCGTTTTGCCGCTATAAGATACGACCACTGCCTTTCTGGGCTTATCTACAGCATTCTATAATGCTGTAGATAAGTCCTGGTCCGACCTGAAAGAGAAGAAAAACAATTTTTATTATACTCACCCAGGGGCGGTCCGGTCCGATGGGCGTCGCAGGTCCGGGTAAAGCGCCTCCCATCTTCATACGATGTCGTCATCCTCCTTGCTTACTGTTGCAGCCCCGGCGCAGGCGTACTTTGTCTGCGCTGTTGAGGGCAGAGCAAAGTACTGCATCGCGCGCAGGAGTCGGGAAAGGTTAGAGAGGCCCAGCGCCTACGCACTGCAATGCAAATTCAGCAGACCCGATGTATCATAAAATCTGTACTATAATAAACTAAACTGTGCCAAAAAACTACTGATGACGGAGTGAATAAACTACGGAAGGATTTTTCAGGCTTCAACAACAGGTTTATAGCACAAGAATGTAAAAACTAAACTAGCTTATTAATTTTCCACTGATCCCACATCGATCCTCCTTGGCCCTCTCCGTTAACAAATCACATCCTCAGGACCATGGCGGCCAATCAGTTCTATCAATGTAATAAATGTGTGCACTACAAGGAATCGCTATACTGTGCACTCACCATGTGACAGCTCGGTGAGATTCTCGGTTGCTTCCTCATCAGAATCTCTTCCTCCCACCACCATGAAGCGGCTGTTTTTGTTCTGTAGCTCATGTGGGAGTTTTAAGGCTCGTTCCCTCTCAGCCACCAGATCCAGGTCTTGCTGCGCAAGGTGCGCTCTTAGCTGCCGAATTTCAAACTAGGAAAGGAGAAGATGACAGATATTGGTATGAGAAATAGTACTTTATGAATATTAGGGAAATAAAGACAAATACAGGATGAGCTTTATTTTCTGGAAATGTGACCTCATGTTACAAGCACTGGTAAAAGTGGATTATCACTGCATTTGCAGAGTATGTTGGTGGAATAAGTAAGAAGGATTTCCAAACATATAACTCAAACCTGACCACACATCTGTCCTTCAGTAGCATACTGAAGTATGACAGTACTCATACTGTCAGAGTTTAAATAAAATAAAAATAGATTAAAAAAAGGATCCAGAGTGGTATATATGCTTTAGCGTCACTGTGAGGCTTAGATTGAGAGAACATAAAAAAAAAAAAAACACATTTATATTAATGTTTCTATACTTTTCTAAATTCCAATGAAATTTGATCATTAGAAGGTTTTTACATTGGATAATATTTTTTAAACTGGAGTCAGTATATTATTACCGACTCAGATGCCACCCAAAACTAGCTCCGATTCAGAATCCACCGCATCAATATTGACACAGACGTACACTGCAAATGTAGTGTGAATGGACCCTAACAGATGATATACTAGAAGATGACTTGGAGAATTGATGAATGTCTTCACTGCATATCTGTGACCGGTAAAGTGTCGCCACCTAGTGCTAGAAAATCAAAATGCAATCCTTGTTTCCACTGATTATTTAAGTACATAATGTGAACTCCAAAGTGGAAATGAAAAACAAGCTGGACGAAAAGATTTTAATTTAGTGGTGTGAGCACTAGAAATCGTCACGTCTTACATAATGACTGTGTGTTTTCTTCTTAACACAAATGCAAGAATTGTACAGTAGCACACATATATTACTATAGGACAGCACGGTGGCGCAGTGGTTAGCACAGCAGCCTTGCAGCGCTGGAGTCCTGGGTTCTAATCCCACCTTGGACAACATCTGCAAGGAGTTTGTATGTTCTCCCCGTGTTTTCGTGGGTTTCCTCCGGGTTCTCCGGTTTCCTCCAACATTCCAAAGACATACGGTTAGGGAATTTAGATTGTGAGCCCCATCGGGGACAGCGATGATAATGTGTGCAAACTGTAAAGCGCTGCGGAATATGTTAGCGCTATATAAAAATAAAGATTATTATTATTACTGTAACGGTGCTCTCATATGTGATGAAGATTTTATGAAAGAGGGGGAAAAAAAAATCACAACACACCGCTTGCTCTTGGCACATTTGTGTAAGTCGTTCCAACTGCTCCTCCTGGATTAGCTTGGCTTTTTCATACTGCTGTATCACAATCTCCATCTCCACTTTTACAGGTAAGACATAAGCTGCAAGGAGGAGATACACAACATGTATGTTAGGATAGTTAGACACTTACCAGAAAATATCCCACGGCAGATGTCACGTAATCTCCATGTGTTCCACTCATGTAAATTTCCACACCAAAAAACTCTGCAGCGTGCAGCCGAGATATGGAGAATCTTATCACCTTCCCTGGTACTGTGATCTGCAGTGGATGTAAGCGGTCTATAATCTGCAACTGTCCTGTGATGTGTAGTCTTTAACTTCTATATGTCTAATATACAATGTTTAAAGGGAATCCATCACCCCCAAAACGCTAATTAAACCACTCACACATGTATGTAGGGAACTTAGCCCCATATAAAAATAATACTTGTAGTATAGTTTTGGTCAGCCCCAGGCGAACTGTGGCCCGCGGGCCGGACTGGAACAGCCAGATGGCCGTATGTGAAAGAGACAGCCAAAGGGCTGATACAATGGCCCACAGTCCGCATCATGCCCTCCCCAGCATCAAAGGCTATGTGGGGGCTCACCCTGTACATAGGAGGCTAAGGGGCTCATACTGAATATGAGGGCTGTGTGTGGGCTCAGACAGTATACAAGGTTGTTCGCATGCTTAATTCTTCACAATATTAAAAGTGATTAAATTAATTTAAACATATGTTATGAATATTGATAAATAGTAACATAGTAACATAGTTAGTAAGGCCGAAAAAAGACATTTGTCCATCCAGTTCAGCCTATATTCCATCATAATAAATCCCCAGATCTACGTCCTTCTACAGAACCTAATAATTGTATGATACAATATTGTTCTGCTCCAGGAAGACATCCAGGCCTCTCTTGAACCCCTCGACTGAGTTCGCCATCACCACCTCCTCAGGCAAGCAATTCCAGATTCTCACTGCCCTAACAGTAAAGAATCCTCTTCTATGTTGGTGGAAAAACCTTCTCTCCTCCAGACGCAAAGAATGCCCCCTTGTGCCCGTCACCTTCCTTGGTATAAACAGATCCTCAGCGAGATATTTGTATTGTCCCCTTATATACTTATACATGGTTATTAGATCGCCCCTCAGTCGTCTTTTTTCTAGACTAAATAATCCTAATTTCGCTAATCTATCTGGGTATTGTAGTTCTCCCATCCCCTTTATTAATTTTGTTGCCCTCCTTTGTACTCTCTCTAGTTCCATTATATCCTTCCTGAGCACCGGTGCCCAAAACTGGACACAGTACTCCATGTGCGGTCTAACTAGGGATTTGTACAGAGGCAGTATAATGCTCTCATCATGTGTATCCAGACCTCTTTTAATGCACCCCATGATCCTGTTTGCCTTGGCAGCTGCTGCCTGGCACTGGCTGCTCCAGGTAAGTTTATCATTAACTAGGATCCCCAAGTCCTTCTCCCTGTCAGATTTACCCAGTGGTTTCCCGTTCAGTGTGTAATGGTGATATTGATTCCCTCTTCCCATGTGTATAACCTTACATTTATCATTGTTAAACCTCATCTGCCACCTTTCAGCCCAAGTTTCCAACTTATCCAGATCCATCTGTAGCAGAATACTATCTTCTCTTGTATTAACTGCTTTACATAGTTTTGTATCATCTGCAAATATCGATATTTTACTGTGTAAACCTTCTACCAGATCATTAATGAATATGTTGAAGAGAACAGGTCCCAATACTGACCCCTGCGGTACCCCACTGGTCACAGCGACAAAATAAATCCCATCTGTTTCACCAATCTCTCAATTTGTGGGAGATGTGAACAGAAAAAGCACAAAGATAGGGTTTTTCTCAAAATCAATAAATATAAGTTTTTATTAAATATACAAAAGGTGTAAAAAAAAAACAAATTAAAATATAAAAGCAAATTTGCCTGAGATGTGAGGGACATTAATGGCTAAAGACACCTTTAAACCTGGTCTGACCCCGTGTGCCTCCCAATGCGTTTCCTCAGTAGCTGCTTCATCAGGGGAATAAGACATATCTCATCAAGGCATGACACCCCTCACTAAGGATGTAATACAGGCAGGGTCAGTCTGCATAATAGGGACTGAAAGGCCAAAACCGGAACCCTAGTTGAAGTGGCAAGAGAAATCAGTGCTAGGACAATATATCGGAAATGTTTCCCAAATTTGAAAAAATTAAATATGAAATCTTATGCAAGCTATAAGTAGTAAATATATTGAAATATGGAATTTAAGCCAAACATCTCATAGCAGTGCATAATATCACTCATTTACAGTTGTTTACATTGCATTTCTCCCCTTGACGAAAACGCATACCACACTACGGTTACGGTTTACGGTTACCGTAATTAAATTGCCATCCAGAATGGCCAGAAAAAAACTTAAAAATCGCACCTTTATTTAGAAAAACAGTTAAAACCCATCATCATCACAAAAAGATGGGAAAGCAGAGAATAAGGTTTAACGATTAGGGATGAGCGAATAGCTTCGGAAAACTCCTTATCCAAATAGCTGTAATGTTTACCGAAGAAGCTGCAGCGGAACCCGGATACATGGAGCGCTCCGATAATCAGGTGTCCGGCAGCTGCATGTGTCGCGGCTGTGTGATAATCATAATACTCAGGTGTCCGGGCTCCCGAGGCAGCTATTCAGATAAGGAGTTATCCGAAGCTATTCGCTCATCCCTATTAACGATGCATAACAGGTGATGCGATTCAAACCACTGCGGGTTCTTATAGCCTTAATTCATTTTATTCACACATTTCAGCAATGCCGCTCTTATCAAGCTCTGAGGTTTGGTTTGCTTACAATCATTCTTTTAGCTGCAATAGCTTATTGCTGTATCTAGCTGGTTGGTGAGCGTTGGTCCAACACTCCCCCTCCTGTGACCGACAGGCAGCTCACTCTCTATGGACTTGGTACATGGAACGCCTAGTGTGGGAGGGGGCAGCTTACTCTGCTCTACTTCATGCAAGTCTAAAACCTCTGTGTGAGAATTGCTGCACCCAGTAATCTAAGTGATACATCACTGGATTCAGCTCTTCTTCCCAACATTAGGATTCCCTCAGATGAGGTAGCAAAAACCTGGTGACTGATACCCTTTAATATAAATATATTAATTCAATTCTGTACTGTAGACTTGCTGGTATACGCAACTCAATATAAAAAAAATCCAGCATGTCTCTATCATTAATAGGACATTCTGCCAGTCTCCACCCATACTCTTCCCATTACCTGTACTTGGAAACTAGATTTACAGAATGAGTTTTCCAAGAAACGTTTAAAGGTTCCTGATAATGATCGTTTTGGAACTATATTTTGTGGATGGGATCCATAAATGTGTTCTGACGCGTTTTTATTTTAATTTTTTTTCCAAGAATTGGCAATAAATGGCGTAAAGAACAGGCATTGTGTTGCAATGTATAAATTAATTGATATTGGAAATTGTACCAGTTATATTTGTTTTAATGGTCATTTGATTTCTTTCAGGATTTACATACTGTATATACTCGAGTATAAGCAGAGTTTCTCAGCACATTTTTTATGCTGAAAAAGCCCCCCTCGGCTTATACTCGAATGAGGGTCCCACAAGATGGAGGGAGAGCGACGGGTCACAGGAGGCAGAGAAACAAATATTCATTGCTCTTTAACCCCTATGAGACCTTGCCCTTTTTCGTTTTTGAGTTTCTGCTTTTCGCTCCCCTTCTCATAGCCATACCTTTTGTTAATTTTCCGTCAATATGGCCATGTGAGGGCTTGTTTTTGTGGGACAAGTTGTACTTTTGAACGACTCCACTGGTTTTACCATATCGTGTTCTCAAAAAAGGGAAACAAATTCCAAGTGCAATTTCACAATCTTTTTTGGACTTTTTTGTACCATGTTCACCAAATGCTAAAACTGACCGGCCATTAGGATTCTACAGGTCATTGATGAGTTCATAGACACAAAACATGTCTAGGTTCTTTTTTATTTAAATGGTGAAAAAAAAATCCAAAGTTTGCTAAAAAAAAAAAAAATAAAATAAAATAAAAAATAATAGATTTACGCCATTTTCCAAGACCCGTAGCGTTTCCATTTTTCATGATCTGGGGTAGGGTGAGGGCTTATTTTTTACGCACCGAGCTGACATTTTTATTGGTACCATTTTAGTGCAGATACGATCTTTTGATCGCCCATTATTGCATTGTAATACAAGGTCGCTGCGACCAAAAAAAAAAGGAATTTTTTATATTGATAGATCTGGCGATTCTGAATGCAGGGATACCAAGTATGTGTATATTTGATTTTTTTTTTTTTTTATTGTTTTATTTTGAATGGGGCGAAAGGGGTGATTGACACTTTTACATAAAAAAAAAAAAACAAACTTTTTTTTTCACTTTTAGAATGCTTCAATAGTCTCCATGGTAGGCTAGAAGCTGCCATAACCCGATCGGCTCTACTACATACAGGCGATGATCAGATCAACTGTATATAGCAGAATACCTCACTTGCTATGAGCGCCAACCACTAGGCGGTGCTCACAGCAAGCCAGAAGTGACAGCCATAGAGGTCTCCACGAGACCTCTGGTTGTCATGCCAACCCATCGGTGACCCGCGATCACGTGATGGGGTCACCGATGGGTGGATTTCAAACCCGATGGCGGGAAGCGCGTGTTAAATGCCGCTGTCAGAGTTTGGCTACTTTCACACATCAGGTTTTCGCTATCAGGCTCAATCCGGCTAAATTTAAAAAGAAAAAAAATCGGATCCGGCCAGTGTTGTCGCGGGTCCAGTTTTTTTTCCCATAGACTTGTATTAGTGCCGGATTGCGCCGGATGACATTGTGTTTCGTCTGTTTTTCGCCGGAATATCTGCCGTTTCCAATTTTTGGAAAAACCACTTACGGCTGTTTTCTAGAATGGAAGCCTATGGGAGCCGGAAGGTGTCGGATCCGGAAAATGACGGATTCTGGCGCTGGATTCCTTTTTTTTTTTTTTTTTTTAAACTGAGCATGCTCCAAATTTTTTTTTCCAGCCAATAATCTAGATATGCTAGCCGGATCCATCGAAAGAACAGATCAGTCGCATCAGTTTTTCACAATCTGCGCTGGTCCGGTTTTTCCAACATTCGCCGGATCGTGCCTGATGCAAAAAACCTGATGTGTGAAAGTAGCCTTTGACAGCAGCATTTAATGGGTTAATAGCCGCGGGTGGATTGCGATTACACCCGCGGATGCCACCGGAGCCCACATCAAAGGGAGAGAAGCGACCTGCGCAGTACTAGTACGGCACAAGTCGAGAAGGGGTTAATAGCATGCACAGTAGTTGCAGCTGCCAGGCTATCACGTGTGTCCGCTACTTAAGGGAATGAATATTCACTTCTCTCCTCTACCATGGGCATGGATGGCAGTGAATATTCATTCCCTTAAGTAGCGGGCACATGTGATCGCCCGGCCACTGCATGAAGCCGGTGGGTGCTGCTACTGTGCACGCTATTAAATAGCAATGAATACTTACTGCCCTCCACACATAGTCCCAGCATGGAGAGAAACAAGTATTTCGGCACAGCAGCTGTCCTCTGCTTGTAAGCAGCGCATTACGTCATTACCAACAAGCATAAATCAGCTGCTGGCATCGGAACAAGACGCTGCGAGGGAGAACAGGAAGGCAAGTAGGATTTTTATATTATAATATATTTATATTTTATTTTTTTCTGATGAGGGCCATACACACAAGGATAGGGATGAGGGTGCCATGCATACCAGGATGGGGATGAGGGGACAATGCATACGAGGATAGGAATGAGGGTGCCATGCATACTAGGATGGGGATGAAGGGACGATGTATACCAGGATAGGGATGAGGAGCCATGCATACCAGGATAGGGATGAGGAGCCATGCATACCAGGATGAGGGTGCCATGCATACCAGGATGAGGATGAGGGTGCCATGCATACTAGGATGGGGATGAAGGGACGATGTATACCAGGATAGGGATGAGGAGCCATGCATACCAGGATGGGGATGAGGAGCCATGCATACCAGGATGAGGGTGCCATGCATACCAGGATGAGGATGAGGGTGCCATGCATACTAGGATGGGGATGAAGGGACAATGTATACCACGATAGGGATGAGGGAGCCATGCATACCAGGATAGGGATTGGGAGCCATGCCTACCAGAATGGGTATGATGAGACAATGCATATATGGCTTATACTAGAGTCAATAGGTTTTCCCAGTTTTTTTGTGGTAAAATTAGGTGCCTCAGCTTATATTCAGGTCGGCTTATACTCTAGTATATACAGTACATCACATCTCAGAGTGGCATAAGGAAAAGATCCTTAAGTAGTAAGCTATGTATATGTTAAGGATCAGAATGTGGAGTGTACAGACTTGAAATCATGGTTTATGTAATGCAGTTCTTCAAAATGTGTGATAAATCAAATGGAAAGAAGTAGTAGAAAAGTAGAAATATTTTCATACTAAATGGAGTAGAAAAGATATTATTGCATTTTTAAAGTCTGTTAGATTTAGTATTGAGATATTTAATGCCTTTAGCTCTACTTCAGTTCTTTTTCCTATACCCACATTATCCAAGCCTATTGAAAATAACTTTATATTCATTTTCACAAGTAGAGTTTTCTGTGCAAACACATTAGGCTGGAATAAATGTACTAATTGGCATATTCCTAGCTGTAGGTTTTGGATGGCAATTTTCAGCATGGTGAATAGTGTTCCCACTAACTGATTTTCTATATAATTGTTTTTTAATTACCGGTAGACCATCTTTTGGATGTAGAATGTTAGCAAGAACAGATGCACGGTTGTCATGTTGTTATAGGGTAAAGTCTAAATTTAACTATCATTCAAATACTAGACAAAATGTGAGGTTTGTTCCCAATTCTCCTACTGAGATTATCTATGTAAAGACCATAGAACTTGATGTTATCCAAGCACGTGATGATGGTAGAATATAGAGAGAAGACTCGTCTACCAACAAGCCATATAGTGGTTGGCCACTGAACTCAAGAATTTCACCCCCAATGGGCAACTTTCTATTTACAAATCACTTGCCAAAATGAAGATATTTTTCTGAAAAATAACAACATTTAACAGACCATATATAAGACCACACGTTCTTAGGATAATTGCTATGTTTGCTGACAATGAAATGCTAAAGCCTCCAAAGAGAAGTTATGAGGCAATAAGGTGTAGAAGAAGCTCTTTGGTATCATTTACGTAGTTGGGCCTCCTCGACCATAGGCTGCAGACGATCACTTAGCCACAGTGAAATGTGTTCAGTTATAATCCTATTCCAGCCACAATTGGACAAAAAGAGGGGTTGCTATAAACACCCAGAAAAGAAGAATTGTAGCACATTAGCAAATGGGAACGAAAAAGCAAAAAGATAGTAGTAAAATTAGTAAATGCTTGTTGGAAATAATTTTATAGAAAATAAGAGAAGAAAGAATGATTGGTAAAAGTATTTTCGACCAAATAGCTTCAAAATTACAAAACATAAAATGTCACTTACCATCAATAATTCTCTTCACCCTCCAAATCCTCAAAGAAATAAAGAGACTGATGGCATCCCATGGACTACTAGGTCCATTGGCTACTGTAGATGCCACCATGGGAGCAAGTGAGAGAATAATGACAGCTCCATCCAATACCTGTTGAGTACACAAATACTATTGAAGAAAAAAAATCCTGCATTATTGGTTCTATGCAATTTAGGACCCCGAGATTAGAATATAGCCCAGTGACAAGGTCTGTACATGGATGTGGTCTTACTTAGGGAACCATTTCTTGTAACAGAATGATGCCAGTCAGTTTGTCAGAAACACTAAAAAGAAAAAAAAAAAAAGAAGAGAAAACTCACCTCAACTTTGTTTTCAATATAATCCCAGATACCCAGAACAATGATCCTGAATATGGTCTAATAAAAAAACAAAAAACAAAGAAAATAAGAGTAAATTTCATCTGCATTGCATTCGGAAGATGATTTCACTGCACTCAAACAAGCAACACTTGCAATCAAATCAGCTCTCACCTCTGCTAAACAGGCCTATTTCACATCCCTCGTATCTTCTTTATCCCACAACCCCAAACAGTTGTTCAACACCTTTAACTCCCTCCTCCGCCCACCACTGCCCCCTCCGACTTCCTTAATCTCTGCTGAGGACTTTGCCACACACTTCAAAAATAAGATAGACCAAACAAGGCAAGTCTTTGTTGTCCGACCACCACAACCCCTTTGTATGCCAGACCAATGACCTAACCCCATAACTTCCCTCTCCAAAAATCACTGAAGGACAGCTTGCTCATCTTCTCTCTAAATCACACCTTACCACTTGTGCGCTTGACCCCATCCCATCCCACCTCCTCCCCAACCTCACCACTACATTAATCCCATCCCTAACTCATCTCTTCAATCTATCACTAACTTCTGGTACCTTCCCCTCTGCTTTCAAACACGCCACAATGACACCTATCCTCAAAAAGCCTTCCCTTGACCCAAGTGCTATGTCCAACTATCGCCCCATATCTTTGCTCCCATTTGCTTCCAAACTACTTGAGGAGCACGTCTACGCTGAACTTTCCTCTCACCTTGCATCTACCTCTCTCTTCAACAGCCTACAATCTGGCTTCCGTCCCCACCATCCCACTGCAACTGCCCTGACCAAACTTACGAATGACTTACTTACAGCCAAAGCTAATAGACAATTCTCTATACTCCTCCTTCTAGACCTGTCCTCTACCTTTGACACAGTTGACTACTGCCTCCTACTACAGATCCTCTCTTCCTTTGGTGCCAAAGACCTCGCCCTATCCTGGATCTCCTCATACCTCACCAACCGCACATTTAGCGTTTCCCACTCCCATACTACTTCTCACTCCCATACTACCTCTTCATCTCGCCCCCTCTCTGTTGGTGTCCCTCAAGGCTCTGACCTAGGACATCTTCTCTTCTCAATCTATACCCTTGGCCTGGGACAACTCAAAGTCCCACGGCTTCCAGAACCATCTATATGCCGATGACACTCAGATCTACATCTCTGGCCCAGATGCCACCTCTCTGCTCTCCAGGATCCCAGAGTGTCTATCAGCCATATCCTCCTTCTCCTCTCGCTTCCTCAAACTCAATGTGGACAAAACCAAACTAATTATCTTTCCTCCATCTCGCACACCTTCCCTACCTGATCTATATATCACAATAAATGAATTCACACTTTCCCCCATCCCGGTAATCCGCTGCCTCGGAGTAACCTTTAAAATGCACATCCAAGCTCTCGCCACCTCCTGTGGCCTCCAGCTCAAAAATATTTCCAGAATCCGTCCTTTCCTCAATCCTCACTCTACCAAAATGCTTGTGCATGCCCTCATCATTTCTCGCCTCGACTACTGCAACATCGTCCTTTGTGGCTTACCCTCTAACACTCTAGCACCCCTCCAGTCCGTCCTTAATTCTGCTGCCCGACTAATTAATCTCTCTCCTCGCTACACTCCTGCTTCCCCTCTGCAAATCCCTTCACTGGCTCCCAATTTCCCAGCGTATCAAGTTTAAACTACTAACACTGACTTACAAAGCCATCCATGACCTTTCTCCTCCATATATTTCCATACTAATCTCTCAATATCTTCCCTCACGTAATCTCCGGTCCTCCCAAGACCTCCTCCTCTCCTCCACGCTTATTCGCTCCTCACCCAATCGCCTCCAAGACTTCTCCCGAATATCCCCCATCATCTGGTTATCCACCACATTTGGATCCTTCAAACGGAACCTGAAAACCCATCTCTTCAAGAAAGCGTACAGCCTGTAATGACCACACGACCACCTCAACACCATTGGAGCTACTGCAACCCCGACCTACTGTCTCCATCCCCACAATCCTGTAGAATGTAAGCCCGCAAGGGCAGGGTCATCCCCCCTCTTTATCAGTCTGTCATTGTTAGTTTTGTTTACTGTAAGTGATATTTAATGGTGCTATATAAATAAATAATAATATATACCGTAATCTGTAGGCAATACACGGATTAAGAGTTACTGGGAGCTTCTAGGACACTACTAGTATGTTTTCCAATTTGCACTTGACCGATTAAAGCTAACAGATGAAAAAATGTATGATAAGTACGTAACTTCTGCCAGCGGGGGGACAAAATACTGCGGACTTCAGAGAGGTTAGACCACTTGTGATAAATATTGTAAGTATATAAAAAAAGCTTACCTCTACAAAGAACAAGGAGAGAATGGACAGACTAATCCAGTGAATGATCCCTGAACACTGCGATGCATTAGAAACTAAGAAAAATTAAGTAGAAAAATAAATAAAATAATTGATATCACCAGTCTGAGTAAGTCTGTTCACACATGTGCAGTTCTGCAAGATTTTCTGAAGGATTTTATAGCAGCAAATGAGATTCACAACACAAAGAGTAAAGCAACGCGGTAGCGTTTTCTCTCCGATTATTTCAATTGTGACTTTTATTAAACGGGGCTTGACCTGAAATATCACATATAGCCTCTAGCTGAAAAAGGAACTGTTTCTGCCCCCCAAATTTTTTTTCCTTGTAACTAACAGCCCCTTTATATTTACAGGTTACTCAAACAAGTTACTATAAATAAGCATTTTATTTTGTATAAAAATGAAGCCAGAGGGCTTGTCCACGTCACCCCATAAAAAAAAACAGCTTAAAGGAAATCTGTCACTGGTGTTTACAAGCTAATCTGAGAGCTGCTTGATGTAGAACCAGAGATCCTGAGTCCATGAGCTCTGGATAGCCCTGCCCCGGCCAGATTGCCAGCTTTCTGCCTATGCACAGTGTACATAGAAAGTTGCCAATCAGTGGTGTGGATGTGGTTATACAGAGCTCAGCACTCAGTATAGCTGCAGAAGATAAAACACTGATTTTTGTTTTGCATCTTAACAGATCAATATATTGTCGATATTTCATCTGCCAATCAATAACAGTTTCCTCATCGTATTCTTGGTCTTATTAGGCATGGACTTATGGTCCCTTGGCTCCTCCTTACTCATCTATTACCTGCCTATTTAAACATTCTATTAAATTAGCAACCTTTAGACAGTACCCACCATTTTATTTCCTGTAATTTCATATATGAGGGGCACCTAAAAAAAAAAAATATTTTGTAAGCAAGTGGGTTGGCAGTGCCCTCTCCCGCTAGGTACGCTACTAGACACTCTCCCTGCTCAGCTGGCCAAGTAGCGTTCATGAGAAACCATAGCAGCGGACAGAGTGACTGTATTCTTAATCCCCTCCCAAAGTGATATTGCGATGGCAAAACTTTAAAGAACAAAGCGCCGACATCTAGTTCTATTTCCGGTTAAAGAAAACAGTTTCACTGCTTTGGGAAGCTTATGGGAAGGAAGCTGTAAGCCAGGCAAGAATTACGAGTGGCTTGCCCAGTTCAAAAGTGGACAAATGCCACTTAAAGATGAACCCCGTTCAGGTCGCCCCTCAATGTCCAGAACAGATGAAAATGTTCAAAAAGCCATCACGTTTGGTCGCTGCAAAATAGTCGACGAATTGGAGGAAATAAGGTAACTGGAATTTCCTGGAGTTCATACCAAACAATCCTAACTGAAGATCTGAACAGGAGACATCACAGCAAAGTTTGTTCCACGACTGCTTTCCGATGACCAGTGAGAGAACTGTCTGAGAGTCTCAGGAATTGAAAAAACTGGCACACTGACCATGACTTTCTGTCAAAAGTCATCACATGGGATGAATCTTGATTTATGCCAATAATCCTGAAACAAAACAGCAATCCAGCCAGTGGAAGCTTCATCGGCCAGACCAAAACATGCCCGGCAAGTCAAATCAAATTTGAAAATCCATGATGGCTTGTTTTTTTGACAAAAGAGTAGTTCACGTTGAATTTGTTTCTCAGAGCACCACAGTGAACCAGCATTACTATCTGCGAGTGCTGAAACGATTGCGTGAGTAATGAGGGGAAAAAAAAATACTTGAGTTGTGGAGCTTGGGGGGACTGGCTACTTTATCACGACAACGTGCCTGCCCACACAACGTTGAAAAATCAACCAATTTGGCAAAAAAAAAAAGGCATGACAATGGTTTCTCCCCCCACCCTATTCGCCTGACCTAGCCCCCTGCAACTTTTTACTCTTAAAAATGAAGGAAAACCTAAAGGGAGATTGTTTTCAGGATGTGGAAGAAAAAAAAAATATCAAGAAATCTTGAATCTGAAATAAAACAAACTGATTTTGTCAAAAATACAACATGCTGCCCAGTAAGTAACACATCGCTGGTATCAGGGTCTCTGTCCCTACGTCATACAGCTCTGAGATAGAGGAATAAAAGCCTGGTGACAGATTCCCCTTAAATCTGTTGAAGCAATTATACAGTACATAACACCAAGGCCTGGATTGATGTCCGCATTCTAGAGATTCTACAGTGGTAATATACAATGCCATACATCTAGCAAATCTACGACGAGCGACACAAATTATTGAAATTTATAATAACTCACACTGAAGTAGCTTGGTGTCTATCAGCAGCTCCATGGTCATTAGAATTACCACTATGATCACGCAGGCTACCAGGAAGCTATTCACTCCGGCACTGAGCAGAAATACGTGCCACACAGTAGCCCTCTTGCCACAACATGGCTTCAGCCAGCTAGACCTATAAACAATAAAAAAGCAAAGAAGCAAGTCCCAAGTCATGAAGTAATGTCATGCATGTATCACCCTTCGGGTACTGACCGAAATCGACTTTCAAACGATTAGCTACCGCATAGACTCGAGTATAAGCCGAGGCACCTAATTTTGCCACGGAAAACTGTGTAAGCTTATTGACTCGAGTATAAGCCGGGTATGCATTGTCCCCTCATCCCTCTCCTGCTATGCGTGGTTCCCCCGTTCCATCCCTGTATGCATGCCTCCCCCGTTCCGTCCGTCTTCCTGTGCTCAGCGGTCATGTGGTACCGCTCATTAAGATGATGAATATGCGCTCCACGCCTATGGGAGTGGAGACGCATCCATATTCATCACGTTAATGAGCGGTACGACGTGACCGCCAAGCACAGGAAGAGCTGCAGGCAGGCGCTGGTGGCCTGAACAGAATGCAGTGCCAGCACCGAGGGCGCACTGGTAGGTGAGTATGTGTGCGCCGGCTCCTGGCACCCGCTGCCCCCGCCGGCTTTCTGTACCGTGACTCGTGTATAAGCCGAGGGGGGCATTTTAGGCACAAAAAAAAAAAAATGTGCTGAACAACTCGGCTTATACACAGGTATATATGGTAATTCACCAAGGAAAAGCAGCTTTACAAATATATCAGTTATTATACACAATTCATCTTCTCTCTATCTGTTTAAAAGGAACCGGTCAGCAGGATTGTGCACAGTAATCCACAGACAGTGTCAGGTCGGCACCATTATACTGATTAAAATGATACCTGGTGATGAAATCAATCTTGTGGTTGTTTAATCTTTATTTTCAGTTAATGATATGCTCATGCTCCTGGGCGGGCAGGGTCTTCATGTGGTGTTCTGCTTAGGTATTTATAATGCAGACTGCTGACAGGTCACTGATCCCTCACTGCCCCCTAGTTTACATAATGAAGATTATATATATCTTGGGGAAGTGGGGGGGGGGGGGGAAACCATTCTGCAGGCAGGCGCTGGTTCCTAAACGAAAAAAAGAAAATCTGTTGGCAAATGATGCTGGCCGCACCTGCGCATTAGCAGCTATTGGAGATCTGATAGCTGGTGGCGCCATTTTACTAGAGAGAAAAAAAATCCTCCTCCAAGATGGTGCCTGCGCAGCAGCTATAGCCAATAACTGCTAGAAGGGGAAAAAAAAAAAAGAAATCCTCCTCCAAGGTAGCGATCGCTGCTACTGCGCAGGCGGCGCCATCTTGGAGGAGGAATTGGAGGATCACCAATAGCTGCTACTGCGCATGCGCGGCTGGCGCCATTTTCAAACATTTTTTTAAGGAACTTTAAGATAACATCAAACAAATGTGTATATAATTCATTACATATGTAATCAGGCTGAAGCACAGGCATCACCTCCGATGCAAAACTTAAGAGGCCACTGCAAAATGTTCAGTTTGTCCGATTTCTCTCTTTATAGGTATATTTTTGAGTAAAATGTAAATTGTTCATTTAGTCTATAAACTTCTGACAACTTGTCTCCGAAGTTCCAAGCAATAAATTTTGCATTTTTTTTCCTGACAAAAAAAAAATGGTCAAAATTAAAAAAACAAAAACCCCAGTGCTTTCAGACCTCAAATAATGCAAAGAGAACAAGTTCATAACCATTTGGAAACAACAATATTAATGTTTTAACTCAGGAACAGTTCAGAAATCAATATTTTGTGGAATAACCATGATTTATAATCTCAGCTTTCATGTGTCTTGGCATGCTTTCCACCAGTCTTTCACACTGCTTCTGGCACAAACATTTAAGCAATTCTTCTTTGTTTGATGGCTTGTGACTGTTCATCATCCTCTTTATTACATTCCAGAGGTTTTCAATGGGGTTCAGGTCTGGAAATTGGGCTGCCCATGACAGGGTTTTGATGTGGTGGTCTCAATTTTTGCCAGAGCTGGATATAATATTTGTTATGTAAACTAGGGGGCAGGTTACTGATGGATCAGTGACCTGTCGGAAGCCATACAGATGAATACCTAATCAGAACACCACATGAAGATCCCCCACAAGCCCACCCCGGGGCACGAGCATATCATTAACTCATCACTGAAAATAAGGATCAAACAACAACCACAGGACGGACTTCAGCACCAGGTATCATTTTAATCAGTATAACAGTGCCAACCTGACTATGTCTGTAGGTTACTGAGAACAATCCTGCTGACAGGTTCACTTTAATAGTAATGGGCTCACTACCTCCCAGTTCAATCTGGGAGAAATTCTGCCCAAAGGCAGATGCCTAGGAGTGATCCAGTGATACTTACTGTGGATTAGCCATGATAACTTGTGCAAAAACGCCACATTCATATTTCAGATGTTATTTAATCCAGGCATGAGAGAAAATGTGACCCTTGAAACCATCTAGAAAATAAAAAGTGTAATAACATACCCAGAAACTTCATACATAATTATCTAATGCAACTCCGTAATCTATAAAAATATACAATCTTCCTTCACAAACCAGTGCAATCTGATTCTACGTTCCAACCCCTGTACAAATCTGTCTAGTAATCCCCACCCTCATACCACTGCAATAGCTAAACAGGAGTCTGAGAGATTCAATGGCAGTCATTTACAGACTGCAACTAGGGAAGATAGAATTATCTTCAGGTTAGAGGTGACACCATAAGGCAAGAATCATCATCAGTAGAGCATAGACCTACAAGTGCTTCTCACTAAATTAGAATATCGTTAAAAAGGTCATTTCAATTCTTCAATACAAAAAGTGAAACTCGTATATTATATAGAGTCATTATGGCTTACAGCCAATGAAAACCCAAAAGTCATTATCTTAGAAAATTAGAATAATTTATAACACCAGCTTGAAAAATGATTTTAAAGTCCGAAATGTTGGTCTACTGAAATGTATGTTCAGTAATTGCACTCAGTTCTTGGTGTATATTCTCTATGCGGTTAAGGTCAGACGAGTTTGCTGGCCAATCAAGCACAGTGATACTGTTGTTTTTAAACCAGGTATTGGTACTTTTGGATAAATATAACAAAAGAGAAAAAACGGCTGAAAGCCGCAGCCAGCTCACCGACCAGACCACCAGATGTAGAGCACGAGAGTCCGTCCTGACCGAGACGCCAAGCGAATGCAAATAGTAAAGATGAATGGAAACTCCAGCTCCAATAAAAGGTGAAAGTCTTTATTAATCCAAATTTAAAAATGGTAATCCAACGCACATAGTGAACAAGTGGATGAGAGCGATAGTGTCGGCTACGCGTTTCGATCCATAAGGATCTTACTCATGCCTTAGGAAAAACCGGATATAAAGGTCTAGATATACCTATCATAAGCCAATGACACAATTCTAATTGAACACGTGATAAATCCGGAAAGGTCCTAAACATATATAACAAAGACATATAACAATATGACTAAATAGTACACAAATTGAATAAAAAACAATTAAAACATTAACAATAATGATATAATATTTCATTTCTTTTGTTCAGACCTGCGGGAAAACGGGTGTTTAAATTATATATCCAAAAAGCCTCTCTAGTTAAAAGGCGTCTTTTCATATCCCCGCCACAATTATTTTGATATACTATTTCAATACCATGTACTCTAAGATTAGATACATCCCCACCATGCACTGTGCCAAAATGCTTAGACACCATAGAGATGTTTCTATTAGGGACATGTAATTTATTAACATCTCTCAAATGTTCGGTGACCCGTGTTTTTAATTTTCTCAAATTACGTTGCAAGTTTCTTTTTTTCTTATGAAGAATAATATCTTTTCATTTGACAAACAAATTTATGTACAAAAGTCGGGAGTTCCGATGGGTGCGAAATATTCCCCTTCCTTAGCGAACCTAACCATGGCATATTGGGAACAAAGGTTCATTTATTCGGTTAACAACCCTTTTATGGACCACATCTCCTGGTATGGCAGATACATCGATGACACCCTCATAATTTGGGGGGGCGATGTGTCTGCCATACCGGGATTTGTGGATTATATTAATGCCAACGATTTTGGAATTAAATTCACTTTTGTTTCTGATCCACACAAAATTTCTTTTTTGGATCTTGAGCTATCTGGGTATGTGAATGAAATTATTGCCAGCAAGACATATGCTAAACCAATCAGTGGTAATGCTATTCTCCACGCTACTAGCAGCCACCCAGCCCACACAATTAAAGCGATACCAACTGGTGAATTTACAAGATTGAAACGTAACTGCAGCAGAGAGATTGATATGAATAATAAGTTTGAGAGCCTAAGAAATAGATTGAGAGCTCGAAAATATCCACAGTGGTCACTAGATAGAGCTAATGCTATAGTTGATAGAAAAACGAGAGAAAATTTGTTGGTCTCTGATAGGATCAACAATACGCATGCCAGTAAATATGAGAATAAGCCATATGTTTCCTTAAAATTCAGTCCCCAATTTAACTCTATTAGAGACATTATTAACAAAAGATTACCTATCTTACATGAGGATTCCACGCTGATGCATATTCTTAAGGATGGCGTTAGCGTGGTGTCCAGAAGAGCCCAAACCATAGGAGATTCCATCGCTCCTAGTGCTCCACCTGCGATCCACAAATCTGGTACTTGGCTTGATTATAAGGGGTTTTTTAGATGCGGCACTGCCGCGTGTAGCACTTGTGCACACGCACATTTGGGAAATACGTTTCAGAACTCCGAGAATACAAATAAATATAACATCAAAAGTTTTATTAATTGCCATTCTAGAAATGTGGTCTATAAGATAGACTGTTTAGTCTGTGAAATTTCTTATGTAGGCTGTACTTTGAGAAAATTAAAAACACGGGTCACCGAACATTTGAGAGATGTTAATAAATTACATGTCCCTAATAGAAACATCTCTATGGTGTCTAAGCATTTTGGCACAGTGCATCGTGGGGATGTATCTAATCTTAGAGTACATGGTATTGAAATAGTATATCAAAATAATCGTGGCGGGGATATGAAAAGACGCCTTTTAACTAGAGAGGCTTTTTGGATATATAATTTAAACACCCGTTTTCCCGCAGGTCTGAACAAAAGAAATGAAATATTATATCATTATTGTTAATGTTTTAATTGTTTTTTTATTCAATTTGTGTACTATTTAGTCATATTGTTATATGTCTTTGTTATATATGTTTAGGACCTTTCCGGATTTATCACGTGTTCAATTAGAATTGTGTCATTGGCTTATGATAGGTATATCTAGACCTTTATATCCGGTTTTTCCTAAGGCATGAGTAAGATCCTTATGGATCGAAACGCGTAGCAGACACTATCGCTCTCATCCACTTGTTCACTATGTGCGTTGGATTACCATTTTTAAATTTGGATTAATAAAGACTTTCACCTTTTATTGGAGCTGGAGTTTCCATTCATCTTTACTATTTGCATTGGTACTTTTGGCAGTGTGGACGGGTGCCAAGTCCTGCTGGAGAATGAAATATAAGTGCTCTAAAATTTCCTGGGTAGACGGCTGCGCTGACTTTGGTCTAGATGAAATACAGTGGACCTACACCAGCAGATCACATGGATCCCCAAACCATCACTGATTGTGGAAACTTCACACTAGACCTCCAGCAGCTTGGATTGTGGCCTCTTCACTCTTCCTCCAGACTCTGGGACCTTAATTTCAAAATGAAATGCAAAATTTACTCTCATCTGAAACCATCACCTCGGACCACTGAGCAACAGTCCAGTTCTTTTTCTCCTTGCCCCAGGTAAGACGCTTCTGGCGTTGTCTATTGTTCATGAGTGGCTTGACACAAGGAATGCGACACTGGTAGCCCATGTCCTGGATACGTCTGTGTGTGGTGGCTCTTGAAGCAATTACTCCAGCAGCAGTCCACTCCTTGTGAATCTCCCCAAATTTTTTGAATGGCCTTTTCTTAACAATCCTGACAAGGCTGCGGTTATCCCAGTTGCTTGTGCACCTTATTCTACCACACTTTTTCCTTCAATCAACTTTCCATTAATATGCTTGGGTACAGCACTCTTCAGCAATGACCTTTTGTGGCTTACCTTCCTTGTCTAGTGTGTCAATGACTGCCTTCTGGACATCTGTCAAGTCAGCAGTCTTCCCCATGATTGTGGAGCCTACTGAAAACAGACTCAGGGACCTATTAAATGCTTAGGAAGCCTTTGCAGGTGTTTTTGTTTATTATTCTAATTTACTGAGATAATGACTTTTGGGTTTTCATTGGCTGTAAGCCATAACTAACGGAAATAAACACTTGAAATAGATCACTCTGTTTGTAATAACTCTATATAACATACGAGTTTCACTTTCTGTATTGAAGAAGAAATATCCCTAGGTCTCAGATAACCAGTCTGCAGTCTCAGCAGCTCAATAGGGAATCCCACCTATAGTGGGCAATTTGATCATTTGGCACATAGCATTTATAGCAGCCACAAAAAAAGCAGCATGAGTGAGAGCCTGGCTGCACATTTGCAGATAGGTATGTTTTCCTCTGAAACACTTTGACAATTTAAAGGGAACCTGTCACCTGAATTTGGCGGGACTGGTTTTGGATCATATGGGCGGAGTTTTCGGGTGTTTGATTCACCCTTTCCTTACCCGCTGGCTGCATGCTGGCTGCAACATTGGATTGAAGTTCATTCTCTGTCCTCCATAGTACACGCCTGCACAAGGCAAGATTGCATTGCGCAGGCATGTACTATGGAGGACAGAGAATGAACTTCAATCCAATATTGCAGCCAGCATGCAGCCAGCGGGTAAGGAAAGGGTGAATCAAACACCCGAAAACTCCGCCCATATGACCCAAAACCAGTCCCGCCAAATTCAGGTGACAGAGTCCCTTTAATATACAGCCAGGGACCATAGGCAGAGACAAGATTAGTCTGGTGTCGTCCCCGGCCGCCCTCTTGCACTGCTCTAATTGACTGACAGGTCACTCCTGATGTACAAAACAAGGGACAAACCCATCAATCACCTCAAGAAATGCAGGCAAAAACTGGAGTGACTAATGATTCAGATCTACAGGATCTTCAGAATCATTTACATATCAATTCAAACATCGATTTCCCAGTGGTAAAGGAACGGTCTTGGCCATGTAAAGGTATTGCAGAATTTATCTTTGAAAGAGCTACATGTGCATATTAATAGTTTGGGAGGCCCCTTGAAAAAGGAAAGGTCCGAAACGCGCGTCGGGGCGGAGGCACTTGTTTGGGCATCGGTATAGCCCCCAACTTCTTGCAGCCATCCACTGGCAAATATAACATTATTTATTGGTATTGTTCTTTGCTATTTTGGGAGACCCTATGGTGGAACTGGGTAGCCGGTGGTATATGGGGGAAGGGGGGGGAGGTGATCTCTGTCTATGCATAGGCTGGGGTAATCTGGAATTGTGGATAATATGTTTCCTCGCGGCAAATAGCTGGGGCTACGCAGATATGTATAATAATGACAGGTTGCATTTGATGTTAGATTAATAAATACTTGCGGACGGAGGTAGAGAATCAATACTTATACATCTCTATATACATGATTTAAATAAGTCCTTTGCCCGGATGATTGCGCCGCTTAATATGAATCACACTATGCAAGAATGTTTTTCTATTCCCCTCTTTTCCCTAATTGGTACTATGTATTTTAAAGTTTGTGGTTTATAATGAAATTTGAATACATTTTGGATAAATTGACCTTGCGATCATCGTTTTTTGGTTTGGTGTTTGTGAGACATTTTGATGATAGGTCTGACAATCCAATGGACACATGGAGAGGGTAAACTATAGGTACCGTATATACTCAAGTATAAGCAGACCCCCCTAATTTTGCACAAAAAAACTGGGAAACTTAATCACTCGAGTATAAGCCTAGGGTGGGAAATGCAGCAGCTACCGGTAAATGTCAATAGTTAAAATAGATATCAATAAAAGTAAAATTAATTGAGATATCAGTAGGTTAAGTGTTTTTGAATATCCATATTGAATCTGGAGCCCCATATAATGCTCCATAAAGTTTATGATGGCCCCATAAGATGCTCCATATTAAAATATGCCTCATATAATCCTGCATAAAGGTTAATAATGGCCCCATAAGATGCTCCATAGACACATTTGCCCAATATAATTCTGCACAAATGTTGATTATGGCCCCATAAGATGCTCCATACAGACACGTGCCCCATATAATGCTGCACAAACGTTATGGCCCCATAGATGCTCCATACAGACACTTGCCCCATATAGTGCTGCACAAACGTTGATTATGGCACCATACAGACACTTGCCCCATATAGTGCTGCACAAACGTTATGGCCCCATAGATGCTCCATACAGACACTTGCCCCATTTGCTGCTGCGGCGATAAAAAAAAAAAAAAAAAAAAAAATCACATACTCACCTCTCGTCGCTCAGGCTCCTGGCACTTTCAATATTCACCTGCTCCTTGTTCCGGCTCCGCTCCATCTTCAGCGTCTTCTGCACTGACGTTCAGGCAGAGGGCGCGCACTAACCACGTCATCGCGCCCTCTGACCTGAGCGTCACTGCAGAAGACGGAGCAGCGCCGGAACGAGGAGCAGGTGAACATCGCGCAGCGCTCCCCTCCCCATTATACTTACCTGCTCCTGGCGCGGTGCAGTCCCTGCTTCCCCGGCGCTGCAGCTTCTTCCTCTACTGAGCGGTCACCGTTACCGCTCATTACAGTAATGAATATGCGGCTCCACCTCTATGGGAGGTGGAGCAGCATATTCATTACTGTAATGAGCGGTACCATGTGACCGCTCAGTACAGGAAGAAGCTGGGGTGCTGGGAAGTCAGGGACCTGCAGGGACCGCGCCAAGAGCAGGTGAGTATAATTAGGCAGCCCCCGCTCCCCCTCCCCTGCCGACCCCTGGGGGTGACTCGAGTATAAGCCGAGAGGGGGACTTTCAGCCCAAAAAAATGGGCAGAAAATCTCGGCTTATACTCGAGTATATACGGTAAATGATTAATACCATGTGTCCTTGTCATACTTGTTGTGTTTGGTTAAGAGCTACACGTGCATATAAATAGTTTGGGAGTTGAAATCCCACTGACAGATTCCCTTTAGAGGGGATCCTTCACCAATCTGAGCATGTTAAAAGGGAACCTGTCACCCCCAAAATCCCCCTGCATTTGTATACAGGCACATGCCTTATTTTAGGCTATTGTTTTTCTATGGTTTTTAGATGTTTTTAATGTTTTTGTCCTGTGTTATACCTTAATAAAAGCTGTGTTTGTTGCACATTTCCTTGCTGCCTGGTGATCCCCTTGTATGGCCTTTGCTTTTTCTTTTTTGTTTTCTTTAGAGGGGATCCTTCACCAATCTGAGCATGTTAAAAGGGAACCTGTCACCCCCAAAATCGAAGCTAATGAGCTAAGTCCACCAGCATCAGGGGCTTATTTACAGCATTCTGTAATGCTGTAGATAAGCCCCCGATGTATCCTGAAAGGTAAGAGGCTAGATTATACTCACCCAGGGGCGGTCCGATCCTATGGGTGCTGCGGACCAGTCTGGGGACTCCCATCTTCTTATGATGACGTCCTTTTCTTGTCTTCACGCTGCGGCTCCAGCGCAGGCGTACTTTGTCTGTCCTGTTGAGGACAGAGCAAAGTACTGCCGTGCGCAGGCACCGGCGGGCCTCTCTGACCTTTCCCGGCGCCTGCGCACTGCAGTACTTTGCTCTGCCCTCAACAGGACAAAGTACACCTGCGCTGGAGCCGCAACAGGAAGCAAGGAAGAGGACATCAGCGTAAGAAGATGGGAGGCTCCAGGCCGCAGCAGGACCGCCCCTGGGTGAGTATAATCTAACCTCTTTTTCTCATCTTTCAGGTTACATCAGGTGCTTATCTACAGCATTACAGAATGCTGTAAATAAGCCCCTGATGCTGGTGGGCTTAGCTCATCTTCGATTTGAGGGGGGGGGGGGGTGACAGGTTCCCTTTAAACTGGCCACATCATGCAATAGTGACTGCAATGCTGAATAAAACGAAGCAAAAAAAAAAAAAAAGACCCACTTAAACTAAATTTTGGGTAATTAAACTCATAGATTAACACAATGCACAAGAAACTGTTAAATAAATAACCAAAGAGTATATACCCATTAAAAAATCATTTTTATTCAATGTGACATATTAAAAATGGAATAGAAAAACTACTGGACAGTAAATATTGGGGGGCACTATATAGTGCAAATAGAGCGTAGTGAAGTGCTTATCATATCATGTAAATCAACAAAGGCAATAATACAAGGGGTAAAACATCCCCTACAGTTTAGCCAGATAGATTACAGCATGAGAGTATTACTTACATAGTATTTAATTTGTAAAAGCGTCCCCACCAGCCCAACACACATTTTGTCTTGGTTCATATTGCGTTAATGTGACCGCGCTAACGGACAGCGTTGCACGGCAAAATTAACGCCGTGCAACGCGTCCGTTAGCGCGCCCATTAACAGCAATGGGGACGCGCATCACTAGCGCGTGCCATTTTCGGCACGCGGTAGCGATGTGCCGGTGTTTTGTGGCGCGCCGTGGACGCTGCTTGCAGCGTCCGCGGGGCACCCGAGGTCCGTTCCCCGCTCTCGCAGATCGGAGATCTGCGAGAGCGGGGACGTTTAACGCGACCCCATAAAACAACATTGCGTTAGCGCAATCTGCTAGCGCTAGGCGCTAAACGGATTGCACTAACGCAATATGAACCTAGCACTTCATCAATACGCCTCCTGTCGTGGAGTCGGAGGCCATTTTGGTTGAGTCAGTATCATGGAAATTGAGGAGTCGGAGGTTTGGCTTACCAACTTCACAGCTATGTCTACAGGTGTTTATAGTCACACTCATCTCTGCTCCACTCTGAGAACTTTGTAATCAGACACAGCTCTGCAGTGAATCCAGTGAGAACAGGGCTGTATCAATACGTCTCACATAGGAGAAAACCTGTCCTAAGCTATTATAGAAACGTATTCTTTTTTATGTCCCTCCAGTTAGTTGCTGCCTGCTTATAACTGGTAAACATCATGTATTGGACAAAGTACATGGCCCCAGAGAAGAATCGTGAGTAATGCCCAGCTGGGTTTAACAACGTATAAACTTTACAAGCCAGTATTTCCACAACGGAGAGGACAAATTACCACATGAAAGACGATTTATTTAGCTCTACAGCCAGAATTCCATAATGTGGCTAGTTCAAATGTTTAATGCTCACCAATACGGCTTTTTACTGACCTGAGACATAAGAGAATAGCATCCCCCAATGGGTGAAAATGCAGCATTTGTATACTATAGCTGACACCCTGCTGCATCATCCAGCGATTGGTATTAACACAGACTATGGCAGTCACTTCAAAACTGAATAGGAATCTAAAAAATACTTAGCAAATTTCCTTTAAAAAAAATAATGTAAAATTGCTTCATTTTTAAACCTTCTGACATTCTATCAAAATAAAAAGATATTTGATAAATAGTGTTGATGTAAGGCAGACATAAGATACATGTTACTTATTAATTATTTGCCGTGGTTTAACTGTCTGAAATAAACATAAATATTCAAAGTTTCAAAATTGATAAACTATCTAAACTTTCCACTATAATAAAGTACAATGTGCCACAAAAAAAACCTCTCTAAATCACTAGGATAAGTTAAAACATTCTATCGTTATTATCACATAAAATGACATGTCACATTTGAAAAATTTGGCCTCCTCCGTAAAGGGTTAACATGTTCAAACTGGCAAAAGATGCACTTTTAAGAAGCACTATCATTAAACTTTTTTTTTCCGCCAGAAATCTGTGTAAATGTAATGTATGTTAATAAACTTACCAATCGGTGTCTTCCCTGGTTTTGTCTTCTGACGTGATTGAAATTTTGACTCGCCTGATTACACTGGGGTTAAGTATGAGACGAATTTTGCCTTTGTAATATAAGTCTTTAAAGTGTCAGAACGCAGCTTCATAGGTTTACATATTATTATTATTATTACATTGTAAAAGTATAGTACGTAAACACGGCACTCAGTCAATAGGTGAGAAGTTGGTGCTCAAGTAGGGTATCCAACCCACGAATCAATATATAACAAGAACTTGGCACTCAAATAAGTTATGAAGTGGTAATTTGTTGATTTTTTATTGTACGTCCAGACACAGATTCAACAGATGCTGTTAAACGTTTTCGGTCCCAATGGACCTTCCTCAGAACAATTCCATTTTATCTGGTGTTGCCGAGTAAAACAAAGTCGGAGGCGAAAAAACACCTTACTGGAGTAATGCTGTGGGGCGGTACAATATGCTGGTGCGAGGGCTCCTAGGCAAACTCGGTTTGCTATGGAAGGCTGTGGCCCAAACTCGGTCAGATGCACTGTCTCTCTGGAGGAGTACCGCCGCTCTCGCTGCTTCTCTTCTGACCGAGTTTGGGCCACAGCCTTCCAGAGCAAACCAAGTTTGCTTAGGAGCCCCTCCCCCCCAAAAAAAAAAAGTTTTTAAGACTTTATGAGGAGGTGCACAACGAGTAAAATAAAAATATATATATTAAAAGAACAAAAATATAAAGAAGAAAGGGATCCTGCCAGTCTAAATTCTTGTTTCTAGCCCCTTTCCATTAAAAAAGTCTAATATACAGTACAGACCAAAAGTTTGGACACACCTTCTCATTTAAAGATTTTTCTGTATTTTCATGACTATGAACATTGTACATTCACACTGAATGTATCAAAACTATGAATTAACACATGTGGAATTATATACTTAACAAAAAAGTGTGAAACACCTGAAATTATGTCTTATATTCTAGGTTCTTCAAAGTAGCCACCTTTTGCTTTGATGACTGCTTTGCACACGCTTGGCATTCTCTTGATGAGCTTCAATAGGTAGTCACCGGGAACGGTTTTCACTTCACAAAATCTATTTAGCTATTATAATAAACTGATCACAATACTCTAACATTTCCAATGACACCATACTGTCTGGTATCACCTGTGGGATGAATACTGGTCCAAATCAGCACTAATGCATTGCGGACCATCAGTAAATAGAAGTATGCCATATATTAATGGGTACGATTGTACAAGCTGAAAGCTCTCCCACTCCATGTGCTCTATGACACATGCAGCATCTCATATTGTAAATCTGGCCAAAAGGGCGTCTACAATCTTCATGCCTACACAACTCACTGTGGGCATAAAATTGTGGCCAAATGTTTGTCAAAGGGACATCCCAATGTTATTCATCAGGCATTAACATTGAAGAGCTGAAGACACATTTTGTGAACACAGCCTAAGGCTTCGCTCACACATTCATGTGAGACGTCCTAGTCCGGCCTTGTGCTCACACTGTGTAAATCTCCTATCCCCATCTGTTGTGTGGATCAGACTCAGCCATCAAAGTCTAAGAGGAAAACGGACGACACACTGAAGACAGACTTTGTGCTTCAGTGATCCATCCGAGTGTCTTAGGTGTTTCACTGATCCATTGCGAAGAGTCAATGGATAAAATGAGATCAGACACAGCGGATTCAGCAAAAAACAGAAGAGCTGGGATGACACCTGGGGGGGGGGGGGGAGGGGTCCATGTCTCTGGGATGGTACCACCCAAGCTGATTTGGAATGCAGTCTTAAAGGGAACCTGTCACCTAAATTTGGCGGGACTGGTTTTGGGTCATATGGGCGGAGTTTTTGGGTGTTTGATTCACCCTTTCCTTACCCGCTGTCTGCATGCTGTCTGCAATATTGGATTGAAGTTCACTCTCTGTCCTCCGTAGTACACGCCTGTGCAAGGCAAGATTACCTTGCGCAGGCGTGTACTATGGAGGACAGAGAATGAACTTCAATCCAATATTGCAGCCAGCATGCAGACAGCGGGTAAGGAAAGGGTGAATCAAACACCCAAAAACTCCGCCCATATGACCCAAAACCAGTCCCGCCAATTTCAGGTGACAGAGTCCCTTTAAGGTACCGTCACACTTAGCGACGCTGCAGCGATACCGACAACGATCCGGATCGCTGCAGCGTCGCTGTTTGGTCGCTGGAGAGCTGTCACACAGACAGCTCTCCAGCGACCAACGATCCCGAGGTCCCCGGTAACCAGGGTAAACATCGGGTAACTAAGCGCAGGGCCGCGCTTAGTAACCCGATGTTTACCCCGGTTACCATCCTGAAAGTAAAAAAACAACCGCTACATACTTACCTACCGCTGTCTGTCCTCGGCGCTCTGCTTCTCTGGTCTGGCTGTGCGCGCCGGGCAGCCGGAAAGCAGAGCGGTGACGTCACCGCTCTGCTTTCCGGCCGCTGTGCTCACAGCCAGACCAGAGAAGCAGAGCGCCGAGGACAGACAGCGGTAGGTAAGTATGTAGCGGTTGTTTTTTTTACTTTAACGATGGTAACCAGGGTAAACATCGGGTTACTAAGCGCGGCCCTGCGCTTAGTTACCCGATGTTTACCCTGGTTACCAGCGAAGACATCGCTGAATCGGTGTCACACACGCCGATTCAGCGATGTCTACGGGGAGTCCAGCGACCAAATAAAGTTCTGGACTTTCTTCCCCGACCAGCGACAGCACAGCAGGGGCCTGATCGCTGCTGCCTGTCACACTGGACAATATCGCTAGCGAGGACGCTGCAACGTCACGGATCGCTAGCGATATCGTCTAGTGTGACGGTACCTTTAAGGTACCTTTAAGGTACCGTCACACTCAGCAACTTTGCAATGAGAACGACAACGATCCGTGACGTTGCAGCGTCCTGGATAGCGATCTCGTTGTGTTTGACACGCAGCAGCGATCTGGATCCCGCTATGCCATCGCTGGCCGGAGCTAGAAGTCCAGAACTTTATTTGGTCGTCAGGTCGGCGTGTATCGTCATGTTTGACATCAAAAGCAACGACGCCAGCAACATTTTACATGGAGCGAACAACCAGCGAGAAAGATAAGTGAGTCGCCGTTACGTCACTGGATCGCTCCTGCATCGTTCTGGTGTTGCCGTGTTTGACGTCTCTACAGCGACGCTCCAGCGATCTAGTTTAGGTTGGCTCGTTGTCTATATCGCTGCAGTGTCGCTGAGTGTGACGGTACCTTTAGCCTGTGTGCACACGTTGCAGATTTGGTCCGTTTTTGTCGCATTTTATGAGTGCGGATTTATGGCAAAACCTGATGCCAGCCCAGTGAGTGAGAAACCCGAAGTGTCATGCACACGTTCAGTATTTGTGACTTGCAGATTTGGGTTAGGGTTAACCCTAAGGTTTTCACTATTGACCTCACTCAAATACGCGCATTTTTCCTGCCAAGAGACGCAGACATTTTCCTCAGCGTGTGCACAGACCCTGAGGAGCGGGACACGGATCTGGCTTTTATTACCAGACTAATGGAAACGCATATGGTCTCCGAACGTCTACGTCCAAAGAATGTCATGGGGTTTCCACCTCTATAACATGGGATAGCCCAGCAATGTCAGGTGGCTGAGGGTCCCACGCTTGGCACAGTCACCAAACAGCTGGCCTTGTCAGATGACTGGCTGAGAGGACCCCCAACAATCTGATACTGCAGGAAACCCCCCAATGGATGGCACTCAGTGGATGAAACTCAGGCTACACAAAGATACATTGAAGCCCCTGCAATTAACTAACACGTGGCTGGTTCAGTGTGAAAAAGCACACCACAGCTGTGTCTGATTCACTGGGTGACAGGGAGGCTGGACATTCCCTTTAAGAACCTAGGGCGACATGTCACGTCTCTCCAGCACGAGCAGCCGCCATAATGAGGGTCCCGCAGCCTTTCTACCCCCACAGCCGCATACAACACGTGTCCTTCTGCCACCTCCCGAGTCCAGCCCAGTGCCCCGCGCTCTGCCCCCACTGAGGCCCCACACACGTGCCACGGACAGGTCACTAAACTCACAGAAAACGGACCGGCTCCTCCTCCACATTCTCTCCAAACGTCTCCTTGGAAACCACGACTCCGCCGCAGAACCTCCGCTAAGCCTCCACCACCTGACCAAGTATTACGGCCAATCAGAGAGCGCGCTGCGATCACGTGTCGCACGTCTACTGCGCTGACGTACACACCGTCGGTTCACCTCAGGTTACGGAGCTGCAGTTCTTGTCAGCTGAGCAGAGGCGGCCATGTTGGATGAGGGCTGTTGTGCGGAGAGATTAGTGGGGATTATCTGCACTGCGTGTTGTCAGTATCCCTCCTGAGCTCTGGGCGGGAAAGTGAGAGCGAGAAGCGCAGCCTTGTGTTCTGCTGAGGGAGACGCGTCTGTTCCAGTTGGTCTGTACAAGTGTGAACTGAGCAGTGAAGGCTTGTGATGTCAGTGTCATGGCGCCAGTAGTGTATGCAGGTGTTCTAACTGCACAGGAAGTGTGTGACTGGCTCCATACCGACGCTGCGGCCATTCTAGGCTTCTCACTAGAATGTATTGCTCTCAGGTTTGGAGTATGTCACTAATTAATGGAAAACTTTAACTTCCCGATCACTGGCGTCCAGCTGCTGGGAACCCCACCCATCCCGAGAACCAGGGTGTGAGGCCGGGATCACACTATCAGTATTTAGTCATTATTTGGTCAGTATTTTACATCAGTATTTGTAAGCCAAAACCAGGAGTGGAGCAATCAGAGGAAAAGTATAATAGAAACATATGCACCACTTCTGTATTTATCACCCACTCCTGGTTTTGGCTGAGAAATACTGATGTAAAATACTGACCAAATACTGCTAGTGTGACGGCAGCCTGATCCTGAGCGCTGTAACTTCCCGATCACTGGGGGTCCAGCTGCTGGGTCCCCCACCCATCCCGAGAACCAGGGCGTGATCCTGAGCGCTATAACTTCCCAATCACTGGGGGTCCAGCTGCTGGGTCCCCCACCCATCCCGAGAACCAGCGTGTGATCCAGAGCGCTATAACTTCCTGATCACTGGGGGTCCAGCTGCTGGGTCCCCCACCCATCCCGAGAACCAGGGTGTGATCCTGAGCGCTGTAACTTCCCGATCACTGGGGTCCAGCTGCTGGGTCCCCCACCCATCCCGAGAACCAGGGTGTGATCCTGAGCGCTGTAACTTCCCGATCACTGGGGTCCAGCTGCTGGGTCCCCCACCCATCCCGAGAACCAGGGCATGATCCTGAGCGCTATAACTTCCCGATCACTGGGGGTCCAGCTGCTGGGTCCCCCACCTATCCCGAGAACCAGGGTGTGATCCTGAGCGCTATAACTTCCCAATCACTGGGGGTCCAGCTGCTGGGTCCCCCACCCATCCCGAGAACCAGGGTGTGATCCTGAGCGCTATAACTTCCCAATCACTGGGGGTCCAGCTGCTGGGTCCCCCACCCATCCCGAGAACCAGGGCGTGATCCTGAGCGCTATAACTTCCCAATCACTGGGGGTCCAGCTGCTGGGTCCCCCACCCATCCCGAGAACCAGGGCGTGATCCTGAGCGCTATAACTTCCCGATAACTGGGGGTCCAGCTGCTGGGTCCCCCACCCATCCCGAGAACCAGGGCGTGATCCTGAGCGCTATAACTTCCCGATAACTGGGGGTCCAACTGCTGGGTCCCCCACCCATCCCGAGAGGGCATTTGCACGTGATATCTTTTTCAGGCAGATTCTGAAACCTGCCTTAGGCCCATTTCACACATACCAGAGGTATCCGTGTGTTGTGGCACACGTGTGGTAACCGTGTGCCGCATCAGTACCACACGCACCGTCGCTTGAGATGCAGCACTTCAATTAGCTCTGTTCCCAGGTGCTGAAGACCGCTCGCCTCATTCTTCCCTGCTCTGCCGGCGATCAGTGCGAGCAGGGGAGAATGATGAGAGTTGTATTCAAGTGATAACAATGAGAGCAGGCGGCGGCTGATTGGACTATTACTCCCATCAGCCTACTCCAGCTGCCGCTAATAACAGCGAGAGTGGCTGATGGGAGTATTCATAACCTGCTGCCTGCGCTATAAATACATTAAAAAAACGGTGTGGCTTCCCCTGTATTTTTGATAACCAGCCAGGCAAAACTGACAGCTGGGGGCTGCAAATCTCAGCTGTCAGCTTCAGCAAGGCTGGTTATCAAGAATAGAGGGGTACCCACGCTGTTGTTTTTAAATTATTTAAATAAACAATAAAATGGTGTGGGGTCCCCCCATTTTTGACAACCAGCCAAGCTAAAGCTGGGGGCTGGTATTCTCAGGCTGGTAAGGTGCCATGGATATTGACACCCCAGCCTAAAAATAGCAGCCAACAGCCGCCCAGAAAAGGCACATCTTTTAGGTTCACCAATTCTGGTGCTTTGCACGGCTCTTCCTGTTACAAAACTGCTAGGCTGAAACCCTATGATGAAGTGGGCAACCCATTCCTTGTGAATAGACCCACCAACGATCCTAGTTTAAACTCAGCGAAGACCTATAGATAAGGGGAAGGAGGTCCCTAAAAGATCTAAGTACTGGGTTTAAAAAAACAGGTCACCTCCTAATAGAAAACACAGAGAAGGCTGCAGAAACAAACTGAAAACAGAAACTAAAGATAGCAAAACTAGAGATCCCAGAACTGCACAATATCAAACACAGAAAGTTGTCTAAGCACCTAGCCAGAACTCTAGCGGATTAACACTATTGTCCAGCAAGGAATGGGAGGCAGGTGCTGGGTAATAAAGGGTGACACAATCACCTGAACTAAGACAACCCAGCACCAAGGGAAAAAGACCAGCAGCCAGAAAACCACAACAAGATGGCGGATGGTCAAAACAAAACAGATTCTAACACTTCCCACTTGCCCTGTAGCGGTGGCAAGTGGGGTTCATATTTGTGGGGTTGATGTCACCTTTGTATTGTCAGGTGACATCAAGCGCACAACATATATGGTAAATAAAGACATAACAAGTATAAAGTGTTTTATTTGAAATAAAACACACTTTTCCACTTTTATTTAGTTCAAAATGCATCGGATTTCTTAAGAGGCACATGCTTTTTTTTATAAATTAGGAGGAATTCTGGGCATAGATCCTCTTCAATTTCATTGGTGCAAAATTTGGAATTATTAATAAATGTGGGCCATTTTTTCTTTGTAGTGACCAGCCATATATGCAGTTGAATGATGGATATTAATGTGAGTAAATCCTATTAGAAATGTCCGATTTTGTTTTGATTAGGTGGTTACAATTAATTGGAGCTTTATGGAGAAACCTAAACTATGACAAGTTTACATTATTCTGTAAATTTTAGGTAAAGCGTTCCATTGTACATGCTCTTTTGAATAGTATCTTGTAGTGTAGCATGACCATAAGTATAGTAATGCTCCCAATAAATGATGCCAGTGGCTGACTCATCTTGTAATCACATGAGGCTATTAAACACATTCAGCTAGAGGAGAAGTGCATGGCAGAGCGACTGCGAGAAGTGCTGAGTCACATCTATTTGTCTCCTTGAACTCATTTGTCTTATGCACTTTGTAGTGGTAGCATTGGATAAAACCAGGTTGTAATGGGTGAAAAATTAACACATCACTACATGTTGAATGTTAAAAAAAATAAGAGTGATCCTTGGAGCGAAAACACAAAAGGTCAATTAGACGTTTGGTTGATTTTCTGAATATTTCTTTAATCTTTTATATGTTCTCATTTCCACCAGATTTGTTTGATCTTTGTATACTTGACTGATTTGAGCCGGGTTCAGACAGCCTTATTAAAAGTTAGGCCAGTCACATGCTTAAATTTTGGACGTGACGTGCCTCCGTGTGCTCTTCTGCATAGCGGATATGTGCAGTAGCTACTTATGTACGTGCACTAACCTCTTCTGTAAATCAGACCACAATAGTCAATGGTGCAATTTTTTCCACACGTTGTTGGTCCATATGGAAAATGGGTCATGTGCATTGGCTCGCTGGCTGTAATGTGTTTGTAAGGTTTCTGAACATCTTATAATAAGCTCTTCTGAAGAAGCCTTTAGAATAATTATTTCGAGTACATGGATGTGAGCCCAGTTTTATTTTATTTTCTTCTCCACAAGCATTCAGCACACTAACAAGAGCACTGAAGAAAACATGTGTGCAGCATGTTTAAATGTTACCATTACCTGCTTTGGAAAGTTCTTGGTATACGTAGAATAGAGCGACTTCATCCATGGTACGTTGTACTGTCAAATTGTAATGATTGCCAGCTAAACCGAGACAGAGCTTGTGAAAAGACCAGGACCGCAACACATCCCCCGTTCACAAAAGCTTCTTCGTAGGGGGTCTACAGGGTTAGACACCCCGTGTAGGGGTTGGGTATGTGCGCCTGTCCTGGCCTTTCCACAAGTTCTGTCACTCCTAACTTTGGCGGTCTTATAGCACTTTATAATTCAACATATTATTATTTATTATTATAGCGCCATTTATTCCATGGCGCTTTACATGTGAGCATACAGTGGGGCAAAAAAGTATTTAGTCAGTCAGCAATAGTGCAAGTTCCACCACTTAAAAAGATGAGAGGTGTCTGTAATTTACATCATAGGTAGACCTCAACTATGGGAGACAAACTGAGAAAAACAAATCCAGAAAATCACATTGTCTGTTTTTTTAACATTTTATTTGCATATTATGGTGGAAAATAAGTATTTGGTCAGAAACAAAATTTCATCTCAATACTTTGTAATATATCCTTTGTTGGCAATGACAGAGGTCAAACATTTTCTGTAAGTCTTCACAAGGTTGCCACACAATGTTTTTGGTATGTTGGCCCATTCCTCCATGCAGATCTCCTCTAGAGCAGTGATGTTTTTGGCTTTTCACTTGGCAACACGGACTTTCAACTCCCTCCAAAGGTTTTCTATAGGGTTGAGATCTGGAGACTGGCTAGGCCACTCCAGGACCTTGAAATGCTTCTTACGAAGCCACTCCTTCGTTGCCCTGGCGGTGTGCTTTGGATCATTGTCATGTTGAAAGACCCAGCCACGTTTCATCTTCAATGCCCTTGCTGATGGAAGGAGGTTTGCACTCAAAATCTCACGATACATGGCCCCATTCATTCTTTCATGTACCCGGATCAGTCGTCCTGGCCCCTTTGCAGAGAAACAGCCCGAAAGCATGATGTTTCCACCACCATGCTTTACAGTAGGTATGGTGTTTGATGGATGCAACTCAGTATTCTTTTTCCTCCAAACACGACAAGTTGTGTTTCTACCAAACAGTTCCAGTTTGGTTTCATCAGACCATAGGACATTCTCCCAAAACTCCTCTGGATCATCCAAATGCTCTCTAGCAAACTTCAGACGGGCCCGGACATGTACTGGCTTAAGCAGTGGGACACGTCTGGCACTGCAGGATCTGAGTCCATGGTGGCGTAGTGTGTTACTTATGGTAGGCCTTGTTACATTGGTCCCAGCTCTCTGCAGTTCATTCACTAGGTCCCCCCGCGTGGTTCTGGGATTTTTGCTCACCGTTCTTGTGATCATTCTGACCCCACGGGGTGGGATTTTGCGTGGAGCCCCAGATCGAGGGAGATTATCAGTGGTCTTGTATGTCTTCCATTTTCTAATTATTGCTCCCACTGTTGATTTCTTCACTCCAAGCTGGTTGGCTATTGCAGATTCAGTCTTTCCAGCCTGGTGCAGGGCTACAATTTTGTTTCTGGTGTCCTTTGACAGCTCTTTGGTCTTCACCATAGTGGAGTTTGGAGTCAGACTTTTTGAGGGTGTGCACAGGTGTCTTTTTATACTGATAACAAGTTTAAACAGGTGCCATTACTACAGGTAATGAGTGGAGGAAAGAGGAGACTCTTAAAGAAGAAGTTACAGGTCTGTGAGAGCCAGAAATCTTGATTGTTTGTTTCTGACCAAATACTTATTTTCCACCATAATATGCAAAAAAGTGATAAAAAAACAGACAATGTGATTTTCTGGATTTTTTTTTTCTCAGTTTGTCTCCCATAGTTGAGGTCTACCTATGATGTAAATTACAGACGCCTCTCATCTTTTTAAGTGGTGGAACTTGCACTATTGCTGACTGACTAAATACTTTTTTGCCCCACTGTATGTATGAAACCACTTTTGGTTTATAATAACATATGCCGTTTTATACACCTCTATGACAGTCTGTCAGTGATTTGTTATCTGCCTTATTGTATTGTTTTATTGCACTAAGCACTTTATATTTGGAACCCCTGACTTTGATATGACTAAGAAGACGGAATCTGAAAGATCGGTATATACGGCTATATAACTCTGTTTCCAATCATTTGCATCACCAAAACCTTCACTTGTATGGTAGACCCTGCCTCCTTTCTCTCCGCACATCCCCCTTTGAAGGTTTATTCCCACCCTGTTTTTCCCTTTATGTTTGTTTTTAAGATTTTGTCAATAAATCATGATTTTATTACCTCTGCTGGAATCACTTTGTATCCCTTGGCAGTAAAATACTGCTGTAATAGTGTGTGTTTCTATATTTAGAGTGTCTTGCACTTTAATTTTTGTTCTTTGCAGACTTTGAAATTATCCTATTCATTATTGCATTTGCCCCTATTTTTTTTGTTCAAAGTATAACGAAAAAACACCAGCTCACCCTTTCCCTTCAGATTAGTGAGGAAGTACGAGGACACGCCACCACCCAGCATTTGTAGATGCAAGTTCAAGGAAAAAAGGTCCTCCAAGATTAAGAATGTTTGGCGTTCGAAATGTGTAGGTCTCCCTCTTCATTTATTTTATTTTTGCAATATGTATATCTTTTTAATGGATTAACAATAAAATCACGATTTCATCTCCAATTGGATCTGGAAGATGGACCTTTTTTGTATCGAACTTGCACCTATTTTTTTCAATGTTAAGAGAAAAATCTACAATATAATTGACTAAGGGTCACTTCTGTCTTTCTGTCTGTCCTTCTGTCTGTAACGGATATCCCAAGTCGCTGATTGGTCGCGGCAAAATAGTTACGACCAATCAGCGACGGGCACAGTCGGTGGCAAAATAGCCGCTCCTTACTCCCCGCAGTCAGTGCCCGCTCCATACTCCCCTCCAATCAGCGCTCACACAGGGTTAATGGCAGGGTTAACGGACCGCGTTATGCTGCGGTGTAACGCACTCCGTTAACGCTGCTATTAATTAACCCTGTGTGACCAACTTTTTACTATTGATGCTGCCTATGCACCGTGTTGGCACCGTGCACATGTGTTGGCGTTTATTGAAACATCAGTAAGTGCACTTACTACTATATATACCTGACTTTACTGACACTTGACTGACTACCCCTGACAAAGATACACAAGCTAGCGACACGTGTTGGGTTGAGGAAGGGTTTGTACTCCATGTCGGGTATAGTATTGATTTACATTATCTGTTATTTTTTATTAGCATCTATTGTTGAAATGCCTGTTGGTATAAATTGGATTTATAATGATTTGGTTTATATTTAACTCTTATTTCTGTATCGCTTCATTGGGGGACACAGGAAACCATGGGTGTATGCTTCTGCCACTAGGAGGACACTATGCAAATAACAAAAGTTAGCTTCTCCTCAGTAGTGTACACCCCACCGATCGGGGTCAAGCTGGTCAATTTTAGCTTAGTGTCAGTAGGAGGTGAACACCGGTCTTTTAATAGACCGCGGTTTTCGTCGTTTTCCAGTAACGTCTTTTCTTTTTCAGATGGATCTTCTCCATACCTCTGGAGGAGTACAGTATGAACAGTCACACTGTACTCCCACATAGAGACAATGAGTTGCAGGATACTTACAGCTGTCAGCAGCAGCGCTCTCTCTGCTATCCAGGATTCAGACGCATCACCTACCAGGTACAGTACAGTAGATTGAAGCAGTCGTCTTTTCAGAGATGCAGACATGCCTTGGGTTGAATACTGCAGGGTACTGGTGTTCTGTCCTGTATTCAGGTGAGGCGATCCAGAAGGCATCTTGTGTTGCTTGCGCCATGATTGGGAGCAGGGATCTTGGTATATACGATTTATCCTTATTCTCCCATACTCTTTCTGAGTTCAGCTCAGCTCCCATTCTCTCCCAGTGTTCCTTCTTTGGGCAGCTGGAGGGATTTCAGGACATCTAGGCTCAGTGTGGCTGGAATACTCTGACTCCCCGCCACCGTCCACTGCTCCCTAGGCCGCCTTGCTGCTACTTTAGCAGCCTCGTTCGCCCTTTTGTTGCCCTCTACCTCCACAGAGTCACCGTCCGTGTGTGCTTTTACCTTGCCAACCTGGACTGATAACGTCAGTGCCTCCACTAATTGTTTCCCAGGTGCCTTTACTGACCATCTGGTTATACAGACCTACCATTAGCTATCCAGTAGGTCAGATTACAGTGCTGTCCTCAGGTTCTACCCACTAGCTAGTGTGGTACACCTACCATACAAGATTCACCAATGGCAGTTTATATGTTCTGGCTATCTCTTACTGAGTCAGATCCAATATATACTATGATTCTCATGACCTTTTTCTGTGCAATCCTAGAGTCTTTTAAGCTATTTCAATACACGAGCTCCCTGTTTGTTTGTCAGTACTTACCTCTTCTTTCTTATAGACACCGGAACCGGATAAAGCCTTGAACACAAGAGCCTATCGTTTCTTGGATTTGATTTCCGAGTGTTGCAGGATCAAGTCCCCCCCTCTGACAAGAGTTAGATATTACTCTGCACAAGTATCAACCATTGTACGAGGGCTGCTCCAGGCCTGGATCCGATGAGGAGCATAGCAAAAACATTTTTTTTTATTTCGGCAACAATCGTATCCTTATTTTCACCGTTATCATCGGCGGTTGTGGCTCTTATGAAGATAAATGGGACCACACACGAGAATCCTCGCCCCTGTCCCAGATGGTCCAGGACGGATGAAGGTCGCCCATGACATCATACTGAATGTTGTTCCTTTCGTCAGTCAGGTTTTCTTCTGGATGCTATGTGCTCCTCAATTTTTTCTGGAGTTTGCTGGTCTCCTCCCAGGTGTGGTGTGGCACTCTCCAGCTTTTCAGGGACTTTTTCCTCATAAGTTCTTTTTGTTTGTAGTAGGACGGTACCTATCTCTCTGTTTGAGTTCGACGCTCAGACACTAATGTGCCCTCCAATGCCCATCTAGACTACAATTTTGTTAGTACCTATGACCATCCTCTTCCCAGTATGCTTGAGTTTAGCTTCTTGATTGATATGAGTCTGCTGAGTCGTCCAGGGTAAACTATGTTCTATCTTCTTCAACAGGCAAGGGGTTGACTCTTCAGACGGTTCTTTGTTTTTTTGTTTTTTCTTCAGAGCCATTTGTTGATGGAAAAGTGCTTACATCACTCTGATGAGATCCAGGGCGCTATAGAGATTCCCTTCAGTATGTACTCAACGTTTGGTCTCCAGCATGTTCACAGTAGCATGTTCTGAATTCTTTCCTTGTTATTTCAATTTAACTGTTACGGCCCGCTAGTGGACCTCCAAACTCTGGTTCCTCCATTCAAGGCATAATTACGATCTACGCAGGGAATCCCCCTTTTATTTTCCCCTTTCTCTCCTCCCTGGGTTGATTCCAAAGCCTAGTTGCCACTCGATGCCCTTTGGGCAGGTTCTCTGTTTTCCTTTCAGGGAAACCAGTTTCTCTTTTCATTGGTTAATTTTTTTTCTCATTGGGAGTGCACGCTTCCTTGATTCCTAATGGCTTCACATGTGTCTTTGGGGGAGCCCGCCTCTGGTGGCAAACCTTTTCCTGCATTCCAGCATGACAATGACCTGAAACACACAGCCAAGGCAACCAAGGAGTGGCTCCAGAAGAAGTATTTCAAGGTCCTGGAGTGGCCTAGCCAGTCTCCAGACCTGGACCCGATAGAAAATCTTTGAGGCAGCTGAAACTCAATGTTGCCCAGCGAAAGACCTGGGGAAGATCTGTATGGAGGAGTGGACCAAAATCCCTGCTGCAGTGTGTGAAAACTTGGTCAAGAACTGCAGAAAATGTCTGACCTCTATAGCTGCAAACAAAGGTTTCTGTACAAAATATTAAGTTTTATTTTTCTATTGTATCAAATACTTATTTCATGCAATAAATTCAAATTAATTATGTAAAAATCATACAATGTGATTCTCTGGATTCTTTTAACCCCTTAGTGACATAGCCAAATTGGTACTTAATGACAACACCAATTTTTACAATTCTGACCATTGTCACTTTGAGGTTATAGCTCTAGAACGCTTCAACGTATCCCACTGATTCTGAGAAAGTTTTTTCATGACATATTGTACTTCTTGTTAGTGGTAAAATATATTCAGACCCCTTTAAACTTTGCACTCTTTGTTTCATTGCAGCCATTTGGAAAATTCAAAAAAGTTCATTTTTTCACATTAATGTACACTCTGCACCCCATCTTGACTGAAAAAACAGAAATGTAGAAATTTTTGCAAATTTAATGAAAAAGAAAAACTGAAATATCACATGGTCATAAGTATTCAGACTCTTTGCTCAGACACTCATATTTAAGTCACATGCTTAAGAGTGGCCTCCATAAACCTTAAATGGAAGATATTTGTGACCACCAGAAGTCTTCCTAGACCTGGCCGTCCAGCCAAACTGAGCAATCATGGGAGAAGAGCCTTGGTGAGAGAGGTAAAGAAGAACCCCAAGATCACTGTGGCTGAGCTCCAGAGATGCAGTAGGGAGATGGGAGAAAGTTGCACAGTAGTGTATAATTCAGATTATTCGTCAAACTCAATCTGACAGGTGCCCCGCCCCCTATCAAAGTGTATCAAAGTGTGTAACCCGTCTGTCATGATCCCAATGGCAGGGGATCACTAAGGACAAGCACAGATACAAACAAGCTCTAGGGCGATGGAACCTGAGCTGACCGCGACCCTGAACCTAACACACAAATAAAAGTAGCCGGGGAACGTGCCTACGATGATCCTAGACGTCTCGCTCCAGCCGAAGATCTAACTTCCCCTATTAGAAGAAACACAGACCTCTCTTGCCTCCAGAGAAATCCCCCACAGAAATAGCAGCCCCCCACATATAATGACGGTGAAATGAGAGGAAAGCACATACGCAGTATGAAAACAGTTTCAGCAAAATGAGGCCCGCTAAAGCTAGATAGCAGAGGATACAAAAGTGAACTACGCGGTCAGCGAAAAACCCTTCAAAAAACCATCCTGAAATTACTTGAACTCATGTGCCAACTCATGGTACATGAGGAGCAATTTCAGCCCACTAGAGCAACCAGCAGCAAGAATCACATATCTGCAGGCTGGACTAAAAACCAAATAAAGCAAAACACCAAAACAGGAAAATCCAAACTTAGCTTGACCAGAAGGTTCTAGGAGCAGGGAGCAGAGGTAACAAGACACACTGGATACATTGATAACCGGCGAGGAAATGCCAGCAAAGCCAGGTTAAATAGGAAACTCCCATATCCTGATGGAACAGGTGGAACCCAGAGACCCAGGAAAGACAAGTCACCCAGTACCATCAGTAACCACCAGAGGGAGCCCAAAAACAGAACTCACAACACCCCTCCCCTTGTCTGACGGCTGGTATCCAGCTGTCCCTCCTTGTTTGATTCCCCCTTTTGATATCGTTTAATATAGTTTAATTTGTTGTAGTTTTGATATTATTCCTCGTATTTTGTTTTTATACGTAGTCCGAGTTTGATTCTGTAAGCTGTGTTTTGAGAACTTATATAACACATGTTTATAATTATAGCCTAGTCGTGTATTTATTTTACACGTGGTTTATAACACCTTTCTCATTTGTTTTATATTAGATTTTACACGTAGCCCGAGTTTGATTCTGCAAGCTGTGTTTTATTCAGTGTATTCATATAGTGGAGAACTTAAAGCTGTCTATTTGTTTTTGTAAATGGTGAACACTAACTAAATGGTGAACATTACCTAAATGTTTAGGTTAACTGCGGTTCAGAGGTTTATAACACCTAGGTCAATTGTTGTTGTATTTGCGTACCCAATAAATGTTTATTTTCACAAGCAGAAGAGGCAGCTTTTCTGTTTGTACATGTATTGTACCTGAAGGTTATTGCGGGTCATGTGCCCAGGCATTGGTTTTTATAACGCCGAATGTTTGATATTTGCTTTCTCTTTTTTGTGTCCTGAAGATGGCATCTGAGAAGTTATTTAGATGTTATCTGTGGGCATTGTAAGCTGTGTTTATTCACAGTGTAGCAGATTTTCTCCTTGTGGCTGCCTTATATACACAATATATATATATATATATATATATATATATATATATATATATATATATAATATGCCACAATGTTACAACACAAGCAAGTAAGAAGCGGTATTTTATACGAATATAAATTTTATTTCTCACAATAAAACAACAGCTCAAATTTTAAGTTAGCTAACAGCATGATGCTGACAAATGCATCTTTGTGGTATCTGATAATGACACGATGAACATTAATTCTGCATTATTTTATCACATGATGAAAATAGCCATTTTATATTGAATTACTGCAGATCGCCGGCATGACTGAGTGTAATATTGCACTCAATACTGTGCAAAGGGTCTGAATACTTATGTCCGTGTGATATTTCAGTTTTTCTTTTTAATAAATTCGCAAAAAAAATCTACATTTCTGTTTTGTTCAGGCATGATGGCGTGCAGAGTGTACATTAATATATATATCTCAGAATGCAACTGAATAGTAATGCTAATTAGTCCATATAAATAGAAAATTATGTAGAAACCCAAAGTTTTGATAAGTGTATGAAAATACACCAATATTAACTATTTTCGCCCGCATTTTATATAAAATCTGCATAAAAAAATCTTCTTGGCTGCACCAAAACACGTAAGAAACAAATGTACAACTTTTAGCGCTGCCGCATCCGCAGATATTATTCCAGCGTTCTTTAATTCTACATTATTTTATCACACATTAATTTCACAACTTTTATATGATATTTATAACACATTCTCATTTATAAGGGATTTATAACACAATATTGTAAAATCATTTATTGGTTCGCGGCCTTACTAATATCCTTTGAAAATAAATTCAGCATTATTATTCCATGCTGTGACATTTTTATTCTGCAGCAACCTGTTTAGTAAAAATTCAGCATTCTTTTTATATCTTTGGTTTATATTATATTAGCTTTTTGTCATAGGTCAGGGATTTTTTGCACTTTATTAATATGCGGTTATTAGTCATTTAGGACTTATGTTATCATGTTTTTGCACTTTATTAATATGCTGACCACATAGGTCAGGGATTTTTGCACTTTATTAATATGCGGGCCACATAGGTCAGTGATTTTTGCACTTTATTAATATGCTGTACACATATAGTATTTTTGATATCTCAAAAGGGTGTGACACATTCACATATATTATTCCAGCTTTCTTTAATTCTACATTATTTTAGCACATATTAATTTTACAGGGGCCTGTGCTGTCTATAATTTGACTCCTTTTTATTCAAAGACATCTAACATATACAGACTTTTAATGTTTTTGTGTAAAATCGCAGGCAGACCGGCACGAACACACACACACACAACACAGAACCCACACACAACAAACACACAGAACCCACACACACAACACATACAACACACACAAGAAATAGACATTTAGGACTTATTTATGATTAATATGCGATTATTAGTCATTTAGGACTTATGTTATCATGTTTTTGCACTTTATTAATATGCTGACCACATAGGTCAGGCACGAACACACACACACAACAAAGAACTCACACACAACAAACACACATAACATACAAAACACACACAACACATACAACACACACGACAAACATACACACACACACAACATACAGAACACATACAACACATGCGACACACACACACAAACAACACACACACAACAAATACACATGATTTTTTGCACTTTATTAATATGCGGTTATTAGTCATTTAGGACTTATGTTATCATGTTTTTGCACTTTATTAATATGCTGACCACATAGGTCAGGGATTTTTTGCACTTTATTAATATGCGGTCCACATAGGTCAGTGATTTTACCACTTTATTAATATGGTGTACACATATAGTATTTTTGATATCTCAAAAGGGTGTGACACATTCCCATATATTATTCCAGCTTTCTTTAATTCTACATTATTTTAGCACATATTAATTTTACAGGGGCCTGTGCTGTCTATAATTTGACTCCTTTTTATTCAAAGACATCTAACATATACAGACTTTTAATGTTTTTGTGTAAAATCGCGGGCAGACAGGCACGAACACACACACACACACACACACACAACACATACAACACACACAAGAAATAGACATTTAGGACTTATTTATGATTAATATGCGATTATTAGTCATTTAGGACTTATGTTATCATGTTTTTGCACTTTATTAATATGCGGTTATTATTCATTTAGGACTTATCATGTTTTTGCACTTTATTAGCATAATCAATTACTTATCACGGCCACTAGATGGCATAATATCATATTAATTATACATTGGGGTATACTTTTGAAAACTTACAAATTCATTGGAAATTTTTAAACCATTATTGCTTAGGCAAATACAGAATATAAAAAGTAAAAACATTAAATAGTACAAAAATGTTTTATTGTCAGAACTAATTGGAAATAAAGAACACATTTTAAGCTAACCGCACTCACTTTACACAATCAGAAAAAAGGAAACACACTTTAAGTTAGCTAACAGCATGATGCCGACAAATGCATCTTTGCGGAATCTGAACACAACACATACAACACACACGACAAGCATACACACACAACATACAGAGCACATACAACACATGCGACACACACAACAAACACACATAACATACAAAACACACACATCACATACAACACACACGACAAGCATACACACACAACATACAGAACACATACAACACATGCGACACACACACAACACACACAACAAATACACATGATTTTTGCACTTTATTAATATGCTGTTCACATATAGTATTTTTGATATCTCTTATTTCCCTGGTGTAAAATCTCGTTGATGGCTTACAAAGACATTTCAATACTATAAAAATTCTTACAGAATATAAAAATGGTTTACTGGCAGTACTATACTGCGACTGGCTTATTTTTGTACAAATTCAGGCTGTTTGCTGATCCCCTTTCTGTATTTGCAAACCGTGCAATATATCTTTATAGAAATAACACTTCTGCACCCACGGGCGTTTCTCAGCCAACCAGGCATCCGGTACGCATCAGGCACTGTGAAATAATGCAAAAAATACAACTGTGTGCGGCTGGCTGCAGCAACATTTTGCTATTATAAGTTTATGGTTTGTAAAGAACACGCATCACATACAGAACTCACACACACACACACACACAACACGCACATATGAAAAATGACAATCATTGTATGTGATTTAAAAGACTTTAGTTAGATTTATCAGGGGTGATTTAGTTTGAAAGCACGCAGTTCCGCGGTAATGGCAGGTGTTGGACATGCATTTAACAGTCTTTCATATGTATCGCAGAAAGATTTTAGTCCCATCTGTGCGAGTTTGCTTTGAGCGTACTGCGCAGACATGTCAGTAAACATTTTGACATGGGCAGCATCCCACGAAGGACGACATGTGTAAGGTGTATGTACAGCAACTTTCTGCTTTCTATCTACACGGCGCCGGGATACGGCGCGTTTCTTTAGAGGTAATACAGGGGCAAAAACGCTAGAAGAGCCTGCAAGAGCAGTATCTGCAGATTGCACAGTCTGGCACACAGGTATATTGAGGGGCTCTATGGGTGACCACATACCCTCGGAGAGCTGTTCAATTTCTCTGTTTTCAGGAGTAACTTGTGGTATGGCGTCTGGGCTATTGGAGGGCCGTGTTATGCGGGTCCTAGCGTTCTGCGCTGCCCGTTTCTCTCTTGAAACGCGCGTATATTTCTGATGTGAAATCTCGGGGCTTGGATTCCCGGGTTGTTTTGGTGCCGCGGAGCATTCATCACAATCCACAACACAGATGGGCGAAAGAGATGTTGCGCGCACCGCCGTATTAGCTCTTTGCGGTTGATTCTCTGCAGCGCCGTAATTACGCCGGTGCAAAACTCGTTGCTGAAGAGGCGACGTATCTAAAAGAAAAGATACAAGTGGCGGTTAGCCGCGAAACGGATCAAAATTGAAAAAGCTAAACGGCGACGCATAGCTATGATACTGCGTAATATTTGAAAAGTTAACGGGGTCAGCTACCCATGAAATCATTGTAACAATATTTACATAAACATGTATAGAGCAGACCAGATATATACTTACAAGTATGAAGCGGGAATTGTTCCACAACAGCTCCTGATTTAACGGGCGGCGCAATGCTCAAACTCGCAGAGGCGGGAATATTCTCTTTTTCAAGCTGTATTTTCCGGGCAACTAGATTAGCGGGTGTAAGTAAAAATATAACGATTAGCGAACATAGAATTGATTTTCTACACAAAACTGCAGCATTGAGACGGTATATATATATATATATATATATATATTTTTTTTTTTTTCAAAAATGAATTTTCTGACAGTTAGCTAGCAGCTGTAAGTAAATAAGAGCATTACACAAAAGTGAGAATCGCCTGTATTCCAGGTGAACAGATACCTTTTCTATTCTTGAAACACCTGCGTAACGAGCTGCCGCGTCTTTTAGGCGCATCGGGTGGCGATGAAATTGCAGGGTTCTTGACATCTATGATCTCCACGTCGGAACCCAGCGTATCGCATGGTTCGGGAACACACCAGTTTTCAGGCATATCGTGCGATGTCTCCGTGTCAGTATCTGTATGAGAAATTGCGCGTAGTTCGTGTTTACATACAAAGGATTAAAGCAACTGACGTAGTATAATATAGTTTTACGGCATAAACATATTTGCGGTGTAAATTAATATAGCAAGACTTATGTCGCTATATATTAATAATTCAGTATTATATTGGTGGCTACCGCTATTATCTATTGTATTACACAGATTAGAATGTAGAATGTTAGCCCGCAAGGCCTGGGTCCTCTGTATCAGTCCGTCATTGTTAGTTTGTTTACTGTATGTGCTATTTGTAACGTGTATGTAACCCCGTCTCATGTACAGCACCATGGAATCAGTGGTGCTATGTAAATAAATAATAATATATATATTTAGCTTTCTTACATGTGATACATGAAAGATAAATATCTTTGTACCGTGTTACAATTAAATTTCTCCCTATCTAGGGGGCGTGGCCTGAACGTCCATGTAAGCGGACGCGTGACAGAGCGCTCCCGCTGCTAACGCTGAGTTTATCCTGATAAGCCGCAGTTGAGCGGCGATTCAAAGCGCTTACCGGCTGCAGGAGAGTCCCGGGAGTGCGGCGGTGAATAGCGGCGGCCCCGAGATCGGCAAACATGACCAGGAGGAGACAAAGAGACGCCGGAGCCGGCGAGGCAGGGACCGGCCAAGATGGCGCCGACGCCAGGGAGAAGGCGGAGAAGGACAACGCGGCATGCCAGAAAAGAATGGCGGTGGCGGCAAAGCTCCAGCAGTTTGCTAGAGTGGAAGCCGCAGGGAACACAGGAAAAGCAGAGGAGGACGCCGGAGGGGACACAGACACAGAAGGAGAGGAGGAAAGCCCAGCAGAGGAGCAGGAGGTACAACAGGAGAGTGGGGATGGTGACATGGCGGTGGTAGCGGGGGGACCTGAAGATAAGGAGTCAGGAGCAGAGCCCACCCTTAGAGATGTCTTTGCACTGGTATCATCCTGCAAACAATCCCTGACCCAGCAGATACAGGAGGTTAAAGGGGATACAGCCCAGATAAATGCAGCCCTGCAGAAGATTGACAAACGTGTGGGGGCTGTGGAGGAAAGAGTGAGCACTGCAGAAGACCATATAGTGCAGCTGCAGAAAGCGGAGAGGAAGTTTGCTCAAACAATATCGGAGCTAGCTGCAAAAAATGAGGATCTGGAGAATAGGTCCAGAAGAAATAACATTCGTATAGTGGGTGTCCCTGAAAAAACTGAGGGGAGGAATCCCACGGAGTATATTGAAAGCTGGCTCCTTGAGACCTTTGGTGATGCAGCACTGACAAAAGTATTTGCGGTAGAGAGAGCCCACAGGATCCCACCGAAACCACCTGTCCCTGGAGCAAGTCCCCGTACCGTGCTTGCCAAAATCCTAAACTACAGAGACAGAGACATTATCCTGAGGAAGGCTAGAGACATGACGGATCTGACAATTGGAGGTCAAAGAATTGCTATTTACCCTGACTATTCCGCCCTGGTACAGAAACAACGGATGATGTTCACGGGTATCAAGAGACGGCTGAGAGAACTGGGAGTGCAATACTCCATGATGTTTCCGGCACGACTGAGAGTGGTAGCGTTGGATAAGATTCATTTTTTCCAGACGCCGGAGGACGCTACCCAGTGGATAGATCTTAACGCTAAAAAACTTAAAGGGAAAGGAGATTGAAAATGTGAGGCGGGTTGGTCGGGAGATATCTTAAATCTTTCAAAAAGGGGGGAAAAAAAGAGATTGATTGACAGTACACTGGTAATTGAAATGTGAAGGTTGGAGGGTGGAGTTGGATATTACTCAGGGAAAGCACTGGGAGTGCTGATGCGGCGGAGAAGTACGAGGGAGGAAGGGTGTGCAGCGTACTAAAAGTTTATTTAGCTTCTTGCAGTTGTAATACAATACAGGTTCAATTATATTGTTCTTCTAAGAATTGCGCCGAATTCTGTTATAAACGGTAGCGGGAGGCGGAAGGAGAAGGTTACGTTAACAAGAGTGTTCGCAATGGGTGATGGTGCCCCACTCTTGATAAGAGGCAGAATGTATAGTATTGGGGGGTGTGGGGGAGGGGGGAGTGGGGTGAGGGTGGGAAGGGAAGTTAGACAGCTCAGAACCGGGAGTAACGACACAACTAAAGATGATGAGTCACATAATAGGGGACCGCTTTAAGATATTGAGCTGGAATGTGAGAGGCCTGGCGGATAAGTCTAGGAGAGCTGCGAGCTTGCAGTATGCGAAGGATCAACGGGCTTCTATGATATGCTTGCTAGAGACGCACTTGATACAGGAGAAAGTGGACATACTGAATAGACGTTGGATACAGAAGGGGTATCATTCTACCTTTTCGACGTACTCAAGAGGTGTGTCAGTGTTGGTGCCGGTGGGAGTGCAATATGAAGAGGTGAAAGTATGCGTGGATGCTGAGGGTCAGTATGTGGTGATACAATGTATATTGTATGGAGTGAGATTGTGCGTTGCGGCAATGTATATTCCACCTCCATATTCAAGTAAGAAGATCAGGGAGGTATTGGAGAGGGTGGGACGATGGGAACCACTGCCAATCTTAATTATTGGGGATTTGAACAATATATGTGATGACTTTTGGGATAAAAATAAGAACACCCAGAATAGGTCGGAGGGGCACACTACAACATTTGGAACCTATGTGCGTGAATTAGGCATGATTGATCTATGGAGAGTCAGACATGTTGGGGAGAGAGGATACTCGTGCTATTCACCGGCTCATGCTACGCTATCCAGAATTGATATGGCACTGGGTAATCGCCTGTTGGACACAATGGTGGGGGAGGTGCGTTATCTGCCGAGGGCCCTTTCGGATCATAGTCCAATTGAGGTAGAGGTTAGGTTGTTGGGGACACGGACCGCAAGCGGGAGAGAATGGAAGATCCATCCTAACTGGTTACAGAGCATTGACTTGGACGGTATAGGGAAGGAGGTGACGGAATTCTTTGCGTTAAATGATGGGAGTACAGATGCTCTAACCGTTTGGGATGCAATGAGAGCGTACCTGAGAGGGTTACTATTTAGAGACATTAGTAGGTGTAAGAGGAAGACGAGGGAAGCGGAGAGAGTGGCGTTGGAGGAGCTGAAAGCCGCGGAGGACGAGATGGTTGTGCTGGGGACTTCCGAGGCAGAGAAAAGATTGAGAACAGCGCAAAATTGTATGGAAAAGATTCTGCTGGGGAAAGCTGAAAGGAAGCGGGAGTTTCAGAGGGTGGCTTATTTTCAGGAGGGAGAGACAGTTGGACACATGCTATCGGTGGTAGCCGCGGCTCAGCGTAGTACCTCGTATGTACACTCGTTGGTTTCGGATGGGGGGAGCAGGGTATCTGAAACACCGGATATTATAAAGGTCTTTGCGGACTTTTACGCGGACTTATATTCCTCCAAGGTCAATGAGTCAGCCGGAGAAACGGAGACTTTCCTTGAGAGTCTGGGTCTTCCGAAATTGAGTGAGGAGGATAGGGTGAGCCTCGATGCCCCTATCACCGAGGAGGAACTGAGTCGGGCGCTGAAGTCTATGGCCAATGGGAAGGCACCTGGGGTTGATGGGTTACCAGCCGAAATCTATAAAAGTTTGGAGGAAGTGCTGATTCCCAGATTAAAGTTAGTACTGGAGGAGGCTGGATGCCAAGGGTTTCTCCCAGCATCTATGAGGGAGGCTAATATAGTGGTTATTCCGAAGGAGGATAAGGATCTGGGGAAGCCTGAGTCATATCGGCCAATCTCTCTGTTAACCATCGATGTCAAGCTCTTGGCCAAGGTGTTAGCTACCCGTTTGTCCAGCGTCATTGCTAACCTTGTACATCCGGATCAATCTGGTTTTATGCCTGACAGATCTACAGCGGTTAATCTGCGGAGGCTGCATATGAACCTGCAGCTGAAGTCTGACAATTGTGGCCGAAGGGTTATTGCATCCTTGGATGCCCATAAGGCGTTTGACAGTGTGGAGTGGGGATATCTCTGGCGGGTGTTGAAATGTATGGGTATTGGCCCGCAATTTGTGGCGTGGACTCAACTGTTATACTCACTACCAACAGCTAGAATTAGAGTGAATGGGGAGCTTTCTCAGCCTATAAAGCTGGCCAGAGGTACGAGGCAGGGTTGCCCACTGTCGCCCCTTCTGTTTGCCTTAGCTGTGGAGCCACTGGCCGCCAAGATCCGGCAATCGGATGAGGTCCCTGGGTTCAGATATGGGAGTGTGGAGGAGAAGATTGCATTATATGCAGATGACATCTTACTGTTCCTGGCGGACCCGGATGAAGCCTTGAAGGGGGCTATCGAGATCGTTGGGAAATTTGGAGACTTATCGGGATTGAGGATAAACTGGGATAAATCGGTCCTCTTTGAGGTGGAGGAGAGTAGAAGTGAGCCATTGGGAGAGGGGCGGCTTAAGGTAGTATCCCTTTTCAAATACCTGGGAATATGGATCTCGATGCCAGTTACAGAGTTTTTATATAGGAATTTGACACCTCTCATGGGCGCTCTTAAAGCAAAAGTGGATGCGTGGAATAAATTACACTTATCGGTGGTAGGTAGGGTTAATCTCATTAAAATGGTTGTGATGCCCAAATTACTCTACGTCCTACATAATGCGCCAGTTTGGATTCCACGTGGGAAATTCCGGCAGATTAATGCTCTATTTAGAAGTCTGATATGGGGGAGGCGGTGCCCACGTATTCGCCTGGAGACGCTTCAGCGACCCAAGGAAGATGGAGGATTGGCTTTACCTAATCCTGAGTTATATTTTCTTGCAGCCCAGAGCCAACATTTGAAGGGCTGGGCGCGGGAGGCGTCTTCCAGTGCGGTACAGCACTTGATGGAGGGGATGACGGACCGACGACCGGTAGCGCAGTGTCTGGAGGATGGTTCCTTGGATGCATTGGGGAAATTATACCCAACTATGTTTTTGATATATAAATTATGGACCAGACTGCGACAGATTCGGGGGGTCACGGGGCTGACTAAATTTACACCGATATGGTTTAATAATAATTTGGTTGAGTTTGCGGCCCTTGGAGTGCTGGCGGAGTGGCAGGCCAAAGGAATCCACTTGGTGGCTCAGATAATTCAACAACAAGGATTAAAGTCCTTTTCGCAGCTGCAAGGGGAGTTTGGACTGAGACCGACTGGGGAATATCAATATGCTCAGATGAAACATGCTTTTAAAGCTCAGAACAAGGGTGGTGGTATTGAGATCCAGGAGGACATAGTTCTGGAATACGTGTGTGGGGAAGGGTCCACAAGGGGAATCATTACCACCCTTTATAAGGACCTTCTACATGCACATCTGCTAGACTTCCCTTTAAAAGCGAGAGCGAAATGGGAAAGAGATTTAGGCCCAATGGAGGATGAAACCTGGGAGTCGGTGTTGGAGTGGGTTCCACGAGTGTCACTGAGTGAGCCGTACAGACTATCGCAGCTGTACATCTTACACAGAGTCTATAAATCACCGGAAGTGTTGCACAGAGCGGGGTTGCGTGCTGACTCCGAATGCCCGAGATGTGGGACTGAGAATGCAGGAATATACCACATGATGTGGACATGTCCAAGACTGGTTGCTTTCTGGTTGGTGGTAATGAGCCGTGTGGAAGGGGCGTATAAATGCAGAGTGCCGAGGGATCCGATAGTGTGTATACTGGGACATGTAGAGGAAATCAGAGTGGATAACACCTGGAAGATAGCAATAGCTAGGCTATTATATATGGCAAGGAAGGTAATAGCAAGGAACTGGATCAAAGAGGAACCGCCTACAAGGGGTGAATTCCTGAATTATGTTAAATATGGTCTCAATTTGGAAAAGGGGGTCTATAAAAGACGTGGGAAAATAGAAACATTTGACAAAATGTGGTCTCCGTGGCTCGAGCTGGGATGAGTAGTTATGGGAAATGGGAGGATGAGGGCCTCTGAAAGGAAGAGAGTGCTAGAGGAACAAGCGGACATAAGTGAGTCAAATGGCTCAAAGAACCATCAATACTGGTAACAAAAGTATAACTGGGTATGAGCTGTCAGGGGAGGGGGGGGGTTGGGTTTTGTTGGGATTGTTGGGGGCTTGGAAAATGTTAAAATTTTGCAAAATACTGGAAAATGCATAAATTGTATTGTTCACATTTGCTTTCAATAAAAAACTATTTAAACAAAAAAAAAAAATTCTCCCTATCTAAAAGCAAAAAGGCGCGCCTAATTACCCATGATGAGGTGAAGAGCAGGGCCATTATCGGTTAGTGGCTCCACGGCTTCAATGCGCTCATAATTCTGCGTTATGAAATTATTGCGCCAATCGGGCGACATACACGGCTCTTAAATAAGAAAGAATGCGTGAATATATAATTAATATAAATTACTTATAATATAATGACTCAATCAGAATGAGTCAATACTCTGCACATTATACGCGTATAATACTGAGTTAATACATGCATTAATTGCATGTATGGGTGTGTTCTGGGTGTTAACAGAAGGCGTTCGGTGGGTCGTAACTGGGTGTGTTTCTGGGTGTTAACAGCTGGCTTGTTTTCTGACACTCAGGATAAATACAGCTGGCTGTACCACTATAGTACAGCAGACATCCACCAGAAGCCAGACTAGACTAAAAGAAGAACTATTCTAAATGTAAGTATATAAGACAGTTAGCTTATTATTCGCAATTGCTTAATTATATTTAACTATGCATCTCTAAAACCATAATTAAGGATGTTATTTGTTTAATAAGTTAGTGTTATACTGTCAGCTAGATGCATTGGCGGGGGCATAACCACCATTGCTATCTGACATGTGTTAGCAATTAGTCACGGGTGCCGTATAATGCGGATTCCCTGTAGGTGTGGTCACGGTGGGTGGTAATTTCTCTTTAAATACATGGATAGTTCCTCCAAGCTTGAGAAGCAGAATCTTAAACAACATTTTTCTGGGCCTCTGAACAGCGGCGCTACTCTCTGAAAAAGTAAGTGTTTAATGTAGGGCCTCTGAACAGCTGCGCTACTCTCTGAAAAAGTAAGTGTTTAATGTAGGGCCTCTGAACAGCTGCGCTACTCTCTGAAAAAGTAAGTGTTACTGTTTTATTTGCGGCATAATATTATCATTGCCTGTAACGCATATTTTTGTAATGTAGTTTTAAACTGTATTTATTGGCGGAGCAGTTATAGATAAAACTTTTCCCCTATTTATTTAAGATGGACGCCCAATACCCTCGCGATCAATGCAGCCCCCTTCTTGCAAGCACACAACTAGGTATTATACGCGTATAATGTGCAGAGTATTGACTCATTCTGATTGAGTCATTATATTATAAGTAATTTATATTAATTATATATTCACGCATTCTTTCTTATTTAAGAGCCGTGTATGTCGCCCGATTGGCGCAATAATTTCATAACGCAGAATTATGAGCGCATTGAAGCCGTGGAGCCGCTAACCGATAATGGCCCTGCTCTTCACCTCATCATGGGTAATTAGGCGCGCCTTTTTGCTTTTAGATAGGGAGAAATTTCATTGTAACACGGTACAAAGATATTTATCTTTCATGTATCACATGTAAGAACGCTAAATATATATATTATTATTTATTTACATAGCACCACTGATTCCATGGTGCTGTACATGAGACGGGGTTACATACACGTTACAAATAGCACATACAGTAAACAAACTAACAATGACGGACTGATACAGAGGACCCAGGCCTTGCGGGCTAACATTCTACATTCTAATCTGTGTAATACAATAGATAATAGCGGTAGCCACCAATATAATACTGAATTATTAATATATAGCGACATAAGTCTTGCTATATTAATTTACACCGCAAATATGTTTATGCCGTAAAACTATATTATACTACGTCAGTTGCTTTAATCCTTTGTATGTAAACACGAACTACGCGCAATTTCTCATACAGATACTGACACGGAGACATCGCACGATATGCCTGAAAACTGGTGTGTTCCCGAACCATGCGATACGCTGGGTTCCGACGTGGAGATCATAGATGTCAAGAACCCTGCAATTTCATCGCCACCCGATGCGCCTAAAAGACGCGGCAGCTCGTTACGCAGGTGTTTCAAGAATAGAAAAGGTATCTGTTCACCTGGAATACAGGCGATTCTCACTTTTGTGTAATGCTCTTATTTACTTACAGCTGCTAGCTAACTGTCAGAAAATTCATTTTTGAAAAAAAAAAAAAATATATATATATATATATATATATACCGTCTCAATGCTGCAGTTTTGTGTAGAAAATCAATTCTATGTTCGCTAATCGTTATATTTTTACTTACACCCGCTAATCTAGTTGCCCGGAAAATACAGCTTGAAAAAGAGAATATTCCCGCCTCTGCGAGTTTGAGCATTGCGCCGCCCGTTAAATCAGGAGCTGTTGTGGAACAATTCCCGCTTCATACTTGTAAGTATATATCTGGTCTGCTCTATACATGTTTATGTAAATATTGTTACAATGATTTCATGGGTAGCTGACCCCGTTAACTTTTCAAATATTACGCAGTATCATAGCTATGCGTCGCCGTTTAGCTTTTCCAATTTTGATCCGTTTCGCGGCTAACCGCCACTTGTATCTTTTCTTTTAGATACGTCGCCTCTTCAGCAACGAGTTTTGCACCGGCGTAATTACGGCGCTGCAGAGAATCAACCGCAAAGAGCTAATACGGCGGTGCGCGCAACATCTCTTTCGCCCATCTGTGTTGTGGATCGTGATGAATGCTCCGCGGCACCAAAACAACCCGGGAATCCAAGCCCCGAGATTTCACATCAGAAATATACGCGCGTTTCAAGAGAGAAACGGGCAGCGCAGAACGCTAGGACCCGCATAACACGGCCCTCCAATAGCCCAGACGCCATACCACAAGTTACTCCTGAAAACAGAGAAATTGAACAGCTCTCCGAGGGTATGTGGTCACCCATAGAGCCCCTCAATATACCTGTGTGCCAGACTGTGCAATCTGCAGATACTGCTCTTGCAGGCTCTTCTAGCGTTTTTGCCCCTGTATTACCTCTAAAGAAACGCGCCGTATCCCGGCGCCGTGTAGATAGAAAGCAGAAAGTTGCTGTACATACACCTTACACATGTCGTCCTTCGTGGGATGCTGCCCATGTCAAAATGTTTACTGACATGTCTGCGCAGTACGCTCAAAGCAAACTCGCACAGATGGGACTAAAATCTTTCTGCGATACATATGAAAGACTGTTAAATGCATGTCCAACACCTACCATTACCGCGGAACTGCGTGCTTTCAAACTAAATCACCCCTGATAAATCTAACTAAAGTCTTTTAAATCACATACAATGATTGTCATTTTTCATATGTGCGTGTTGTGTGTTGTGTGTGTGTGTGTGTGTGAGAGTTCTGTATGTGATGCGTGTTCTTTACAAACCATAAACTTATAATAGCAAAATGTTGCTGCAGCCAGCCGCACACAGCTGTATTTTTTGCATTATTTCACAGTGATGCGTACCGGATGCCTGGTTGGCTGAGAAACGCCCGTGGGTGCAGAAGTGTTATTTCTATAAAGATATATTGCACGGTTTGCAAATACAGAAAGGGGATCAGCAAACAGCCTGAATTTGTACAAAAATAAGCCAGTCGCAGTATAGTACTGCCAGTAAACCATTTTTATATTCTGTAAGAATTTTTATAGTATTGAAATGTCTTTGTAAGCCATCAACGAGATTTTACACCAGGGAAATAAGAGATATCAAAAATACTATATGTGAACAGCATATTAATAAAGTGCAAAAATCATGTGTATTTGTTGTGTGTGTTGTGTGTGTGTCGCATGTGTTGTATGTGCTCTGTATGTTGTGTGTGTATGCTTGTCGTGTGTGTTGTATGTGATGTGTGTGTTTTGTATGTTATGTGTGTTTGTTGTGTGTCGCATGTGTTGTATGTGCTCTGTATGTTGTGTGTGTATGCTTGTCGTGTGTGTTGTATGTGTTGTGTTCAGATTCCGCAAAGATGCATTTGTCGGCATCATGCTGTTAGCTAACTTAAAGTGTGTTTCCTTTTTTCTGATTGTGTAAAGTGAGTGCGGTTAGCTTAAAATGTGTTCTTTATTTCCAATTAGTTCTGACAATAAAACATTTTTGTACTATTTAATGTTTTTACTTTTTATATTCTGTATTTGCCTAAGCAATAATGGTTTAAAAATTTCCAATGAATTTGTAAGTTTTCAAAAGTATACCCCAATGTATAATTAATATGATATTATGCCATCTAGTGGCCGTGATAAGTAATTGATTATGCTAATAAAGTGCAAAAACATGATAACATAAGTCCTAAATGAATAATAACCGCATATTAATAAAGTGCAAAAACATGATAACATAAGTCCTAAATGACTAATAATCGCATATTAATCATAAATAAGTCCTAAATGTCTATTTCTTGTGTGTGTTGTATGTGTTGTGTGTGTGTGTGTGTGTGTGTTCGTGCCTGTCTGCCCGCGATTTTACACAAAAACATTAAAAGTCTGTATATGTTAGATGTCTTTGAATAAAAAGGAGTCAAATTATAGACAGCACAGGCCCCTGTAAAATTAATATGTGCTAAAATAATGTAGAATTAAAGAAAGCTGGAATAATATATGGGAATGTGTCACACCCTTTTGAGATATCAAAAATACTATATGTGTACACCATATTAATAAAGTGGAAAAATCACTGACCTATGTGGACCGCATATTAATAAAGTGCAAAAAATCCCTGACCTATGTGGTCAGCATATTAATAAAGTGCAAAAACATGATAACATAAGTCCTAAATGACTAATAACCGCATATTAATAAAGTGCAAAAAATCATGTGTATTTGTTGTGTGTGTGTTGTTTGTGTGTGTGTGTCGCATGTGTTGTATGTGTTCTGTATGTTGTGTGTGTGTGTATGTTTGTCGTGTGTGTTGTATGTGTTGTGTGTGTGTTTTGTATGTTATGTGTGTTTGTTTTGTGTGAGTTCTGTGTTGTGTGTGTGTGTTCGTGCCTGACCTATGTGGTCAGCATATTAATAAAGTGCAAAAACATGATAACATAAGTCCTAAATGACTAATAATCGCATATTAATCATAAATAAGTCCTAAATGTCTATTTCTTGTGTGTGTTGTATGTGTTGTGTGTGTGGGTTCTGTGTGTTTGTTGTGTGTGGGTTCTGTGTTGTGTGTGTGTGTGTGTGTGTGTGTTCGTGCCGGTCTGCCCGCGATTTTACACAAAAACATTAAAAGTCTGTATATGTTAGATGTCTTTGAATAAAAAGGAGTCAAATTATAGACAGCACAGGCCCCTGTAAAATTAATATGTGCTAAAATAATGTAGAATTAAAGAAAGCTGGAATAATATATGTGAATGTGTCACACCCTTTTGAGATATCAAAAATACTATATGTGTACAGCATATTAATAAAGTGCAAAAATCACTGACCTATGTGGCCCGCATATTAATAAAGTGCAAAAATCCCTGACCTATGTGGTCAGCATATTAATAAAGTGCAAAAACATGATAACATAAGTCCTAAATGACTAATAACCGCATATTAATAAAGTGCAAAAAATCCCTGACCTATGACAAAAAGCTAATATAATATAAACCAAAGATATAAAAAGAATGCTGAATTTTTACTAAACAGGTTGCTGCAGAATAAAAATGTCACAGCATGGAATAATAATGCTGAATTTATTTTCAAAGGATATTAGTAAGGCCGCGAACCAATAAATGATTTTACAATATTGTGTTATAAATCCCTTATAAATGAGAATGTGTTATAAATATCATATAAAAGTTGTGAAATTAATGTGTGATAAAATAATGTAGAATTAAAGAACGCTGGAATAATATCTGCGGATGCGGCAGCGCTAAAAGTTGTAGATTTGTTTCTTACGTGTTTTGGTGCAGCCAAGAAGATTTTTTTATGCAGATTTTATATAAAATGCGGGCGAAAATAGTTAATATTGGTGTATTTTCATACACTTATCAAAACTTTGGGTTTCTACATAATTTTCTATTTATATGGACTAATTAGCATTACTATTCAGTTGCATTCTGAGATATATATATTAATGTACACTCTGCACGCCATCATGCCTGAACAAAACAGAAATGTAGATTTTTTTTGCGAATTTATTAAAAAGAAAAACTGAAATATCACACGGACATAAGTATTCAGACCCTTTGCACAGTATTGAGTGCAATATTACACTCAGTCATGCCGGCGATCTGCAGTAATTCAATATAAAATGGCTATTTTCATCATGTGATAAAATAATGCAGAATTAATGTTCATCGTGTCATTATCAGATACCGCAAAGATGCATTTGTCAGCATCATGCTGTTAGCTAACTTAAAATTTGAGCTGTTGTTTTATTGTGAGAAATAAAATTTATATTCGTATAAAATACCGCTTCTTACTTGCTTGTGTTGTAACATTGTGGCATATTATATATATATATATATATATATATATATATATATATATATATATATATATATATATATATATTGTGTATATAAGGCAGCCACAAGGAGAAAATCTGCTACACTGTGAATAAACACAGCTTACAATGCCCCACAGATAACATCTAAATAACTTCTCAGATGCCATCTTCAGGACACAAAAAAGAGAAAGCAAATATCAAACATTCGGCGTTATAAAAACCAATGCCTGGGCACATGACCCGCAATAACCTTCAGGTACAATACATGTACAAACAGAAAAGCTGCCTCTTCTGCTTGTGAAAATAAACATTTATTGGGTACGCAAATACAACAACAATTGACCTAGGTGTTATAAACCTCTGAACCGCAGTTAACCTAAACATTTAGGTAATGTTCACCATTTAGTTAGTGTTCACCATTTACAAAAACAAATAGACAGCTTTAAGTTCTCCACTATATGAATACACTGAATAAAACACAGTTTGCAGAATCAAACTCGGGCTATGTGTAAAATCTAATATAAAACAAATGAGAAAGGTGTTATAAACCACGTGTAAAATAAATACACGACTAGGCTATAATTATAAACATGTGTTATATAAGTTCTCAAAACACAGCTTACAGAATCAAACTCGGACTACGTATAAAAACAAAATACGAGGAATAATATCAAAACTACAACAAATTAAACTATATTAAACGATATCAAAAGGGGGAATCAAACAAGGAGGGACAGCTGGATACCAGCCGTCAGACAAGGGGAGGGGAGGGGTTACACACTTTGATACACTTTGATAGGGGGCGGGGCACCTGTCAGATTATTCGTATTTTTTTTTGCGAATTTATTAAAAAGAAAAACTGAAATATCACACGGACATAAGTATTCAGACCCTTTGCACAGTATTGAGTGCAATATTACACTCAGTCATGCCGGCGATCTGCAGTAATTCAATATAAAATGGCTATTTTCATCATGTGATAAAATAATGCAGAATTAATGTTCATTGTGTCATTATCAGATACCGCAAAGATGCATTTGTCAGCATCATGCTGTTAGCTAACTTAAAATTTGAGCTGTTGTTTTATTGTGAGAAATAAAATTTATATTCGTATAAAATACCGCTTCTTACTTGCTTGTGTTGTAACATTGTGGCATATTATATATATATATATATATATATATTGTGTATATAAGGCAGCCACAAGGAGAAAATCTGCTACACTGTGAATAAACACAGCTTACAATGCCCCACAGATAACATCTAAATAACTTCTCAGATGCCATCTTCAGGACACAAAAAAGAGAAAGCAAATATCAAACATTCGGCGTTATAAAAACCAATGCCTGGGCACATGACCCGCAATAACCTTCAGGTACAATACATGTACAAACAGAAAAGCTGCCTCTTCTGCTTGTGAAAATAAACATTTATTGGGTACGCAAATACAACAACAATTGACCTAGGTGTTATAAACCTCTGAACCGCAGTTAACCTAAACATTTAGGTAATGTTCACCATTTAGTTAGTGTTCACCATTTACAAAAACAAATAGACAGCTTTAAGTTCTCCACTATATGAATACACTGAATAAAACACAGCTTGCAGAATCAAACTCGGGCTACGTGTAAAATCTAATATAAAACAAATGAGAAAGGTGTTATAAACCACGTGTAAAATAAATACACGACTAGGCTATAATTATAAACATGTGTTATATAAGTTCTCAAAACACAGCTTACAGAATCAAACTCGGACTACGTATAAAAACAAAATACGAGGAATAATATCAAAACTACAACAAATTAAACTATATTAAACAATATCAAAAAGGGGAATCAAACAAGGAGGGACAGCTGGATACCAGCCGTCAGACAAGGGGAGGGGTTACACACTTTGATACACTTTGATAGGGGGCGGGGCACCTGTCAGATTGAGTTTGACGAATAATCTGAATTATACACTACTTTGCACAAAGTCAACTATCAGTGCAGCACTCAACCAGTCAGGCCTTTATGACAGAGTGGCCCGACAAAAGCCTCTACTCAGTGCAAGACATATCAAATCCCGCATAGAGTTTGCTAAAAAAAACACATTAAGGACTCCCAGACTATGAGAAATAAGATTCTCTGGTCTGATGAGACGAAGATAGACCTTTTTGGTGATAATTCTAAGCAGTATGTGTGGAAAAAACCAGGCACTGCTCATCATCTGCCCAATACAATCCCAACAGTGAAACATGGTGGTGGCAGCATCATGCTATCGAGGTGTTTTTCAGCTGCAGGGACAGAACGACTGGTTGTCATTGAAGGAAACATGAATGCGGACAAGTACAGAGATGGATGAAAACCTCTTCCAGAGTGCTCTGGACCTCAGACTTGGCCGAAGTTTATTCTTCCAACAAGACAATGACCCTCAGCACACAGCTAAAATAACAAAGGAGTGGCTTCAGAACAACTCTGTGACCATTCTTGACTGGCCCAGCCAGAGCCCTGACCTAAACAAAATTGAGCATCTCTGGAGAGACCTGAAAATGGCTGTCCACCAAGTTCACCATCCAACCTGACGGAACTGGAGAGGATCTGCAAAGAAGAATGGCAGAGGATCCCCAAATCCAGGTGTGAAAAAACTTGTTGCATCATTCCCAAGAAGACTCATGGCTGTACTACCTCCAAAGGGTGCTTCTACTCAATACTGAGCAAAGGGTCTGAATACTTACGACCATGTGATATATCAGTTTTTCTTTTTTAATAAATTTGAAAAAATTACTACATTTCTTTTTTTTCCAGTCAAGATGGGGTGCAGAGTGTACATTAATGTGAAACAAATTAACTTTTTTGAATTAACCAAATGGCTGCAATGAAACTGATTGAAAAATTTAAAGGGGTCTTAATACTTTCCGTACCCACTGTATATTTGCCTTATGGGCACACTAGACAAAACACTATATACACAATGGTTATACACATACAATGATCAGATATGCAAATACAAGTGGTAGTACCCAAGGTATAAACAGATGAAACATGTCAGTTGCTGGCATGATGCTTGGCCTTGTAGATAAACCTGTATGGTGCCAGCTATTTCCAATTACTTCCAACAGGATACACGTTGTGACCCCCCTTAAAAGTGAACAACAAGAAAGAGGGAGTCACACACGGCGTCACACGAGCATTTAACCCCTTGGTTAGTCACACCTTTTCCAGTCCCTGGGATGGTCCTAGTCCCCCCTCTCCTGGTTTGTTTTATAGCTGAAGCTCCAAAACCTATGATGTATCATAACTTCTCAAAGGTGGCGATTTTTGCCCGTCAGATCTGGCTGGGTACCCGTTAAGCTTGGAGACAAAACACAGCTTTGCTACCTGGCTTCGAATAGTCGTTCTAGCACCCTGAGGTGATACAATGGATCGAGATCCCAGCAGGCATGTTGCCCATTCCCGAGATCTCGAAAAAGTAACCAGTATACAGCTAGAATGTACGATAACTCCATAATCTCGTTATGAAATTGACTGGGGAACTTGAATGAAATGAAAACAGGAGAAAAATGGAGTATAAAGTGAAAGGGATAAAGAAGTACAAATTTTATTAAAGTCTAATTACATCCATAAAAACAAAAGTGAATCAAGACAAGGACCAGAAAAAATGGATTCACGTGCAACAAATATAACACTGCCATAATGTGCATATACCTTATTCTTAAAACAGGCAATTTTGTAAAGGGCAAATGAGGCAGATGTAGCCTGATGTAATATACACAGAAATAGAGTTATAGTCCAAGGGAAAACCAATTCCTGTATCACAGTAAAAAATGTACAAAACACACAGGCACAGCTTACCACAGTATGAGCACGGACTGATTGATTGATTGATTATAGGGGTCTCAATCAGACACACAAAAACAAAAAGGAGGGCACCATCATATGAAAGACATCTACACGTAGCATGTCAAAACAAACCATATTGTAACAAGAGAAAAGAAACATGCATAAACATGTTCATTCATTCAGAGATTTTGGGTAAGATAGTGCCTTTCTGTATGTAGAGATCCTGTTTGCAGGCTTTCAAGCATTCACAGTGTCAGATGCTGCATATAGTTAGTGGCTATTAGCCTTTTATGATTGTTCTTGTATGTCTGCATAACTATTTTGGCTATAATGAATATTATAGTGACTATTAAAGTCAATATTTTGTACTGCACAGCACTTTAATTACATTAATTGCATTTATGTGTGACTATTTGTTTGCTATTACAGCATTAGCAAATGACTTTTATTTGCTACACAGTCTCTATCCTGAGTGCCAGTCACAGTGCTGTATGCTAATTTGGTTAACAGGCTCTATTATTGTCGATAAGCAATTTGCACTACTGTATGGATCAGAGAATGGAGGTTAGCCATACCTCAAAGTTGACATAGGCTATTTGTTATATTTTAAATGCTTTTAATATGTTTAGGCGTGTTTGTATACCAATAAAACATTTAATATTGTATGGTGATCCCTGTGTTTATGCATGTTTCTTTCCTCTTACATTAGGGGTCTCAATCAAATTACAATCAAGTACAAATATCTCTTACCGTTGCTCCCAGAGTTGTTCGCCCGCCTAAGAGGTGTGAGGATTTTTACCAAGCTGGATCTGCAAGGAGCATGCAATCTAATCTGGATACTCTGTGGAGATTAATGGAAGCCGGTTTTCAACACCTGGGATGGTCAATATGAGTACCCAGTTATGCCATCTGTGCTCAGAAATGTCCCAGCTGTCTTCCAAAAATTTGTGACGACATCTTTCGTGACCTCCTCTATATTTGTGTCGTGGTTTACCTGGACAATATCTTGGTCTTCTCTCAAGATCTGCCCTTTCAAAGAATAAACGATTACCAAGTCCTGCAGCAACTCAGAGAGAATCACCTCTACGCTAAATTTGAGATATGTGTGCTTGAACAATCTTCTCTGACTTTCCTAGATTATATCATCTTGGACACAGGCCTGGAGATGGATCCAGAGAAGGTGTCTTCCATCCTCGAGTGGTCGCGCCCTGCTGGCATGAAAGCTATCCAGCGAATCCTTGGATTCACCAATTATTACCGACAATTCATTCCGCATTTTTTGTCCCCGACCACTCTCACCTCGGCTATGATCCGTAAGGCTGCTGACCTGAAGGTATGGACTCCAGAGGCTGAGAATGCTTTTCTCTCCCTGAAACAAGTCTTTTCCTCCACTCCAGTATTACTTTGACCGAAAGTAAACAAGCAATTCTTTCTGGAGGTAGATGCTTCATCTTCTGGGGTTGGAGAAGTTCTCACCCAAAAGTCCTCCTGCAGCCGTATGGTGACCTGTGGTTTCTTCCCAAGGCATTCTCTGGAGCACAACTACTCAATTGGCGACTGAGAGTTGTTGACAATTAACCCCTTAACGTCCAATGACGGACATAGTCCGTCATTGGACGCCACCCCGTTTGGTGCGGGCTCCGGTGATGAGCCTGCACCTTTTCCGGCACATGACAGCTGATCTGATCAGCTGACATGTGCCCCAAACAGGCGTGGGTGGAATCGTGATCTACCCGTGGCTGTTAACATGTTAAATGCTGCTGTCAAACTCTGACAGCGGCATTTAAAATGCACGCGCAGGAAGTGTGTCATTACCTCCTATCGGCGCCCGTGTCACATGACCACAGGTCGCCGATACGATGTCATGACAACCAGGGGTGCAGCGCTGCTCTCTGTTGCAGAGGTGATCAGACAACTGCAGCTTCTAGTCTCCCATGGAGACTATTGAAGCAAGTAAAAAGTAAAAAAAAATATTTTAAAAAATATTAAAAAAATATATAAAAGTTCAAATCACCCCCCATTCAAAATAAAACAATAAAAAAACCAAATATACACATATTTGGTATCTCCGCGGTCAGAAACGTCCTATCTATCAATATATAAAAACATGAAACATATAGAGGAAAGAATGCACATAAAAGAACAAAAGGGTCACTAAAAAGTAATGCTTATTTGGAAGAACCGTATTAAAAGATTTACAAAATACAAATAATAAAAAGAAAGAGTGTGACGCCCCAGGGTCCTGGTCGTCACAGTGACATTGCTTTCCTCACGGGGAGAGTGATGTTACGCTTGGAGGCAAGCAAGGTTAACTTTCACCAGGTAAATACAAACATGCAACATGTTCACACTCCAGGCCACAAGAGGGAGCTTTTGATCCTATTCCTAGGTGACTCCCCTATATATATTGTGGTTTGGAGGGAAAGTTAGTGAGATAGTGCCAGAGGGTTCCTGTCAGAAAGACAGAGGGAAAGGAAGCAGAGGGGCCGTGCAGCCACGAGAAAGTGCTGCAGCTCCTGGACAGAAATAATACCGAAAGCAGAACAGATTGCTGCGAGCGTGTAGGAGAGCGAAGCACAGGAGAGTGACATCAGGGGAGGACGGCTGCGAACGAGCAATCCCCCTCTGAAGCGCAGATAACTGGCAGCCGGAACACCGAGGCTTTTGTTTGACTCTAAGACACATAGCAGAGACCGGCAGAACAGCTGAACTGCAAGTTCAATACCTCAATACCCAGGAGGCACAGGTCGTGATAGAGACCCTGTAAAAAGGCTTGAGTCACCTGGGTGTGTGTCCTATCGTATATGGAGGACAGAGAAGAACTGTGAGGACCTTATCAGAAGCCATAGGCAGTAAGGGACTACAGCACCACCGCGCTAGAGGAAGGCTTTTAACTTCACCTGGAAAAGGAGACTCTCAACTTGCCTCCAAGCCGGCCGAACTCTGTGGCTGCCTGAAGTCTTCAGTAAACCAGGTAAAGAGACTACAAACCTGTGTCCTTGTTCTTTACTGCGCCATTCACCATCTTCCATCTACACACCGGGAGTCCTGGGGATATACTTCACCTTTGGGAAGTTATACCGTCTAGCTGCCATAACATCACCCCAGAGGACCGCTTAACCCCTTTCTGCCATTAGACGTACTATTGCGTCCATGTGGGGTGGGCTTTACTTCCCAAGGACGCAATAGTACGTCATATGCGATCGGCAGCGCTCACGGGGGGAGCGCCGCCGATCGCGGCCGGGTGTCAGCTGTTTATCGCAGCTGACATCCGGCACTATGTGCCAGGAGCGGTCACGGACCGCCCCCGGCACATTAACCCCCGGCACACCGCGATCAAAGATGATCGCGATGTGCCGGCGGTACAGGGAAGCACCGCGCAGGGAGGGGGCTCCCTGCGGGCTTCCCTGAGCCCCCCGCAGCAACGCGATGTGATCGCGTTGCTGCGAGGGTCTCACCTCCCTCCCTGCTCCCTCCAGCCCCGGATCCAAGATGGCCGCGGATCCGGGTCCTGCAGGGAGGGAGGTGGCTTCACAGAGCCTGCTCAGAGCAGGCACTGTGAAGCAGCCTGCACTCCTATCAGATCAGTGATCTGACAGAGTGCTGTGCAAACTGTCAGATCACTGATCTGTGATGTCCCCCCCGGGACAAAGTAAAAAAGTAAAAAAAAAAAATTTCAAATGTGTAAAAAAAAATAAAAAAAAATATTCCAAAATAATGAAAAAAAAAATAAAAATATTATTCCCATAAATACATTTCTTTATCTAAATAAAAAAAAAAAAACAATAAAAGTACACATATTTAGTATCGCCGCGTCCGTAACGGCCCGACCTATAAAACTGGCCCACTAGTTAACCCCTTCAGTAAACACCGTAAGAAAAAAAAAAAAAAACGAGGCAAAAAACAACGCTTTATTATCATACCGCCGAACAAAAAGTGGAATAACACGCGATCAAAAAGACAGATATAACTAACCATGGTACCGCTGAAAACGTCATCTTGTCCCGCAAAAAACGAGCCGCCATACAGCATCATCAGCAAAAAAATAAAAAAGTTATAGTCCTGAGAATAAAGCGATGCAAAAATAATTATTTTTTCTATAAAATAGTTTTTATCGTATAAAAGCGCCAAAACATAAAAAAATGATATAAATGAGGTGTCGCTGTAATCGTACTGACCCGAAGAATAAAACTGCTTCATCAATTTTACCAAACGCGGAACGGTATAAACGCCTCCCCCAAAAGAAATTCATGAATAGCTGGTTTTTGGTCATTCTGCCTCACAAATATCGGAATAAAAAGCGATCAAAAAATGTCACGTGCCCGAAAATGTTACCAATAAAAACATCAACTCGTCCCGCAAAAACCAAGACCTCACATGACTCTGTGGACCAGAATATAGAAAAATTATAGCTCTCAAAATGTGGTAACGCAAAAAATATTTTTTGCAATAAAAAGCGTCTTTCAGTGTGTGACGGCTGCCAATCATAAAAATCCGCTAAAAAACCCGCTATAAAAGTAAATCAAACCCCCCTTCATCACCCCCTTAGTTAGGGAAAAATTAAAAAAATGTATTTATTTCCATTTTCCCATTAGGGCTAGGGTTAGAGTTAGGGCTAGGGTTAGGGCTAGGGTTAGGGCTAGGGCTAGGGTTAGGGCTAGGGTTAGGGCTAGGGTTAGGGCTAGGGTTAGGATTAGGGTTAGGGCTAGGGCTACAGTTTGGGTTGGGGCTAAAGTTACAGTTAGGGTTTAGATTACATTTACGGTTGGGAATAGGGTTGGGATTAGGGTTAGGGGTGTGTCAGGGTTAGAGGTGTGGTTAGGGTTACTGTTGGGATTAGGGTTAGGGATGTGTTTGGATTAGGGTTTCAGTTATAATTGGGGGGTTTCCACTGTTTAGGCACATCAGGGGCTCTCCAAACGCGACATGGCGTCCGATCTCAATTCCAGCCAATTCTGCGTTGAAAAAGTAAAACAGTGCTTCTTCCCTTCCGAGCTCTCCCATGTGCCCAAACAGGGGTTTACCCCAACATATGGGGTATCAGCGTACTCAGGACAAATAGGACAACAACTTTTGGGGTCCAATTTCTCCTGCTACCCTTGGGAAAATACAAAACTCGGGGCTAAAACATATTTTTTGTGGGAAAAAAAAAGATTTTTTATTTTCACGGCTCTGCGTTATAAACTGTAGTGAAACACTTGGGGGTTCAAAGTTCTCACAACACATCTAGATTAGTTCCCTGGGGGGTCTAGTTTCCAATATGGGGTCACTTGTGGGGGGTTTCTACTGTTTAGGTACATTAGGGGTTCTGCAAACGCAATGTGACGTCTGCAGACCATTCCATCTAAGTCTGCATTCCAAATGGCGCTCCTTCCCTTCCGAGCTCTGCCATGCGCTCAAACGTTGGTTTCCCCCAACATACGGGGTATCAGCGTACTCAGGACAAATTGGACAACAACTTTTGGGGTCGAATTTCTCCTCTTACCCTCGGGAAAATACAAAACTGGGGGCTAAAAAATAATTTTGGGGGGAAAGATTTTTTTTTTTAATTTTCATGGCTCTGCGTTACAAACTGTAGTGAAACACTTGGGGGTTCAAAGCTATCACAACACATCTAGATGAGTTCCTTAGGGGGTCTAGTTTCCAAAATGGTGTCACTTGTGGGAGGTTTCTACTGTTTAGGTACATTAGGGGCTCTGCAAATGCAATGTGACACCTGCAGACCATTCCATCTAAGTCCTCATTCCAAATGGAGCTCCTTCCCTTCCGAGCCCTCCCATGCGCCCAAACAGTGGTTCCCCCCCACATATGGGGTATCAGCGCACTCAGGACAAATTGGACAACAACTTTTGGGGTCGAATTTCTCCTCTTACCCTCGGGAAAATACAAAACTGGGGGCTAAAAAATAATTTTGGGGGGAAAGATTTTTTTTTTTAATTTTCACGGCTCTGCGTTACAAACTGTAGTGAAACACTTGGGGGTTCAAAGCTATCACAACACATCTAGATGAGTTCCTTAGGGGGTCTAGTTTCCAAAATGGTGTCACTTGTGGGAGGTTTCTACTGTTTAGGTACATTAGGGGCTCTGCAAATGCAATGTGACACCTGCAGACCATTCCATCTAAGTCCTCATTCCAAATGGAGCTCCTTCCCTTCCGAGCCCTCCCATGCGCCCAAACAGTGGTTCCCCCCCACATATGGGGTATCAGCGCACTCAGGACAAATTGGACAACAAATTGTGGGGTCGAATTTCTCCTTTTACCCTCGGGAAAATACAAAACTGGGGGCTAAAAAATAATTTTTGTGGGAAAAAATTTTTGTTTTATTTTTACGGCTCTCCATTATAAACTTCTGTGAAGCCCTTGGTGGGTCAAAGCGCTCACCACACCTCTAGATAAGTTCCTTAGGGGGTCTACTTTCCAAAATGGTGTCATTTGTGGGGGGTTTCAATGTTTAGGCACATCAGTGGCTCTTCAAACGCAACATGGCGTCCCATCTCAATTCCTGTCAATTTTGCTTTGAAAAGTCAAACGGCGCTCCTTCCCTTCCGAGCTCTCCCATCCACCCAAACAGTGGTTTACCCCCACATATGGGGTATCCGCGTACTCAGGACAAATTGTACAACAACTTTTGGGGTCCAATTTCTTCTCTTACCCTTGGGAAAATAAAAAATTGGGGGCAAAAAGATAATTTTTGTGAAAAAATATGATTTTTTATTTTTACGGTTCTACATTATAAACTTCTGTGAAGCACTTGGTGGGTCAAAGTGCTCACCACACCTCTAGATAAGTTCCTTAGGGGGTCTACTTTCCAAAATGGTGTCACTTGTGGGGGGTTTCAATGTTTAGGCACATCAGTGGCTCTTCAAACGCAACATGACGTCCCATCTCAATTCCTGTCAATTTTGCATTGAAAAGTCAAACGGCGCTCCTTCCCTTCCGAGCTCTCCCATCCGCCCAAACAGTGGTTTACCCCCACATATGGGCTATCAGCGTACTCAGGACAAATTGTACAACAACTTTTGGGGTCCAATTTCTTCTCTTACCCTTGGGAAAATAAAAAATTAGGGGCGAAAAGATAATTTTTGTGAAAAAATATGATTTTTTATTTTTACGGTTCTACATTATAAACTTCTGTGAAGCACTTGTTGGGTCAAAGTGCTCACCACACCTCTAGATAAGTTCCTTAGGGGGTCTACTTTCCAAAATGGTGTCACTTGTGGGGGGTTTCAATGTTTAGCCACATCAGGGGCTCTCCAAACGAAACATGGCGTCCCATCTCAATTCCAGTCAATTTTGCATTGAAAAGTCAAATGGCACTCCTTCGCTTCCGAGCTCTGCCATGCGCCCAAACAGTGGTTTACCCCCACATGTGGGGTATTGGCATACTCAGGACAAATTGTACAACAATGTTTGGGGTCCATTTTCTTCTGTTACCCTTGGTAAAATAAAACAAATTGGAGCTGAATTACATTTTTTGTGAAAAAAAGTTAAATGTTCATTTTTATTTAAACATTCAAAAAATTCCTGTGAAGCACCAGAAGGGTTAATAAACTTCTTGAATATGGTTTTGAGCACCTTGAGGGGTGTAGTTTTTAGAATGGTGTCACACTTGGGTATTTTCTATCATATAGACCCCTCAAAATGACTTCAAATGAGATGTGGTCCCTAAAATAAAATGGTGTTGTAGAAATGAGAAATTGCTGGTCAACTTTTAACCCTTATAACTCCCTAACAAAAAAAAATTTTGGTTCCAAAATTGTGCTGATGTAAAGTAGACATGTGGGAAATGTTACTTATTAAGTATTTTGTGTAACATATCTCTGTGATTTAATTGCATAAAAATTCAAAGTTGGAAAATTGCGAAATTTTCATAATTTTCGCCAAATTTCCGTTTTTTTCACAAATAAACGCAGGTACTATCAAATAATTTTTACCATTGTCATGAAGTACAATATGTCACGAGAAAACAATGTCAGAATCACCAGGATCCATTGAAGCGTTCCAGAGTTATAACCTCATAAAGGGACAGTGGTCAGAATTGTAAAAATTGGCCCGGTCATTAACGTGCAAACCACCCTTGGGGGTAAAGGGGTTAAAGCAGCGTCGGTCCCCACTGACCGAATATCACAGGTGGCGTCACGAACATAAACTTTATTCAATTTCCCTTTTACATTGGCGCCCAGGGACACAGACCGGGTCGCCACCGTGACATCCCCCTGTGAATACCGGACCCGGTACCGGGTACCCCACGGCCCTGGTGGGTGACTCAATAGTGAGACTGAAAAATACCAAATGGCCCCACTTGTGGCTTTACTCCCCTCTCATATTGATCTGGTACATACCTGATATACACATTCATAAATGTGATTGTATTTTGGGCATCTTGAACTTATCTATGTTCCTCTGACCTGCGGTTCCATTGGTTTGGTATTTTTCACTGTCTCACTATCCCTTTGTATTATATGTATTTTGTATATCTTTTAATACGTTTCTTCGAATAAAACAAGATGAGTAAATAAAACAGGTTTTGTATTTATTATTTATCTTAAAAATTGCATCCTATTTAACAGGTACATTTTTTATGTTTTTTCCAGCATGTACAATTTTAAACAACAATTTGAACTAAACAAAAATTTCACAGCAAATTGTTTCAACTGATTTTTTTTACTGTATTCTAATACAGTGCGTTCACTCATTCGATACAGTTCAATTGCCTTGTCTGTAACCTTTATTTCCTGTTTTCTCCTGATGTCAGGTATTTTTTTAGAATTGTTTATTAACAATTATACAGGATGCTTAGTTATAGGAAAACACTCTTGCAGACAAACTCTGCCAAGATTATATTTTCCGGTTTTATAGCAGCCATAGGCAAAATCATGCCTCCGCTAAATATATCACTTGCAAAATTATGCAATCGGCAACATTCCAGTGATGCAATAAGTTTTTGGGAAATGTAAGTGCTAGGTATAAAAGTACTGAGAAGGTAAAAGAACACATAATACAGTGCATTACTAATCCTACTAGATGTAATGTACTAGTAATTAAAGAATAGATAGTGGAAAACCCTAGAAGAAAACGGAGAGATCAGCCCAGGGGAGGAGTAGCTGTGTGCAGCTCAGGAAGCTTCATCTCCATACTAGGACTGCATGGGGTGGCACAGACAGTGCCTGCAACAAGCTCTACTATCTCTCCTAGATGCCAAGATTCTGTAAGTAACTAAACACCAGCACAGCCCAGTTCTATGTGTCAGCCCTATACGACTGAGTCCATGTGTATGTGAAACATCTGGCAATGCTTACACACTATGTGGGCCTGTCTGTGTCCAGATTTGTAGACCTTTACTAGTCATTACTAGTGTGTTAGGACGAATATGCGCTACTTAGAAAAGAAATATGTATACACGCTCTATATTTGAGTTTTGCCCATTGTTCCTATTTGAAGAGAATAAGAAAAAATACTGCACTTTTTATGAACAATTTTACATATTTTTCAATGAACGTAGCATCTCTAATGGTAACATAATTGTTATCATGCAGAATGCATTTGTAAATGAATGTTATCATTCTTTTATTCCTTTTTTTATCATTCATTCATACAGATTTTTTTTATCATTCCAGACTCAATTCTCCTACATATCTTTGTCTCTAAGCCAAGACCAAGTTATCTGTCTGCATAATATGACAACAGGTAGATTTATATATTAAGCATAGTACATTTGGTAAGATCATTTGTTTCTACTGAGAAGGCAGCACATTGCCAATTTCAGCATGCTGCGGAACATTATGTGAATTTATGTAAAATGTGATAAATAATGTGAAAAAGTCAGTAACCATATGCTTGGATGCTGCTTCCTTGCTTTACGGTAATTGCATTTCATCTAAAATGTCACAGATGAATATTAAACCATTAATAAGAAGATACAAACTATTATTGTTTATTTTACTCACTTATTTAACTCCTTTAATTCCACAGCGCTTTACAGACATTATCAGTACAAATAACTATATGTCTTCGAAAAATGGTGTTAGGCCAGCTTCATACATCCGCATTTCATGGTCTAGGAAGGGACTGCGATTTCCAATCTGGCTACAGGTCTCCTGAACTAAACTAACATCCTCATACGCACATATGAGGCAGTAATTTTGGGTCAGGAGACCAGTGTATGATAACAAAGTTGTAGTCTGTACGCTAACCGTGAAATGAGGGTATATGAAGCTAGTCTAACTAATATGTCTTTATTCCTGGATGCTGTGTTCATCATTAAACAGAGTTCTGCTATAAAGGAGGAGTACTAACAAGATAATGTTAAAAATGAGTGCAGAAAAAGTTGTTTTTTTTTATGGAGATAACTGAGATTCATACGTAAATATGTAACCATCACTTTCAAAGTAAAGGTCAACAAGAGACATTAATGAAGCAAGACTACAAACAGCTATAATAAATCCTGTACTTCTCTTGCGCTGCCGTTCCTGTGCTTCCCACCAGCCTCTGATTGCTTCCCAATCCGTGTGACCACCCCGGGATTAAATCACCGGTACCAGTAGTGTGCGGCCAAGACATCTGAAGCCAGTGATTGGTTGCAGTGCTCTATAGCATTGTACATGACAGTGGCTGATTTTTAGGAGAGGAAAGGCTTATTCTGACTATGGAATTATAAGAAATATGGCTATTGTAGTGGTTTGTGCTATTCTATTATAAATATGCTCTCACATGTTCCCCACTAAATCACGTATATATGTAAGTGGATGATGTAACTGAAAAGCCTCTTAGTTCATGCGTTAAACTACAAAAGTGTCAGTAACACTTATTAGTGAGGCGGCAAGTGTTGTCATTATGCGTCATTCCTAACTTCCTGAATGATGCAATGGGGAAACAAAGGATTTAATAAAGACAACCAGTCACCATAAATCCAGGTGTAGTTATGAGATTAGCTGGCATGGAATATTGCATCACTGACAGTTTCTTTCCTACTACACTGAATGAGTGGTTGTATTAATTCTGATATTTAAAATTTTGCCCAGCTGTTTTCATATCTCCCACTGAGTTTGTATGGAGTGCTAGCAACCCTCACTGCAGTCACGTGATAGAGTGGGATGCAGGGGTGCATGGACATCCTCATTTTAGGGGATTGATAAAAGTCTAACACTGGCATCCCTAGAGATCAAAAGTTACCACCTGTGAATAGGTAATAAATCATGGGTAAATATCTGGGGGTCCTTAGGCTGGTCTGCATTATTACTCTGTGAGCCACCCCCTTTGGTAAAAAAAAAAATCCATTAAAATAAATATTTGCATTAAAAAAAAGGGTCAAATCTCGAGAACCGCATTGCAGATTTAAATAAAAATAAAACAAATAGTCCCTGAATCACTGGAGCAGCGAGAATAAAATTAGAGCAAAGACTAGGCCCTTTTCACCTACTGACAGATCCTCTTTAATAATTGCCATAATTTGCTGAAGTCACAAGACTACTTCTAACCAGCTAGATATAGATAGTACATGAACAATACAATGTAGTTTATCATTTACAGGGTTCTCATCAACATCTACAGTAAATGCTACAAGGTAGCAAACCTTACCTCTCTATTGTTTAGGGAAACTTTCTAGCAATCATTCTTTAATGAGCTACATATAATTATACAATCATCACAGCACGTCACACTGCATCCTCTTGGAGATGTGCTATGGGATAAAGTGCAATCTAGTTTGAAGAGTAACTGAGAGTGTAATAATAGAGAAGTATAATAACCTATTAAGTGATAACTAAAAGAGGAAGAGGAGATAATCACAACCACTCAAGTGTTGAAAGGGTTTCCGCTTGTATGTCAGTAAGGATTAATCATTGGATAGTGTCATCTTGCATGCACTTTGGTATATACTTTGATACAACTGTATCCAGATTAGACAATCATCTACAAGTTAGACATTTTCCTAAGCTGATACTTCATAGAAAGCAGTACAGAGATTGGTGACCCTACAGTGTTTATTGCGTTTATTTGGGTGCAAATGTGCATTTTAATATATTTTTCAAAACTATTTTCCTGTGTATTTAACAAAAAACAGCAAATGTCTTCAACTTTCAGAAGTTTTGCAAAATACTGACCAATATATTGATGTTTGGAACTCGAGAAATGTTGAACTTGATGGACCCAGGTCTTTTTTCAACCTATGTAACCACAGTATGTGCGCAAATAAGTCCTGACTTGTAGTTTTTGGTGATTTTTTTGTTGCCAAAACCAGAAACCGAGTCAAAGGGAATGCAAAATTTAAAGGAAGTACCTTCCTAGAGGACACTCTTGTGTCTTTGGCTCAAAAAATTAAAATGACATTTTTCCAAAAAAATCTAGAGTGTAAAACCACTCTTATAGAAAGAAAATGTCTTGCTTACTATTAAGTTCACACATGGCAGAAAATAATTGTGCCTAGATCTTGGGACGATTGTTCTGTGGAGATCACACATCAAGATGCTGCCTGATAGTCTAAATTCGAAGAGGCTGAGGTGCAGGTCTGGCCACATGCTCCTCCATCAGTGGTCACAGGAGAACTGTGCATTCTGCGAAGCAAGCTATTGTACCAAGTACAAGAGAAAAAACTGTAATACTTAAAAAGTCAATATTCTACCCCATCTACAGAGGGTCATTGGTCTGCTGTTCCTCTTTTGGCATATTAAATGGTACGCACAAAGGGTGCCCCTAGTCCTTATTTTATCACTAGAACCCCTCCTATGTCGTATATACAGTATAACCAAGACTTTCAAGGAAGATCCTCTGGGAGAAATCCAACATCAAGTGTCAGCCTATGCAGATGATCTTTTATTTTGACTTATTTCACTCAAAATATCTTTAACTTGTTATGGAATTACAGACACATGAGGCATTATGAAATATTTTAGTAAAATCCTTCATGAAGAGAGGTATATTCATGGCACTCACTCTTCATCCAATATTTCCATTTATTTACATAAGGCACACACAGGATATAATATACGGGAGACAAATGTCAAATAAGAAATTTGTCTTCTGTATATTAGTTCCCGTATGCACCTTAAGTGAATAAATTGAAATCTTAGATGAAGATTCATGTGGTAAGGACCGTGAATATAACTCTCTTCATGAAGGATTTTGTTGTATCTCTCTGATTTACACAGAGGACCACCCATTTTTTATGCAGAGACCTGTGGATTTTGCCTTTTATATCTGACATAGTAGTGCACTGCCGGCCTTATTTTCTTGTGGTGTAACATTTCAGAAGAAACTATCAAAGGTCAGTAATCCTTAACATTTCCTTTTTTCAATCTCAGTGGTTTCAAGCTTTCCAACTCCTTTACAGTCTGTTGACTCCATTGAATACTTGGGCATCTTCTCATCTAAGGACCTTGCATGGTTATACAACATAAAGTATTTTTCTCTTCTTTAGAGCATAACAATTAGTTTTTGGACAAAAAAACACTTTTACTTGGTTTGGGACATGTTCTATAGCTAAAATGAATGTCCTTCACAAGA